>NC_064632.1:214285738-214900894 GCF_023864275.1 Schistocerca cancellata | reverse complement strand
TGACACCAACGCCCAAGAACCTTGAACGAGCACATGTCAGCATCTGCTAAGATTGCTGGCGCATGATCACAATACAAAATTATATAATAGATTTTTCTTTTAGTGCAGAAAAAATAAGGGGAACAGACTGTCTGTTATCGATAAGAACTACCGGTCACCTTGGCCATCCCTACATCGTTCTATACATTTGTACGTTGTGAGATGTAATAGAGCCTTCCGTATCCACAAAAATTTTAACAGTGGACCTTAAGAAAGGACGAAATCCGATAAAGAGCGAGAAAGTCACCTGTGTCCTGTTTGTAGTTTTACTTAGAGAATGTTGTATTGATTTGGTCTATGACTCACCTGTTGTGTACACCTATGTGTGTTAGTGTCCACTGTTGAGTTGGATATGGTGAACGCGTCATCTTAAAAACCAAACCAACGTCTCAATTTCAACGGATACGGTATACAGTACTGGATCAACGGCACTTCAGCCCTAATAAACTTACCTCTCGATCCTGTCGTGCATTGACAAGGGTGTCATGAAACCCATCATGTGTTCGGAGGTCCTTTATTGATCGTAATATTCTTTACATTACCCAGTGACCATGTCAGACGGGGTCAAAGCGCTCTAGTGACATGCAGGGGTTGCCACGATGATGATTACGACGGGTAAATGTTTTCTATGCCGTCTTGGGATAATGTGTAGAGTCCGTGCTGACGACGAAGCAGCCACAACAAAGTTGTCGGTTTGAAAATTAGCTACTTCTGGTAGCTAAGACTAAGAAAGCCCGTAAACATCACCTCCCTTAATTATAACCATCTCTTCACGTACCTTCTGCGAAACGAAGAAGCGTTCTCCGATTCTGCTTGCTTACCGCATTAATTTTAGCAATCCGCCATCTCCGAATTATTACGTCGTCTGTGTAATTCATGACCCTCGTGCTGTCTTACCCTTGTGCTAATTGGTCAATTCAACTCTCCGGTGTAAACTAATCTAGACTGGATACTGTGTCTCATAAATAAACAACGTTTTAGTGGCACTGGGTCTGCTACAATAGATTAGCTTTGTGCCAAGCCTCTGAAGAATTTCCCGCATACCGTCTTTGCTCATGCACGGTAAACAAACGAATCGTATTTGCTCTACCCTGCTGCTCTTGCTTCCTCTAACGACTGTGTGGTTTCTTCACTATAAACATCAGCACTGATAGTGGGATATGTTTCCCCCATATTTAACTTCATGTTGTCAGAAACGCAAGTTAACGGATTTGGCACAATTATTTCGCAAAAGTTAAGAATTTTCAGTGCTTGGAGTGTTGGAAACTTTGCTCACCATTTGAGGGCAACTGAATATCTACTGGAGAAGTAGTCATACAAACACGAAATGATCAGGATAAGAAAAATTTTGATCATTTAACATTCAAATGCAGCAAGGAGACACATCCGTGATGATACACAGGTTTTGAATTTCTAGTGTCATCTTCAGTTACTAATAATAATGTTTACGTTTATTGTATGCCATTTGTTTCAGAAAGTGTCTGGCACTGTCTTATTTGTGTAACGTAGTTTCCGCGGTGATTAGTACTACTATTGCTTCATAGCTTTTATTAGAGTGTAGAAAGATGGAATTGTCCATTGCGGCGCTTACATAGTGTGGAACCTTGCAATAGAACATATACAAAACATAAGAAGATAGTCATTAAGGCGCTGGATCAATTTCAATACACAGATGTGAAGAATAAGGGAGAACCTCCTTTCTTAAGTCAACTAATAATCCACAATTGATCACTATGTTATTTGAACTAGCGGCACGATATACAGACGTACATACCGTTACACTGAGACTACGTCCATTTTGTTAAAATAAAAGTACTTTGGATGGAGAAGAGATGAGCAACTTTCCAAAGACGTTTATTTCTGAGGCACAAGTGAGATACAAACCTGCTGCCGAACAAATGCAACACTCTACCAGCCCTGAGACAGAGCCGCAAGCGTGGGACGCCAGCATGTCACGCGGTCACGACAGCTACTAGCTGCGCTGTATAAATCCTGCGGTCACATGGAAACGAGCCACTTACTGTTAACCATTGAAGCTCATCGTTACATGCTGTAAGGTTTATTGTATACCAACCCGCTTATTCTAGCAGTGTGTTTGTGACACGTGTGTTTACGAGTTTTGTTATGCACCAAGATGACAAACGTCACCCGACGTTGCATGGACACAAAAAATTGTTGGAAATCCCCTTCAGCAATACTGAACCATGCTGCCTCTATAGACAGCCATAACTGCGAAAGTGCTGCTGATGCAGGTTTTTGCTCCCGAACTGACCTCTCGATTAGCCGGCCGCTGTGGCCGAGCCGCTCTAGTCGCTTCAGTCTGGAACCACGTGACTGATGCGGTCGAAGGTTCGAATCCTGCCTCGGGCATGGATGTGTGTGATGTCCTTAGGTTAGTTAGATTTACGTAGTTCTAAGTCTAGTGGACTGATGACCTCGGATGTTAAGTCCCAATGTACTTAGAGCCATTTGACCCCTCGATTATGTCCCATAACATGGTGGATCGGATGCATGTCGGGCGGTCTGCGTGGCCAAATCAATCGCTCGAATTGCTTGGAATGTTCTTCAAACCAGTCGCGAATAATTGTGGCCTGGTGACATGGCGCATTCTCTTCCATAAAAATTCCATCCTTGTTTGGGAACATGAAGTCCATGAATGGCTGAAAATGGTCCCGAAGTTGCCAAACATAACCATTTTCAGTCAATGATTGGTTCACTTAGACTAGAGAAAACAGTCTATTCCACGTAAACATAGCCCACACCATAATGGAGCCACCACCAGCTTGCACAGTGTCTTATTGACTCCACGGCTTCGTGGTGTCTGCTCCGAACTCGAAATCTGCAATCAGTTCATATCAACCGAAGTCAGAACTCATCTAACCAGGCCACTGTTTTCCAGTATTATAGGGTCCAACAGATGTGATCACGAACCCAGGAGAGGCACTGCAGCCGACATCATGCTACTAGCAAAAGCAATCGCGTCGGTAGCCTGCTGCTATAATCCATTAGCGCCAAATTTCGCCGCTAACACATTTGTTCGTTGTACGTCTTGAAACGTCCCCTTAGAACCATTTATACATGACTGTGCTTAAACTGACACACAATATTTTTAGCGAAACGCAATCTGACTTTCAAAAATCACTACAAAAGAATGGCCCTGACTAACATTAACCTATACCTTTCACAAATCACTTACCTCACAAAAATCTTGGTTACTCGAACTACTGCAATACAGCGAGCGCCACTACTGCCAACTAAATAGAAGATTCACACTACGGAAGGCACTAACTACTGATAGGCATAGTCAGCAAATGAAAGATTTTGATAGAGCACAAACAATGTATTTACCTCAATAGTGTTCAAAAGTCATAATGTATATAGCAGTTCATGACATCCAGTCTTACAAATTTCACGACTCCGCCATCTCTCTCCCCACTTCCACCACTGCTGGCGGCTCACCTCCAACTGCGCAACGCTACGCGCTGTTAACAGCCAACTGCCCAACACTACAATGGCAGACAACAATGCAAACTAGTCGCAGACTCCACACAGCACAGCCAGTGATTTTCATACAGAGTGCTACGTAACGTTGCCAATAAGAAAACATAAACAGCCTACTTACAGTCTCACATTCGTTTCTGCGATTATTTCAAGTAGTATTCCTTGTCTGCTAGTACTGACAACTCCATGGAAACGCTGCTGCTCTCGGTCAAGCGAAGGCCTTCGGCCACTGCTTTATGCCAGAAATTTGATATTCTCGTTACACTCTTAACAGTGTGGATCTCGGAATTTTGGATTACCTAGCGATTTCCGAAATGGAATGTCCCTTGCGTCTAGGTGTATCATTCCTCGCATAGTCTGTTAATTCCATCCATGCAGCCATAATCGCGTCGGAATCATATTCACATAAATCACCTGAGTAAAAACGACAGCTCCGCCATTGCACTGCCCTTTCATTCGTTGTGTAAGCGATAGTACCATCATCTGAATATGTGCATATCCAATGAATTTTGTCACCCGCCTCAGTGTATAAATAATATTCGCTTTGCAACGTATTTCAATTCGGGAAACCTACTGCCGATGAACCCAGTGCTGCATATCACTGCAGCATTGCTGTATCAACCAAGGTTGTAGACTTAAGGGGACACAGTCGCAAAGGAACTCCCATAAGGAATCAACGGAAAAAGGGACAGATTTCACTTTCTGAGAAAAATAAGGGGATAAAGACCTGACACTTTTACAGTATACAGATGAAACAACATCCACAAATAACATAAATATTTGCTACTATAGTTTATAAACGTTATGAGTAACGATTTATTGTTCTAAGGGACAAGAGTTGTAAGTTTTACAAACACCCAGCTTTAACATTTGTTCTTTTTATCACTACAGTTCCTATTTTTTATCTGATTAATCATCGTTTTATTAATAAGAGGCAGTGAATGTCCGATGTCTTTACCAGCCTTAGTTTTTAAGGAAAGTATACCAGAAGATCAAAAAGTGTAGTTCTGAGAAGACTGTGTTAAAGTTTCATATACAACAGATTAAAGTACATTACCATACAGGCACGCTATTAAAACATTGCATGACTATACTGTGGTTCATCTTCATCCTCTTTTTCTTTTTGTCTTCGATTTTATGGCTGTCCTTTCTTCCTTCGTAGCATTTCTTGCAGAAGATTCGGCGTAACAGATACGGTCAACCTCGAGGCTTTTGTATCTCTTTGCAGTACTGATGCCATCCCGTGTTCCCAAGAGTCGTAACACATCAGTCATCTTTGATACACCAGCACTGAAGCACATCGTCCCAGCATGAAAACCAAATTTTAGCGTTTACTTTCTAACAAAAACTGTTTTTGGTAGCCTTATCCAAACGACACACTTCGAATTTTGACACGGATTCTTAATTTTTCTGTGGAGATTATGTTGACTAAGGTATCTGAAAATGTGTTTCAAAGCAAGAAGGATACATTTTGGAATGGAATGTTTATACTCATTGGAAGCTACCGTAGCCGGACTGCTGAATTTGCATCAGCTCTCAGGCCCCTATGGGCAAAGTCGATCTTCAGTTCCTCATATATTGAAATTTTGTGAAAGAATATGACCCAGACAGCTCTTCTCATTGTTTTCATATTGTTGCAGTTATTTCTAATTGCCATACCATTAGAGATCTGGACCCTGTCTATTTCAGCACTTGTCAGGCCACCTTTACGACCAGACTTTTTTCCTTACATTTCTTCAGAAGTCGTGATTCCATTCTTTTCTGTACATGCCCAATACATTCCAGTTCATTAATTTCGAATGTAGGCCCATCAGGTTTTCCTTCTACCACTTTCTGATAAGCCTTACTGTCCCTGTCCCCAAGGTAGTCCTTGTACAGGACATCTCTTGTCTGCAAAGACCTTTTGAAAATATTAGTAACACGAGCCACTTCAATGACTCCATTATAACCACCCTAGTCCCTTTCGGACACATGTTGTGCAGTTGGATTTTTGCTATAGATGTCAGAAAACTTACTAATTATTACAGTATCCAGAACCTTTCCGGTATCATAAGCAGTACTGACACAATGACATTTAGGGATGTTTGCCCACACTTCTGCCACGTGCCATCAAAATCAGCAGCAATATGCCATCAGTGAGATATAGTATCATTCAACTTAACTACTTCTTTTGCTGCTTTCAGTATTATAGCCACTCACCCCAGCTATTAATGCACGAATAGTCTTGTTGTAAATAACAAACTTTCTGTGAGGTGAGGGAACGTTCATCACTGAACAAACAACTGGCCCTGAACTTCGTCCTTTCCCAATAGATCTAACTGCATACACTAACCTTGCACTGTTTTGATAAAGTCTGCTTCCGGCTATTTAGGATGTCATTGTATTGGCAGTATTTTTACATGCTAAACATTTAAAACTAAATTACAAACAATATCCTTGGTTTTCCCTCACCTTCTTGTAAAGTGGCGCTTCCGTTACAATTTGTAAAAGTGCGTTTTTCGGTAAATTCAAGTAGCAATCTCGTGTAAATTGGAATTTTTATGTCAGCAGAAGCATACATGTATTTCGCTGTCACACATTAGAGTGGCACTTGAATATTCTGTAGCAGCTAGAAATCTTTTTCCTGAAGTATTGACACTCGCACTGACTTCACTTTCAATCTTATTTCCTTCCCTCTGCTTCTAACTAGCAATATCGTAGTTCATTTTTACATGTGTATTCTCGCGAAACTTGGGCTTATGTCTAAACTTCCTTATTCTATTCAAATGTTCAAAAATGGTCCAAATGGCTCTGAGCACTATGGGACTTAACTTCTGAGGTCATCAGTCCCCTAGAACTTAGATCTACTTAAACCTAACTAACCTAAGGACATCACACACACCCATGCCCGAGGCAGGATTCGAACCTGCGGCCGTAGTGATAGCGCGGTTTCAGACTGTAGCGCCTAGAACCGCTCGGCCATCCCGGCCGGCGCTCAAATGTTCAAATGAGTGTGACATCTTATGGGACTTAACTGCTAAGTCCCTAAGCTTACACTCTAATTAACCTAAATTATCCTAAGGACAAACACAAACACCCATGCCCGATGGAGGACTCGAACCTCTGCCGGGACCAGCCCTATTCTGCCCAGTCTGTTATAACTTTTCACAAAGGCGTTATATTTTTCTCGCCAACACGTAAACAACAAAGGTGAAAAGCTGGCAAACGGAAGTCAGGCAGACAGGCTGGCAAACATCAAAATAACAAGTCTATCTTGCTACTGAAATCAGGATACCTATGGACCATAAATGTTTGCTGTACTATAGTCAATGTTAATAAAGACAAAGCAAAAGTTGGGTGTGTTAGCAGTTACCACGCATCAAGGAAACAATAACTAGGTATTTAATCATAAAGTCTGCATGAAACTAGCAGCATTTTGTAGCTAAATAGCTGGAACATTAAGCAAGACTTGAAAAATCGATTGTTTTGAGTCTGTTTGCGTAATCTGATTCTATAGCGAGATATCTGAAGTGGTTAGCGTCTCGGATAGGTAAAATACAGTCTACCACAATCAGAGGCGTGTCATACGCACAGCACGCAGCCAGCACAACGCAACAGATCACAGACACTCCCTCCTGTCCTACGTCATACAACCTAGTGTGACTTCATCGTCTCCTGAGCGGGGTAAAACTATCCACACAGAGACAACGAGTCATTGTCGTATTCAGTCTAACTGCTTATAACATATAAACTAGCTGCCCTCTCCTGGACTGTGAGCTTGGTCTGTGAACTTCGACTGTAGCTCACATTCTCATAACACTGTGACGAAACACTGGCTTTGTTCACGACCTTGTAGTGTTTTCATTCTTTGTGCGTCTGCAGCCACAACCCGATGTTCCCATTGTGCACCGAACTGTCAGCTTACTGTTTTTGTTAAAATAAAGCGAACAGAAGCACGTGAGCCATTTCAGGAGCGTCTCTGCCTGTCGTGTCAGAGAGGCTTGCCACGAGTGCAGTGTTATTAGAGCTTTATTTGCGACTAAGGGGAATTCTAGGTACTGATAGCTGGACTCTCGTTGAGCCTGCCTGGGGCAAAGAAGGGGAAACACTATCAGCTGGAGTGTGTTGCGGAGCAGCCACTCAGTGTTCTCCAGTCACGGAGGTGCGACCGCTGACCGACAAGGTCAGTGAGAAGTTATACGCAACGAGTGCAGGTTGTCTGCCTGCCATCTTCTCGTTGCCATGCATAGAGTACACTACACAGGTGGATGCTTTGCTTCTGTATAAGTGAATGTGCGGAAGTAAAAATACACGTTAGGATGCTGCTCAGTCTGGTTGCAAGAGGTTAGATAGCCACCACGAAACTAATCGCCGGAGTTAAATTATTGTGTTTGTCGTCATTCACTGTAGATTGTGTCTTGGAGTAATCAGTGTAGAATGTTTACCTATTTACTGCTGTGTGATGCTACTACCGTGCGACATGTACGTAAAGTGTGGTTTATCAGTGTTAGAATGATGTTTTGCAGTCACTGTCATCGATTAGTTCAGGTAACATTGTTTAGCAGATAGTGTGACAGACATACGGGCGATATTGTTTTAAGCTCTCATTGTAGCTTATCGTGACGTTATCTTACGGCTGTGTCTTTTCCATCACGTTTGCATCACTTATGTGTTGCCTACTAGGAAGTGTTCGTGTCTTGTTAAGCCGTGTGTGTTAGCGTATTTGTCTCTTATATAAGTGAGGGCTTTCTTTTGGATGCCAAAATTCTTTCTCAATTGTCCGTTCTAGAAAACTGGTATTAAGGCTGTGTTTTATTCATTACATATGTTGTAGCTGTATATCTTTTAAGTAATGTAAAGCAGTCTGATGTTCGATGAAAGTTTAATTTGTAAATATTCCCACCATTTGCTTGCTTTTAAATATGTACTGCGCCGGTAGCACTGGGATTGTATGACAGATGATGCAACATGTGACAGCTATTGATCCAAGGTTTCTACCATTTAACTGAGTTAATATTTAGTGCACTCTTGGCGCTAAGGCTACATAAAAAGTTAAATATTTCTGAAAGCAACTGATATGTCAAGACCCAGAGGAATTTAAGACATTAACTGCCAGTGAGAATTGATTTTTGACAATGGGGCAAGTTGAAAATTTTCACCGGACCGGAATTCGAGCCTGGATTTCTTGCTTACTAGGTGCTGACCACTGCGTCATCCCGAAACACTGATCTCCACAAACAAGAATTCGAGCTTGGTGTGTGTCTGCACTGAAGGGATGATTGGCCGTCATTGCCTTCATTATACAGGGTGTTTGGAAATTCCCGTTACAATCTTCTAAGAAATGGTTCAAATGGCTCTGAGCACTATGGGACTTAACGTCTGAGGTCATCTGTCCCCTAGAACATAGAACTACTTAAACATAACTAACCGTAGCGGTCGCGCGGTTCCAGACTGTAGCACCTACAACCGCTCGGCCACCCCGGCCGGCCAATCTTCTAAGAGTGGACTGTGTAGACAGCATTTTCAATAGGATTCAAGTGTCCGGAAACGTACTGCTTCCGGGCTACAGCCATTTGAAAACAGGTTTATTTGGTTTGGTTGTTTGGGGGAGGAGACGAGACAGCAAGGTCATCGGTCTCATCGGATTAAGGAAGGACGGGGAAGGAAGTCGGCCGTGCCCTTTCACAGGAACCATCCCAGCATTTGCCTGCAACGATTTAGGGAAATCTCGGAAAACCTAGATCAGGATGGCCGGACGCGGGATTGAACCGTCGTCATACCGAATGCGATTGCGCCACCTCACTTGGTCTCGAAAACAGATTTTCTAGTTAGTTAGTCATGATGGGGACGGCCGACGTTGGATTGGCGGATGTCCGTTGACGTCAGTCCTACGTCTCTGCCGCATTTACTTGTCTGTGAGTGTTGCAGCATCATGGTTGTGTACGCATTACAGACATGATCCTTCTCACAGTAATTGAAGTCACCTTTATCAAGATCTTTTTTTCTAATTAGGCACGGCGACCAAATGTACGTTTTTTTGAACTTTCTGTAATTTACTGCTACTGCTGCTTCACTACTGCACTGAAGTCAGACAAATTTGGAAATAAAAAAGATTTATCAGTATCGTTATCCACAAGGTATGACTCCATCGCATGCCGTTTCCGCCATATCTGCGCAACGGATTCGACAAAGAGATGCCTTATCCGTAGGCAGTCGTGACTGTGGTGCTCCAAGGAGATAACGAAGGCTAAATGGAAGAGAACCTGTCAGCTAGTACATGAGCAGTTTATTTGGTTAGTAATGAGCGCAATTGTAAGACAATTAATATGCTGTGTCACATCTAATTATTACCTGTAAGAGTCGTTTCGTTACGAACATGTTTACAAATGGTTTTACCTTATTCGCTTCTGTAACTACTACACGTTTGTAACGGAAGTTTGCCAACATCCTGTATATATTTTGGTTAGCCGGCCGGAGTGGCCGAGCGGTTCCAGGCGCTACAGTCTGGAGCCGAGCGACTGCTACGGTCGCAGGTTCGAATAATGCATCGGGAATGGATGTGTGTGATGTCCTTAAGTTAGTTAGGTTTAAGTAGTTCTAAGTTCTAGGGGACTGATGACCTCCGATGTTAAGTCCATTAGTGCTCAGAGTCATTTGAACCACTTTTTTTAAATTTTATTTTGGTTAAATTTGTTTTTCAGAGTTATGTCTCGAGGACTGGTTTTAAAAGAAAAGAATAATTTATTTTTGTGACTTTCAAGGGAAACACTTGCTTTTCCATTGCAAACATATCGAAGTAAAGACGGCTTTTAAATTGTATTACGATGATCTATTATGTATCTGTTCTTACCACGCAATGTAATATGCTGATTGTCCCAGTATAGGATGATGTGAAATTTATGTCAAGTCAGACCGTCAGCACGTCCCAGACCCCACCCACACTCCTACCGTATCAGCACCGTCAAAACAATACCGAGTTAGCAACATGTGTTGAACATGATTTCTGTTTAATACTTGTTGACCTACAGCTAACAAATGCGAAACTTTGCCCCCACGTTGGGTGACCCCAGGAAACGAGTGTTGTAATGCTGAACTGACGAGCATCCGCGCTGTCGGACCGTGACCGTCAAAGCAGACGTCACCACCAGCTCATGTTTGGTGTCACGCTCCCATAAAGATCTGCCATAATGGAACGGTGCCCCCGAGCAGTAAATATCAGTCAACAATTCCCCTAATTCTTCTGGTCTGCTGCCGAGAATGGGACGGTCAAAAACCATTCGGATCGAAAACACCGGACGGCGCCGTATACAGGCATTGTCCGCGAAAACGCTCTGTGCGGCTCGCGGTGAATCCAGGCTAAGCGTACTGGTGTATGCGCCTGGGGAGGGAGGAAATGTATTTGCGCGTGTGTGCGCTTTTAGGTGAAGGGACGTCGATACGCACGTGTGTGTGTATTGGAGGATTTGGGGGAGGGTGGGGGCGGGGGGGGGGGTGGAGGTTGGAACGCGGGGTGGTGTCTGGTGACAGTCGACAGCAGCGGTGGCGGAAAAAGGCCGTCGCGGGCGGACGCGGCGTTAATGGCTGGCGGCGCTCATTTCATTAGGCGCATTGAAACGGCTGAATGCGCGGCCGCGCGCGCTAAATGCGACGCGCATCTCTTCATCAATGTGCGCGCGCGCGCGACGATGCCGGCGTGGCGAGCAGGCGGCATAATTGCGCCTCGCGGGCCGCTACCCGTGGCACACGCCGTGATGAAGGAGCACAGTCGCGATTGGTGCTGCGCGCCCGTCGCCCTCGCATGCCACCCCCGCCTCCCACCATACCCCTCTCCCCCCCTTCCCCCCCTTCGCAAAGCCCTATCCCCAGCCATCACCACTCTCCTCGCCACCGCCTCGCTCTGGCTCTGACCATAGCTCGTTTCATTACCGTTTAATTAAACAAAAGCAGCACTGTTTCTTGTCAATGAGGCAACCGTTTGTTCCTGTTAAACAAGACTCGGCCAGTAATTCCCGCGGCCCACTGTTTGTTCTGGCCGGACAAGGCGGATAAGTGCTTTTGAAACAACCAATAATTAAACCGGTACAAGATTAATTAGCGCTGATCCGCGCGCGAGCACCTGCCGCTGGGTGGGCGGGTCGTGTGATCAGTGCCGCGGTGCGGATGCGTGCGTGTTTGCTCCGTTGTGACCTCTCTGCTGACTCCTGCGAACACGGCGGCGCGCTGTTCTCTCCAAACACGAGCAGATTGTCCCAGATTCGGCTGGAATTTATGCCAGACCTGGATAGACTCCATGATAGAGTAAACATCAGCGGTTATACCTCGCAAATCAACTTACTGTTTCCAGTGGTAGGTACGACGTGTATCACCACCATTTAAGGATTCTCCCTGCTCCCAACTCGCGGACATTTCATGACACACTTCTGAGAGACAGTAACTTGCTACTTAGCTCTTCAAAGCAAATACCTTCCAAGCTGTAACATATACCACTTTATAATATCTGTATCCACGGCCGTTGATGTTCATGGTAAAGTGAACTTGAATAAAACACAAACAGCTGTTTTGTGATGATTTACTAACGACCGATTTCGCTGCATTAAAGCAACATCTTCATGTTGTTCTGGATAGTGAAGGAAGCATCCAAGTAACCTACATTTAAAAAGTTGATTGAGGACAGCCGAAAAAATTAATTTCAAATGAAACTACTTACATTAGTACCACATATACAAGGACACGAGACGCCCCTAATGTACGTTTTCACACAATCCAACGTTAATTAAGCTGTTAATTAAGCTTTTGGGACTACATGTCTATTCCAGTTTTTTTTTATAAATGTCTTAAATGAAGATCATAGCCTTATTAGTTTGGTAACACTCTTCGTCTTTCATCTACATTCAATTTGCCCATGGATGCAAATTAAGGCCCAACAGCTTAATTAACCTCTTCTTGCCCACTTTTAATCTTGCATAATTTTATCCTTGTGAGTATTTTACTATTATCTTTGTGCTAATAGGGTTACCGAATCATCAGTGTAATAAGTAATGGTTACAAAATACTAATGTCAATTCTTTACAGAACAATGGAGGAACTGGTAGAAGCCAACCTTGGGGAAGATCAGTTTGGATTTCGGAGAAGTGTAGGAACACACGAGGCAATATTGAGCCTACAACTTTAAAGCATTCTTTAGTCACAGGTAAAGTAGGTGGCAGACACTCTACTTGGTACATTACTATGGACATAAGATCGAAAAACAAATGAATGTACTAGGATATTGGGAAAGTAAGGTCCGATCGGGCGCGAAATGTAAACCACAATGAAAATCCTATGAAACTTTGCACAGATGTGTTGAGCAGTGTCTCTAGTATGCCCGTCGATCGGGTAACGTGGCTCTTTTCACTTCTGAGCGCACAGTGAGCACGTAAAGACGACTAGAACAGTAGAGTCTCCCGCCAAGTTTGAGGGTCTGGTGAGAGATTTCGCCTGATGTCATGCAGCCAACATAACATAGCTGTCATGCGTTTCCTTCTTCGTGACGATTTGTTGCCGCACTCTGCAGGGGTAATGAAGGCGCTCGTGTGGCGCTTTCCTAGGGAAGTGTTTGATCGCACACAATACAGCCTGTAATTGGCTCCCCTTGACAGTCTTCTCTGCCCAAACGAACCACGTGCTATGAAAACACAGACAACGAGCTGTAGACTACGGGGAGTTTTAACAGAAAGCACAGCCGGCCGCCTTCTATAATCAAGGGTACAGGGGTACGGTGAATGTATGAGTCAGAGCGGCGACTGTGTAGAGAAGTAGCTGAAAGGTGTAGCTAACTGTTTCAAATAAAACTTTTTGATTTTCATAGTTGTTTCCATTTCACAACCGATCGACCTTACTTTCCGAATAGCCCTAGTATAGGGAATGATTTAGGAATATATAACCGAAATGAAAAAAATAAAGGAAATTATAAGAAAATCGAAGGAACATATTGACCATATGGGCAGAGAGAGATTCCTCATAAAGGCAGTGTTAGAGGGAATCTAGGAAGACCGTATAAGAGATGGAGTACTGTAACAGGCAATTTGCCTAGTACGTGAAGCAAACAAGAAGGAGATGTAGAAGGCTATGGACATGCAGTCAGTATAGAAAACAGAATACGTACAAAACTCTGGTACGGCTCATTGTAAAAAACTGATGAAGTGTGAGAAATCCGTACCGAACGCATGGAGACAGACTGTCCAGTGAAAGTCTACTTTGTAGGTATCAAGATCAAATCTTAAGTGTTGAATGTATCACACCACCCTACGTATTATTTCCGTAGGGACAGCACAGGTAACATTAGACGAACTACAGCGCGCACGGAGGTGTTTAGGTAGATATTCTCCCGACGGTTTGTATGTTGACGGAACGGTAAAAACCCAATCAACTGTCACAATGGAAAGTACGGTGTGACAAGCAGTTCACACTGATTTACAATGTATGGATGTGGATGTACACGCTCATTTAGATGTAAAAACACCAACTCAGGTCCTCTAGAGAAATACTTTAATTTCCACTATAGCTAATTTTAATTGAACGTCCTCAGAGAAGACATACCACATACCTTGTAGAGTGCTTTAGTAGTTGTTAGTTACAAGGCGTAGGAAACAATATGGTACTGATATTGTTTCGATGTGCACCAAAGCTCGGCGCATTCTCGTAGTGGAAATTTAAAGCATTTCTTCATTGCAACTGAAGTAATTTTTCCATGTACTTCATCTTAGTATGTTGGCTCTTATTTTTCACTGACACGAAATGTGCAGAGACGTGCGACGTATTGTCAGTTACTGAGGAGTGAAAGATTTTTTTTTATTCACTAATTTAGCTTTAGAAATTAATTCGTAGACTGCTAGACATCAACTGTATAAGACACAGATTTACTTCCTCAGCTTATCACGATCGGCCGCTTTGACAACTTCAGCTGTCCGTGCAGGCTCCCCGGACCGAAGCAAATTTCTGTATGTCACACTGCCTACATACTTTTATCGTATTCCATGAGCACTAGATGATTAATTTAGTGGATTACTACATAAGGCTGGAGACAGTGTGACCTATAGATATTTGGATCGGTCCAGGGAGTCTGCACGAATACCAGTGATGATGATGGTTCAAATGGCTCTGAGCACTATGGGACTCAACTGCAGTGGTCATAAGTCCCCTAGAACTTAGAACTACTTAAACCTAACTAACCTAAGGACAGCACACAACACCCAGCCATCACAAGGCAGAGAAAATCCCTGACCCCGCCGGGAATCGAACCTGGGAACCCGGGCGTGGGAAGCGAGAACGCTACCGCACGACCACGAGATGCAGTGGTGATGAAGGCGACTATTAGTGGTAAGTGGGAAATCCGGATTCGACCGCCGGTCCAGCCAAATTTTCATATGTCACTGCTCAGTAGTGGACCTATAACTAATACAGCTGGCGTGAAGCAATTCGCAGTCATCGGATTAATTTCGAGCTATTTTGTACAGCTGTGGAGCGTCATAAGTGTCTGTTCCTTCATACATGCATGTAAGAAATCAATTTTAGCTTCCGTTAAAGCTCGTATACGAAAGCTCCAAGATCAAACAGACAGGCGTAATTTGAAAACTTTTGTCCTAACTTTTATTCAAGGAGGGCATTCTATATCAGCTTGCGATGACAAAGCCTCCTTCCGTCTTTTGTAATTTACTCGCTTACCTCCTTGAGATTCTTTACCATCACAGCTGCCGTGAAGCTGTCTTTTATGTAGATAACTTGGAAAAGCTTTTCACAAGGTGCGTAAAACTTTCTGTTTCCTGCCTCAAAGACGGTTACTTTAGATATGTCTAACTAAAGCTACAGAAAACAAAAACGAGTTTTTAACTAAATGTTTCTCCTAAAGTGAAGAGCCAAAGAAACTGGTACACCTGCATAATTTCGTGTAGGGCCCCTGCGAGCAAGCAGAAGTGCCGCAACGCGACGTGGCGTGGACTCGACTAATGTCTGAAGTAGTGCTGGAGGGGACTGACACCATGAATCCAGCAGGGCTGTCCATAAATCCGTACGACGGCTGGAGATCTCCTCTGAACAGCACATTGAAGGCCTCCCGTATATGCTCAATAATGTTCATGTCCGGTGAGTTTGGCGGCCAGTGGAAGTGTTTAGACTCAGAAGAGTGGTCCTGGAACCACCCTGTATCAATTATGAACATGCTGGGTGTCGAATTGTCCTGCTGGAATTTCCCAAGTCCTTCTGAATGCGCAATGGACATGAAAGGATGCAGGCCATCAGACAGGATACTTACGTACGTGTCACCTGTCAGTGTCGTATCTTCATGTAGCCTATCAGGGGTGTCATATCACGCCAACTGCACATGCCCCACACCGTTGCAGAGCCTCCATCACCACGAACACTCCCTGCTGACATGCAGGGTCATTGGATTCATCAGGTTGTCTCCATTCCCGTACAAGTCCGTCCTCTCGATATAATTTGAAACGAGACTCGTCCGACCATGCAACATGTTTCCAGTCATCAACAGTCCAGTGTCGGTCTTGCCGGGCCCAGGCAAGGCGTACAGCTTTACGTCGTGCAGTCGTCAAGGATACACGAGTGGGCCTTCGGCTCCGAAAGCCAATATCAATGAAGTGTCGTTGAATGGTTCGCACTCTGTCACTTGTTGATGGCCGAGCACTGAAATCAGCAGCAAATTGCGGAAGGGTAGAACTTCTGTCACGTTGAACGATTCTCATCAGTCGTAGTTGGTCCCGTTTTTGCAGGGTCTTTTTCCAGCAGCAGCGATGTCGGAGATTTGATGTTTTACCGGATTCCTTGTATTCACGGTACACTTGTGAAATGGGAAAATCCCCACGTCATCGCTACCTCGGAGGTGCTGTGTCCTATAGCTCGTGCGTCGACAACAACACAACGTTCAAACCCACTTAAATCTTTATAGACCGCCAGTGTAGCAGCATTAACCCATCTAACATCTGCACCAGACACTTGTTACCTTATATAGGCGTTGCCGACCGCAGCGCTGTATTCTCTGTGTACATATCTCTGTATGTGAATATGCATGGCTATACCAGTTTTGTTGGCGCTTCAGTGTATATTCTCGCTTCAATAATATGCAAACCGCTGACAAGACCTTCCTAACACACAGTTTTCTCACATTCTCAACTATCACGTTCACTCAGATAACACAGCCTCACAATATTAGTTAACATACGTATAGTACTCGCGACCTGCTATCTGAAGTCCCCCTTATTGTAAGAGCATGTTCAGTGATGTTATCAGTTTTTCTATGGTCTCTCTATATTACATAGTTCATTCATCTTCACGGTTCTGAAGTTGAGAATTACAATTGTATGCCATGCCATGTGAAATTTTTTTTAGTTCATCGCAGAAAAGTAACAAAATTCTTAAAAATTCCAGCAAAGTTACTCTACAAGAACGAATTTACAGGAATCGGACCTTTTTTTTTCACGCCCACACCGGCATGATGGCCAACTCAAAAGGTCTACTGCCATCTCTGCATAAGGATTAGTTTTCACTAATGTGAGGTGTCGCAGGATGTGAGTACTGCGATGTTTGCGTACGTCTGGTTAAGGTTAACCATTAATACGCGCTCATCTGGAGATAGATTGGGTTGAAGTTGGGGGTAACGGTTTGATGGGCAGAGTAAAAAAGTGCCAAGGCAAGAGCCAAGGGAAAAAGACCTCTGCTATAGTTAGGTCGCGTGGTAAGAGCAGTACGGATGTCTTGCTGTCTGCGATAGGTCGTGCAAGGGTAGACTTTGTTGGTACCGGGTATCATGCATGTCGATGCCTTTGACGTTGTGCGGTGGTGTTGCTCGGCGGCTGCCGCTTGGTGCCGGTGTTGAGCTCTCGTTCAGCGTCAGCAACCTGCAACAATTACGTTTATTATCGTTTTCGTGTCCGGACCTGGAAGCTTTGCCTTTTACGGGGAAGTGTTCTACTGACCAAACTAAGAACATCTCAGGACGCACCCTCACAATATCGCTTCCCCAGTGCCTCGCACCCTACCTTCAGAAGTCCTCCTGCATTCAGTGCGGGATTAGCACTCCTGGAGGAAAGGTTGCTGCGGGACAAGGCTTAGCCACAGATTGGGGGATTTTTTCAGAATGAATTTTCACTCTGCAACGAGGTGTGCACTGATAAGGAACTTCCTGGTACACTGAAACTGTGTGCTGGAATAGAATTCGAACCTGTGACTTAACCTTTCTGCAAAAGATCAGTATCCTATCTTCCAGGAGCGGTAGTCCCACAAGTTTGCAGGAGATCCTCTGTAAATGGAAGGTAAGAGATATAGAGGAGGCAGTAATGCCGTAAGGATGGGCCTCGACTGAAACTTAGAGTTTGTACAACTCATCAATAGCGCACATTCACAAGAAAGGCAAAGGTCCGAGTCCCGAATAACGTTTTAATCTGCCAAGAAGACTGTTTGTTCTTATTCTTATCATTATCTGATCTTCTCCATTTGTTAATAAAAGTAATGTGCGCCATCTTTAGAAGTAGAGTTCGAGACGACTCCTCAATACAGACGCGTATGGTCTCAATTCCTAATTTGACTAAATCGATTATAAAAATGTGTATTTCCCGAAAATAAATCTGAAAATAATCTGATCTTTACTTGTCATAAGGATAGAAACAAAAGTTTTGCTTCTACTATCTTCAAGATGGAAACTGTATGTCACACACATAATGCCATGCATTTGAGTTGCAGCTCAGTTACACAACATGATTGTCACGGCAAACCATCTTAAATTATAGCAAATCTGGAGACTGAACTTCACTTACATGCCTCATTCACCTCCTCACTCTTTCTGACAACTGAAAATAATTACTTCAAACAAATGAAGGCAGTAATTACCATCTGAGAACTGAAAAATGATGTAGCTTAGTCTGTTCTGAATGCCAGCCAGCGAACATACCACAGACGGCGAGCACCCATCCTGGGAGTTTTGCCGGACATGACATCATCGCCATAGACGACGAATTTCATCGCTTCCTTTTCGTGGATGCTTATCGCTAAGCCAAAAGTTCTTCCGAACGAATGAACTCATTTACAACTTTAGCGCTGGGTCTATTCGTATGGGAGAACTGTGATTTCACAAATCGATTTTATGTAATTTCAGCCATTAGGGAGTACTGAGTTCTGTGTTTAAGAGTAGCGTGGAATAATAGTGTGAAAAATAGGCTACACATATTTTCTTAGTCCAAATTTTGTGAATTTAGTGAGTACTTTTGCTGGAATTATAACCGTAGTTGTATTTGATTAGGGAGTACAAAGTATTTTTAGGCCTGATATTCTTATCGGATGTGAGCTACTCAGCCATGCAGCTGTTTAATGTCTAATTTTTATGAACTAGTGATTTTTGGTGGGATTTATTTATTTATTGGTTTTGCAAACTACACCAGTATCATTGTTGTATAATACGTAGTGTAGCTTTGACAATTATGGAAACAATGTGTTTCCACTATTTGCTTGGTTCGTTTGTGTCTGGTTCGTTGCGATACCTTTATCATTCGTCCATGGAGATTAGGCTGCTAAGGCGGTCGTCTGAACTGGTTTGACACAACACCAACACTCCCGCTGGCCCCTCGGTTCGGCGAGCCTTTTGAGTGGGTGTCATCAGTCGACAAACCCAGCGGGTGACGACCTTACCTCTGTTCAAAATGGGCAGGATGTTGAATATTAATGCACGACTAATTTAGACTTTTTCTGCTGCCACTTTATTCGACATATTCGTCTTGTGAGAATCAGCAGCTATAAGGATATTTAAGATAACTCTCATTTATTTTTCTTATAGTTGCATATCTTTAACTACATTACATGTCTCGAATACTCAGTATCATCTTGAGTTGGAAAACAAAATAATACTAAATTTGTACCGTCCAGTATTTTAAAATACGTAGAAAAGAAAAGAACTGTACGTAAATGTAGAACTTACTTACGTAGCTGAATCAGCAACATTTCATTTCCACTGAGAACCACATACCAGAGTACTATGTTTTGCATCTGCGTCCAATAGGTATATGTTGGGGGTGGGGGGAGGCAAAGGGGTAATATAGTAAGGCTGATGAGAGAGGGGAAAAGAAAGAGGGAGAGGGTGGTGGGGATGTCGTGAGTTCAACGAGGGCGGCAGTGCTAAGGTTTTACAACGTGTAATTATATAAAAATTGTCGTTAAATACTAGTAGTGTGGAACAATGGATACGTAAAATGTAAAAGCCATAACATAGTAAAACTACGAAATGGAGCGAGAGGGGATTGAGAGTGGGTAAAAAAGGCCAGGGGAAAGGAGGGGGGGAGGATATTGGCAGGGTTGCAACGGATTTAACGAGGGAAGATCTGATACTAATGTTGCAAAAAGTCAGTTATGTAAAAGGTCTTCTATTGAAGTACCCGAATTGATGCGCGAAAACTCTAAAAAGGGATGAAAGAAAGTACAAAACGTTGGATGTATAAATAGTGAAAGACGTCAAGCTCCTAAGGTTACAGAAGTGGAGGGCCTAGAACTGCATGAAGTCTCATAAAACATTATGAAGTTTTAAAAAATTTATAACCATAAATTATAAAAGTGAAAGTACGTCTAGCAACCAAAGTTACAGGGAA
The DNA here is from genome assembly GCF_023864275.1 of Schistocerca cancellata. NCBI lineage: Eukaryota > Metazoa > Arthropoda > Insecta > Orthoptera > Acrididae > Schistocerca > Schistocerca cancellata. The sequence continues at coordinate 214,880,756 of NC_064632.1, read as the reverse complement.
CATGGTGTGACAATTATGACTAATTGCATTTGCGTCTGCTTAGTGACTTGAGCGTACCATAATTAAAGATTTAGAGGTAACTACGCCCATGCAATATTAAGCATTCCAAAAGTATAACAACTTGTCCACCAAAACAATCATGTGCGACAATGTTCCTGGGTGTATTACGTGTTCCGATAGTTCTTACTTCATCATGGTACGTAATGCACTGAGGGACTTTGTTGAGCATGGTCGTTTGGTGGTTCAGGTTCTATGGTATTGGGGGGGGGGGGGGGGGGGGCAGCATATGGCTGCAAGGGCGACTCACCTCCAGATCTGCGAACACTGTGCAATCACCAATCAATGTTATTGTGACGCTATAGTCCCTCCCCATGGCTGTCTCTTTGGGGGTAGATTCAGCCCTAACTTCATGTATGTGTAGGACAACGCGCGATCGTATCAAACTGCGTAGGTGTCCACAACTGGGTTGACCTGCCAGTTCCCTCCGACTTATAACCCCCATCGAACACGTTTGACACGCATTGGGGAGACTTATTGCACAAATGACCAGCCAGCAATTTTCAACCACGCTGGTTGGGGAATGCAACGCTCTGCATAAGAATTGCTTACCAACCTTGTGGTGAAAGAGGGAACACGTTGCAGAGCATTCAATGCCCTCCGCCTCGTTCAGATACTCTGTTAAGAATCCCAGCCTTCAGAATGTTCGTGGGTCAGTCATGAATAGCGATGACCCGAGTGTAATTGCTGTCCCCTAGCAAGTGTGTGATGCATCGGGGAGACATACTGCATGATGTCCACATGCACCAACGAGCATCCACCAGTTGCCAACCTATCATGAGGAGGAATGCAATGCCCTCCCAGTAGACTCCCTTACTAGCCTCGTGGCTACCATGGGACCATGTTGAAAAGCATGCAGTGTCGTCCGTGGTGATTACTCAGTCCTTAAGAACCAAGACCCATTTTTTGTAATGTCCAGGGTACCGTTATGAATCACCATGAAACTGTCCTTTCTGCTCGCATCGTACCTTATTTCTATAGTCATGTTTTTGACTATAGTCCGCAGCTCGTGGTCGTGCGGTAGCGTTCTCGCTTCCCACGCCCGGGTTCCCGGGTTCGATTCCCGGCGGGGTCAGGGATTTTCTCTGCCTCGTGCTGACTGGGTGTTGTGTGATGTCCTTAGGTTAGTTAGGTTTAAGTAGTTCTAAGTTCTAGGGGACTGATGACCATAGCTGTTAAGTCCCATAGTGCTCAGAGCCATTTGAACCTTTTTTTTTTTTTACTATAATGTAGCAGTTCTTTCTATAGCTGGTCCAGGTTTGATCGAGCTATGCTACTTGGAGTTACATGTTATATGAAAGTTGTTTTGGTTCATACGTTTTGCACATCAGTGTATCTGAATCTACCTCGTACACTACTGGCCATTAAAATTGCTACACCACGAAGATGACGTGCTACAGACGCGAAATTTAACCGACAGGAAGAAGATATTGTGATATGAAAATGATTAGCTTTTCAGAGCATTCACACAAGGTTGGCGCCGGTGGCGACACCAAGAACGTGCTGACATGAGGACAGTTTCCAACCGATTTCTCATAAACAAACAGCAGTTGACGACCGTCGCCTGGTGAAACGCTGTTGTAATGCCTCGTGTAAGGAGGATAAATGCGTAATATCAAGTTTCCGACTATGATAAAGGTCGGATTGTAGCCTATCGCGATTGCGGTTTATCACATCGCGACATTGCTACTCGCGTTGGTCGAGATCCAATGACTGTTAGCAGAAAATGGAATCGGTAGGCTCAGGAGGGTAATACGGAACGCCGTGCTGCATCACAACGGCCTCGTATCACTAGCAGTCGAGATGAAAGGCATCTTATCCGCATGGCTGTAACGGATCGTGCAGCCACGTCTCGATTCCCGAGTCAACAGGACAACAACCATCTGCACGAACAGTTCGACGACGTTTGCAGCAGCATGGACTATCAGCTCGGAGACCACTGCTGCGGTTACCCTTGACGCAGCATCACAGACAGGAGCGCCGGCGATGGTGTACTCAACGACGAACCTGGGTGCACGAATGGCAAAACTTCATTTCTTCGGATGAATCCAGGTTCTGTTTACAGCATCACGATGGTCGCATCCGTGTTTGGCGACATCGCGGTGAACGCACATTGGAAGCGTGTACTCGTCATCGCCATACTGGCGTATCGCCCGGCGTGATGGTATAGGGTGCCACTGGTTACACGTCTCGGTCACCTCTTGTTCGCATTGACGGCACTTTGAACAGTGGACGTTACATTTCAGATGTGTTACGACCCGTGGCTCTACCCTTCATTCGATTCCTGCGAAACCCTACATTTCAGCAGGATAATGCACGACTGCATTTTGCAGGTCCTGTACGGAACTTTCTGGACACAGAAAATGTTCGACTGCTGCCCTGGCCAGCACATTCTCCAGATCTAACACCAACTGGAAACGACTGCTCAATGGTGGCCAAGGAACTAGGTCGTCACGCGTCACTACTCTTGATGGACTGTGTTATTGTGTTGAAGCTTCATGTGCAGCCGTACCTGTACACACCGTCCAAGCTCTGTTTGACTCAATGCGCAGGCGTATCAAGGCCGTTAATACGGCCAGAGATGGTTGTTCTGGGTACTGATTTCTCAGGATCTATGCACCCAAATTGCGTGAAAATGAAATTACATGTCAGTTCTAGTATAATATATTTGTCCAATGACTTCTTGTTTATCATCTGCATTTCTTCTTGGTGTAGCAATTTTAATGTCCAGTAGTGTATATCTGTGCAGCGAATGCGTGACAACAGCGGAAGTGCCTAACTGTACTACATTCTGTAGAGAGAGCTCGCTCGCTGATGACTGTTGGTGTCTGTGTGTCGGCAGATAAACGAGACGTTCCTGGAGCGGCACGAGGTGCGGACTTCCGCCGCGGCGGCCCCCGGCTCTGCATCTGGCAGCGGTGGGGGCGGCGTGCAGCCCGCGTCCGTGGCGGGTGGCGCCCCCCAGCAGCAGCAGCAGCAGCAGCAGCCGCAGCAGCAGACGCGCTACGTCACGGTGATCGGCCTGGAGATGGACGTGGGCAGCGACGCGTTCCGCGGCGGCAAGCTGCGGCTGGCGTGCCGCGGCGCGCTGTTCGGCCTCTACCGCCAGCAGGCGCTGCGCGTCATCGACGAGGAGCGGCCGCGGCTCGCCTCCGTCCTGGGCACGCGCGAGTCCTCCGCCACGGGTAGGTAGTAGGCGCCACCAGCCGGCCGGCTCTACTCTCGCTATACTGCAGCGCGCACAGTGGAATAACGGTCCTGACGTGGATGCTGCTCACGGTTCTCTGTCAACACATCTGTTGAGCAGAACCTAGGGTGATTCCGTGATGATGTCACAAACTTTCAGAGATGATGATGGAGGGTAAATGTATCAGTTTGAGGTAAGGGGCCCCACTCAGGAAACGCGCCAAACGCGCCTTCGCCTCACCCAGCACTCATGCTAAGGCTCCCAACTTCCCATGGCCGAACGGTTCTAGGCGCTTCAGTCCGGAACCACGCGGCTGCTGCGGTCGCAGGTTCGAATCGTGCCTCGAGCATGGATGTGTGTGATATCCTTGTGTTAGTTAGGTTTAAATAGTTCTAAGTCTGACTGATGATACCAGATGTTGTCCCATAGTGCTTAGAGCCATTTGAACCAATATCCGACCCCTGTTAAGGATTTACAGAATTGCCGCTGAATACCCCAGTAAGCTCAGATAATTTCCTCTGTTGATGCACTAGTGATGGGGCACGTAATTTGATGTCAGGGAGACTAAACATCTTAATGTTATGTAAAGTGAAGGTGAGAAGGAAATGGTAAGGAAAGAAGAAGGAAAGGAAGGAATTGATAACATCGAGTACACCGGGGCTTTATGTGCAATCACAAGAGACAGTTGTGCTGGACTGGGACTCGAACCGTGATCTCCGACTTACTAGGCAGTGCGCCACCCGGACACAGAGTTAATCTCAAAGGTGCGCACCATCTCGACGAGCGGCCAATTCCACTCCGACCTACTGCCACACTTATCCACAGTCCCTACCTATATCCTCAGAGTTCGCTACTTTTAGATTACCACTGGAGGTCTGACGTTCGTGTGTCCGCTATTATGGTTGGGGATTCGTAGCCCATCAAATGTATCAATTAAATGAATCCGTGGTGTCTGTTCTTCCGGACATGTCCAAAATAACAGACACCACTTGGTACTTGCAGCTGTGGTACATTTTATGTAAACTGAAGGTGGACAGAACAGAAAGGGAAGGTATCAATAATATCGGCAGTTGCGTCAAGACTCAATACAGAATCACGGTCGATGACTAAAAATGTGTGGCGGGAAGGGTCTCGAACGCGGAATGTCCTGCTTACTAGGAAGTTGCATTAGCCACAGTGCCACCTGGAAATAGTGTTAATAGCAGAGGCGCGTATTATCTCGGCCAGCTCCTCTTCCTACTCACAATTCCATCTACCGCCACCACTTTCTCTCCATCCATAATCTCTATGGTCTCTAACTTTAGATTCCCTTCCCGCTGCAGGTCGAACGTAAATGTGTATCCCCACAGGTGGTTGTCCAAAACAACAGACACCACGCGTTAATGTAACTCATATGCGTCGATGAGAGCTGTGCATACACATCAGTGTAGACAAACATTTTGGTCCGACATCCAGCAGGAATCTAAAATTAGGGAGCACGGAGGACACGGACGAGAACTGTGGATAATCGGCAGCGATATGTGGGAGTGTGAGAAGCATGCCGAGGTAGTCTGCGCATTTGCGATGAACATTGTATCCTGGTGGCGCACTGCCCAGCGAACAGGAGATCCCAGGTTCAAGTACTGGTCACAAACACAATTTCAATCTTCGCCACTGATTCTACATAAGATGCAGCAGATATCATCAGTCCCTTTCCTTTCTCCCCTCTTCACCTCCACCTTGGATAGTATTTATCACAGCTATGGATTCAGAGAGTGTTGTTTCGGACATGTTCTGAAGAACAGAAATCAAGCATTCATTTAAGGGTCGTAAGTCTATGGTATGGTAATAATGAATTCTATTTAGCCACACATATTTCACAAACTGGTACATTTACGAGTTGTTCAGAATTTTGTCACCCAGCGTCAATACAGGCACAGCATCGTTCTGTCATACCCGTTGTAATAAACTGATTGTCGCTTGAACAGGGTCGTATGTAGCGAGAATTCTTGCCAGGAGATCCTGTTCAGTCTCTGCTGGCGTCACGTGAACAAGACTTTTTACATGGTTCCACATCCACAAGAAGAAATCAATGGGGCTATTTCAGGCGAAGGTGATGGCCGTGAACAACGATCGGATCTTGGTACCCATATTTCATGGAATTTATGATGCTGGTGGTCACGAAACCTCTATCAGTTGTGAGATGGAAATCCAACATCTTATAACCACATCCGTCTTCAAGTTCTAGAAACGGGTGTAGAATCTCTCTGATAAATCGGTACGTATACTCCGTTATCAAAGGTATCAAAACTATTTTCGTTTATAGCTTTAGACTTTGTCATTTATGGACGATGGTACCTTACCTCAAATACATACATGTACCTTTGTCCACCATCCCTGAATGTTTGGAACATCATCACGGAATCACCCTGTACAGATTATAGATTTCAGTCACGTAGCTTCGGTTCAACCACTGCTAGCCAGTTGAAAGCTGCCGACAGACCTTAAACCTCTAGGGCTTTTCTTTCACTGCGTTTGTGTATATATGCACGGTATATATGTGTATGTACTGCATAATTGTATACAGGACATCGTATCCACGCGTATAGCTGATCTTTTTTAATTCAACAAAAGACACTAAAGGTCTGTGCATTAATCTTAAGTAGACTATAATAAATTCAAAAAATGGTTAAATCTTATGTGAAATCATGTTAGAGAAGCATTCGTCGCACCTTTGAATGAGGCTCGAATTCACTTATAGCAAATGAGGTGCCGATTGAGAATTAAAATTCAATGTTCAACTTAGAATTTTATAGAGCGGAAGTACATTGTGTAGACTGTGCAGACAGTTGTGTGGCCTTGAGATACTGTTGCCGTACGGAGTCAAGCGTTTAAATATATTACCAGCTAAGCTACCGTTGTTATGCAAATCATTAACAGTGACAGCTAAGATCCTCAGATGACTTAAGGACAAAACTGAGTAAAATTCGATACCGTTTCCAACCGCTGTGTGATCGAAGGTTCCAGTTTTATTCCATTTTCCTATTAATCTTTTCTGCTCATAAGAACAATGTTGTCAACAGCAATCACAAAAGACGTACCACCACTTCCATCACACGCATGCCTTTTTCTTGTATTTATACGATTCACTGGTGAACTGTTTTCAGACTAAGGTAGTGTTGAGCTTTTTTACATCTGTTGCTGCAGATCAAAGAAATACGTCATAGCTTCACAAATATGTCCCTGTACCCCCGAAAATTTCACATCAAACGTAGACGTAAAAATGTGGATGACATTTCTGTACAAAATCAAGTATTTAAATATATAAAATTGTAAACAAGGAACCATAGGAGGTGGGACGCTTGTACGTTAGCGATGCAGAAAAAGCACTGAGTAGAATCCGCGTTCGATTCGAACTGTTCTGATTTAGTGTTCAAGTTTCTTTTTTTTATATTCACTTTCTTATCAGGAAAGGTTGCTGAGCAAAAACAGTGATGGCGACAGCACTCGCAAGAAAGACATTACTTTTTGGCGAAACGCGTTCTCTTTTCCTATGTTTCAAAGATTCTTTATTGAAAAAATATTTAAACTGAGAAACTACCGAAAAATTTTCACACATTCTGTCACAGAGTAATAGAAATATAATATGACCACAGCCGCAGACAGCGCGGTCTACGTAATCCATCAGTCAAATATCTTTTATTTTTAAAATATTTCTTGTAACCATCTCAGTCACATTTAGTCGTAGCCGTTATTTTAAAAATTTATGCAGCTACGGCATCATTCTCGGCAATATATCTTCCATTATTAAAATATACTCTAGGACTCTTCACACTTTTTATGATTCTAAGTTAAATATTAGAGTCTAAATTTTCAATAGTACCTCATTAGTTGTACATGATGTCGTGCATCATTCAAAGGCGCCTTAAAAGTTTCTCTAATCTATTTTATTCCTAACATACAGATGATTCATTCCACAAACCGTTTCGTCCTTTTTTTTACTTGTTTTCACATGTTTTTCCAGAAAGCATAAAGTATAATATATTTAAATGATGATCGGTATTTTATTATTACTAAGCGTATATAAATCAAGAGAAATCCGGGAAGTTCAAGCTGTGATTTGACGTTTATTTTAATGTTTCAACATCGTGGAAAAGTAGAATTCCTAAAACTCTTTCAGATATTGATATGTTTGACCTGCATTCTCACTGTCAAAGAACAGTTTGATAATGGTTTTAGTAGTTCTAAAGTCCTGTTCTACAAATGTCCTTGATAGCAAGGCAGCAATTTTAGAAAGCAAATGTTACACTAATGTTACACTTACAAGAAAGTTTTGTACACACTACGCCTTGTTGAGGTAGCAACAGCAATTCGTGAAAAATTTCTATTTTCCCTGAAACCACTAACTGAGTTTTTCTTAATTGTCCTTGTGACTTTCGGGCACTTCAATCCTTTTTTTTCCTAAACTAGGCTTTGCACTTGTCAATTTCATACCTCATTTGTCTAGTTACCATTCTTCGTTTGGCTATGAAAATTCAGAAAATCCTTTCCCTTAACCCACTAATCACTTTTTTATTCACCCTGATTACTTCTAGTCAGTTAAATCGTCCTTCTCAAGTCTAGAACTCACCCTGCTCAATTTAATACCCCATTTGACCAATTCCCACTCTTCGTTCGGCTATGGAAATTCGGACGAAATCCGTCGTGTAATTTCCAAGGAGTCTTGCTTTCTATCCATTCGAGTATCTGAGCAATAACGAAACTTATTAGGAGGCTGCCATATCTCTCGAGTCTTTGAAGATGCCAGGTCGGTCGATTGCCGTTGATTTAAAGTTGAGTTTTCTGTCTTCAGCGCAGTTTCCCACCCCAAGGACAAGAGAGTTCCCTGAACGTCTTCTCGCTTCTGCGCCCTCTTTGACAAGGCTGTTGGCAGAATGAGGGTGACTTCTTATGCAGGATATCTTCGGCCGCCAAATCTTCCGTATAATGCGTTAAAGTGGTTCATCATTCTCATGCAGCTCCTGCCTTGAGCCATATATCCAAGTATCTAGTACTGAGTGAGCAGACTCAACTGGACTTTCTCGCCTGTTAGATAATTCTGCAAGTTCTACATTGGAGTGGAACCTTCTTTCTTTCATTCATTCATAAATAGGTAACCGGTAATCGCGCAAATACGTTCATTGCAAATAGCTCTATTACAGTGAATGTTTTCAGAATAAATGTTAGCCCAATGAATGGCTTAACGCTGTACAACTCAAACATAACTGTGTCGAAATAGGCAGCAGATAAAGCCTTAATCGAGAAATGATAGATTAAGAAGCTCACATTTGTCTGCTTGGTTCCTATCGTTGGAATCAGTTGTCTACTGGAAAAGGGGCCTCCCACCCGAAACCGAGATCATATAAAAATAATAGCTTTGTGAAACAATGCAAAAATATAATATACGCAGAGCATAATGTTACACTAAAGACCTTAAGTATAATGCAATTTTACCTATAATTCCTGATATTCAGTCTTGAAATGGAAGTTTCAAATATTCTTATTGGTTGTTTAGTTTGCGTCTACACTTCATACTAATGATACTATTTATTATAGAGTCGAAAAGAAGTCTTGAAACATTTCTTTCAACACACAACTATGCCATAATGTTGAGCTTCTTTTCTGGTTTTAATAAACATCTGTTTTGAAAATAACCTCTACCACTGGTATTCATAGTCATAAATGGCAGGCACATTCTTAGTACGACCTCGATATTAATAAAACAGTCTTAGTTATTATGAGTTGTGGAAGAAGCTGCTTTGTTAGAAAACCGAATTCATTTCGAAATGGCAAAGCTCTTTAACATTTCTCTTAACATAACTTAGGATTTTAGTCGACGAAAGCGTCACGTGTTTTATCGGGTGCCACTAGGAGCCTGACACGTATGACCGCGAGGTTTCAGTTGAGGATCGTGACTTTTAAATCCCAGTTCGGTTTTCCAAAGAGTACTGTACGGCATTGGCCCCTTACTTTGCTTGCATTTATAGCAAATCCATCACTTCAGCGGAAAATCCCGAGCGACTGGAGAAAAGCCCACATGACTCATGTGTAAAAGAAGGGCAAAAGAACGGATGTGCAATATTAAGATCAATATCTCTAACAATTATTTTCAGCAGAATAATTGAACATATTCACGGTTCGAATATAACAAATTTTCATGGAACCGAGAACCCTCTGTCCATGAATCAGCAAGATTTCAGAAACCATCGTTCTTACGAGACTCAGCTTGCCCGTTTCTCACATGAAACGGTGTAGTAACCAGTGGTCTAGGGTAGCGTTTTTGATTAGCAGTCAAAACTTCCTTAGTCCAAGGTTCCAACTGCTCCACCGCTTAAATTAAAAAAAAAAAATTCATCAGCAACGGTGCCCGAAGACTTCCGACATAATAACGCATCCTCATTCAGTCAATTGCATTGTCAAAGAAGGTGGGAAACTGTCCCTGAAGGCGAAAGAGTCAGCAATGATTAACCACATGAAGATGCAGAAGGCGATGGAAGCTACTGCAATTAAAGACCCTGTGTGTATCCACAGAACATGTGGCCTGTAACTGAAAAAGTGTCACGATGATCTCTCCAATGGCAGAAGTTCATGAACTAGTCTCCAATTCGAATCGACCAATGGTAGATGACTATGAGAAAAAAATTGAGAAATGAACAAAATTATAACTTTCTACGAGTGGGGGCGTAGAATATCAGAAGTTTCAAAGTGGTAGGAAAGCTAGAAGGTTTGAAAAGGGAAATGCTAAGGCTCAATCTAGACATAGCTGTAGTCAATGAAGTGAAATGGCAAAAAGGCAAGGACTTCCGGTCATATGCTTACAGGGTAATATCAACAGCAGCAGAAGATGGTATAACGCAGGTAGCATTTGTTATGAATGGGAAGGTGGGACAGAGACTGATTTAGTGGAAACAGTTCAGTGTGAAACGTCCCCTTTGAACATTTATACAGGACTGTGCTTAAACTGACACACAATATATTTTAGCGCAACGCAATCTGACTTTCAGAAATCCCTACAAAGGAATGGCCCTGACTAACATTAACCTGTACCTTTCACAAATCACTTACCTCACCAAAAATCTTCGTTACTCGAACTACTGCAATACAGCGAGCGCCACTACTGCCAGCTAGATAAAAGATTCAAACTACTGAAGGCACTAACTACTGATAGACATAGTTAGCACATGAACGATTTTAATAGAGAACAAACAATGTATTTACCTTAATAATCATAATATATATGCCATCCAGTCTTACAAATTTCAAATCTCCGCCATTTCTCTCCCCACATCCACCACTGCTGGCGGCTCACCTCCAACTGCGCAACGCTACGCGCTGTTCACATCCAGCTGCCGCTGCCCAACACTACAATGGCAGACAACAATGCAAACTAGCTACAGACTGCACACAGCACAGACAGTGCCTTTCATACAGAGAGCGCTACGTGGCGGCGGCGTTACCAATATAAGAACCTAAACAGCCTACTTACAAGTGATAGGGTTATTCTCATCGGAATCGACAGAAAACCAACACCAAAAACAATATAAATGTCAACGTCGCAAGCAGAAAAAGTAAGACATAGGGGAAGTTATGAGGATATGAAACGGGTAGTTCTGTACATAAAGGGAGATGAAAATCTAATAGTCATGGGGGACTGTGATGCGGTTATGGTGAGGGAGTAGAAGAAAGGGTCAGGAAAGAATGAAGGCTTGGTAGTACAAACGAGCGAGGATAAAGGCTAATTGACTTCTGCAATAAATATCAATTATTAATAGTGAATACCGTGTTCAGGAATCACAAGGTACACCCGGAAACGGCTGGGAGATACCGAAAGAGTTCAGTTAGATTACACCATGATCAGGCAGAGATTCCGAAATCGGATATTGGATTGTAAGGCTTATCCAGGAGCAGATGTAGACTCAGATCACAGTTTGGTAATGATGACGTTGGCTGAACTTTAAAAGAAGTGTGATGCGGAAACACATGTGATACGGAAGTACTAAGAAATGAAGAAATACTTTTGAAGTTCTCTGAGGCTATAGCCACTGCGGTAATGAATAGCTCAGTAAACAGTAAATTTGAAGAATAATTGACATCTCTAAACAGGGCAATCACGGAATTTCGAAAGGAACACACAGCTACATAGAAGGAAACTGCAAAGAAACAATGGATACCACATGAAATACTTCAGCTGACCGATCGAAGAAGGAAGTACAAAAATGTTCAGGGAAATACAGGAATACAGCTATAGAAGTCACTTAGGAACGAAATAAATAGGAAGCGCAGGGAAGACAACGCAAAATTGCCGTGTTACAAATTTGAAGAAATCGAAAAAGAAGTGATTGTCGGATGGATCGATTCAGCATATAGGAAAATCTAAATAACCTACGGTATAATTAAATAAAAAACCGTAACATTAAGAGACCGTTGGGAATGCCACTACCAAATTCTAAGAATAGAGTGGATAGCCGGAAAGGCCATACTGAAAGCTTTCCTGCCGGGGAAGACATGTCTGATAACGTGATAGAATAAGCAACAGGAGACGACAAGGAATACATAGGGGTTCCCGTATTAGAATCAGAATATGAAAGAGATTTGGAAGACATAAGATCGAATAAGGCAGAAGGGATAGAGAATGTTCCATCGGAATTTTTGAAATCACTAGGCGATGTTGCAACAAAACGAGTAATGACATTAGTGTGTAGAATGTATGAGTCTGACGATATACTATCTGACTATCGGAACAGTATAATTCACCCAATTCCGAAGACTGCAAGAGATGACAAGAGCGAGAATTATAGCAAAATCAGCTTAGCAACTCATCCATCCGAGATCCTGACAAAATAGTATATAGAGGAATGGAAAAGAAAACTGAGGATGTGTTAGATGACGACCAGTTTGCCTTTAGGAAAGCTAATGGCACCAGAGAGGCAGTTCTGACGTTGCGGTTGGCAATGAAAGTAAGATTGAAGAGAAACAGAGGCACATTCATAGGATCTGTCAAGCTGGTAAAATCATTCGCCAATGTAAATGGTTGTAAGATGTTCGAAACTCTGAAAAAAAAGGGAAAACTACACGAAAAATTGGAAATTTGTGGTAACGTCTTCTGGGACAGAACTGCTGAGGTCATCGGTCCCTAAGCCAACGCACTACTTAATCTAACTTAAACTAACTTACGCTATAGACAACACACACACACCCATGCCCGAGGGAGGACTCGAACCTCCGACGAGAGGGAGCCGGACGGACCGTGACAAGGCGTGTATCGTGGCTTAAGGTACGCGTCTACGTGCAGTGTGCAAAACTCGCCTCCACCTGGTCTATAGTTAGTTTCTCGCTGTCGTTTCAGGGCATCCGCTGTCTTGCGGAATGGTACCAACCCTAGTCGGGAGATACTTTTACGAAGTACAATGCTTCATTTGGTTTAAAAGATTAAACGTTTGCCTGTCATTTCTATGAAGTAATAAAACAGGAAGGAAATTATGATACCATTAACAAAAACTTAACAGCAGTTCTTTCGTGGTATACAATGGAAATAGGAGGTAACTGATCTGCTGGCTACGTCTACATAATATTATGCCTTTCTCAGCTTGTAGCCCTTGAAAACGGACACCAAAAACAGGTTTATTCAACTTCTTAAATGGGTATGGTGTCTGTTCTTTCGGAACAGACACCACATCCAGATAAGTATACAGTTCTGGCAATACCGGCCATGATCTTCTTCTGCACACATATTACCCGAATTTTACGGGACTTGGTAAGAATGTCTTCCACGAATAATAAGTGTGCTGGGTAGGAACACTATGAATGTGGACATGTAAGGTGAGAATGTGGGTCTCGCGCGAGGGGTGCGTGAGATAGTCCCTGCAGTCGCACTATCTTCTGTGCCCTCGGTGGCTCGGATGGATGGAGCGTCTGCCATGTAAACAGGAGATCCCAGGTTCGAGTCCCGCTCGGGGCACACATTTTCACCTGTCCCCGTTAATGTATATAAACGCTCATCAGCAGCTGAAAGCATTAATATTTAATTCTAATTCTATTCAGCTTCAGCTTTCACTCTTTGGCACTGACTGTTGATAATGCCAATATAGATCCCCGATTACAACAATATTTTTGAGCAGAATTTGAAAAAATTAGATTCAGTTAATTTAACATCTTGTGGTTTTATGTATGTTGGAACTGAAAGAGTGGAAAGTTTTCAGACTTTTTTCGATTTCTATGTTTATTACACAAAGTAATAGGAATAAAAAATTGAAAATCAGTTATTTCTGAAACTGGTTATTTTGAGTGTTTTTAACACTTAAACTGTCGCAGGAAAAAACGATCTAACCGAAAACCAGTTGTTTTAGCAAAAACCGCCATTCCTAGCCCATTGCATTCGCCACAGCGCAACGTCGCTCGTTCCGGTGTCTGAAGAGAATCGCATTTCCCAAACGCCTTCTCTCGAAAAATTCTCATTTACAGATCCTAGCAAATGTCCTCACGGCTGTAACTGCAAGGGTACTCCTGCTACGCGCACTTTTTTCCCACAAAACAAATAATTTTCAATCTGACGACGGGCCCGTCCGCAGGCGCAGCGGGTTTCTTATCGAGTCGTCGCGGCCTCGCTGCGGCAGAGCTACAGTAGTTATGAACAATGAGGCCCTATATTTCACGGACAAGGACTGGCGGAGGCAGCGGCAACAATGACGGCGGGTGGTACGGCGCAGAACGGCAGGTGGCCGCGCGCCCCTAATGGACAGCCATCATTTCTGGGCGGAGGGCAATCAGCGTTCTTACCGAGGCGGCCGACCCGAATTGCTCGCTCCTCTGGGGAAATCACTACCCCGCCTCTTTTTCTTGTGTACTTTATCTTTCCCTCTGCTTTCTTATGACGCCAACTTTCGCTTCATCCGCCACTGACGACAAACATTTAGTGAACTGCGCGGTCATCTCCTTCGATCGCGATCGTACTCCCTTTGAAGCGACGCAGTAACGCCCTCAGCAAACAGCGAAAGACCATTTTTTTTTCCTTTTGAGGTCATAAATTGACTGCTACCTTTCATCATATTTGTATAGCAGACCTGAGTAATCGTATAGGAATATTACCATCTTCCATGAATCTTGGTGACGACCTAAGTAGATCTGAGCTGCAAATCCAAACTTCCGGGTTTTATCTCCAGTTGAGCCTATTATTTCCAATACACCTTACGAGAGAAAGATCACAGAAGATCACAGATCACAGAAGCTGAATTCTAAAGTTCATTTTAGGTGAAAACCTGTTTCGTAGTGATGTTCATTGTCGATGTGCCAATAAGTGTAAGCAAGGACGGGTAATTCATTATTGGAGTTACCTTCCAGCTTAAAACTGTTTGCCGCGTCAGTACCTGAACAACGCAGAACAGTGAATTTCACGATCCCTTGCACACCTTGCTAGACTAGCATCCTTTTTCAGGAGTCACATTCCAGTAAAAAATTTGCTGTTTCTAAATTTCAGATTCAATTTCGGTTGGTGATAAGCCTGAGGAACGCACTTCTTTTGTAAGTGCAACATTTTTGAGTAACTTAAAAGTACCTCAGGTATCGATGACGATCCCAGACAACAGATGAGCGCGCCGACATCTGAAACAATTTGACACCTTGGGTTCATTGTCATCGAACGTTCAAAATAATGTTCAAATGTGTGTGAAATCTTATGGGACTTAACTGGCAAGGTCATCAGTCCCTAAGCTTACACACTACTTAACCTAAATTATCATAAGTACAAACACACACACCCATGCCCGAGGGAGGACTCGAACCTCCGCCGGAACCAGCCGCACAGTCCATGACTGTAGCGCCCCAGACCGCTCGGCTAATCCCGCGCGGCTCATCGAACGTCTTCCAAACACTCCCGACTTGGCTCCATCCGATTTTGATATGTTTCAGAAAGTTAAATAACACCTTCGAGGACTTCAGTTTGATAGTTATGAGTCGGTGCAAGCAGAGGTAACGTGTGCCTCCAGCATCAAACATTCTGCAGTACTAAAAAACTAGTCTATCTCTGAGAGCAAAGCGTTCGTCTTCAGGGTGGCGGTGTAGGGTATAAATATGTGGACCTGAAGAATAAAGCTGTAGAATGTTGAAACTGCCTCGTATCTTAACCTGTGTGCTGTACCGAGACTCAACTCGGCACCTTTGCCTTTATCCAGTAACTGCTCCGAAGCAAGACTCACGATCCGTCCTCACAGCATTACTTCCGCTAGTAACTCGTCTCCGACCTTCCAAACTTTGCAGAAGTTCTCCTGCGAAACTTGAAGTTTTTCCGTAAGTTGAAAAATTTTCCGCGATAGTGGAAAATGCAAACTGGTTGGGGTTCGACGGAGAAAAGAATTTGCGCTATTTGAAGTCAATATGAGTAATAATTGTAATCGCTGGTGCTATCATGTCAGCAAGGAGCTATTTTTAATGCATACCGCGTTCAATAAAGGCAAAAATATTTACTACATAATGGCTGCATTGTACAGCACTCAGTCCTCCTGTTCAAACACGTGTTCTACAGCAGTTGTTCTGAAAAGCGTCACTGGAAAGCCGCTACACATCCTCCTAACAGCACTCATTTCTTCCCATACGATTTCCATATTTTTGGAGCCCTAGAGGAAGACGGTCGTGGCCGTCGATTCGCTTTCGACGAGACGTGCACGTCTACTATAGTAGTTTACGAGACGACTGCAAACATTTTTCCATGATGACATCGACCTACTCGTCTCACAGTGGGATAAATCTATTAACAGCTAAGGTGAACAGTTTTGAAATACTAAGGAGTGTACGTAGTTATTTTTCATTTGCCTCTTTTTCACTTTGTCTATCCCTTAAACATACTGATGTGAACACCTGTCAAAAGCCTGAATAAAACACCTTCTGGAGCGCGAGACGTGCAGGAACAGTCTCAGTGAGATTGTGGATGATACCGACAGGGATGTGGAACCATGGCAGACCAGTACCGTGGCCAACTGCCCTCGGTTTCTCGGTTGAGGAGCCATTGTGCAAACGGCCTGATGCAAGTGGTGCCACAGATTCTCGAATGGCTATAAATCCGGGAGATTAGTGGCCACGAGTGTGCGGTATACCCATAATGGTGATGTTCGAACAACCTCTTACACTGCGGGTTCAAAAAAATAGTACAAATGGCTCTAAGCACTATGGGATTTAACATCTGAGGTCATTAGTCCCCTAGACTTAGAACCACTTAAACCTAACTAACCTAAGGACATCACACACATCCGTGCCCGAGGCAGGATTCGAACCTCCGACCGCAGCAGCAGCGCGGTTCCGGACCGAAGCGCCTACAAACGCTCGGCCACAGCGGCCGGCACACTGCGAGTTGTGTGATATGTTACATAGTCCTGCTGGCAGATGCCTCCGTGGTGAGGAGAAACAAACTTCTTTTAGAGGTGGACATCGTTCCCAAGGATGGAAGCATACTTGTGTTGTTACATTGTACATACCATAATTACGAAATCCTCCAGGAGATGTCACGAAGGGCCACTGGATCTGATGGAATACCAGTTCGATTTTACACAGAGTACGCAAAGGAACTCGCCCCCCTTCTTGCAGCGTTGTACCGTAGATCTCTACAAGAGCGTAGCGTTCCAAAGGATTGGAAAAGGGAACAGGTCATCCCCGTTTTCAAGAAGGGACGTCGAACAGATGTGCAGAACTATAGACCTATATCTCTAACGTCGGTCAGTTGTAGAATTTTGGAACACGTATAATGTTCGAGGATAATGACTTTTCTGGAGACTAGAAATCTACTCTGTAGGAATCAGCAGGGGTTTCGAAAAAGATGGTCGTGTGAAATCCAGCTCGCGATATTCGTCCACGAGACTCAGAGGTCCATAGACACGGGTTCCCAGGTAGATACCGTGTCTCTTGACTTCCGCAAGGCGTTCGATACAGTTCCCCACAGTCGTTTAATGAACAAAATAAGAGCATATGGGCTATCACACCAATTGTGTGATTGGATTGAAGAGTTCCTAGATAACAGAACGCAGCATGTCATTCTCAATGGAGAGAAGTCTTCCGAAGTAAGAGTGATTTCAGGTGTGCCGCAGGGGAGTGTCGTAGGACCATTGCTATTCACTGTATACATAAATGACCTTGTGGATAACATCGGAAGTTCACTGAGGCTTTTTGCGGATGATGCTGTGGTATATCGAGAGGTTGTAACAATGGAAAATTGTACTGAAATGCAGGAGGATCTGCAGCGAATTGACGCATGGTGCAGGGAATGCCAATTGAATCTCGATGTAGACAAGTGTAATGTGCTGCGAATACATAGAAAGAAAGATCCCTTATCATTTACCTACAATATAGCAGGAAAACAACTGGAAGCAGTTAATGCCATAAATTATCTGGGAGTACGCATTAGGAATGATTTAAAATGGAATGATCATATAAAGTTGATCGTCAGTAAAGGAGATGCCAGACTGAGATTCATTGGAAGAATCCTAAGGAAATGCGATCCGAAAACAAAGGAAGTAGGTTACAGTACACTTGTTCGCCCTCTACTTGAATACTGCTCACCAATGTGGGATCCGTACCAGATAGAGTTGATGGAGGAGATAGAGAAGATCCAACGGAGAGCAGAGCACTTCGTTACAGGATCATTTAGTAATCGCGAAAGCCTTACGGAGATGATAGATAAACCCCAGTGGAAGACTCTGCAGGAAAGACGCTCAGTAGCTCGGTACGGGCTTTTGTTGAAGTTTAGAGAACATACCTTCACCGAGGAGTCAAGCAGTATATTGCTGCCTCCTACGTATATCTCGCGAAGAGACCGTGAGGATAAAATCAGAGAGATTAGAGACCACACAGAGGCATACCGACAATCCTTCTTTCCACGAACAATATGAGACTGGATTAGGAGGGAGAACCGTTAGAGGTACTCAAGGTACCCTCCGCCACACATCGTCAGGTGGCTTGCGGAGCATGGATGTATGTGTAGATGTAGATTAGACAATAACGCTCCCTCTTGCTCGCTGTCGGTTCACGCAGTACACGCCAGCGGCCATCTGTCCGATGGAGCATAAAACGTGATTCATCCGAGAAGACCACCTGTCGCCACTCAATTGGCGTCCAGACTGGTGTGCAAATTCGAATCCATGTCGCCGATGAACAGCAATCAGCACACGGATGCGTGAATCAGGCACCAACTGTGGAGGGCCATGTACAGCGAAGTGTGCTGACCTGTCGTTGAGAAGACACTGTTGGCAGCCCCTTGGTTCATCCGGGCGGCCAGTTGCTCAGTAATTGCACGTTTATTCACCCGTACACATTTCCGCAACCAGCGTTCACCGCTGTCATCTAAGTCCCGTAGAGAACCACAGTTGACTTGGCGCCGGTTTTGGATAGCTCCGTTTTGCCATGCATGGTGTATGTAACCATTACGCCATTAGACTTTTGGGAAATGCATCCACCCGTGCCTCGAAAGTGAATGATCTTGCCCTTTTGGACGTCACATTAATCGCTCTCTTTTCGCATTACAGCAAAGACAGCATTGTTTTCCGTAACCTCCCCAACAGGCTTTATACACCCTTCAGTGCTAGTGCTATCACCTGCCGTGTGTGTGTGTTTCTTCATTTCGAACGTAGTTGCTGGGCCATGTAGTTTCCTGCCTGTTACTTTCACCTCTCCTTTTTCTTCGTTCTGTTTGCTGTACAATTTATATTGAAATCAATATTTTATGTAAACGATAAGACAGAATCAGTATCAAATGGTTCAAATGGCTCTGAGCACTATAAGAATTAACTGCTGAGGTCGTCAGTCCCCTGGAACGTAGAACTACTTAAACCTAACTAACCTAAGGACATCACACACATCCATGCCCGAGGAAGGATTCGAACCTGCGACCGTAGCGGTTGCACGGTTCCAGACTGAAGCGCCTAGAACCGCCACACCGGCCGGCTCAGAATCAGTATGCAAGGATTTTCTTTCGTTAATCATACACTACCATTTGTGGATATGGCAACACCAAGAATGAAACGCATGAATTCAATTTATTTAATACCACAGGTTAGGTACATGACAAGTAACAAATGATTACTTTCTCAAATTTGTACATGTCCTTTGAGCAGTGCTATTCAGTATGTTGTGTGGCCACCATGCGCTCTAATTAGAGCATTGAATCAGTAAGGCTCTGAATACGTTCCTGAGGGATTTCCCTCCACATAGTTCGTATCCGAGCCCACAAATCCGTAATTCCAGTTACTGGAAGACCGTGAGGTGCCAGACATGTTCGATGGACGTCAAGTCTGGCGAACGTGCAGGCCAGGGAAGCAATGGTATCCGTTGCTCTTCGAAGAAGGCCTGTACATTCCTCGCAACATGTGTCCTGTTGAAATTTGGCCTGTGGAGATGCCAGAAGCACGGGTAGTACCTCAGGCTCCATAACCTCCGTTAGATACCGGTTGCTGTTGGAAGTGTCCGCAGTATGTACGAGGCGAGACGGGCTGTAGTAACCAATGGCACCCCAAACCATCGCTCCTGGTGTTGGACCGCTATACCGCTCCACAATGCAGCCCTCCATGTTGCGCTCGCCACGGTACCGCCGGGCACGTAATGCGGCCATCACTGTAGGACACGCTGAAGCGGGACTCATCCGAAAAGATTACGTATTGCCACTCAGCACCCCAGTGACGGTGTTCACGTGCCCATTGCAGTCGGACCAGCTTGTAGTTTCTGGACGATGTAAACCGACGTAAAGACATGTGTGCAACCAGCCCAACCTGCAGCAGACAGCGACGAACCGTCGATGCAGACAAGTTCACACGTTTTGCAGTGCTCCAGCGACGAGCCACCACTGTGGATGACGTTGTACGGTCCGTAATGCCCATGCGGAAAAGATGACGGTCATCCCGTGCTGTGGTTATGTTCCGTGGTGCAGTTCCCGCTCGCCGCTGCGTACGACCTTCCTCTATCCAATGCTTCCACACACGCATCATTGTCGTAGCAGCATGCCCTGTGCAAGCCGAAATGTCACGGAAATACAACCACGTTCACCGGAGACCGATCATTCTGCCCCCTTTGAACTCGTTCACATGCCGATATGGCTCCCTTTGACGTCGACGGGGCATTCAGGCACTCACTATATTATTTACACCTTGTGTGACCTCTCTGCACCGACTGCACTATGCGCAACACCGACCCTGTCGGACCGACACGAGAGGGCTCTGTTCGGCCTACGTGTATCCTATCTCGCTAAAAAACGTATCACGTATTGCCTGCACACCCCTCGCCACTTCCGCCAAGTGTGGCGCTGTTGGGGTAATCTTCTCGGTATTGCACTTTTCACAAACAGCAGTGAAGTAATATCCTTCTGTGATTTCGATTCCGACAGTTGCATTTTGCTTACACTGCAGCAGTAACATTTTAAAAGTTCCACAAATCACTTTTGTAGGTCATCTCTTTCTTCCTGATTTGCAGTAGATAAAAGTTAATCATTAAATTTTAATTGAAAACTGTCGATAATGTTAGTCGTTCTCTTCAAATTCACCTCCCCCCCTCACTGTGACTCAATTTTGTCAACGTTGAATGAGTATGCACAGACCTCGGTTACAGATGGCAATATTTTGATCGTTCAGGAACTGTTTCACGTCGAAAATCATTGGACTCTCACTTAGAAGGACGACGGTTCAGTGGCGGTTGGTTCCTTTGAAACAGCACAGGTGATTTCCTTCCCCATCCTTGAAACTTTCAGAGGTGGTGCTGTCTCTCTAATAAAACACTTTCTGATGAGACGTTAAACCCTAATCATCCTTCCTTCTTTCGAAAACCACCTAGCGCCTTCAGGCAAATCCCTGACAAACAATTGTTTCTTCACCCATGGAAAGCTGAAGAAACCAGGAGAATACGGCACGTGAAGCAAACTTTGATATTATAAAACTGATTCGCAAATTGTGAAATCATTATGAGGTCAGCTGTACTATTTAGTAGTGACACATGAAGGTTTGCGCCAGGCAGCGACTCCAACCCGGATTTTCCGATTATTGTGAGCGGTCACCTTAACCATCTCGGCTATCTGGGTTCGCCGAACTGACCCAAATGACCTTATTCCACACTGTCCACATTCCCTAATACAAAAATAGTATGCGTTTCATGCAACAGGGAGAGACCAATGTCTTCGTTGTAACTTGTCGAGGTATGTAATATACATTTTAAAGCTAAAAACATTGATGACCCAAAAAAGTAGCACGTTTGACTGTGTCATACAGAATGAGCTGCGGCTTTGTTGCGGACCCAAACAGGTGGCTTCTTGTTGACAGCTTCCCGCAGTCGCGTCAGGAGATTTCATTCGTTAGCTTTTGTGACAGTATACTCATGTCACAGTTTGCCTCTATGATTATAATCTGTCATAAAAGGCTATGGCACCCTATAAGGCAGTATGACCTTGCCCGGTCTTCACCCTCTTCGATGAGGCCGAACACACACGTTTCCACTGCTAGCTACGCTCCTGTGTCTCGCTTTTTGTATCATCGTGATACACTCAACACTTGTCCATGGCGACTAGTGCCGGAAAAGTCATGTGGACTCGCCTGACGCAGCTGGCATACTTGTACTGCTGCCTATGTTCAGGAGGATTTTTGAAGATGTGATTTGTCACCAGGAGAAGATTTTTTTTCGGTCATAAAACTTGTGACAGCTTTGGTGCTGCCAGTCACGAATTATTCTCCTTGTCAACCATTTCATATTAGCATCCATCCAACTTCCTCAGTTATTTGTTGAATACATTCCCTTCACCGGGTTCCACTACAGTATTTAGACTCTGCCATTCCCTCGGGTACCAAGGGATTAATTCTGTGATGCCTTGACAGATGTGCTAAGTTTCTGTCTCTTCCTGTCAACGTTGTTCACATACGTATTTTGTTGCCGATTCTACTCTCACCATGCACTTTCCTCATTAGTCCACCAGATTTTTAATACCTCTCTCTAGCAGTTTTCCCACATTCCCTGATCCACTACCAAACAATGATGTCCGAAATACACTTCTGTGTACCAAATGTACATTTTAAGAAAATTCTGCCTAAAATTATGACCGACATCCTTTGGCCAGCAATTCCTTTTTTATCTGTGCTAGTTTACTTCTCATGTCCTCCTTGATTCGTTTGTCATGTGCTATTTTGTTTCCAAGACAGCAGAACTATGATAAATTTATCGCAAATCTCACTTTTGTTGCTCTTCATTACTTTTGTATTTTCCCAGTTTACTCTCAATCTATAGTTTATGCCAAGTAGACTTGAGGTCGAGCGATTCTTCCCCACTTTCACTGAAAATATCGATGTCATCAGAGTGCTTTATCACTGACGGCAATTCACTCTGGGTTTTAATCCCACTCCCGAATGTTTCTTTCGTTTCTGTCATTGCTGCTTCGATTGTTCTTGGGAACCACTGCAGAGGGATGTCAGGCTTGGGGACACATTCGGAGACGGTCTCCCTCGGTAGTACAGGTGAAGCGACATATTACTCAATGTGTCGTATCTTCATTTATTGCTCTTCTTAAACTAAAATTTCTCTCTTTTATAATTTCCCATTTTCCAATCTGATATATAGTATTTTTAAAACATGATGTTTATCCAGACGCTAAGTTTCGATGAGCGATAAAGAAAAGAAGAACGTAACTATATGACGTATTTATTGGAGTATTTACATAGATTCACTGGATTTTTCTCAACGTAGCCACCACTACTGTTGAGGCATTTACCATCAATTACATCCCCACCTCATAGGCGTCTGCCGCCAACGTCCAGGGCCACGAATTCACTTCAGCCTGCACCCCAGCGTCGTCGTGGAAACGTTTTCCTGCCACAAAAAGCTTCATGAGATGGAAGAGATGATACTCAATTGGGGCTATATCAGGTCTGAAGGATCTACCATCCAAACTAATTCAACAGATTTCTTGTGGCCTTGGCTGCACAAGCGTCATGCCTTTTGTCATCATCCCACGTCTCTTATTCTGTCCCACCTCCGATGTTTCAATGCCTGACAATAAAGATCAGCTATCACGGTCTCTCCTAGAGGCGAAAAATCGGTGGACACCACGTCGATTACAGAACAGTGCACATGATATTTTTGACAGAGAATTTGGTCTTTACAGGTGAGCCACTATGCCATCAAAGCATTCGTTGTTGTTCTGTTCCAGGTCAGGCATCTGACATCCATGTTTCATCCTCAGTGACAACATATTAGAGAAACTAGTCAAGTTTCTATGTGTAAGAATGTTAATTCAGCGGCCATGCGTTTGGGTTTGCTTTCATCTATCAATTGCCTTGGCATCCATCAGGTAGACATTTCATGAAAACCAAGCCGCCAGGAGACTATTTGGTGCAACAGGGAGCGAGACATCTTAGGTTCTGACAGTGTGAAGCGCTATTCCTGCAACATTGCTTGCACCGTCGGCAATCTGTATTTTCGCTTATAATGTCCTGTCCATACACGTGGCACAATTTGTAACGGATCTCTGCTGGAGATGACTGCACGTACTTCGCTGTTGTGCGACAATATCACAGCAACCATTTTATCCTAGCACTAGTCGGTAACCAATGTCGTCACAAGACTGAAACTGCACTGCACTGTTCCCGCACACCTCTTCTCTACTTCTAAATATGCACATTCTTATTATACTACTCATGCCACATATGGGCGCTATAGGAACTGACTTGCTGGATGCACTTCGTACAGTCGCCATTAACACAAAGGAGGACTAAAGATCTCCAAGAGGCTTCACCTCCGCATGATGCTGCATGGACAACAGAACCTGCAGCCAAAGCTGCGTAGCATAAGAGCTGCTGGGTTGGAAGTTCGTTGGTTCCAGCTAAGTGGACAGAGTGGTGCACTAATGCCCGCACAAAACGTATCACATTGCGGGCCGTAGTAGAATAGGGCATTGAATAAAATGGAACAGCGTGGTACTTTTAATTCTATCATTGCTCTTTCGATGCGTAGATTGAACAGTAGGGGCGAAAGATTACATCCCTGTCATATACCCTTTCTAAACCGGCCGCTCCTTTCTTGATCAGCCTTGTCAGCTGATATTAAGACCAAATAGAGACGTCACGGTAAAAATGCTTCTCAGTTTTCCAGTTAGTCACAAGTCATTAGTCTGTACTAACCAATGACGATAAAGTAACCTCGATCAGTGCTTGCACCGATTGTAAAATGTTCGACCGAGGCAAGACGCTGGGGTCAACAGCCGCCCCGTGGTTGCCGCCGAGCCCGGAGCCGTCTGGCGGGATGCGTGACACCGCGGCGTAACAAGGCCCCTCGTTATGGAACCCTCCGGCTGCCGGCTCCTGCCAAACGACTGCGCGCCGCTTATCCCAGCCGCGGTTCGTTATGAGCCATTCAGCGCGCCCTCGCGAGGAACCTTGTTGTTTGCCCACCAAAGCCCGGAGCGGTTACCGTCGTTCAGCGGCGTTACTACTCGCCGCCAAATGCGTATGACGTGGGTTGCGAATAGCAACAGCGTTACGCTTCTGTGGGCTGACGACGTGCAAAGTCAGCCCTCACAAGTCGTATGCTCTGAAACGTAGCAGCCGCTCCCGCTGCTGCGTTCTGGGAAGCCGATGGAGCGCTCTGTTTCCAAGTACGGCGTATCACAAAAGCAGCCGAATATAGGATGTGACGGTAACAGTATTTTAGGGAGTGTGAAAAGCCGTGTCGGTATACGTTTCCGCCGTCGAGATCTTCTTAGGCGAACTTCTTCGTTCCCGTTTTTCTATGAAGCCTTAATCGTCAGCGCTGGCTTTCAGAAGTTCTGCGTACTCCGTACTTGTCTCATTTCTTCTGATGGCCTTTTATGACGTCAATCTGAAACGTAAAGAAGATACCTAAGGGAGATAGATACATGAGCGAGATAGCCTAGTGGTAACACAGATAACCCATATTCTGGAGTACTGTGTGTCATACTTACGTTCAGTCGTCATGAGTTGGGTTTCCCGTGCTTTTCCTAATTAAATGTTTCGTCCATAAGGGACGACATTATGAGGCCAGCGACTGTTGATGAATACTAATAAAACAGTTTCTGCGTTAGTCTCTTGTTTACTTTGTCACTACGCGTTCCAATGGTTCTCACCATCATCTTCAGGTGGAGAACTGTTTATTACAACTGACCGACGTAGGAACTGTTTCCTATTTTGCTTAAGGAGAATTCCAGGACCGTACCTTCCTCATCCTCCCCCAGTCCAGTCTCGTGCTCTAATAATATCGTGGCAGAGGGAACCTGACTTAATGAGATTCCTGTGTTTGCGACAAACGATTTCAATGAAGTTGCCCGATTTGTTGGTACATCATCAGAGGTGAGTCGCAGCGGAGAGGTGCCAGTTTGAGGACGGCCAGCAAGATGGCACTGCAGGTAACGACCGACTAAAGTGAAGAGTCGGAGCAGAAGTTCGTGGAGGAAAACGGCAGAGGCAGCATGGTGGAGTCTGGCGTGTGGGTTTGCGGTGGCTTCCTGTCAACTTGGGGCACCAGTTCCGGTCTGGACCTGCACTGCAGCGACCATTTCTCAGACTGGTTACATTTGTCTATCGGAAAGAGCACTGCCTGAAAGAAAGAGTCCTCGATGGATGCTCAGCTAGGGTAACTCGACACTATACAACCAACTAGCTGTGTTTGACCGTAGAGACAGTTCTCAGGGTTGTGTAGGCCATGTGCGAAAACGGCCACCACGCCACGAATAGATTTACGTAGATGTGTTAGGGACAACAACAAAGACCGCTTGTCCATCGGTAGACTGACGAATATCGTCCTGGCCTATCGCTCCACCGCCCGACCCTGCAATACAACAGGCGTTCTTACCCACCCATCATGTACTACTGTTCCTTTGAACTTGAGAAAGCTTATGATACTATTCACAAGGAAACGTCACCTACTGGAATGCTTATTTTAAGGAGAAAAAAGCTCACTTGCAAGACTCAGTTCCAGCATTGAATCCAGAGTGAAAATTAGGGCCATGAGTCTGATAATAAGCATACAGCTTTTAAAGCGTACGTACAGCTTTTAAAGTTTCGTGCACACCAGCTGTTGTCAGATGCCCCACTCCACTGCAGACCCTTAATGCCAGGGCGTGAAGTACTTTACAGTGGAGTCTCTGAAATACTATTTCAAAGTTATTAAGATTGTTTTTTTTTATCGTGTCGAAGTGCGTGGCTTCTAACCGGTAGTTGATAGCACATATCTCTACGCTTCGAACATTTTAATGTTGCGTTTCGAAAATGCAGTGTAAATGAACGAAACGAGTATTTACGACACTGAAGAAGTAGCGTAGCGTTATTTAACGATTAACATCGCTGTTTGGCATTATTTTCCTTGGATTTTAAAGCTGTATCTGTTAGAATGAAGTGGATTTTCAGGAGATGTACTGCACGCCAACGTGATGAAATTGTAAATCGAAAATCATTAACTTCATTTCATAAAAGTTCTTTAGTCGCTTAGGTTTATTCATTTTCATATTGAGAAGTTACGTATAGATGCTGAATATCAATATGAGAATATTGTTAAAGTAATATTGAAAGCATATGTGCCTAATATTGTCTTATTGCTTACTATTCATCGCTGGGCAGATGTGTCCAACTCCGCCTCCTCTCCCCTCGCCTTCAACGTCCCGCGAATAAGGCTTTGGTTGTCACTCCGTCGTACAGTACTGCGCTCTCGTCAGTGCGGAGAGTGTAACGAACAAATACTGCGCGCGTAAGTTTAGAAGATGTACTTTCACAAGCTCATAACTGCTTACTATCGCAATTATAGGTCTCATATTCACGCAGAATCGATTGCTGAGGCTGGTATCTTCCCAGGCATTTTTACCTTAAAGTATCAGGTCACGATGATATTGTTTCCTGCTTAGAGGCATAAAATCCTCCATTAGATGCACCTATAGAGTTCCCGGGAGCATTTTCCTGTTTTTAAACGTTCTTTAAGATATCCAATTGTTGCAGTTATATCATACAGGTTTTCACAATAAAACGGTGTCCTTCACGGCAACGTTCCAAGTATGGCCTTTTTAATAACTACATTACGTGCACAGTAGGGAGTCCTGTCAAACACTCTCTATTTGTGGATGACCTTTCATAGTGTTCACCTTGCATTCTAGTAGCAAGTCCATACCAGTTGCAGTTGCAGTCCATACCAGTTGACGTTAAGAGGGTGATTTTAGGCTTTCGTCAGAAAAATCAGTATGTGCTGCTTTTAACCGCTCTCGTCGTCCTTTTAATCTTCCATATCTTATATTGAACGACACAGTTTTTTTTAAGTTTGAAAGAGTGGTGAATGTATCTGTGTCTCCATTTTGGTCAGGCGCTTACGTGGCTGACTTCAGAAATCGAAGTCTCAAAATCCTTAACATACACTCCTGGAAATGGAAAAAAGAACACATTGACACCGGTGTGTCAGACCCACCATACTTGCTCCGGACACTGCGAGAGGGCTGTACAAGCAATGATCACACGCACGGCACAGCGGACACACCAGGAACCGCGGTGTTGGCCGTCGAATGGCGCTAGCTGCGCAGCATTTGTGCACCGCCGCCGTCAGTGTCAGCCAGTTTGCCGTGGCATACGGAGCTCCATCGCAGTCTTTAACACTGGTAGCATGCCGCGACAGCGTGGACATGAACCGTATGTGCAGTTGACGGACTTTGAGCGAGGGCGTATAGTGGGCATGCGGGAGGCCGGGTGGACGTACCGCCGAATTGCTCAACACGTGGGGCGTGAGGTCTCCACAGTACATCGATGTTGTCGCCAGTGGTCGGCGGAAGGTGCACGTGCCCGTCGACCTGGGACCGGACCGCAGCGACGCACGGATGCACGCCAAGACCGTAGGATCCTACGCAGTGCCATAGGGGACCGCACCGCCACTTCCCAGCAAATTAGGGACACTGTTGCTCCTGGGGTATCGGCGAGGACCATTCGCAACCGTCTTCATGAATCTGGGCTACGGTCCCGCACACCGTTAGGCCGTCTTCCGCTCACGCCCCAACATCGTGCAGCCCGCCTCCAGTGGTGTCGCGACAGGCGTGAATGGAGGGACGAATGGAGGCGTGTCGTCTTCAGCGATGAGAGTCGCTTCTGCCTTGGTGCCAATGATGGTCGTATGCGTGTTTGGCGCCGTGCAGGTGAGTGCCACAATCAGGACTGCATACGACCGAGTCACACAGGGCCAACACCCGGCATCATGGTGTGGGGAGCGATCTCCTACACTGGCCGTACACCACTGGTGATCGTCGAGGGGACACTGAATAGTGCACGGTACATCCAAACCGTCATCGAACCCATCGTTCTACCATTCCTAGACCGGCAAGGGAACTTGCTGTTCCAACAGGACAATGCACGTCCGTATGTATCCCGTGCCACCCAACGTGCTCTAGAAGGTGTAAGTCAACTACCCTGGCCAGTAAGATCTCCGGATCTGTCCCCATTGAGCATGTTTGGGACTGGATGAAGCGTCGTCTCACGCGGTCTGCACGTCCAGCACGAACGCTGGTCCAACTGAGGCGCCAGGTGGAAATGGCATGGCAAGCCGTTCCACAGGACTACATCCAGCATCTCTACGATCGTCTCCATGGGAGAATAGCAGCCTGCATTGCTGCGAAAGGTGGATATACACTGTACTAGTGCCGACATTGTGCATGCTCTGTTGCCTGTGTCTATGTGCCTGTGGTTCTGTCAGTGTGATCATGTGATGTATCAGACCCCAGGAATGTGTCAATAAAGTTTCCCCTTCCTGGGACAATGAATTCACGGTGTTCTTATTTCAATTTCCAGGAGTGTATGTGTTGCACACCTTGGATGGGGAGCAGACCGAACCCGTCAGCTTCAGTTTGATAGAGCTTCTGACCAGCCCTGAATTGATTATGGATCGGAACACAGTATGTGTGGATATTATAGACTACAATACCTTAAGGTACTGTATAAGTTCACCATGAGGTCACTAGGTAGGCTCCAGGGGCGTTTAGAAAGAGCGCTATGCCTAGTTTGTGCACCGATGGCGGCGAGCCACTACTTCACATCAAGAGGCAATTAACCACGGTCGACAGGGGTACAAAATGTATTACGAATTCCAGATCCTGGATACAGTTCCATTGCTGGCACACTCATGGAGCTACTTTTCAGTATTTTAAGTAAAATGACAGAGCTCTTTGCACTTTTCTTTTTACATTACAATGAACTGCTTCACTCCCCAAGAGCATTACTCAGTGCTGTATTTTATGAGTCCTGTGTTCTCTCAGGACGCCTGACGAACACCACAGGGTAAAGTCCTTGCGGGTCGAAGCCGGTCGTGGTTTTGAAAAGAAAAAGGAAAATGCAACTGTTGCTGCCATTTTCTTCAAAATTTAAACTGCAGATGCGGAATCTGCATGAACATGCTCCATGTGGTCGACAAGGAATTTTAATGGCCACATGCGGACAACAAGATCACATACGATCCGAGAAAAAGGCCGTCTTTTAGAAATGGTCGTTGCAAATATCAATGATTTTTCCTGACAGCTTGTTCAGGGTCAACCTACCAGATATGTTTAAAATCTCTCATTTTGAGTTGTACTTAGTTCTAAAGGCACTGAAGCAGATGAGACGAGACCAGGTTTCTCTGATCTGCAGCCTGTTGAACAAGTGTACCGACCAGAAGAAGTTTTACTGTATACGCAGTATACTCATTTCCTGCTTCAAAAACATGGAAAGGAATGACAGAGACAACGTGCCATTCCTCTGCAGGCTGTGAACTCACTGTAGAACCAGAAGGTCACCTATCAATGGGAGGGAGGGTGAATGGATTTGAGGGACAATAATTTGCAGTCTGAAACAGACTGTACGTCGGTGTCGTTCTACACTGCAGTCACATAGGTGGAACGCACTCTTCTCCGTATAGGACATAGCCGTTTTGCTTCGGTGGGAGGACCCACCCGTTTGTGATGCCTGTTGCATACATGTCTGGATATATCATATTATAGCGGAGTGCGTTTTATATTCTGACGAGAGGAGAGTAATAGACTTAAATGAGTTCAGCGTACAATATTCGCAGACTCATCAGCAGCTGAAAATGTTGTGAAATGGGCAGAATCCCTCCTAAAGTCTTACTATGGAGTTTCTAATGTGTTGCAGAGAGATTGACTCATCCTTTACTAGTCCAGTGATCACTCAGCAACTATTCCTGCTGTATTATTTCACGTCTTTTATTGCATGTTTTCTGTTTTAATTAAATTTTTGAACTGACGGTTGTGTGTGTGTGTGTGTGTGTGTGTGCGTGCGTGAGCGTGTGTGTCTGCTTAAGTATGCAAATGTCTGTGACTAGGCTATGATATTTTTGAATTCCCGATCTCATCTTGATGGGTTTCCTTTCAGCATTATCGTAAGTGCGCTAAAGATCCAAATGTGGTTCCAATATCATGTATGTCCATGAACATCACTGAAGCAGTACCACAGTCAGTTTGATCTGTTATAAAAAAATAAATACTTTTCCATGTTGTGGCATAGTAAATCAGATTATACATTACATTACTGTAGAGACAAAGTTACACAGCTTCATAGGTAGGCGGATTGGGTGACTGATGAAAGTAATGAATCTAATCAGGAAGAATAGTTATTTATGGTTTACTTTTACTAAAAGGGAAGATAGGTTGGTAGGATACATCCTAAGGCGCCTGTTTGATGGTAGAGGTAATCGTGGACGGTGAAAGTCTTACTTAACGTTAACCAGTTTAAGATGATGTGCGGTTTACAGTAGATATGTACAGATGAAGAGACTTGCATAGAGCAGCACAGAGAGATGCATCATAGGAGCCTTTTGGCTGAAGGCCAGAAGAGCAGCAAAGTTTCATCTCTTAATAAACAGATTTTCGTATCACTTACATGAATGAATTCTTCTGTAAACAGTTACGTATTAGCAAATCCTAGAAATACTGTTCCAGTTTTTCTGGTTTAATTGACCGTGGGATTCATTCAGCATGGAGCTTATGGCTCTGAAGTGGGGCGGAATGATGAATTCATGTGTAGGGTTTCAGATTACATCCGAATCGGATACATCTACAACTACAAGCACGTGCCGCAACGCACAGTGCATCGCATGGTGCTGGGTACCATCAGTAACCATTCCTTTCCGGTTCCACTTGCAAACAGAGGGAAAAATCACTGTCTGTAAGACTATGTACGAGCCCTAATTTCATGTATCTTATCTTCGTGGTCCTTACGTGAAATGTACGTTGGTGGCAGTAGAATCGTTCTGCAGTCAGCCTCAAATGACTGTTCTCCTCGATAGTGCCTTGCGGAAAAAAAGGTCGTCTTCCTCCAGGGATTCCCATTTGAGTTCACGAATCTTGTCCGTAATACTCGCGTGCTTATCGAACCTACTGATAACAAATGTAGCAGCGTGTCTTTCAGTTGGCTCGTTGACTTCCTTTAATCCGACCTGGGTATCGCTAGTGTTCTGTACTCCGTCTCCTTTACAGATGAGCCACACTTTCGCAAAACTCTCGAAATAAAATGTCCACCCCGGTAGCTGAGTGGCCACCGTGACGGATTGTCGTCCTACGGGCCTGGGTTCGATTCCCTGCTGGGTTGGGGATTTTCTCCGCTCAGGGACTAGGTGCTGTGTTGTGTTAATCATCATTTCATCCCCATCCGGTGCTCAGCTCTCCTAATGTGGCGTCGAATTTGATAAGACATCTACATCTACATCTATATCCATACTCCGCAAGCCACCTGACGGTGTGTGGCGGAGGGTACTTTGAGTACCTCTATCGGTTCTCCCTTCTATTCCAGTCTCGTATTGTTCGTGGAAAGAAGGATTGTCAGTATGCCTCTGTGTGGGCTCTAATCTCTCTGATTTTATCCTCATGGTCTCTTCGCGAAATATACGTAGGAGGGAGCAATATACTGCTTGACTCTTCGGAGAAGGTATGTTCTCGAAACTTTGACAAAAGCCCGTACCGAGCTACTGAGCGTCTCTCCTGCAGAGTCTTCCACTGGAGTTTATCTATCATCTCCGTAACGCTTTCGCGATTACTAAATGATCCTGTAACGAAGCGCGCTGCTCTCCGTTGGATCTTCTCTATCTCTTCTATCAACCCTATCTGGTACGGATCCCACACTGCTGAGCAGTATTCAAGCAGTGGGCGAACAAGCGTACTGTAACCTACTTCCTTTGTTTTCGGATTGCATTTCCTTAGGATTCTTCCAATGAATCTGTCTGGCATCTACCTTACCGACGATCAACATTATATGATCATTCCATTTTAAATCACTCCTAATGCGTACTCCCAGATAATTTACGGTATTAACTGCTTCCAGTTGCTGACCTGCTATTTTGTAGCTAAATGATAAAGGATCTATCTTTCTGTGTATTCGCAGCACATTACACTTGTCTACATTGAGATTCAATTGCCATTCCCTGCACCATGCGTCAATTCGCTGCGGATCCTCCTGCATTTCAGTACAATTTTCCATTGTTACAACCTCTCGATACACCACAGCATCAGTGAACTTCCGATGTCATCCACAGGGTCATTTACGTATATTGTGAATAGCAACGGTCCTATGACACTCCCCTGCGGCACACCTGAAATCACTCTTACTTCTGAAGACTTCTCTCCATTGAGAATGACATGCTGCGTCCTGTTATCTAGGAACTCCTCAATCCAATCACACAATTGGTCTGATAGTCCATATGCTCTTACTTTGTTCATTAATCGACTGTGGGGAACTGTATCGAACGCCTTGCGGAAGTCAAGAAACATGGCATCCACCTGTGAACCCGTGTCTATGGCCCTCTGAATCTCGTGGACGAATAGCGCGAGCTGGGTTTCACTTGACCGTCTTTTTCGAAACCCATGCTGATTCCTACAGAGTAGATTTCTAGTCTCCAGAAAAGTCATTATACTCGAACACAATACGTGTTCCAAAATTCTACAACTGATCGACGTTAGAGATATAGGTCTACAGTTCTGCACATCTGTTCGACGTCCCTTCTTGAAAACGGGGATGCACCAAGGCGGCCGGACCTGCCCCGCAAGGGGCCTCCCGGCCAATGACGCCAAACGGCCATTTCCATTTTTCCGAATAAAACAAAGCCGACCACTAGAAATTCTGTCTAAATTATCTTGTATATTCCTGCAGTCACTGAGCGACGCGACACCTTCTCGTACACCACAGCGTCTTCAGCAAACAGGCGTAAATTGCTGATCGTCCTGAATTGCTGATCATCCTGCCCATCAGGTCATTCTTGTGTGTATAGAGAGTAAGGGTGGTCCTACCAAACTTCTCTGTGACACTTCTGACGATAACCTTGACTCCAATGAACACTAGCTGTCGATTACAATGTTCTGCCTTCCACTACTTCAGAAATCTTCGAGCCACTCACGTACCTGAGGATAAAATCCTTATGCTCGGACCTTCGTTAACAGAACAGACTGCGGAATGGTCTCACGAATTTAATTAATTGTTTGATGCTGAAAGATGGTTAAGTCTATTTTTTAGTGTAATACGCAGTATTCAGTTAGTATCCTGTTATATAAAACCGGATATAAAATACAGCGTCTTGGGGACGATGTATTAATAGGAACATATCTCACTAATTTATAAGTTGCAGTCACGCATACATTTAGAAAACTGATTAATTCTGCTGGTCGGGGTTATGATCATGTAAATTTTTTTAGAGAACATTATATTCGCCTTTCACTGTATACATTATTTATTTCGTTCTTGCAGTTTCGATTCAAATGGCTCTGAGCACTATGGGACTTAACTGCTGAGGTCATCAGTCCCCTAGAACTTAGAACTAATTAAACCTAACTAACCTAAGGCCATCACACGCATCCATGCCCAAGGTAGGATTCGAACCTGCGACCGTAGCGGTAGCGCGCTTCCAGACTGTAGCGCCTAGAACAACTCGGACACTCCGGCCGGCTGCAGTTTCGGCTTTTGGGCCATTTTCAAGTGGCAGTGCAAAAGATTTTGCTACAGCACATGTCAGACATTAAAATCCTCCGAAATTTCATTATTGAAATATAGAAATACAGTAACATCAGACAATTGTAAAGCTCCGTACGTTGTGAATACAGTGATATCATACCCGCCTTGATTCCGTTGACTGCAGAAATTACTCATTTCACTATTGCAATTTCTGGAGGATTTTAGGTTACAGACGTACCTACACAACAGTCTTCTAAATTACGTAAAGGACGTAGCATTCGCCGTTGAATGTAGAAGACATCACATTGATTATACAAATTATTTATTTCACTATTGCAGTTTCGGGGGGATTTTAAAGCCTTCGCATTTGATTGTGGAAATTATTTACATGTTACAAGCGTACCTACACAGCAGTTTTCTAAACTTTTGCTGTGCGGCTGGTCCCAGCGGAGATTCGAGTCCTCCCTCGAGCATGGGTGTGTGTGTTCGTCCTTGGGAGAATTTAGGTTAAGTAGTGTGTAAGCTTAGGGACTGATGACCTTAGCAGTTAAGTCCCATAAGATTTCACACACATTTTTTTCTAAACTTTTGAAGAACAACACATTCGCCGTTGATTGTTACAATAGTACATACAAATCAGTTCTCTAAATTACATTCGTCATTGACCGTACGAAGTTCTCACGATGAAGTATACAAGCTTAAGGATCACACCATTTCACAACGTACAGCGTTTCACATGTCAGACTTCAAGATTCTCCCGAAATTGCAGTAGTGACGTAAATAATCTCTACAATGACCAGTGAATGCGTGTCCTTTAAAAAAAATAAGAAAACTGTTGTGAGGATACGTTTGTAGCTTTAATCTAGAAACGAATGTGATGTCATTGATAAAATTAATAGAACTGTAGTCAGTGTAGGTACGCTTGCAACCTGTATCGTATTAGCTCCATCTTGTAGTTTGTTTCCAGTCTCTCATAAATTGAGCTCTTGCAGATTGTTCAACTGCGAGATTACGAGGCGGCACACAGAAGGCTTCAAACTCTGCAGGTGAATCCTACTTTTCTAAAAGGTGTTGCGTGGGGAGGGCTGTAAGTGAAGCCTCTTTCGCAGGACGGGTTGCGTGGCCGCGCGAAGGAGCAGCGTAGAGCGGGGCTGGGAGCAAAGGCAACAAAGAAAACACTCGCACAGTTGCCGCGGCCTCCCGGGGAACTTAACTTCCTTTCGAGGGCTGAATTAAGTGCGCCCGGAAAAGAATAATTTCCAGGTTGGCGGAGCCTACGGGACTACATATCTTATACCGCTGGCTGGTCGCGGGGAGCGCCGAAGTGGGAAAAGTTCCAGCCGGGAACAACTTGGGAGGCGCGCAAACAACGCGCTGGAGCGGCTGCTGGAGGCTGGAGTCTGAGAAAGGGAGCAAGCAGTCAGAGCAGGGGGCGAACGGCGCCTCCAGCAGCTAGCCCCGTGCCGTGCTCACCATCAACCGTGCTAACACTGTCATCACAGTAATGAGTTTCTGTGATAGGAGTATTAAACGCCATGTTTCTGTCGATAGCGCCTCGCAGCGGCAGTTTTCAAATCTTCCCTGGTTTCCCCTTCAGATATGGGTCATTGCCAGTGGAAAAATTGTTCAGTTAGGCTGGTTCTTTTTCCTTTTTTTTTCTCGTTGCAACGACTTCTGTAAAAATGAGGGATTAGGACATGTTTCACTTTGGTGCAGCACATATTCGGGACTGAAAACCAGAAATCCTAGTATAAATGAGTACGTCGACTGCTGGTCTCCGATAACACGCACCGATAATGCACGGTGCTGGAAACGGTGCGTGTGGAAAGTCTCTCAGGTTTGCGTTAACGCAAATCCTTAATAACTTTTCCACACATTTATGAATAAAACTTAACAAACACGAGAGCGTGCACAACATGAACAGAAGAAAGAAAGTCAGCAGTTATTTTACAAACTCTATCTTACTATGTATAACGGACAATCAAATGGAAAGAAGACCAGTTGGAAAAAGTAAGTAAACTGTTTATTCCAGTGTGAAACTTTCACCCTGCAGCACAGAGTACGCTATTAAACTTACTGGCAGATTGAAACTGTGTGCCGCATCGAGATTCGAACTCACCACCTTTGCCTTTCGTGACCAAAAGCTCTACCAACTGACTCTGGATAGTTCAGTTCGTAGAACACTTGCCCGCAAAGGCAAAGATACCGTGTTCGAATCTCGGTCCGGCACACAGTTTTAATCTTCCAGGAGGGTTGAAAGTCTTTATTATTTCGAAAGTAATCGCCGTAGCTCTTAACACATGTATCCTATAGTGAGACAAGAAGGTCAATGCCTGTTGCCTTCGGAACCGTGATTCTACCAAGCCGTGCACCTCTTTGTCCGAAGCAAATCGGCAGTCATAAATGAGATGTAGCCACTTGCGATTCCCATGTTTCTAGGACCCTCAAGAAAGACGCTCATGGTCTTCGATTTGCTTTGGACAGAGTGGTGCACGCTTGGGTAGGGTCATGGTTCCGATGACAACTGCAAAAATTTTTACATTAAGGCCTTGACTGCTCTTATACCGCACTATAACATATTAGAAACCTTCTGGCCGTCAGACAGTCTTCAGCTTTACAACAAGAGGGCACAAAACAATATGCCATAAACAACCGAGGAACTGTAAAATGATGGCAGGAGCAACCACAATAATAAACACTTAGGCCCGAACACAGAATATCAAAATATACACTACGTGATCAAAAGTATCCGGACACCCCAAAACATACGTTTTTCATATTAGGCGCACTGTGCTGCCACCTACTGGCAGGTACGCCATATTAGCGACCTCAGTAGTCATCAGATATCGAGAGAGAGCAGAATGGAGCGCACCGCGGAACTCACGGACCTCTAACGTGGTCAAGTGGATGGGTGTCACTTGTGTCATACGCCTGTACGCGAGATTTCCACACTTCTAAACATCCCTAGGTCCACTGTTTCCGATGTGATAGTGAAGTGGATACGGGAAAGGACACGTACAGCACAAAAACGTACAGGCCGACCTCGTCTGCTGGTTGACCGAGACCGCCGACAGTTGAGGAGGGTCTTAATGTGTGATAGGCAGACATCTATCCAGACCATCACATAAGAATTCTAAACTGCATCAGGATCCACTGCAAGTACTATGACAATTAGGAGGGAGGTGAGAAAACTTGGATTTCGTGATTGAGCGGCTGCTCATAAGCCACACATCACGGCGGTAAATGCCAAACGACACCTTGTTTGGTGTAAGCAGCGTAAGCATTGGACGATTGAACAGTGGAAAAACGTTGTGTGGAGTGACGAATCACGGTACACAATGTGGTAGTGTGTGAATATGGCGAATGCCCAATGAAAGTCATCTGCCAGCGTGTGTAGTGCCAGCAGTAAAAATCGGAGGTGGTGGTGTTAAGGCGTGGACGTGTTTTTCATGGAGGGGGCTTGTACCCCTTGTTGTTTTGCGTGGCATTATCACAGCACAGGCCTACATTGATGTTTTAAGCACCTTCCTGCTCCCCACTGTTGAAGAGCAATTCGGGGATTGGGACTGCATCTTTCAACACGATCGAGCACCTGTTCATAATGCACGGCCTGTGGCTGAGTGGTTAAACAAGAATAACATCCCTGTAATGGACTGGCCTGCACAGAATCGTGACCTGAATCCTATAGAGCACCTCTCTGATGCTTTGGAACGCCGACTTCGTGCCAGCCCTGAACTACCTAAATCGGTACCTCTCCTCAGTATAGCATTCCGTGAAGAATGGGCTGCTATTCCCCAAGAAACCTTCTATCACCTGATTGAACCTGCGGGAGTGGAAGCTGTCATCAAGGCTAAGGGCGGGCCAACACCATACTGTATTCCAGTATTACCGATGAAGGGCG
This sequence comes from Schistocerca cancellata, assembly GCF_023864275.1. Taxonomy (NCBI): domain Eukaryota; kingdom Metazoa; phylum Arthropoda; class Insecta; order Orthoptera; family Acrididae; genus Schistocerca; species Schistocerca cancellata. Next base: position 214,842,685 of record NC_064632.1, on the reverse strand, counting down.
CCAAGAACTTGAGTCATTTTCAGTCAGGTGTCCGGATACTTTTGATCACATAGTGTACTATCCCAATACACACCCGCCCAAAAGCAAACACACTAAATTAATTTACTAACACGTGAATTAAGCATAATAAATAATACACACCTATTAGGTTGGCCGCTGCTGACTGAAGGGCACAATAAGCGAGAGGGTAGTTTAGCTAATGTCAGCACATAGCAAGTCACAATTCAGTAGAACACAGTTATCAATAAAATACAGATTCTAAGGGTTTAAAAAACTAAGGCAGGGGCAGCCAAGAATTCGGATTGTGTGCGCTGCCCCGTCTTGCGTACCCTAAGGCTCAGCCTCGCTGCAAACTTTGCACACCACCATACCTTGATGTCTGAGGTTCAGGAGGAGAAACTGAGAACGTACCATATGCAAACGACAACGCGGTCGCACTGTATACGACTATATTTCGTATTTCTCAACAACACAGATCACAAACGAAACAATATTTCGTTATTATTTACTTATTTTTGGCACCATGAAGACGTAATATAATTTGTTTCTGGTACAAGTTCACAGCTAATGGACAGATGCGGATATTTTATACTTATTTGCACTCAGGCTGTTACGTATTCGGGACTTATCTACTTTCATAATCGAAGAACGGTCTTTCACACATATGTTAATCGAAATAGTGCTGTAGTTTTGCCTCTTCTTTATGGAGATGTGGAACACCTCTGACGGAAACAATGTAAATGTCCTGGACAGTTTAAGGGAAAAGATTTTTTCTTTATAATGGGAGCTACATTTCAGATCAATAGGTTCCATGAGCATATGCACAGGGGAGTATTCAATTGAAGTGGTCTCTGAAACAGATAAAGAAAACAGGTGTAAGATCGGAAGACTCTTCAAAACTTTGGAAAACTATCCGTGTAATTCCTTCAAGGCCACAATTTATTCTACACATTTCGCGTTTATCTTTAGCGCGAGTGAGCATATGGAGCTGGACTCTGTTTTTTGTCTGGATTTGAGTTTTTCAATTCATTTCCATAAAATCAGAAATATATTGTTGCTAACCTCTCAGTGTGTTACTGTGGGCATTGTGCAGTCAACTTCACTTAAAATGCGAGTTGTGCAATCCATTCTGGATGTGAAAATTCCTGGCAGATTAAAACTATGTGCCGGACCGAGACTTGAACTCGGAGGATTTTTTGCCTTTCGCCGGCAAGAGCTCTACCATCAGAGCTATACAAACATGACTCACGACCCGTCCTTACAGCTTCATTTCCGTTCTAATTTTCGGTTCTGAACTCCATTTTCCTTCATAAATTTAACAATAGCGAGTTTTAAATAATAAAAAAATACATTCCAGGTGCAATTTGCATAATATACGAAAATGGCTAATCCTGATTTTACTCTCTCCCTGTTCGGCCGTCTCTCCTGCTGAGGTTATAACAACATAACTCTTTAAGTTTGTTTCCAACGTACGGAAGTACAAACTTTGCCATGTGCTAAAAGTCTGACATCATCCATATGTAATCTGAACACATTTCTATCGGACTGAAAAAATGGGAGCCCTTTTATTGGTGATCTTTTTTGTCCTCCTTGTCCCTATCCATAGTCGGACTGGCGATACTGAGAAAAAAAGAGATAGAGAAAAAAAATGTTCAAATGTGAGTGAAATCTTATGGGACTTAACTGCTAAGGTCATCAGTCCCTAAGCTTACACACTACTTAACCTAAATTATCCTAAGGACAAACACGCACACCCATGCCCGAGGGAGGACTCGAAGCTCCGCCGGGACCAGCCGCACTGTCCATGACTGCAGCGCCTTAGAGATAGAGACATTTGTTGGTTCCCTCACAGAAAATTTCTATGTCCATATCGCTTATACTTCCGTACATTCATCTCACAAGGCTATTGCAGTCTGTTTCCCTTCACTCTCGACTTCCTCGCCGTACATTTCTCGTTGTGACTCAATGACTGAAGACACACTCTTGACAGTTCGACTACATACGTGTGGGGATGTATTTGCGGCTTGTATGGTCAGTTTGTTCGCAGGGTTAGCTTGCTGAGCATCAGACTCCCCCGTTGGAAGTGCACGTGCTTGAGCAGCTATTTTTGGCTGCTTCATTTGATAACGTGTGGGAGAAGTTGCTACTTGAATCAGCGAAATAGGTCGGGAGCTTTATGTTCTTACTTTCATGCGAAGAACTTTAATTCGCCTTTAAGTCGCTTCAGTTGATTTTCAATAGCTGACACGCCAACATATTACTATTCTTAGTTCTGTTTCTCTAAATTTGTACCCACACCACCACTGTAAGTTAACAAGACCTTCGATAAAATTAAGATTATTTTGAACGTAGGTAACAGTTTTTTTCTCTTTTTAAGATTTCGGTTTGGTGTGATGTGCCACTTCTCAAGCGCTTGATAGATTTTAGTGTGACGTTTTTCATGCACAGAAAAACAGCATTTTTTATAGTTTCCCCCTGGCTTTTAATAACCAGAACACACTCGGAGACACATTAAGTGTCCTCCTAGTCAGTGGCATTGTTTCTTGAGCTAACGCTCGCAGTGGGCAATGTAAACTCTCTTTTGTCGAGGAGCTGTTATTAATGAGAGATGGTTTGTACCATACGCGTGCTTCGAGCGCTTAAGCAAATTTCGAGTTCCCTGTGACATACAACGTTGCACCGTCGCGCGGAATGGTGGTCGGCACATTCAGAGCTTGCTAGTATAATAACAGAGGACTGGCGGCGCTCACCAGTCCCTAGCTTACTAGCTCAGGAACCCCGGGTTAGCTAAACCCATAAGCAGCGATTTGAGTCCACCCAGAAAGCATGTGCGCTTTTCGAATGCCACGGACGTGGCACACCCCCTCCCCCTCCCCCGACCATTCTCCATAACCCCTTCCCGTCACAGCTTCACACCGGTGCAACACTGACTGTCATTCCCAATAGCGAATGAGCGCAGAAAAACTATTTTTTAAAATAAGAAGAATATCTTCTTAATTGAAACCTGTTGCAGACTGGAATTACGTGCGAAGCTTTGCATGCCACGTACAGCTACCTTCTGGTCTGCTGGACACTGATGTTGACAAGTGTTCAAAGTGAAAAAAGTCAGTACAGCGAAATGATCTCACATTTTATGAGATGTATGTTAGCTACTAGTTCAAAAATGGTTCTAATGGCTCTGAGCACTATGTGACTCAACATCTTAGTTCATAAGTCCCCTAGAACTTAGAACTACTTAAACCTAACTAACCTAAGGACATCACACACACCCATGCCCGAGGCAGGATTCGAACCTGCGACCGTAGCAGTCCCGCGGTTCCGCAATGCAGCGCCAGAACCGCTAGACCACCGCGGCCGGCTTAGCTACTAGTATTAAGTTTTTTTAGTTTGACCCAGCACTAATCCAGGCATCTCTGTAGTCATCGATGATCCAAACTCCTTCTGTATATTAATATTTTTTTCAAATAATTCAACTGACGAGGACAAAATGGCAAGTACCATGACCCGATTTGGCAGAAACTTCGCACAGTGGAAGAAGGGCCAAAATATGCGAAGGCATGTCTCGGCTTATCCGTAGATATTCGACCGTTTCTGAGAAAACGATGATCAAAGTTTTCGAGGTACTTAATATGTCTTTTAGAGTGGAAATTGTTAAACCGAAGCGGTGGCCTAGTGGCTGGTGTTGCGCGTTGTTTTCAATACCCGAATATATATTTTTGTTTTTAATTTTATTTTTCATTTATCCAGCCAAGACCGTAGAAGATTACTACACGAATATCTTCCATTGATCATTTAAATAACGTTGTCTATATTCACCTACTAATTGTGTGTCTGGTAAATGAATGAGAGTGTAAACAAATCAATGGAGAAGTCTATGAAACTGTTTTCTGTGAAATTCCAGCAGTGTATCTTCTCTCATCATACATTGCAAGCGCAAGGCTTTCGAAAAGTGATCCATTATGCGTGGTTTTCCGCGAAATTATTGTCAACGTACGAAACCCTCATCAATTTTAATGACGTTTCTTCGCCGAGAGATACTAATACGAAGAAATGTCGCTGTGGCAAATCTGCCTGCATGCAATGCTCGTGGTGTTCGAGATTCTATGATTCGAATAGTTCTACGATCGTTATCATACAAGCGAATGCACCGAACCTTCCTGAAGAATAAATATAAGAATAAACTATAAGAATTAAGAACTGATTCAAGAATTAGATATAAGAATATGAGAATTTAAACGGATTGTAACCCCCGGAAATACCACACACACACATTATACAATAAATATATAACATTTATTTTGAAAACTACTTGTAATGTTACAATTAATATAACACCCTTTTAAACCCTAACTTGATGAGAAACATTCGCGCAGTAACTGTAGTGACATTCTACGGACATTGTCGGATGAATAAAAACAGTACTCGGGTTTCCAACACGGGTCGCAACATTGAAAGGTCGCAGCGCTAGGAATTATGCCGCCAGGCGGGCCCAGCTTATCACGGACGTAAGGGCATTTAAACTATCCAGATCGAGAAATTTCACTCTGCAGCGGAGTGTGCGCTGATATGAAACTTCATGGCAGATCAAAACTGTGTGCCGGACCGAGACTCTAACTCAGGACGTTTGATTTTCACTGGTAAATGCTCTACCAACTTTTTTTTTCTTTTTCTTTTCCTTTCGCGGGAAAGTGCTCTACCGACATTTTTTTATAAACCTCTGTTGTTTGAAAATAAAAGACTACGTTCTTCATAAAATAAAAGAATATTCCTTGAAAACGTAAATACACATAAGAATATTTTCTCGACTTTTTTTGTCTATAAACGAAGTACACGGTCTCATCATCAGCGGCAACCCAACTCTTGTTTTGTTATTAGGGGAGTACATGAGAAAGAAAACAAATAGGCTGCAGATACAGAGCTATGCGTGAATAGGATAGACATGTGTAAGGAAAAAGAAACTTATACGATGAGGAAAAAAAGAAGTGAAAGAAATTAGGTATACTTGCTGCGCCAGGCTCCACTCTGGCGCGCCATCAGAACAGCATTCATTCTATCATTGACCATTAGAAGGAGAATGTGGGATCGTCGAGTCTTGGCTAGCATGTTTAGTTGAGATTCCAGCTCCGAGGAGGATTGGCGAAAATACTCTCTATATAGTTCGCGAAAGTGGTCCGATGGGGTCGATGTCGGCGAAGGGTGTGGTGATGTACTGGAGGCGTGCCGGATAGATGATGTTGTCCCGGAAGAGGTAGTTGGTGGCCATGCCACTGATCCATGTGATGGCGTGACACTAACTGAGCTACCCAAGCACGACTAAAGACCCGTCCTCACAACTATGCTTTGTCAGTACCCCGTCTTCTCCCTTCCAAACTTCACAGAAGGTCTCCTGCCAATTTTGGAAGACTAGCACCTCCAGGAGAAAGGATACTGCGAAGACATGGCTTAGCTACAGCTTGGTGGTGTTTCCAGAACGAGATTTTCCCTCTGCAGCAGAGTGTGCGCTGATATGAAATTCCTGGCGGATTGAAACTGTGCGCCGGACAGAGACTCTCACTCGTAAAGCTGGGTGAAAATCTCATTCTGGAAACATCTCCCAGGCTGTGGCTAAGCCATATCTTCGCAATATCCTTTCTTCCAGAAGTGTTGGTCCCGCAAGGTTCGCAGGATGGCTTTTGTGAAGTTTGAAAGGTAGAAGACGAGGTACTGGCGGAAGCAAAGCTGTGAGGAGGGATTGTGAGTCGTGGGTGGATAGCTCAGTTGGTAGAGGACTTGTCCACAAAAAGCAAAGGTCCCGAATTCGAGTCTCGGTCCAGCACACAGTTCTTAACTACCAGTAAGTTTTATCTTAATTATGCTGAGCATTTTGATAGTCGGTTTTTCAGAGACGGTCAAGTATCTACGGATAAGCCGACACACTTGCTTATTTTGGTTTCTTTTCCACTGGACCAAGTTTCTGGAAAATCAGATTATGGCACTTGCCGTGTTCTCCTCGCGAATATTGGCGTGATTTCTTCCTTTGCATCGAGAATACAGTGATTCCCGTGACCGTGCCTAGTACTAAAAAGTAAAAACAGCTGTTTTCGTGTAGCTGTTTGGGTACAATCAAGGGGGTATTGTGAAATTTACAATAAGTCGTCGACGTCACGTCAATATAGATACCATTTCGTAATCAAAAATTCAGCCTATGAACTGCTATTACTGAAAAACGAAAAATCTCTTAAAGCGCTGTCTAAACAAATCCGAAGTTCTTCTTTGAATCTGTTCGTATTTCTTCTAATAATACATCTTGGATAGGACCTAACCAAACTAAACGTGGAAGAAGTGCACTGCACCAGTTCGCTGAACTTACGAACAGCGCATCCAAACATTATTGTATAGAGTTGGAGAGTGATTGACTTGGCCATTCAGTGTACATAAAACAAATGCAAACTCTTCGGTACTTGAACGCAAATAACTTTCACCACCATGTACACAAGAAAACGGTTCTGAACACAATACAGGCAACAAATATTATTTTTGCCAGTCTGAATCACGGCACTTAAGACATGTGTTCTGAGAAAGTCGCTACAGTATGGGGGACATTGATAATACTATGGAGTTCCACCGACGATAGCCGTCACTTGATCTGGCGGAAGAGACCAAGCCGCCTACACTCCTTTCATGCTGTGGAGAAATGAGCAACAAGATACGACATGTGCTCCAGGGACATGGACAAATACCAGCGTTCCGATCCACCTCAAAGATACGAGAACTGTTGTGCCCCGATATAGGTCTTCGAGTTCCTGGTGTGTACGGTGTCCCTTGAGAACGTGACAGTGTCTATGCCTAACTATACGCTCCGTTGTCGAGAGTCGTACTCAGCACACACAATTATTAAACAAAGGGAGAAAACTGCATGGTAAACGGACATAGAATACGGGCTGATAAGACCAATGTCATAGTTCACATGTCGTCGTGTGGTGATCTCGTTGAAAAGGAGGCGGCGAGATTAGAGTCGTAACAGTTTTAACAGAGATCAGGGGTTTGTATTCACTCCCTACGGCTTTTAGGCAGGCTTTGGATTAGATATCGAGCGAAAGCATCTATATATGCTTGACGCTTCTAGGGAGGCGGAACCGATCGTTTCAAACATGACGCCATTCCCTTGCACCATCTGACGTCACTGCTCCAGCTTCGGACCGGAGCTGTTGTGAACTGCTCCACTCGCCCTCCGTCCATGAGTAACTGCGGCCCTCTCCAGAAGGTTCTATAAGCTGTTACCGCGACTATGTAAGAGGCAAACCGCGGCGGTCCCGGCATCAGTGGTTTTTATATCAGGTCACGATCGCGGAGACAGCTGTCGAATCCTCAAATATTTTATTCTAAGAGCCGCGGCTTGTAAATCTAGAATATATTATGTAGAATTATACTTCCAATAAATCTCAAGTATCATCTCCCATGCGATAAGTCTTTCCAACTCACCGGACGTTAAGTTGAACTCGTAGTGTGTAACGTAGTCTGCTCCAGGCAGCATGTGAGATACCAGTGGCCAAAGATGCGCAGTTCTGCCTACTGCCGATGTTATCTCGAAACACGCTGGAGATGGGTTCAGGACTCTCACCTCCCCAACAAAAATTGACAAAAGAGTGTCCCAAATTCTTAGTCTAACAGGGGCCTACCATAAAAATCCATCTCTCATGTACTCTAAGATCCAGTAATCCCTCCTGTCGGATGTCTGCAGTTGGCCGGCGCAAAAGGGCATCTGCACCTGCCATTCTCGGTTGAGGATCTGAGTGATAAGCCTATACCGACTTCCTCTGGAACTCATTGTTCAGAGTGGTCTATTTTGAATTAAGGTTTGAGCAAACGAACGAACAGTCTACGGATTGATTCGCCTGTTATGACGACGGAACACCCCTTCCGATCGCACAGACGTTTCAACGTAAACCAGAACGTAAGACCTAGTCAAGACCGAACTGATTCACTTTGGACTTAGCCAAGTGTATCCATGGATGCCTTCAATCCAGGCAGGAACTTTGCCAATAGATAACACACATCGCCATGGAAAATTGCAGCAGAGTGCTTAACAACTTTATTGGAGCAAATTGCGTAGTCTTGTTCTCCGCTGGATTCAGGTGCAGTATAACAAGTGATTCTGGAGAGTATCTGATGTGGAGACGCTGAGAGCTCCGTTTGTAAGTCCTGAGTGGTGCAACATGACAACTACCATAAGAAAAACACCGATACGTGCATGCGTGGTAGGTTACGTAATCGAGAAGACGACTGTGCAGAATTGGGCCAGAATTACATAAATGAAATTTCAGTACGCTTTGATTTCATTTGAAACTGAAAGTTTAATATCTCACCGTGGTTGACGACGTTATAAATACACGTGAGGGGTCAGCAAAAAAGAAATCGATTTAGATTATACAGAATACGTAGCCCAAGTCTTGATCCGTTCAGCGGTTCGGTCTAGGCGACTCTGCAGGATTCCAACCAAACGCCCTCACTGCTGAGAAAATAGAGCAGGGAGATCCTGCGAACAGATTGTCTAGCCACTTGCTATACATACACTTTCTTGTGAAATTCTGTTTCCTCTACGGGTAAAAATAACTGAGTACAACAAAATATGTTAGCTATCCTTCATTTTATAATGAATATTCGAACAAGTAGTCTTATTACACAAAGGTAATGTGAGAATTAATGACAGCAGATATATTTTTAATCAGTACGGACATCGCTTGCATGTAGCATTGTTATATCTTGTGAATCGGAAGAGGTACAGGAGAGTGCTTACACACATCGCGAATTTTAACAAAACCATTCACTATTTATTCACATAATTAGATAATAACATAAGAAAACCGGACAAGTGGGAGGATAACTGGCGCTTTGATGATTCCGTACAAACTTCAAATGTTTTGCATCACCCCGGTTCCCAGAACTCCTGAAGATAGACGTTGACTGAGGATATTTGTATCATAGAGACAGTCCCATTGACTGTTGAGAGATGTCACTAAAACTGCCGAAAGATGTAAACAACCATGCATGGGCAGTGCCTGTTAGACGTAGGGGGTCCGACAGCCGATCAGTTCAAGTCATTCCACCAGGTAGGAGGTACACGGCTCGTGTTGTCTGTAGTATAACCATGCCTAGACGGTCAATACCGCTGTTCGATGGCATCCGCATTGTCGCTTTCTGCCAGGAAGCGCTCTCAACAAGGGAAGTGTCCAGGTGTCTCGGAGTGAACCGAAGCGATGTTGTTCGGATATGGAGGAGATACATAGAGACAGGAACTGTCAGGCGGCCCAAGGGCTAATACTGCAGTGGATGACCGCTACCTACGGATTATGGCTCGGAGGAACCCTGACAGCAATGCCACAATGATGAATAACGCTTTTCGTGCAGCCAGAGGACGTCGTGTTACGACTAAAACTGTGCGGAATAGGCTGCATGATGCGCAACTTCACTCCCGACGTCCATCTTTACAACCAGGACACCATGCAGCGTGGTGCAGATGAGCCCATTACCATGCCGAATGGACAGCTCAGGATTGGCATCACATTCTCCTCATCGATGAGTGTCGCATATGCCTTCAGCCAGACAGTCATCGGAGACGACCCGGTCAGGCTGAACGCCTTAGACACACTGTCCAGCGAGTGCAGCATGGTGGAGGTTCCTTGATGTTTTGGGGTGGCATTGTGTGGGGTCGACGTACGCCGCTGGTGGTCATGGAAAGTGCCGTAACGGCTGTACGACACGTGAATGTTGTCCTCCGACCGACAGTACAACTATATCGGCAGCATACTGGAGAGGCACTCGTCTTCATGGACGACAATTCGCGCCCCCATCGTGCAGATCTTGAGAATGACTACCTTCAGTATAACGACATCGTTCTTCTAGAGTGGCCAGCATGTTCTCCAGACATGAACCCTATCGGGCATGCCTGGGCTAGACTGAGAAGCGCTGTGTATGGACCACGTGACCCGCCAACCACTCTGAGGAGCCTACACCGAATCTCCGTTAAGGAGTGGGACAATCGGGACCAAAAGTTCGTTGATGAACTTGTGGATAGTATGGCACGTCGAATACAGGCGTGCATCAATGCATCATGCTGCTGGGTATTAGAGATACCGGTGTGTACAGCAATCTCGACCACCATCTCTCTGAAGGTCTCGCTGTATGATGGTACAACTTGCAATGTGTGGTTTTAATGTTCAATAAAAAGGGTAGAAGTGATGTTTCTGTTGAACTCTATTACAATTTTCTGTACAGGTTCCGGAACTCTCGAAACCGAGCTGATGCAAAACATTTTTGATGTGTGTACATGCATCAGTCGTGGCATCGGCCAGGTTGGCAGCGTCAACGCCAGAAGTAAACATAACAGTCGCGAAGTGGCGATAATATCGAAGCATACAGTTATCTCTGCGTAAATGACTTGATATGTATTTTTAATATAAAGTCGCTACGTTTTACATTCTTAACCTACGAAAGTGAAAAGAATTTGCAATAAAGCTTTACACGACGTACACCATATGTAAAATTACATTAAGCTCTGCCTTGTATAATGTTATTGCCACACGGTAAAATGTTTTATCATCACATTTGTCCATTATAATATTTACACATTAATTGACTGTATGCTTAACACGTGACGTAAATTAGAATTTTTAGCGTTACAAGTCCTGTTTATTACTTTTATAGATCGCTTTTTTATGTTACGACTGCACGCTCGGTTTTGTAGAGGTTATGAATTTTAACGTGACAGTTCCAGTTAGTTGCTTTTTACTTTAATGAAATTGCAGTATGTTTAATTTGTAGACGTTAATTGGAATTCAACATTGTAGAATCCTATCGCCCTTAATGCCACCTAAAGGCTACAGAGTGCTATTTAAGGTAGGCTGCCTCGCGGAACAAGAATCGTCGTAGTCCAAGTCTACGCTTAACTCACGAGATACAGTGTTTATAGTTTTTCTTTAATGTTATTGTTTCTGTGCAACGTATTATTGTAGAAATATTATTTCTCACTTGTTCTATTTATCTGACAGATTCTGATGATGGCTGCGGCAGAAGCACGTAACGGTGTATTTTTAAAATAAAGTTATGATAGCGTTCAAGACGGTCAATTACATTTTCTATTGGACATCACTTCGGCGGCATGCGTATCTATTACCTGCTCGAGTAATATGACCGTGGAAAGGCGATCTCCAGTTTAACGTGGAATGAGAACCACGTGTTTTTTCTGGCGGCTAGTCATATCGTTGAGACGTGGACGATAGGTCACAACGAAGACTGAAAAACCCATGATCCGACTGACATTCCATCCTGGGACATAGGATGCGCGTTTTACCGCAAGCCCACCTGACCCATCATATATATATATATATATATATATTGCCTAGAAGCTCACTGATTCCGTTCCCACTGACTGAAGTACGGAGTCCTAAGATACACACTATATATAATTATTTCATAAAATAATAACGTGACACAACTAATTACATTTGAAAGGAAGAAATGTGTTGATGTGGCTCAGGCAACAGCGTGCTCGAAAAGTACGTCGCTTTTCACGTTTCACGATTCCTTTTTAATAAAATTTCTAAAATTTCTGAGTTTTATAAAACGGTTTATTTTCGCTCCTCGCGTATAGTAAGAAAATAAATCTTGAGATTGCGCTCTATTTCGTTTTTCTCTATGACTCACAGACAATATAAAATAAAATACTCTGTTGAAATCACAGGTAACATATTGCCGTACAGACTGACTGATTAAAATACCATGATATATGATACAGTTAAGACACTCCCTTTTTTTACCATGTACAAGTATCAGGGGCGCAGGCGAAACCTGTTTCATCCTCTGCTGTGGGTTGGCCGTCGGTTATGCGACTCATTACAAAGGAAATAAACTGAGGTGACACAATTCAAGTGGTAGCTGTATCGTCATATACAGGTTGGGTAGTATCGCGTACACAAGGCATAAAAGCGCGGTGCGTTGGCGGAGCAGTCACTTGCACACAGGTGATTCACATGAAAACGTTTCTGATGTGATAATGGCTCCACAACTGGAATGAACCGACTTTGAACGCGGAATGGTAGTTGGGGCTGGACGCTTGGCCCTTTCTGTTTCGGAGATCGTTAGGGAATTCAGTATCCCGAGATCTACAGTGTCAAAAGTGTAGCGGCGTTCACGTAGACTTGTCAGTGTCAACAGACACGCAACACTGTGTGAAATAACCGCAGAAATAAATGTGGGACGTAACGACAAACGTGTGCGTTAAGGAAGTGAGAATAAATTTGGCGGTAATGGACTGTGGCAGCAGACGACTGACGCGAGTAATTTTTGCTAACAGCGCGACTGCAGCTTCTCTTCTGGGCCCGTGACCATATCGCTCGTACCTATATCACAGGAAAACAATGTCCTAGACATATGACCCCAAATTAAGTTGGTTAGGTCTGTTGTTACGGTTCGAGTGTGGTGCAGATACCACGAAGCCATGGAACCAGGTTGTCTACAAGGCACTGTGAAAGCTCCATAATGGTATGGGCTATGTTTGCATCAAACGAAATGGGCCCTCTGGTCCTACTGAACCGATAATTGGTTGGAAATGGTTATGGTCGTCTACTTGGAGACCATTTTCAGCCATTTATGTTCCCAAACAAGCAACGAATGTCATCTCATCGGGCCCAAATTGTTGGTGATTTATTTGGAGAACGAATGTCGAATTAGGCCACCGGTTGCCCGACACGAACCCCATCAAAAAATTATGGGACATAATGTAGAGGTCAGTTCGTACAGAGAACCCTGCACAGACAACACATTCGCAAGCATGGAGGCAGTGTGGTTCAATATTTCGGCAGCAGACTTCCAACGACTTGTTGAGTCCATGCCACGTCGAGTCGGTGCACTGGGCCGGGAAAAAGACCGTCCGACAAAATATTAGGAGGTATCAAAAATGGTTCAAATGGCCCTGAGCACTGTGGGACTTAACTTCGGAGGTCATCAGTCCCCTAGAACTTAGAACTACTTAAACGTAACTAACCTAAGTCCATCACACACGTCCATGCCCGAAGCAGGATTCGAGCCTGCGACCGTAGCGCTCGCGCGTTTCCAGACTGCAGCGTCTAGAAGCGCTCGGCCACTCGGGCCGGCTAGGAGATATCCCATGACTTTTGTCACCTCAGCGTTTGCGATGTATGAGATGCTGGTCTCCTCTGCTCTAGATGGGTGACATTAAGCAGAATCATAAACACGGTTGTATAGTACAGCTAACTGCTTTGAAGCTAATACCTTAAAGGTATTGCTTTAAAAGACAATAGAAACCTAATGAGCCGAAAAGTTTTGACACACTACTACACACTAAGAAGGAATTATGTGTTCGGAGCTTTCGAAGGGGTCGTCCTCTGCAGCATCGATGTTTCACAACACATGAACACTAGTGTTACTACATTTCTAACGTAAACAATCGAAGTAAAGTCTACACGGTCACCTTTTCTTGTTCCTTTAGACCGGTGTACGCTAAAATCGCAACCTTGGTCGGTGAAACGGTTGCACTTATAGATCTAATTTGTTACTATAGATTTTTGATATAACTAAGTACAATGTCGGACGTTAACGTATTCTTCTCTTTCAGTTATTTATTTACTCAGTTATTTACATGTTCCATAGCTGATTTGAACGATTCTTTCATCGAAATGATGTGGAACGAGTCAATTTACGGATACGTATACATGATTGGTGTTAACATTAATGAACACATTATTATTTTTAGTTCCTCATGGAGCATAATTATCAGTTTTTAAGTAGAAATTCGTTAATGAAATAGAAGTTGTCGAGGGTAAATGATTTGAAATTAGATTTAAAACTTTCTTCGCTACCTGTGTGACATTTATGTTATTGGGAAAAGAATCAAAAACTTTTGTTGGTGCGTACAACAATGGTTAATAAAGTTAACTTTTCCCCCTAATGTTTCAGGTATTTACATTATCGTTCTTTTCGAATTGTGATTGCCTACTTACGACGAATTTTACTAGCGAGTGTATGTATTGTGACGGCGTAGTGAAAATACCTAACTCCGTGAAGAGGCACAAACGTGACGTCCATGTGTACACGACACATATTATTCTTATTGCTCGCTTTTGTGCAATCAGTACTTTCTTTGTAAATGATTACTTTCTTTGTAAGTGATTAGTTACCTCCGAAAATTATTCTGTACGACATTATTCAGTGGAAATATGCAAAATACTTCTTGAGGTTGACACGATTGTTTACAAGATTAGCAATTGTACGGAGAGTAAAAGTAGTTGAACTTAATTGTTTGAGAAGCACAGGGTATGCTTCCTCCAGTTAAGTTTTTATTAATATGTACACCGAAAAATCTGGAGCATTCTACCCTATTTATTGACTCGTGAGCTACGTCAACTGCTGGTATGACAATTTCTTGTACAGAACTGAATGGAGTGTGTTTCCCCAAAGTTTACGGAGCCAATTTCAGAGAAACAATAATTATTTGAAAAATATCATTATCCAACTCTTCTGCTGCATTTTCTCTAATGGTATTTATTATAACATTAGTATCGTCTGCAAAAAGCATTAATTTTACTTAGTGTATCCAATATTGAACCCTATGGGAAAACCTTTGTGATTTTGTTCCCCAGTCACTATAATTTTCTACCTTTCCGACGTTGTCTGAGTTATTCTGCACAACTTTTTGCATTGTTCCTGTTAAATATTATTCAAAGCAACTGTGTGTACAACCATCAGTTCCACAAAATTTGAGTTTTCTGAGAGAGTATCATGATATAGGCAATCAAACAGAAGTGCCTACTGACAACACTACTATTGAAGGCTAGTACTATTTTATGACTGTTTGATAAATAGTAATCTCAGCATTTCAACTCTGCGTTACAGCTCGTTTACTTGCACTGTACAAGGTTTTCAGTTCAAACTACAGAAAAGACCACGCGCAGTAAGATACACGAAAACTAGATTTAGAAAAACCACAACAGCTATGAACGCAAATAGTACATGGCATCGGAATATGAAAATCCGCTTATCAGAGCATTGGTAGCACTCAAAACACGTTTTTGCTCTCAAACCTAATTACACTCTTCCGCGATACATCTTTTCAGAGTCCGCGCGACAGGCTCGCACGAGTATCGTTCGAATACAGTAACGGCAAAAAAACACGGGGCGAGTGGGAGTGGGGGGTTGTTTGCACGGATGACATTCGCATCTCCAGGCTAAAAGAGTGCTGACGCAGCGCCACGCACGGTATATGGCGCTTGCCTCCCTTTTTAGTGGCCTTCCGTATAATAAAAAAGGAAACGCCTATTTTACCATTATGGATTATGCAAATAGACACACTTTTTTTGGCCACATTCAGCATTTATCGGAAATGAACGTCCCGCGTGTGTTTGTTTTAGACCGGCAGCGGCGCGAGCGGGTAAATGCATCGCTCACCAAAAAAAGAGACGCGGCCGATCCAGTGTAACTGCGCATTAGGCGGCTGTCAGCGTGGCGCCGGCTAAATGGACACGCGTCGACGGCAGCTGCTGCCGCGTGCTGCTCTGTGCTGCGGTTTAAGCGGCGCGTATTTATTTCAATCAGGCCTCCGCGGTGCCGGGCCCTACAAAAACCACTTTGCGGCCAGCCCTAATTAAAAATAACTCCGGCGCGCGCACATCAGCGGCTCTTTACTGCATGTACCGGCGGCGCCACCTCTGCGGCCAGAACCGAGGAAACGCCGCCACTTTGAGTCCCGCTCGGGAGTAAGTAATATTGATGGCTGGCGCGGGCGTTAATTTTAATTTCTTTTCTTGCCGCGGGGGGTGGCCGTGCCGGAGGCGGACGCAGTAAACTGTGAGTTACTGCCGGGCCGAGTTACTGCGGGGGCCTGGCCACGCCGGCCGCCTCACCTGTATCCGCCCCCGCGTCGTAAACAGCCCGTCCACCCCCCCCCCCCCCCCTCGCCTCCCCCTTTTCAGCTTAGACTCCGGGACTCAGGAACAGCTGGCGTTCTCCCTAGCGCGCACCCGTTACTCTTTCGCAGTCTTCCGCAGCAGCCGACAATGAGCTCGGCGGGTGCTAAGGGCTCGTTTCCCTGCAGAAATTTCCCAGGAAACCTCAGTACTCATTGCTAATATCACACAAGCCGTGCGGAATAGGTCGTCTGTTATATCCACAGAAAACGACGTGTTGTAAACTGCAGCACAGGCGTTAACCTGCAAATATTCTACGAGTTAATGAAGGGAAATTAGGCTACACGTATAAATTATGATTATACATAAAAGAAAGGAGCAATATACGAGAGGAGAAAAAAAATAACAGGCAAAGAAGCCTGTCTTACATCGCTGTGCTGTATCGTGGTTTGATTCAGCAAGCGTTTCGATGACAAATACAAATAAAAAAGGAATAAATACATAAAAATGAAAAAAATGACGCACCACGAAGGAGTTATGCAAATTGGTCAAAAACTGATATCAATACAGATTCGCGAGAAAAAGCAATATTATAAATTTTGCCGGCCGATGGATAAATGCACGATGCTGCAGCGCACTCAGCAGCTAAGGATAGTAAACAGGAGACTTATCGACACCAGGGCATAAAGTCCTTGCGAATTTAATTCGTTGTTCCCAGCCGACAGTAACAATGCTTCGCACAAGAAATATTCTCAGGTGTCACCATTTTTGACAGGACGTGTAGATGATCTTAAAAAAGCTGGCTGGTCTAATCGGCAAATCACTCGACATTTGAATAGGAGCGATGCAATTATTCGACGATACTGACAGGAAAGGGTGAACAGCGTCAAGAAGAAAGAGACTCGACCACAGAGCTGACAAAGCGTGAAGATCGAGGAGTCATCAGACAGAGCTCAGAGCCCAGATTCATCACTATTATCGATCCAACGTGCAACTCGTGCTTCAGAGACCACATTGACTGTAAACATTTACAGGCGGATCACAGAAAGCTGGATGAGCTCACGGCACCTCTTGCACCGACTACCATCGACATCTGCCGTGGTACTGGGCACATGAGGCCTTGCAGTATCCGTTACTGGAGTACAGCCGTTTCCTGATCCACTTCGAATTGGACCCCAATGGCCAACGAAAAGTCTCTGGAGACGCCCCGGAGAGAATTGGTATACCTACCTGACTATAGCCAGCTATAAGACACCACAACCAGAGGTGACGGTCTGGGGTTCACTTTATTTCATAATAGAACCTATTTGGCTATCATCTGTGGTACCCTTACAGCACAGCTGCAAGTCGATGATATTCTATGAACTGTTTTGTTGCTGTTCACAGCAACATAATTTCCACCCGCACATAGCGAGAGTTTCTATTGGCTGTCTTCGTGCTTACCAAACACCACCTTGGTCAGCAAGGTCACTGCATCTCTCCTTAATTGAGAAAGTATGAAGCATTATGGGCAAGGCCCTTCAAATGCCTCTGGATCTTCATTATTTATTGAAGAGAATTGGGCACGATACCCTTCAGGAGGACAGTCACCAACTCTATCAATTAAAGCTACGTCGAATAACTGCTTGGATAACGGCTAGAGGTGGACCAACACGTTACTGACTTGCGCAGCTTATGATGCCCTTTCTTTCGAATAACTCATTGTAATCATTTGTTAGTCTGTACATGCACGCTCTAAATCACCAAAAGTGGGCCACCCTCGAATTCCAATGTGAGGGCCACGCCTGAGTATGTAACCAACGTAGAATAGGGGTGTCGCAGAGGTATGTGGCACGCCTAAACTTCTGCCACCTTCTCTGATGTAACATCCAATTTTTTCAGTAAAAGGGAAGACTGTATCTCGAGTTGATCTCTCCCAGTGAGCTATAGTAACAAACGGCCTGATGTTTATTTCAGCTTGCTGCTCTTATACTTATGCCAGGAGAAGAAGGAAACATACTTACGTAAAAAGAAGCGGCAGACGCAGAGCCATAAGCTGGGGCAGTGCTGGTCCCTTCCGGACGGGAGGCTGTTAACCCGCCACCACCGGCTCACCCGCTTCGTCCCCGCCTCGACACCGGGCTGCAGCTGGCCGGCCATCCCATCAGCCGTCCAGCCTGGCTGGACCACAGCTAGCGAGCGGCGACTGGTAGAGGCCCAGGTCGCAAAGCCACGTTCACCCCTTGAGGATTTAACGTTTCATCTGCCCTACCCAAGTCTGTAGTATAAACTAGCGCAGCTAGAGTTATTTTGTTATAACATGGGCAGGCACAGCTGCTTTTGACGTTTCACATAATAGCTCACGAAAAATAAGTTAAAGAGCACTCCCGTGATAAACGTTAACTACCACGAAATATTCCAACCAGCTAGCAATTACACGATGCAGGAAACTTTCTTTCTTGTAACCGCTCTGTATTAGATCTCGACTTAAAGAAATACTTTTCTACTAAGATAACTACGCAGATTTTAAAGGTAAACAGTTTTGGTGGAAACCTTACAAATAATTGTGTGTACGTAATATGTCGTTCACATTTTGATCCGTTTTAAGATCTACTCGATGTCTCTGAAACAGTAAGTGCTACACGATCGAGATTACATTCTGCTGAGGCACTTCATTTACATCGCAATCATACACGATTACTCTGTAACTCACAGCCGCGCGGAGTGGCCGCGCGGTTTGAGGCATCATGTCACGGACTGCGCGACCCCTCCCGCCGGAGGTTCGAGTCCTCCATCGAGCATGGGTGTTTGATTGTTGTTCTTAGCATAAGTCTGTTTAAGTTAGTTTAATGGTTCAAATGGCTCTGAGCACTATGGGACTTAACTGCTGTGGTCATCAGTCCGCTATAACTTAGAACTACGTAAACCTAACTAACCCAAAGACACCACACACATCCATGCCCGAGGCAGGATTCGAACCTGCTACCGTAGCGGTCGCGCGGTTCCAGACTGGAGCACCTAGGACTGCTCGGCCACTCTGGCTGGCAAGTTAGTTTAAGTAATGTGTAAGTCTAGGGATCGTTTACCTAAGCAGTTTGGTCGCTTAGGAATTCACACACTCTGTAACTCACAGTGAAGTGTTTTATAAGGGGCACAAAGAATCGTTTCAGTTTCTCAACCGTTCCACCCACGTACGAGGCTCGAGAAAAACGAACTCCAAAATCTTTACGTGTTAATTCTAATTTCTCTTACGTTGTTACAGTTGTGATATCATCCTTTGTACGGCTGCCGCAACAAAAACTGTTTGCATTCGGAGGACAAAGATGGTGGTTGAAATCTCGTGAAAATAACGTGCCGCAGTGAAAAACCATTTATTTTAATATTGTGTCCCTAACTCGTCTCCCTACTCACTCCTCCCTCCAAACTCAGTGAAAAGAAAAGAAAGACATCTGCGACACTCTCTCGCCTAATTCACTACATTACAAAATTAACTACCTTCCTTCAACATTTTTGATATCCTCCTTGAATGCCATCAGGTAATCATAGCACAGTGGCCAGCAATATTACAGAAGCGGTCGAACAACCGTAGTGCTGGTAGTCTACTTAGTAGAATTCTTGGGGCACCCAAAGGTTGTATCAATAACCCAACGTTTGTTTTACCTTCGCCACAACTTGTGATGTTTCCCATTTACGATTTTACATTTGTAGCCTCTAGGACTTTCGTTACACTTACAACCTTCACATCTACTTACAAATTCTCGATGCTAGACGAAGCCTTCTTAGTAATCATGTGGAGAGCCTCACACGTTTACTAATAGAAGAAAAATGCAACAAAGTCGCTATACCTTCCCAGCACGTATAGACCTAGAAGACATCTTTAACTATCTGAGTCCGAATAGCTAATTCGCTTGTTGAGACGACTTGGACTAAAGCAGATCGCCACATGGGAGAAAAAAAGTGGAAAATAACTTTTAACCTACACAATGGTAAAACAATTACGGACGTGAAATAAAGTTTCGGGCATCATCAAGTTTCTCAGACGACACAGCCTTTCAAGTGGAAAGGAGGTTTAAAATTTTCATTAAAAGAAGGAAGCGTGTAAGAGCAGTAGAAAGAAGAAGAGCCACTTGCTTAACATAAAATTTCGGGAGACACAGTTTTACGAAAAATTCGTCCATAGATAAATATTACTCAAGTCTCTGTATGTCCATCTTTTTAGAGATGATTGGGGAACTCAGCTGTTCGATACAGGATGTCAAATTAAACACTTTTCAGCCATATAGTTTACGAACTTCATTCATTAGGCTACCAGTTTGAGTGTTTTACTACGCCATCTTCAGGCTCCTGATCGCCGTGTAGGAAGTGTCGGTTCTGATCAAAACAGGGGCCAGCAATACTGGTATAAGTAGAAGTTTTCTATAGCGATCACTAATCATCATATTATTCATTTTTTCTACATGTAGTGCAGAAAATACTCACTTCTCCCAGTAACGCTTATTTCTTATTTCTAATTTTTTTCTCTGTCCGTTATACTAAGGTCGTTCTTCCTCTATTGCTTGTGTTCTGTGACCATCCTATTTTTCTGTCTTTATCCCTCCCAACTTTTCTCGCAAGTCCATTGCTACACAGATTAGCAGTTTGAAGAGAGAGAAAAAAAAGAATCTACCTACCTCTAATTTACCTGTATATTCTGCTATTCTTAGATATAAACTGTGTCATATTTTGCTATCTCTATTATCTATTACCGTTCTCAGTACCACCACGATCGTTATGATTCTCACACATTAAGCCTACTGTGAACTTAATCTCCGAGGCTGGTTTGTCAGTCACATCAGAACACTTGGACGCTGTGCCCCGTATGTTTTTCTCGAGGGTTACTTCCTCACTGCTTCCTAACCAGGTGGTTTTTGCCTCATAGGCTCCTTTATCTCTTACATCGTTGGGATTTTCTTCCCCTTCCACATTCGCCACCATTGACCACATTCACCTGTGACCCTGCACAGCGTAATCACTAGTTTTTATGAGGATTTTTAATGAGGGGCTGTACGTACATCACTTTCCTTTTGTCCTGGCCTGTGAAAGGTATACCTGGCTTCCCAAAATTGTATGTTTATGTTCTCATAATTTCTGTGTTAGTTAACTCATGATATTATATTCAATAATCTTTCTCTTTGAGGAGAGGAATATAAGTCCAGATTTCACAACCGAACAGGAGACACTTATCTCCTTCTGTGTGACGGTTATTTTTATCAGAGTACGTTAACATCAAACTCAAAAAACTTGTTAAACTATTCGAAATATTCTAATGCCCTTTTGTTCAAACGAAGCTGTCATATTTGTTAAGAGAGTCATGCTCTTACATATTTCTCCTCATTTCTGTTCATTTCTTGACGCAGTCACTTTCTATGCCACAATAATCTCGATATGTTAACCACTGCATTTGGTGAACAGATGTAGATGTATTGTCAAACTGCAGAAAATGTAGCTCTTAGCATCTGAAGATGGCCATTGTGGCCGAAACCGGTTGTGACTGTGTCACAGAAACCGGTTGTGACTGTGTCACAGAAACGTGTCAGGAAAGTGTTAAAATATAAACTAAACATTACAATAAGTCAGTCACCACCTCCTTTAGTGAAATGTCGTTTTCTTCCAAACTGGTCATCTTTTTTCTGGTTTTATGCTATTTTACGCGAAGATGATCTCCTGAAAGCCTGTGTGTTGTAATGAATGTCTTGTAAAACATAAAGGGCGATTAAAAAGTTTCCGTTGGAAGCCTGCACTAACCCATTGCATACATATCTGTGCATATACAGCTGCAAGGGATTCACATTTGGTTGCATATTTTTCGATCACGCTTTATAAGAATAGTTAAATGTCGAAGAGGACATTACAACCCAGTCTCGCCAGAATAAATGAGTAAATTCTGGCTTAGCAAAAATGAAATTATAAGCATATTGACTAGATATTAAAGCTTTCTTGAAAGAAAGAACCAGACTTATCTCTGATGCTGATATATAAAAGCGGCAGTTCTTGAAAGTTTATATTTACAGCGCTGTAGTATACCTGAACTAAAAGAGGACCACAGTAAAATTTGGGTATGTATGAAATATGGTCGTGTCATTGTCGTTTATATAATCAACACCAAGGCTGGTTTTAAGGAGTCCTCCGTTCCTGATTATTTTCCAGTAATCTTCTAGAGTTTAATATCACTATCTGACCAAATGTATCTGGACACTGATTGGTGGACATTAATATATGTGTCTACCCTTTGTCTTTATGATAGGTTGTTGCCGGCAGGAGTGGCCGAGCGGTTCTAGGCGCTACAGTCTGGAATCGCGATACCGCTACGGTCGCAGGTTCGAATCCTGCCGCGGGTATGGATGTGTGTGGTGTCCTTAGGTTAGTTAGGTTTAAGTAGTTCTAAGTTCTAGGGGACTAATGACCACAGCAGTTAAGTCCCATAGTGCTCAGAGCCATTTTTTATGATAGGTTGACCTTTGATGCGGACACTAAATACCGTGTCTGAATGCCTGTGGAGGAATGGAAGCCTATTCTTCCTCAAGAACCGAAACCAAAGAAGATAATGACGTTGGATGTGAGGGGTTGCAATGAAATTGTGAGGGGTTGCAATGAAGTGTAACTCATCCCAAAAGTGTTGCATTCGCTTCATGTCGGGACTATGGGCAGGCCAGTCCATGTCATGAGCGCTACTGTCCGGAAACTAGTGTCTCACAGATGCTGCTATATGACAGGGTGTGTGGTCATGTTGATGCAGTCATTGTCTCCGAATTGTTCCTCTACTGCACGCAGTATATAATGCTGCAAAAGGTGGCCATTTCCTATTGTTTTCTTGAGCATAATAGAGGCACCACAACCTAACTTCAAAAAACACCCCTATAACTTAACATCACTTCTACAACAATGCTCGATGGTCCCTGTCCGTCAGTACATGAGACCCGCTTGGTCTTAATTCAGTGCCCAGTCCATGTTTGAAGTCAATGGGCTCTTCTCACCAACGCATTCTGCTGTTATAGCTTCTTTACTGACACCACGCAGCTGCCTGCCTTTTATAGTCTTGTATGGAAACGGAAGTTCTCCCATTCCCTCACGATACGCGCTATTCACAACAACCATACTCGTTTTACCCCTCGCCGTCTATCTTGCTTTCAGTGCTGCTCTTTTTTTTATCTCAAATTTGCTTTTGCAACACTATTAGTTATACAGCACGTTAATCGTGATTTACCGATGAAGAGTTGGCTGACATGCACATCATTTATGGACCCACTGAATGCAATGGAACAGTGGCACTGGATACTATCCTGAGCTGTTCTCACAGATGCGGGAGCCGCTTTGCATTATTACTGCATTTTCTTATGTTTTATTGTAGTACTCTGTGTTTTATGTTCTACATTTTGGTGATTGCGTGTTACACGCTTTTCTCACTATTGTCCAAGTTTTCTCAGAGAAACAACGGTAACTACGATAATGAAGCGACTGAACAATAATCACATTATTAGTTCACGCAGAACCATCCCAGACCATGGGAACGTTACACGAAAAGACTCAAATAATATCCCAGAGTAACCCTAGAAATCTTGTCGGCGAAACTTGGGTTCACCCTGTATACTGACATGTAGGCTCAACCTGCCATTCTTTTCTCTCACCATCAATAAAGAATCAATTTTTAAAGATTACTTGTGTGATGTGTGCCAAACTGCTCTGTGTCCTTAGTCGATTGGTGCTTCCTAAGTTTTTGCTGGCGTTCCTAGATATACAGGGTGAGTCACCTAACGTTACCGCTGGATATATTTCGTAAACCACATCAAATACTGACGGACCGATTCCACAGACCGAACGTGAGGAGGGGGACTAGTGTAATTGTTTAATACAATAAAGAATCAATTTTTAAAGATTACTTGTGTGATGTGTGCCAAACTGCTCTGTGTCCTTAGTCGATTGGTGCTTCCTAAGTTTTTGCTGGCGTTCCTAGATATACAGGGTGAGTCACCTAACGTTACCGCTGGATATATTTCGTAAACCACATCAAATACTGACGGACCGATTCCACAGACCGAACGTGAGGAGGGGGACTAGTGTAATTGTTTAATACAATAAAGAATCAATTTTTAAAGATTACTTGTGTGATGTGTGCCAAACTGCTCTGTGTCCTTAGTCGATTGGTGCTTCCTAAGTTTTTGCTGGCGTTCCTAGATATACAGGGTGAGTCACCTAACGTTACCGCTGGATATATTTCGTAAACCACATCAAATACTGACGGACCGATTCCACAGACCGAACGTGAGGAGGGGGACTAGTGTAATTGTTTAATACAAACCATACAAAAATGAACGGAAGTATGTTTTTTAACACAAACCTACGTTTTTTTAAATGGAACCACGTTAGTTTTGTTAGTACATCTCAACATATAAACAAATACGTAATCAGTGCCGTTTGTTGCATTGTAAAATGTTAATTACATCCGGAGATATTGTAACCTCAAGTTGACGCTGGAGTACCACTCCTCCGCTGTTCGATCGTGTGTATCGGAGAGCTTCGAATTACGTAGGGATCCAAAGGGAACGGTGGTGGAACTTGGGTACAGAAGAGACTGGAACAGCACATTACGTCCACATGCTAACACCTTTTCATTGGTCTTTTTCACTGACGCACATGTACATTACCATGAGGGGTGAGGTACACATACACACGTGGTTTCCGTTTTCAATTACGGAGTGGAATAGAGCGTGTCCCGACAAGTCAGGCCAATAGATGTTCAATGTGGTGGCCATCATTTGCTGCACACAATTGCAATCTCTGGCGTAATGAATGTCGTACACGCCGCAGTACGTCTGGTGCAATGTCGCCGCAGGCTGCCACAATACGTTGTTTCATATCTCTGCGGTTGTAGGCACATCACGGTACACATTCTCCTTTAACGTACCCCACAGAAAGAAGTCCAGAGGTGTAAGATCAGGAGAACGGGCTGGCCAATTTATGCGTCCTCCACGTCCTATGAAACGCCCGTCGAACATTCTGTCAAGGGTCAGCCTAGTGTTAATTGCGGAATGTGCAGGTGCACCATCATGCTGATACCACATACGTCGACGCGTTTCCAGTGGGACATTTGCGAGCAACGTTGGCATATCATTCTGTAGAAACGCGATGTATGTTCCAGTGCCCTCCGATACACACGATCTAACAGCGGAAGAGTGGTACTCAAGCGTCAATTTTAGGTTACAATATCTCCGGATGTAATTAACATTTTACAATGCAACAAACGGCACTGATTACGTATTTGTTTATGTGTTCAGATGTGCTAACAAAATTAACGTGGTTCCATTTTTAAAAAAACGTAGCTTTGTGTTAAAAAACTTACTTCCGTGCATTTTTGTATGGTTTGTATTAAACAATTACACTAGCCCCTCTCCTCACGTTCGGTCTGTGGAATCGGTTCGTCAGTATTTGATGTGGTTTACGAAATATATCCAGCGGTAACGTTAGGTGACTCACCCTGTATATTTTACGAACATAATGAGCTACCATTTTTAAGTCCATTTGCGTTCTATCTTCTGAGTCTTTATTTCGTTCTCCTTCTTTTGCTATGATACATTCAAAACAGTCAAAATTATCCACCTTTCAAGGGTATCTCGTGTATCGTTTAACTATCCAGCAAATCCCTCTGCAACATACACAATTATATTAGTTTCAAATATTGGACAGTGTTCATGTCGGCGCTGGATAAATATTTAATAGCCGCTAAATGTTGATGTGTTTCGAATACACTCATCGCCAGAATATCTGAAGAAGGCTACAGATTATCAAGCGTAGAACAGTGATAGTAGCTATGAGACAAACAAGAAAATACAATAACGACTACATGAAAAACACATTGCAAGTCAGGAAGAATTTTATACTGGCAGATGGTCTCACGTGATTATGACTCATTACAAAACGTAACTCAGTACACAAGGCATGACATAACGTCTAAGATAACAAAGTGTCCAATGGGCGATGGGTGTACTAGAGGTTGAACGCTTGAGAAAAGTATAGTTTGAAATACAGAAAAGACGCAGAACAATGTTCGTACCTATGATTAACCACAACAACACAAATAAAATGCAGAAAAAATATGCCAAAAAGGACATGGCTCATATAATGTTGCTGAAACAATACAGCATATCTAACTGAAAATAGGGTTAGGTGAAAAGGGAAGGGGAAAGTGAGGGGGATGAAGAAACATCAGTGAAGAAAAGTAAATCCCTTTTCTTATAGAGATGCAAAACACCATGGAAGACGGATGAACCTATTTTATTACAGAGATGCGAAACAACAGTGAAGAAGGATGAATCTGTTATATTACAGTGGTGTATCTTCCCCCTCCCTTTTTCTCTCTCCCCTATGCGTACATTTAGTAATATCTACTGTACTGTTTTAGCAGCTTTGTATTAACAATGCCATTTTCGGTAATTTTTTTTTACATTTTATTTGTGTTTATCGTATGTCGTACAGGTCATTTACCTCTTTTCTGTGTTTTAAAGTATACTTTTCTCATGCGTTCAACACTACGATATGATATCATCCTTTTGCCACGTTGTTATCTTAGACGTTAAGTCATACCTTGTGACTCAGTTACATTTTGCAATGCGTCGTATGCAAGTGACGTCGTACAGCCTGACGTACTACACTCCTGGAAATTGAAATAAGAACACCGTGAATTCATTGTCCCAGGAAGGGGAAACTTTATTGACACATTCCTGGGGTCAGATACATCACATGATCACACTGACAGAACCACAGGCACATAGACACAGGCAACAGAGCATGCACAATGTCGGCACTAGTACAGTGTATATCCACCTTTCGCAGCAATGCAGGCTGCTATTCTTCCATGGAGACGATCGTAGAGATGCTGGATGTAGTCCTGTGGAACGGCTTGCCATGCCATTTCCACCTGGCGCCTCAGTTGGACCAGCGTTCGTGCTGCACGTGCAACCGCGTGAGACGACGCTTCATCCAGTCCCAAACATGCTCAATGGGGGACAGATCCGGAGATCTTGCTGGCCAGGGTAGTTGACTTACACCTTCTAGAGCACGTTGGGTGGCACGGGATACATGCGGACGTGCATTGTCCTGTTGGAACAGCAAGTTCCCTTGCCGGTCTAGGAATGGTAGAACGATGGGTTCGATGACGGTTTGGATGTACCGTGCACTATTCAGTGTCCCCTCGACGATCACCAGTGGTGTACGGCCAGTGTAGGAGATCGCTCCCCACACCATGATGCCGGGTGTTGGCCCTGTGTGCCTCGGTCGTATGCAGTCCTGATTGTGGCGCTCACCTGCACGGCGCCAAACACGCATACGACCATCATTGGCACCAAGGCAGAAGCGACTCTCATCGCTGAAGACGACACGTCTCCATTCGTCCCTCCATTCACGCCTGTCGCGACACCACTGGAGGCGGGCTGCACGATGTTGGGGCGTGAGCGGAAGACGGCCTAACGGTGTTCGGGATCGTAGCCCAGCTTCATGGAGACGGTTGCGAATGGTCCTCGCCGATACCCCAGCAGCAACAGTGTCCCTAATTTGCTGGGAAGTGGCGGTGCGGTCCCCTACGGCACTGCGTAGGATCCTACGGTCTTGGCGTGCATCCGTGCGTCGCTGCGGTCCGGTCCCAGGTCGACGGGCACGTGCACCTTCCGCCGACCACTGGCGACAACGTCGATGTACTGTGGAGACCCCACGCCCCACGTGTTGAGCAATTCGGCGGTACGTCCACCCGGCCTCCCGCATGCCCACTATACGCCCTCGCTCAAAGTCCGTCAACTGCACGTACGGTTCACGTCCACGCTGTCGCGGCATGCTACCAGTGTTAAAGACTGCGATGAAGCTCCGTATGCCACGGCAAACTGGCTGACACTGACGGCGGCGGTGCACAAATGCTGCGCAGCTAGCGCCATTCGACGGCCAACACCGCGGTTCGTGTTGTGTCCGCTGTGCCGTGCGTGTGATCATTGCTTGTACGGCTCTCTCGCAGTGTCCGGAGCAAGTATGGTGGGTCTGACACACCGGTGTCAATGTGTTCTTTTTTCCATTTCCAGGAGTGTATATATTTTACATGCAATCTTTACTGTCTCTTGTTTTTCCTTATAGCTACCATCACTGGGCTATTTTTTCGCTTAGTAGCCTTTCCAGGTATTCTGAAGATGAGCGTGTTCGAAAGGGGTCAATAAAGCAGTTGCCTTGTATTTATTGACAATTAAATATCTATCCAGCAGCCTTATCAGCATCGTTCAACATTTTAAATTGCATAAAATTGGTGCATACCTCTTGCATGACTGTATGTCACAAATTCTGAATTACTTAAGTTTTACAATTTTGGTAAACATTTTTGGAATACAGTGATCAATAGAATATTATATTTTGACTAAAGTTCAGTCTTGATCACACCATTTATGTTTCAATGATATCGATAACCGGTTTCGGTTATTTTTACATAACCATCATCAGACCCATGGCTCCCTTAGGATGGTAGGCGGAGCTCTCCTCAGCTGCTACGAATCAGTTAACTTCGTAGCAGCTGAGGAGAGCTCCGCCTACCATACTAAGGGAGCCGTGGGTCTGATGATGGTTATGTAAAAATAACCGAAACCGGTTACCTATATCATTGAAACATAAATGGTGTGATCAAGACGGAACTTAAGTAAAAAAAATTAAGTTTACTTTGTTTTATGTACATATTATAAGAAAGGAAATCTATGTGGGTAGCTTCAAACAAGTCTTACGATTTAAAAAATGTATAGTAATCGAATTAAAACCACCAGCACATATTCAATTTCATCACGAACTCAGCTCAGTCCCTGTTTACTTCCTTTGACTTCTAGTGTCATCAATGGAGCAATTTAAAAATTCATTTCCTCGTGGTCCCTGTTTACTTTCTTTGACTTCTAGTGTCATCAATTAAGAAATTTAAAAATTCGTTTCCTCGTCAGAAGATTGCCCATCCCGGATTGTCGTGCGTCTTAAGGCTCCATTTCAGGAACGGGGAGACGCGCCGGTCACAGATTTGATCCTCCCGGCGGTTTAACAACGAGGGTCGGTGTACCAGCTAGCGTGGCGTGGATGTATGATTTAGGTGGTTTTCCGAATTTAAGTAGGTGCATACTGGGTTGGTACCCAAGTCGCGCCGTAGTTACACGGTTCGAGAACATTTAGAAAATTTTGCACCCTTTCACAGGATTACCATTAGCCGGTGGGGTACATGCATTTCGTCCAGGAAGGTAACTGGATGGCGACAAGAAGGGCATTCGCGTACATCTTAAAGTAACCATGCCAAATCTAGTAATAGCCACCTCGATCCTTCGTAGATTCGGGACAAATGCAAAACTTGATGAAATAATCAGAAGATTTCCTCTACAAGAGATTCTACTGAACAACACGCTTTTAACGTCGTTTTACTGCCAACGTATTCATTGTTCGCAAACGTGGACTTCATAGTACGTATCCTGTTGCAGGGGCGTGTGTAATTTCCTTGTAAAAATACGCTAAGGAAAGTATGAATGAAATGTGGTGAGTTTACTGCGGCATCACAACATGTGGATGATAATGCGTTTAGTTACCAGCTCGTGCAACTTTGCATCCATGCTTTCAGATAGCCGACCTGGCAGTGACACAAGGGCGACCCAAAAAAACGCCCGAGAGAAGAGCGGCAGCCGCCGAGGGGAATGACAGAAGGGGCGCGAGCGTGAAGGGACATTCATCTATACGTCAAAACTTTGCGAGGGGCCCGGCGTTATTGACAAATTGTACAGACCTCGCGTGTCCTATCGCGACCCCACGCCACTCTGCGAGCGACTGCCCGCCGGAAGAGCGCCAGCCCTGTGACAAGCGTAAAAAAAAGAAGCGTGGGGAAAAAAGTACGCTGCGAAGAGCGCGTAGTGAAATGGAAGGTGGGGGCGGAAGGCAAAAAAGTTGGCGTCGGCTGACTAAAGGGGCACCAGCGGCGTTTTTCCGGTGACCGGTTGTACCGAAAATTGTGAGCGACGTAGAAGACCCAGCACTCTGTTGACCGCTCTACTGGACGCGTGCGCTGCGGGCCTTGTTCCTTTTGTGAGGGGATCGTTTCTTTCTAGAGCGAGCAGGTTGACGGCACACACAAAGGGTCTCAAGGACTGGCACCATACCTAAAACCTGCTCCTGGTTGGATCGACTTTAGCAGTCCAAGTAATGTTTCATTTTTTTACAACTGTGGTATCGATATAAGAAAAAATAGGTAGCATTATTCTGGGACACAGCAAGGACCTACATGCAGTGGTACTCCGTTCGGCGTGCGTAAAGAGCAGAAAGACATTCCAAAACAATCTAAAATTGTCGTATCGAACGCACGAAAGATTTTTCACTGATCTACTCAACAGTGAAGAAGCCTGGAGTAACACAAATTTTGCGCAAATTCTAAAACAACAACAAAGTCATGTGGTATTTCCAAATTTACTGCTTTCCGTATTAATACTGCAGTAACAGCGGCAGAATCTCTAGACGTGAACCCGTGTTTTGAGTCTCCAAGAAAGGACCTTTAATGAAAACCTAAATCAAAGAATCTGATGATCTTGACAAAAAGTTAGTACGTAGAACTGCATTTCGATACTGTGACAGGGGAGAGTATCCGACGGCCAGAAAAATACAGAGTGATCTCGGTGAAAAAAAGTTATTCTGGTTTACAAACCTGTGTTCTTTGTCTTTCCCGCTCACTTGACTTTTGATTCAGACAGTATAGTAATGGACAAAAGTTTGTTATGAAATGCAGAGACACTGCAGCCGTAAGAACGAAGTTTTGTTCAAAAATGGTTCAAAATGGTTCAAATGGCCCTGAGCACTAGGGGACTTAACATATATGGTCATCAGTCCCCTAGACCTTAGAACTACTTAAACCTAACTAACCTAAGGACATCACACAACACCCAGTCATCACGAGGCAGAGAAAATCCCTGACCCCGCCGGGAATCGAACCCGGGAACCCAGGCGCGAGAAGCCAAAAATGGTTCAGATAGCCCTAAGCGCTATGGGACTTAACACCTAAGGTCATCAGTCTCCTAGACTTAGAACTACTTAAACCTAACTAACCTAAGGACATCACACACATCCATGCCCCTGGTAAGCCTGCGACCGTAGCAGCAGCGCGGTTCCTGACTGAAGCGCCTACAACCGCTCGGCCACAACGGCCGGCGTGAAGTTTTGTGTGAAATGCACTTACTGCGTGTTGAGGGCAACAGTATTGTAGTATACTTCGATAACACTTCTGTTACAGGAAACCACGCGTTTCAAATGTACCTTGCTGTGTTTCACCGGAAATATTGGCCTGAAAGTACCTACAGTATATTCGTATAGCGTACATCGGCGTTGTGGGTGATGAGTGTAGCAACGATTCGTCAGTGAGAGCTGCAAGTAAAAAGTTCTCGGGAGGTAGGGAATATTCTCGGTCCTAATTTCTTAAGGGAAGGCACGAGAACTAAAATTCTGTCGATGGTATACAAGACCAACTGGCTGTCGCGCACGAAGTCGCTCGTAAATGAAATGCATTCATACAGGACACTATGGAATAATGATGTCTGCGATAATACAAAAATTAATTTCATAATTTTCTAAGCAACTTTCTCGCTGGAAGATTCTACTAGGTCAAACAGAACGCAAATTCATCAGCGGCGACATGTTTTGTTACACAGGCGGTACAGTTTCATACTTCTCGTAGTATTTTATGTTTTACTTAAGATTACTTTTATGTTTTAACGATAAAATAACTGCACATGCCTCTATAAACTTTGGGAATGCTCTTATATTATTTTTAGTCCAAATGTGACACTGGTTCTATTTTTTCTTCCACAGGTTCAGTTTAAAAAAATGTTTTTCTTCAAAATTTCCTCTAATGTTAGTTTCTACGTATTTATTTTTCTTTCCCAGCAGATGACAAGAATTTTCTTTTGGAAAGTACTCCATCATAATCTAGACTAAGGTTAGAAATGTCTAATATTTTTTCGGAATTTTTACTAACATATGACATTATTACTAACTGGCAACGTTGTAGGAAGGTGAGATGACTTTGAGGTTAATATTTTCGTGACGGCCGCTTTAGACAGAGATAAAACCTCTTTTTTAACTTCAGAAGCCATTACGAAGTAAGCATGTACTTTTAATGTGAAACAATTACTCCCCTCCTTAACATTTCAATTGCCGCATAAGCATGTACCGTTATTTAAATCATTTTACAGTGGACGTTAGTGACGCTACTTTCACAATGTTAAGCTTTAAAGTTTAAAGACTGTAATTGTTACATGTGGAAAAGGAACACCTGATTGCAGTATCAATACATGACTAGAACTAGCAGTATTACCTTTGTAAAGGGAAAATGTACTTTATTTTGAGGCCAGGAGACAAAGGAAGCCATGTGTACGTACTAGATATAGGATCATATAAAAACAGTGATGATAACAATAACAGAAATGAAAATAATCACAGTAAAAACAATGGCAGTAAAAACACTGATGACAGCAATGGCAGTGAACAATATTGACAATGATAGCACATATGTGACGTATCTGTAGGTAATGTCATAAGTCTAGCTTTCTTGTGTTAAGATGTATAAAATACGTAGCGTTTGGTGTAGTGAAACCATAATGAATACGTAACAGAAATACACTCCTGGAAATTGAAATAAGAACACCGTGAATTCATTGTCCCAGGAAGGGGAAACTTTATTTACACATTCCTGGGGTCAGATACATCACATGATCACACTGACAGAACCACAGGCACATAGACACAGGCAACAGAGCATGCACAATGTCGGCACTAGTACAGTGTATATCCACCTTTCGCAGCAATGCAGGCTGCTATTCTCCCATGGAGACGATCGTAGAGATGCTGGATGTAGTCCTGTGGAATGGCTTGCCATGCCATTTCCACCTGGCGCCTCAGTTGGACCAGCGTTCGTGCTGCACGTGCAGACCGCGTGAGACGACGCTTCATCCAGTCCCAAACATGCTCAATGGGGACAGATCCGGAGATCTTGCTGGCCAGGGTAGTTGACTTACACCTTCTAGAGCACGTTGGGTGGCACGGGATACATGCGGACGTGCATTGTCCTGTTGGAACAGCAAGTTCCCTTGCCGGTCTAGGAATGGTAGAACGATGGGTTCGATGACGGTTTGGATGTACCGTGCACTATTCAGTGTCCCCTCGACGATCACCAGTGGTGTACGGCCAGTGTAGGAGATCGCTCCCCACACCATGATGCCGGGTGTTGGCCCTGTGTGCCTCGGTCGTATGCAGTCCTGATTGTGGCGCTCACCTGCACGGCGCCAAACACGAATACGACCATCATTGGCACCAAGGCAGAAGCGACTCTCATCGCTGAAGACGACACGTCTCCATTCGTCCCTCCATTCACGCCTGTCGCGACACCACTGGAGGCGGGCTATACGATGTTGGGGCGTGAGCGGAAGACGGCCTAACGGTGTGCGGGACCGTAGCCCAGCTTCATGGAGACGGTTGCGAATGGTCCTCGCCGATAACCCAGGAACAACAGTGTCCCTAATTTGCTCGGAAGTGGCGGTGCGGTCCCCTACGGCACTGCGTAGGATCCTACGGTCTTGGCGTGCATCCGTGCGTCGCTGCGGTCCGGTCCCAGGTCGACGGGCACGTGCACCTTCCGCCGACCACTGGCGACAACGTCGATGTACTGTGGAGACCTCACGCCCCACGTGTTGAGCAATTCGGTGGTACGTCCACCCGGCCTCCCGCATGCCCACTATACGCCCTCGCTCAAAGTCCGTCAACTGCACATACGGTTCACGTCCACGCTGTCGCGGCATGCTACCAGTGTTAAAGACTGCGATGGAGCTCCGTATGCCACGGCAAACTGGCTGACACTGACGGCGGCGGTGCACAAATGCTGCGCAGCTAGCGCCATTCGACGGCCAACACCGCGGTTCGTGTTGTGTCCGCTGTGCCGTGCGTGTGATCATTGCTTTTACAGCCCTCACGCAGTGTCCGGAGCAAGTATGGTGGGTCTGACACACCGGTGTCAATGTGTTCTTTTTTCCATTTCCAGGAGTGTATGTCTTATCCTAAGTAAACTGCACAATTATTTGACGAAAATAACATTAAATATATCAACAGTAATGTGCACTGTTGGATGCGGTATACTGAAATGGCGATCCACAACAAATCCCGCGTGTCCTACACGACCATCTTGGCATTTAAATGCAGCTAAAGAAAATTCTGAAGATATTCAGCTGATATCAGAAATGACAGCAAGATCACCGGAAGCCTCATCAGTCAACACACTAAGGGTGGCAAGGGTGTAAGAGCAAGAATCCAATAAGGTACGGAAGCAAATCCACTGTTGTAAAAGTTCACTTGGAACAATGTCGTAAATACCGAAGTTACACAATACCAGTAATCCATCACCAAATTTTCGTTTGAAAATCACCATTCGCGAAACTGCGTTTCAAGAAATGATTCGTAGTGAAAACGAAGACATACCTAAACCATATTTGTGCCATGGCAATTGACAAAGTCAATTAGATTTCAAGAGATGATTCGTAATGAAAATGGAAACACAACACCACATAATGTGCCATGAGAATTATCAAAGCCAGTCAGATAGACCCTCGCTACTAAAGAAGATGACGTTTACAGCACCATCAAATCAAGGACCTATGCATCTTCAGTAGAACATCGAAACCACATCCAACACAATGTCTTGAGAAACAAGACACATCTACGTAGGAAAAGTAAGAAACAAGGCGGTGCCATTACCATTAGCCCAGCAATAATAGTTTAAAGAAACATATTCCTTGTAACAGATACAAGTCATATGCAGTATTTTTTTTCAATTCAGTAATGGTAGGTCATTACAATAAAAGAATTGTACATAAACGTTACTTTACAGTTCTCACCCTGGGATCTGCGACAGTATGTATGCCGCAAAGCTAACTTATTTCCCTGATCTTGTCTACAGTGTGCTCAATTCCTTCTGCTTCGTGCTCCATCCCACTGCAATCTGGACGTTCGCGAATTCTTAAAGACAACACTGTGAAACCGACAGTCGCACATTCCTGGCCTTGCCTCCATATCTACCGAACATAGGTCCCTAACGATTTTATGACTTAGATTAAATGTCAGTCCTACTTTTTCTAACAAATCTACCACCTTGCATCATCACCTAAACACCCGTCGTCGGATGCAGCAGCTCCTATGTTCTCCTGTTCTAAATATGTAATACTGACTTGGCTGGCCATGTGGCATTCCATGCTTATGTGCTTGATAAGGTATAGTTTGTTGACAGGTGGCTCTACGTTTCTCACACCAGCGTACTACGTTTTCTGGCACCGTGACGTTTCCCTTCTTCATAACGTTCATCAACAAGTTTAACGGGCTACTCGATACTGGATGGCATTCACTCATACGAATGACTGTCACTAAGCAGTATTATGAAAATAACACTGCTTATATAATCCGATTGCATGGTGCAGTATTATGAATGCATTCTTCACAACATGTAAAACTTCTTTCGAAAATGTCAGGTTTTACAAGTGTGCCACTTACTTTGTACGTCCAAGTTTGTGAACCAGCGGAAATTTCGTAGCAGCTATTCAATAAGGTGTTCCTAATGGTACGAAATCCACATGATTTAACTTCGAGGCCGTTTCCAACGAAGTGTTAATTCGACCGTTACTGTGTGCTATCAAGGGGCCCCAGGAAGAATGGTCAATATTCTGGGATGTGACAGGAACGATCACTCGAAGCAAAACAGGCTGGTAAACATGGAATCTTAAGATATCTTAACAGTTATGAGCACTTTTTCATCTTCGATACTGTGAAACAAATGTCTTCTACCGCAAGCTTCTTGCTTTCCATGGTATAAAAGGTGGTAGCATGGACCAAAATCAGAAAAAACTGTAAACATAAGCTCCAAAGTGCATACCTTAAACGCTGTGAGCACATGTTGGTCTGTACTACCTCGTCCCAAAATACGGAAAGCAAAGAGCTTGCGGAAGAAGAGATCTGTTTAACTTTGTTGAAGATGATAAAGTGCTCAACTCTTATGGTATGCATTTTAGAGACCGTGTTTACTGTTTTTTTTTCTTCAAATGGTAGGAACGATCATAGCCGTGAATAGTGACCATTCCTTCTGAGACACCCTGTGAATACAAGACGTAATGGATATGAGTGTAAATATTTTAATTGGTGAGTGAGGACAATGTACTTAACCACATTACACAAGCATTTACTTCATTTGCAGACTAATAATTATAGCAGTTAGGAGTATGTTTTTAGGTTGGTTAGTACCTCATGTGGCAACAGCAAGCCATTAAAGCTTATTTTGCCTGGGCAGCAGTTCAGACATTGAAGTGTGGACGTGTGGACGTGTGGATGCAAAATGGCAAGTTTATACTAACAGACATAGTCCACTTAGTGGCGCAGTTACGACATCTTTTGATGTATTTGAGGAGTACTGTTACTAACAGACAAAAAACAACCAACACACTAATGTGTGATGTGAGGAAGCAGTACCATATATAAAAATATCTGTACTTATACCCATTATACTCTGTATATATAAATGATGCAGTGGTAACATCGAAAGCTCCAAGTGACTGTTCCTTGACGATTATGTAGCTTACAGGAACGTCACAGTGTAAGAACGCTGTAGATAGATACAGCAAGACAAGCAGAGGGCCGACGATTGATGTATGGTCTCGCTTTTAATAGTAAAACTGAAGACGTCAACTACTGTTCAATCCCACTGTTTCCTTTTTGTCACATGCTCCAATCTCTGTCTCTCCTTATATTGTTCAAAGTCTCCGACTCCCACTAGTACCATGTATGTCAACATACATACTGTCACAACATTCTTTCTCATAAGCACGGTTTTCCATTTTTTTTTTTTTTTTTACCTTCTCCTTCGAATTTGCAGAGCACATTCTCATTGTTACGAGCGAGTTCAGTAGTTATCGAAACACTTTTTTCTTGGCGAATTTCGGTTGAAAACTGCAGAATTTGTTGAGGGACATAGTGCAATATTCCCGCTTCAGGCCCTGTAGTTTCATGAAGTTCAGATGGGTGACGGCGCTATACGCAGCCTACAAAATGGCGTCTGTAGCGGAGGTGCGTTCCTAGCAGAGAGCTGTTATTGAGTTTCTTTTGGCGGAATACCAGAGCATCGCAGATATTCACAAGTGTCTTCAGAATAACTACGGACACTTGGAAGTGAACAAATCCATCGTGAGACGTCGGTCGCGACAATTGTTATCGTCGCCACAAGAAATTCCAAAGGAATGCTGCCTATACCTTCTGCCTTGTTGATCGAAAATATTCCATACCTGTTTCATTGAGACTCTAATACAGGAACCACTATGTCTCCCAAATCTACGCCCACTTCTATCACGCCACGAGATAAATAAGGTCTTCAGTGTGCTGTTTCCATCCATACACTTCCTCCTCTGCTTTTAACAGAGGAATTTTTTTTTTCACGATTAATGTTGACGCCCTTGCTTTTAATTTTAACGAAAGTTATTTTGACTCTTCTGTTTGCTAGTCTGTCTTTTGGCAACCAGTTCTTTTTCGATTCGTCACATTTTTCCTGCAAGTTTCCGGTTCTTGATCATTCGTCTAATTTTATTCTTGAACTTCCTTTCGACTTGTCGATAATTTTTAGTGCTTCTTCTGCCACCCAATGGTTCTTAGCAGTTACCTACCTAGTATTCTTATTCATTATTCCAACTTCTATGATCGCTTCTTAGGGATGAACAATATTCTTTAACCGATCTGTCTATTGTATTACTCATCAATGTAATAGTCACAGTTTCAGAGATATTCAAACGTACGTTATCATTTCTTAGTACTTCATTAACCTACTTCCTTACACGTTTGTTCCCCCTGACGGTTTTCTTAAGTGCAGCTTCTTCTTTATTCACAAACTAAAGTTCAAATGGTTTAAATGTCTCTGAGCGCTATGGCACTTAACTTCTAAGGTCATCAGTCCCCTGTAACTTAGAACTACGTAAACCTAACTAACCTAAGGACATCACACACATCAAGGCCTGAGGCAGGATTCGAACCTGGGAACGTAGCGGTCGCGCGGTTCCATACTGTAGCGCCTACAACCGCTCGGCCACCCTAGCCGGCCAAACAACTGTTCCAGGACTCTATATCTACTCCTTGTTATGGCTTACAGCAGATAATTGATTTCAGAAGTTCACACCATAAAATGGTCCAGTAGTATATTCCAGTGTCTCTTTGTGTTTTCCTAGTACACGCCCTTGTTTTCTCATTGTTAGGTAACGTATCTCCTGTGATCAGCAAAAAGTTATTCCAGCCGGTCGGGGTGGCCGACCGGTTCTAGGCGCTACAGTCTGGAACCGCGCGACCGCTACGGTTGCAGGTTCGAATCCTGCCTCGGGCATGGGTGTGTGTGATGTCCTTAGGTTAGTTAGTTTTAAGTAGTTCTAAGTTCTAGGGGACTGATGACCTCAGATGTTAAGTCCCATAGTGCTCAGAGCCATGTGAACCATTTTTGAAAGTTATTCCAGAATTCAAATAGCCTGTTTCATCTTTCACTGCTTCTTCCATACCATTACTCCCCAGTAACTCGTATCTTCTATTCCTTTCATACTGCCTTGAAATGCCGCTATGATCATAATATTTTCAACCCTGTTTGCTCACTGTTCGCTGCCTTCGTATGCTCTTTCTTTCCGTCTTTTGGTTGTGACGTTGGCATATATACCTTAGTATTGTTGTCAGCGTTTGTTTGGTGTCGATTCAGATGAGGGTAATCCTATCACCTGACCGTTCACAGTAACCGGCGTCTAGCACTACACTGCTATTCATAACGAATCGTACTCACGTAGAACGCATAGCTATTCATGTCCCCCTTATTTACCTGATCAGAAATTCTCACCTTCGTAACATTTCATTTCACTCAATGCAACTAAATTGAACTTTTTCTTTTCCCTTTTCAGATATTTTTAGCTTCCCTACATCATTTAGACTTCTTACGTTCTACAATACAACCTGTTCAATGTTATCATTTCGCTGGCTTATCAATACTTTTCTCAAGGTCATCTCTCTTATAGCAGTTTTCTTTTGCGTATTCGAATGAGGAGCTAATACGGGAATTCTTACCAAAGAAGAGATAATTATTACAATTATTCACTTGCACGAAACATTTCCTGTGGCTAATGCAATAATTTCCATTACCCTTTGCACCGTCATGCCGTTAATCACTGCTGATTTTTCGGTCTTTTAGAAACATTTTCCCACCTCAAGGCCATAAATCACTAGAAACAACAACCGTAATATACTTAATAGCTACCTTGCGGAGAGACGTAAAGAGGACTAGCGTTATAAAAGTTATTGTGGGAAAAGCAGATGATAGCCTAAGTCCCAGCGGAAGAATTTCAGTGAAAGAAATAAATTTAAAAAAACACTCGTTCAGCTGCTTCTTGATTATTTTTTGTGTCTGATACTTACCAAGTACGATTACTGGAAGAAATAGCGAAAATACCTTAAAGAGAGGCGCGCTTCGTCAATGATTAGTTTACTCAGCACGAGAGCGTCGCAGAGATGCTCATCAGCTCCAGCGGAAAAGAGTGGCTTTGCACATCACGCAGACGTGCATTTTAAATTCCATGGGCTTACTTTCCAAAAAAAGCATCTAGTCTAATATCAATTTCTTCTCTCACTGTACTTTCTCTTGACGTGTTTTTCTTTATGCTTTCGGTCTAGGACCTGAAGGATTTGAGAAAATAGGTTTAAGTGTGAATAAAACGATAGAGCCGGTAAACAAAAGTACTATCAGTAAGCTACTGTACATAGTCGCAGATAAAATACATACGAAGCAGTTAGGTATGAGAAATGAATTTTGTAGCCTATTCTGTAAGCAGAGATATGGCGAATGGTCAGCTCTCTGAGCGGTAAGAATGTAGGCAACCGGGCGTTGCAGGCGCCGCACTAACGTTGCCTTAAGAACTAGGATGCGCTTGAGAATTTTTTGCTGTTACTCACAGACCGTACTCGTAAAACTGTTTAGACTAGGGTCGAATTTTATCTGATAGTTGTTGATAGTTCGTTGCGAGTACTTTCTATAAGTGTCTGAGTATCTTGGGAGAGTAAAAATACTGGAAGCGTTTACATACAGTCGGGTGAGTGTGTCTGTGCTGGCTGAGAGTTTAAATCGCAAAGTGTCAGGCTACAACTGCACTATTAATACTTTTAGTGGCAAAGAAAAAACGTAAACGACCCTGTGTTGGATAAGGGAGCAGATTAAGCGGCGGGGTGATTTTGGAGCATTCAAGAAACTCATTGTAGAGCTTGTGATAAAAAGTCCACAATATCGAAATATTAGGTGAATGATAGCGATGGGGATGGAAGAAGAACTCTTTATAATTGAACCCATGAATGCGGATATAGATACTATCATGCATAAATCCATTGGTGTTAGCGACAGAAATTTCATAAACAACATCTTACCAGTTGTAAGCGGACTACTTCTAACACCATTCTTTTCAATAGCTGCAGTTGCCCGGAATATAAAATATTTTGTAAGTTTCCTAGCATCAGCTATGATTATTATCTTTAATATCTGGAAAAGTAACGATTCCGATGAAGTAACTTGATACCAATTTCATCTTGGTACTCACAGACATTCTGAACCCAAATAGGGTGGATATTGGATAAATGAATCATTTCCTGACATACATTTATTTGAACCTTTTTACCAATACTGACCTAAGGAGCCACTCGTAAATTCCCGAATGTCTGTTCTTCAAAACCTAATACAATAAAATAATCAATAAACAGCACGTCATACAAAATTATAGATACAGCAGTATTGCTTGTAGTTAAATGGCAATTTTCCGACTTTCAAAACGATTAATTTCTCTACGTTAACTAATTTACTTTATAAAACTACTTTGTCCATTTCCTTGTACTGCGGCTCTTCTGGTAAATTTCTTCTGTGGAAGTGTTAAAACTGTAGCCATTCCAGCCAACAAACTTTGCTCCGTGTCTCAGTCCCTATAGTCCAGTAACTGTACATTCCATAACACTGGCTTTTCCTGGTAGAAATTAATTAAATACACATCTTCCTCAGTTCACTTCCTGGACGCTTTATTCATTAACTGATTTGCCGAAACATCACTGACGGTCACTCACAGAGCGTATCCATCGCGACACTAGCCTCAACAGTGCCGATAGTGCCGTAACAAGTTTGTCGAGCAGATCGTTACATTGTAGATGTGGTGCAATGGGTAAAGCGGTAGGTTGCCAGACGTAATCTCATATTAACGCTGGATCGTGACTCTTCAATGAAATTTGCTTTGTTTGTTTAGTCTATATAATATGCCTGTGACGCTTTTGTATATTATTTTCTGCGTGGAATTGTTTTCTAGAACTTCCGAAATATGCTAACTGCTCGCGCTGTCCGTTTAGGAAGTACAACGGGTGGAATCTTCTCTCAGCAACATGCCACGGGCGCATGTTAGAGCTCAAAACAAGTAGTTTCGTGGGAACTTTTACTTAACATTTGACTGAGCACTGAAAAATATAATACATCAAAAAAGTTTTGCATCACCTCAGTTCCGAGAGTTCCGGATCCTCCACAGAAAATTAGAAAAGAGATCAATAGCCGGCCGGAGTGGTCGAGCGGTTCTAGGCGCTTCAGTCTGGAACCGCGCGACCGCTACGGTCGCAGGTTCGAATCCTGCCTCGGGCATCGATGTGTGTGATGTCCTTAGGTTAGTTCGGTTTAACTAGTTGTAAGTTCTAGGGGACTGATGACCTCAGATGTTAAGTCCGATATTGCTCAGAGCCATTAGAACCATTTTTGAATTTGATCAACATTTCCCCAGAAATATCCCTAAGACATCGAAACAACAAACCGCTCATTAGAGGTTTGAAGCTAGATGATCCCTGTCCTCGCCCTTTTCAAAGTCCTCACATTTGTTTTCTTCCATGTATCTGGTATTTTTCTCCGCAGTAAATACGTTTGTAAAGTTGGCACAAATACAGGGTGAATTTTCCAACGTGTACGTACTCCGGGGATTGATCAATGAGGAGATACGGAACAAAATGGTTGTAATGAACTTATGTCCGGAAATTCATGATTTCCATGCTAGAGGCCACTCATTCAATGAAATGAAATGTTGTCAAGCTAGGGCCTCCTGTCGGGTAGACCGGTCGCGTGGTGCAAGTCTTTTGAGTTGACGCCACTTCGGCGACTTACGTGTCGATGGGGATGAGACGATGATGATGAAGACCACACAACACCCACTCCCTAAGCGAAGAAAATCTCC
Organism: Schistocerca cancellata; assembly: GCF_023864275.1. Classification (NCBI taxonomy): domain Eukaryota; kingdom Metazoa; phylum Arthropoda; class Insecta; order Orthoptera; family Acrididae; genus Schistocerca; species Schistocerca cancellata. The sequence continues at coordinate 214,800,459 of NC_064632.1, read as the reverse complement.
GACCCAGGCCCCTTTGCATGGCATTCCGTCGCACTGACCACTCAACTATCGAGGCGGACACTTATTCAATCACACCTTGTTACAGAGACTGCGGTCTAATACGCCCTGCCCCATGCAGCCACAGTTACAGTGTGCATAGTTACCTCCTAGAGGGGGGTACTGTTCCTTATATGTCATACACTAGCGGCCTCTCCTACTACATTCATTGCTAATGTTATGTCCGATTCACATCTCTTGCTGACTCACCTTGTAGTGGGTGTGATACAGCGTTGTACACAATGGTTCCGTATTCGAATTGAGAGCTTGCCAGCATGGTGTTCACTTACCGTAAGGCAAATGGCAACGGGCGGCGGTCAGCAAGGTTGTATCAGGGGAGACCTATCCCCGCCGACATCAACCACAGTTTTCAATGTTTCAACTGCGTTTCGCCGTTTATGTTAGATAGGGTCGTATCAGGAAGCAGGAAATGATGAAGGACGTACCCGAAATGTTCAGACACCAGACCTGGAAGAAAATGTGATTAACACTTTTGAAGGCGACAGCCTTGTCATACCAGGCGGTTGGCCAGCCAGTACATAGTAAACCAGACGACCGTGTGGAACATTCTCCATGACAGTTGTTACTACCCTTATCACTTACAGCATGTGCAGGGTCTACTAGCGACAGACTTTCCACATCGAGAGAACTTTTGTCGCCGGTTTTTGTACCAGGCATCCACGATTCCGGGATTTGTGTCATCCATCCTATTCACAGATGAGACCAGCTTTACGCGGAGTCTTCAACTTTTATTCTTTTCTCCATTGATCTCTTCATTGTCCACATATCTAAAGAATACAGTGTTTGAAGTTGCTGACATCTGCTTTTGTGATATGAGTATTCCCACAAACGTGGGCACTACATTGCTCACCGCATTCTTTAAGCTGCAACTCTCTTCTCGTAATTGAACATGTCTTTCTCCACACGCCAGTGTCAGTTTTGGAAAGTTTATCACGCAAGCGAGCATCTCTGCTTGTAGCTCTTATAGCCTCCCTGTGAGCTAGGCTTGAGACAAAGCCAATTTATACAGTTTGTGCTTCAGCTCACCACAACAACAAATGCACTCCAATTGACTGTTGCACTCCAACTGACATTTCCTCTTAGAAAATTAGCCTGCCTAAGTAATGCCACCACGCCTTCGCTATTCATTGGCTGAACCGTAGCTACAAAGACCATAGGCACAGTAGATTCAGCAGAGAAATTCGAAAATCGATCAGCGTGTGAACGATACAAAATCAAAAGTGCGTGCCAGCAAACAGTGTGTAAATAAATGGGACCTGCAGAAGCTGGCTGATTAAAGCAGACACCTTACAAGCGTCACCAAAGTTCTGACAAACATCAGATGCCAGATTCTTGAAGAAAAGAAGCAAATTATCCCGCGAATTCTTACCAATAGATGAGATTGAAGAACTTGGATTAAACAAAGTGTCTGGAGATATTCTTCATTCACCTACTTATCGCTCCCGTCGATATGACTAACTACAGCACCGCGCGTAGTGGTCGCTCGGCTTGAGCCGCCATGTCATGGATTGCACCGCCCCTCCCGCCGGAGTTAGTGTAAGTAGTGTGTAAGTCCAGGGACCGATGACGTCAGCAGTTTGGTTCCTTAAGAATTCACACACACACACACACACACACACACACACACACACACACACAAGCGCACACACACACACTCAAATTACAGCATGCTCTGTGCCTTTTAAGAGTTAATTGTCCAGAATTCCATAATCAGCTTGAACGGGAATAAAGCCTAACATGTGCCATCATTCTAACTATCCACTTCCACGAGCTTCTCAGCGGTTTGCAATGTACACTACGGGCCATTAAAATTGTTACAACATGAAGAAAGCCCGCATCTCGTGGTCGTGCGGTAGAGTTCTCGCTTCCCACGCCCGGGTTTCCGGGATCGATTCCCGGCGGGGTCAGGGATTTTCTCTGCCTCGTGATGGCTGGGTGTTGTGTGCTGTCCTTAGGTTAGTTAGGTTTAAGTAGTTTTAAGTTCTAGGGGACTGATGACCATAGATGTTCAGTCCCATAGTCCTCAGAGCCATTTGAACCATTTGAACAAGAAGAAATGCAGATGATAAACAGGTATTCATTGGACAAATATATTATACTAGAACTGACTTGTAATTACATTTTCACGTAATTTGGGTGCATTGATCCTGAGAAATCAGTACCCAGAACAACCACCTCTGGCCGTAATAACGGCCTTGATACGCCTGGGCATTGGGTCAAACAGAGCTTGGATGGCGTGTACAGGTACAGCTGCCCATGCAGCTTCAACACGATACCACAGTTCATCAAGAGTAGTGAGTGGCGTATTGTGAAGAGCCAGTTGCTCGGCCACCATTGACCAGACGTTTTCAATTGGTGAGAGATCTGGAGAATGTGCTGGCCAGGGCAGCAGTCGAACTTTTTCCGTATCCAGAAAGGCCAGTACAGGACCTGCAACATGCGGACGTGCATTATCCTGCTTCAATATAGGGCTTCGCAGGGATCGAGTGAAGGGTAGAGCCACGGGTCGTAACTAATCTGAAATGTAACGTCCACTGTTCAAAGTGTCGTCAATGCGTACAACAGGTGACCGAAACGTGTAACCAATGGCACCCCATACCATCACACCTGGTGATACGCCAGTATGGCGATGACGAATACACGCTTCCAATGTGCGTTCACCGCGATGTCGCCAAACATGGATGCGACCATCATGATGCTGTAAACAGAACCTGGATTCATTCGAAAAGATGACGTTTTGCCATTAGTGCACCATCGCAGGCGCTCCTGTCTGTGATGGAGCGTCAAGGGTAACCGCAGTCACGGTCTCCGAGCTGATAGTCCATGCTACTGCAAATGTCGTCGAACTGTTCCTGCAGATGGTTGTTGTAAACGTCCCCATCTGTTGACTCAGGGATAGAGACGTTGCTGCACGATCCGTTACAGCCATGTGGATAAGATGCCTGTCATCTCGACTGCTAGTGATACGAGGCCGTTGGGATCTAGGACGGCGTTCCGTGTTAGCCTCCTGAACCCACCGAATCGATATTCTGCTAATAGTCATTGGGTCTCGACCAACGCGAGCAGCATTGTCGCGATACGATAAACCGGGATCGCGATAGACTACAATCCGACCTTTATCAAAGTCGGAGGCATCACAACAAAGTTTCAGCAGGCAATGCCGGTCAACTGGTGTTTTTGTATGAGAAATCGGTTGCAAACTTTCCTCATGTCAGCACGGTGTCGCCACCGGTGCCAAACTTTGTTTGAATGCTCTGAAAAGGTAATCATTTGCTTATCACAGCATCTTCTTCCTGTCGGTTAAATTTCGCGTCTGTAGCAAGTCATCTTCGTGGTGTAGCAATTTTAATGGCCAGTAGTTTATGTAGGTGTAGATGTAGAGTGTATTCAGCTACAGTATCATAAGTACTGGAGTTGCTTTATGCCGGCACGGAAACTGAACTGTAATGTTTTACACTTCGCCCATAAAGAGTGTTCCGGGCGTCCCCCGGGGCACCGGAGCAGAAGAGCAGCCCACTCGGCGCTGGCGGCAGGTAGGGGGCAGCAGCAGCAGCTCTGCCGGCGCACTTGGGCGACTTCCACCGAGCCTCCGCAGGTGGAGATGCGAGCTCCTGAGTACCTCTCCGGGAGAGGCTTATGAATCCAATCACAAAGTTGCCGCGATGGCCCATAACGTGAAGTTTCGTTAATAATCTACAGCGCCCAGGCCTCGCAATGCCTCGTAAAGCGAGCTGCTCCCGAGAGGCCTGCGCCGGCGGGGTACAACTCGCTGGGTCACTTACAATCTGCGTCAACCACCCATTTCATTGAGCTAAGGCAGAGTGGCGGACTCACACGGAGAGCCGGGAGCTCTGGCCAGCACGGCTCGTACATCCACTCAACCTGAATGGCTCAGAACTGGGGCTCGCAAGGGGGCAACTGTTAGTGCCGGGACGGTGAATACTCTCGAGAAATATTGAGCAACCCTCGCAGAAATGACGCCTCGTAACACGAACCCACTGCTGATCAAGGACGTTCTTGCAGGATCAGAACCTGCCATCACTCCACAAAATCTGACCTATTTTATCAGCATCAGGCGCTGCTATAGCATAACTGTTCTAACGCTATTTGTTCAGATATAGAACAAAATTACCTTTGCATTTATATGAGCATAATCATCGCAAGGCACTTAAAAGTGTGTGGCGCAGAATAATTTGTGTGCCACTATTACTTCTCCCCTCTTGTCTATTCGAGTTGCCAATGGTGCACAGCAAAAAAGTGGCTCTGAGCACTATGGGACTTAACTTCTGAGGTCATCAGTCCCCTAGAACTTAGAACTAATTAAACCTAACCAACCTAAGTACACCACACACAGACATGTCCGAGACAGGATTCGAACCTGCGACCGTAGCGGTCACGCGGTTTCAGACTGTAGCGCCTAGAACCGCTCGGCCACTCCGGCTGGTGGTGCACAGCAAGAACGGCCTATTTATTACATTCACTATCTTAAACGCTGGCAAGGATAATAGGAACATCAGCGACAAGGAACTAAGAATCTATACATTTGCCAACATTATAAATACAACGACTCTTACCACGGCATGGTGATCTTACCGGGCCACGGACTCGTCTCACGCACAAAGAGGAATTAGGAACCCAACACAGAGGCCTGTTCTGCAGAAATTACAGAAACATCACATTAGAGGTACTAGAACATTGATCAGTGGAAGCATCTAAACAAATATACAGACGAAATTTTTGAAACAACTTAACAAAGAATACTTTTATTTATTTATTTTTTTTTTTATTTAAGGGTGAAACCCCTAAGCGCCCACACAAGCAAGACGGCCAACACAAAAGTTCTACTCGCATCTCTGCATACGGGTTAGTGTTCACTACGTGACGTGTTAGCAGAACGTGGGCACTGCGATGTTCGCGTGCTTCTGGTTGAGATAACCATTAATACACGCTCATCTGGAGAAAGGCTGGGTCTAAAACTGTACGAAGGGTACTGATTTGAAGAGTAGAGGAAACAAAAAGAGCCAAGGCAAGAGTCAAGGGGAGAAAAAACCCTGTGTGAAAATTGTGTTTGGAAGCAAGAGCAGTAGCGGAGAGCTTGGTGCCTGCGACAGGTCATGTAAGGGTAGGTTAAGTAAATAGCGTGTATCGTGCAAGAGAATACCGTGCCAAGGAGATCTGTTCGTCATAAGAGGTCAGTCCTTTCCGGTGAGGCAGCAAGGTGTGCTGCTGTGTGAGGTGAAAGCGCCCCCTTCCCCTTTGCGTCAGTGACGCGCAGGAAGGTCCAAATCACCCTTCGGTCTCGTGTATCCGTGCTTCGTAGACGGACGAGATGTACGGTTGATCAGTGGCAAAACCGCTCTTCCGTTGGATGCGCTCACAGGCTTAGTGAGGGCCAAGACCGAGTCTCCCCTGTACAGCGGATGGCGTGGCCGGTGTCTTTGAGTGTATTTATCACCATAGCAGTCCACTCATCGCAGCAGAACCGCTCGGAGCCTATGGTTTTCTTGGTTTTCTCCGGGGGGGGGGGGGGGGGGGGGTGGAGCAGCGGCAGGTGTCGTCTCTTCTCCTGTGGTGTCCGCACGGTGCAGATGGCTGCATTCCTCCATCGTCTCCGCAGACAAGGCAGCCTTAAGAGCTTCCCTCTTTGCTTCCATGGTGACTTTGAAGGCCACAATCGCCTCCCTGCCGCGGCCGCCAACATGGCGCGCGCCTCCTGCACTTGCGGCGCCTGTTGTGCTACCACCGGCCAGTACCCCGCTCCACTCTCACTAGCGCGGTGTTCCGAACGCCTGTGGACACTGGGAGCTGTCGTAAAATTTAATATTTTCCCCGAGTATCAACTTTCAACTGTTCAAAGAGATTTCGGGATTGCAGCCGGTCGACGTAAACTTCATTCCACGATATTTCGGCTGAATAACGCGTGGAATCTCGTCATCTCCGAAATTTGCTCGAGACGAAGACGCCAGAAGACTTCGATAGCGGGAGCCAGCGACCGACGGCAGCTGACTCTTGCAGTTCCACCAGCGAGGGCGCTGCGCTTGGCGGTGTGGTCCTTCTGTCTCCGCGACCTCAACACATGCGTGACAGTACCATCAGCGCACTATATGACGGAGCTACAGAACGTCTTCGTTACTCCTCGTTCGGCTCACCTGAAGATGGCTGACAGTTGTTCAGCCGAAATATCGTGGAGTGAAGTTTACGACGACCGGCTGCAATCCCGAAATCTCTTTGAACACTGGAAGCTGTCTTCTCTACTCCCGGTTGTGTCGTCGTTCAGCGGTGCTAACGGCGTCGTCGTCCCTTCTTCTTGGTTTGCGTCTTGCAGTCGCCGCGAAGGATCAGTAGTCTCCCCAGGTGGTCACATGTGATCCGACACAGCGAGCACAAAACGCGCCTCGTCTCGTCACCTGTGACAGGCTCGCGGCGCACTCGAAGACACCGCGGTGAGTTGCGGCATTATTTGGCCACATGACCCTCGCATTGGCGCCTAAGGCACTGAGGCTCTGGGTCCATGCCTTGGGGGGGGGGGGGGGGGGAAGGGGGGACGCCCGAGATGTCGCCGCCAACGGTTTGCACGGCGATCATGCACACAGCGTCGGACGATTCTTGTTCGTCCTGGTGTGTACCTTTGCAATGTAACACTAACAGTCCCTCTTGGACCATCTTCTCGTCGCAGATCTAAGGCGGCCCCTTGAGGAGAGCCTTAGTCGTCTTCTCGCGCTGTTTTGGTACAGTCGCCTTCTTCACGGTAGGTGAATCAACAAAGTGGGTGGCTAGAGCGCTCCTGAGAACGTGGAGGTCGGACGCACTCAATGTCTGCATCTGGACGACGGCGTCCCACTCGAGACGCTACGTAAGTCAGCTTCTTCTCTGCAGCAGTCCCCTGCAACACATACATCTACATATATACTCCACTAGCCACCAAGCGCTGTGTGGCGGAGGGTACAATTCGCGCCGAAGTCATATTCCCCCCCACTCCCATCCCCCGCCACCCACTGTTCCACTCACGGATTGCGCGAGGGAAAAACGACTGTCTGAACGCCTCAGTACGAGCTCTAATTTGTCTTATCTTTCATCTACATCTACATCTACATCCATACTCCGCAAGCCACCTGACGGTGTGTCAAATGTGATCATTGCGCGATTTGAAAGTTGGTGGTAATAATACATGCTCTACATCCTCGGCGAAGATCGGATTTCGGAATTTAGCGAGTAGCCCCTTCTATTTAGCGCGTCGTCTATCTGCAAGTGTGTCCCACTTCAAACTTTCTATGAAATTTGTAACGCTTTAGTGGTGGCTAAATGTACCACTCATGAATCTTGCCGCTCTCCTTGGACCTTCTCAGTCTCTTGAATCAGACCCAACTGGTAAGGGTCCCACACAGACGAACAATACTCTAAGACTGGACTCTAATGTACTGTAATCAATTTCCTTTGTTGAAGGACTGCATCGCTTCAGGATTCTACCAATGAACCACAATCTAGAGTTCGCCTTGCCCGTTACTTGTGTAATCTGATCATTCCGTTTGAGATCATTTCGAATAGTCACACCCAGGTACTTCACGGACGTTACTGCTTCCAAAGACTGGGCATTTATTTTGTACTCGTAAATTAAAGGGGATTTTCGCCTTGTTCTACGCAGTAGGTTACAATTACTAATATTGAGAGATAACTGCCAGTCATTACACCACCCATTTATTTTCTGCAAATCCTCATTGATTTGTTCACAACTTTCGTGTGATACTACTTTCCTGTAGACTACGGCATCATCAGTAAACAGTCTAATATCACTGTCAGTACCATCAACCAGATCGTTTACGTAAATCGTAAAAAGCAGCGGACCTATTACGCTGCCCTTGGGCACACCTGAAGTTACGTTTGTTTCTGTTGAAGTCACCCCATACAGGACGACATACTGCTCTCTGTCTGTTAGAAAACTTTCTATCCAACCGCATAGGTCATCGGATAGACCGTAAGCGCGCACATTTTGGAGCAAGCGACAGTGCGAAACTGAGTCGAACTTCTTTCGAAAGTCGAGAAATATGGCATCAACCTGGGAGCCAGTATCTAGAGCCTCCTGTATATCATGCACAAAGAGGGCCAGCTGTATCTCGCATGACCGCTGTTTCCTAAAACCGTGATGGTTTCCGCAGATGAGCTTCTGAGAGTCTAGAAAGATCATAATGTCAGAACACAAGATATTTTCCATTATTCTACAACAAATCGATGTCAGTGAAATTGGCCGATAATTATGTGCATCCGTTTTTCTACCCTTTTTATAGATTGCTATGACCTGGTCGTTCTTCCAGTCCAGTGGAACTTTCCGCTGTTCGAATGATCTCTGACACGTGATGAATAAGAATGGTGCTATATTTGTAGCAATCTTACAGGGATACCGTCTGGGCCAGATGCCTTCCTGACGTCTAAGGATCTTAACTGTTTTACAATCCTAGATACACTAAACATTATGTCAGCCACCCTTGCGTTTGTTCGATAATTGAAAGGGGGAATGGTGATGCAGTCCCCTACTGCAGACGAGTTTGTGAAACATAGGTTTAGAATTTCGGCCTTCTGTTTATCATCAACCGTTACATTACGTTTACTGTCAGCAAGAGAAGGTGTTGAATTAAAATTTTTTGGGGTTATTTTTAGAATCTGCAGATAAAATATTGCTTTCAAATTCGTTAAAAGAATCTGTCATTGACCTTTAGACAGCTGAATTCATTTCGCACGATTTCTGTTTGTCAGCGGGGCAGTGACTACGTTTAAAACGACTGTGCCAAATTCCCTGCTTTCTCAGCAACTTCCTAATATGTTTGGTGTACCAAGGTGGATCCTTTCCCTCCCCTATATTTTTGCTAGGCACATACTTCTCCAGCACGTAGTGTACAATACCTTTAAATTGCGACCAAAGATGCTCAAAATCTTTGTGTCCCGCAGTGAGTGCTTGGAGCTGACTATGAAGATATTTGCTTTCCTAAACAAGAAAACACTATGCTGTTTATTTGGTTTTTTGCAGCTTCCACTGACATAGAAGCCACAACGACATCATGGTCGCTAATACCTTCTTCTAGACCCTCTACTGCACTGAATGAGCAGAGGGGGGAGAGGCGCACGAGGAGTTTCACGCTTCCGTTCCGCATTCCTTGCGGTCTGTGGTGCCGAAAGCTTCTTATCAGCGCGGCGTGGTGTGAGACACGACAATTTTGCTGTGTCGTAATAAGAGCGCACGACAATTAACTTTGCGTCACGCCAGAGCTCGAGCACAGCGTGACAGCCCTTCTTCTGGCCAAGCTCAGGTAGCGCGCAGCATCAGTGATGGGCACGCGTCCATTGTTCGAGGGCAACTACTCTCCATGCACTGGGCCATTCAGTGGGAAGGTCAATATGCAGCACAAAATCCATAAGATGGAAGAAGGAAAAGAAGACATCTAAATATTTTCTGATTATAAACTCTAGACACTTTGACAACAGATACGTAGCATATAAACTAACAGAAAAACTATCGGAACATCAGCAAGTAATTGTAGCGTAATAACATTTCAGGAGTACATCTGTCTAGGTAATATATTTAAGTGATTAACGTCGCAAGATCACAGGTTAATGTAAGTACGAGATAAGTCATTGCAAATCTGTAAAGCTTGCGCATCAGTAACAGGCGTAACGATCAGCATGTTGAATGCAAGCATGCGGACGTGCATGAATCATGTTGTGCAGGTGCCGGATCGTAGTCTGTGAAAGTGAGTTCAATGCCTGTCGCACTTGGCCAGTTAATACAGGGACAGTTAATGCTGGCTGTGTATGAGATTGGAATTGTCGCCCGATGGCGTCCCATATTTGCTCAGTTGGTAATCGGGCAGGCCAAGGCAACATATGGACACTCTGTAGAGTGCCAGTCAGATGCAGACACAAACGCCGTACACGTCAGGCAGCGTGAATGACGACCAGTTGTCCCGCTTGACCACCAGTTGTCGGTCCGACCAAAAGTGCTAGGTCTCAGACCGACTTTGTTTCACATATGCTCCCTCAAACAGTATTAATTTCAGAACAGGCGACAATTATTGGGAGTTTCTGGAGCACAAGTGGAATTTTTGAGTCTACTAAATCAAATAAAGACACGCAAGAAGCCGAAGGCGTAGGTCAAACCCACAACCCGGGCCCAGAGATACAACAAATTGTAAGAAATTACGACCAAAAAATCGTACGTCCCAATACGATAACGAACGTGCTAAACTTAATCCTAATAAACCGAAGGCAGTGCACTTAGATCAATATTAGATAAAAGAACATCATATTTGTTCCAAAACACGTTAAACAAATTGTCACTACCTCCAAGCAGTAGCCAAATCACACTCAAATCCCGGGTTTCTTAAACAAGAATTCTAATCACAGCCGACCATTGTGGCCGAGTGGTTCTAGGCGCTTCAGTCCGGAACCACGCTGCTGCTACGGTCGCAGGTTCGAATCCTGCCTCGGGCATGGATGTGTGTTACGTCCTTAGGTTAGTTAGGTTTAAGTATTTCAAAGTCTAGGGGACTGATGACCTCAGATGTTAAGTCCCATACTGCTTAGAGCCATCTGAACAATTTTCTGATCACACTAAAGTAAGATTACCTTAAGAAAAGGCATAAAATGGTAAACTAGCCTAACAATAATTACACATCCTTGATGGACCCAAAAATTCAAGACTCCGCAGAAAGATCTTGCGAAATGACCACACATTGGTGCATCGGTCTATTCAATGATACACAGTGCCTTCTAAAACAGAAAAAACACTGAGATTAAGAAATAATATACAGTAAGCCCCAAGGTTTAAATGGTATACCAGAATGTTGACGCCATCAGATGCCAACACGAATTACTACAGTCAGAATGGCACAACTTTCGCTGCAAGATAAATTGTGCACAGTTTTGTGATTGAGAGTCAACCAGTAATCTGTCTTACGTGTCTTATTTTCATCACACTTGCAACACTGAGGTCAGGAAATGTAAATACCATGACGTCACCTTATCACGTCAGTTGAAGTCCGTGTCCAAGAGGTCACGAATCAAGAGCCCCATCTACTAAGGCCTCCAAACTTCTTTGCTAAACTGTCCATCCCAAAACGCGCCCAATACAGCCGACGCCGACCCGAATGGACGTTTTCAACTCTCGTGTCTGCCACCAACCAGTCTCTGTTAATGCCCATCACTCCGTACGTTCGCTCGGCCGAGTCTCTCTCGTGCGCTGTACCTCGCGATCGCATCACGAGCGCCGAAGGAGTACGATATCTAGAGGAGTATCGATAGGACGAAAGCCGTCAGGGCTCAAAGCCCACTGACAGTCCCTGCACAAAGAATCGGTTCTTTTGCAAGTCTTCCTCCATTCTGCAAAAAATTTCTAGATAGACCCATACAGAACTGTATCTCAATTGGCGTAGCTTTCGCTATCCAGCTCAGAAAAGACTGTCCTCAGCAACTGTAGTTGTACAAATCGGAATAATCAGCAGCCAGATGAAAAAAAGTAATTTAATTTTGTAACCGGTTCCAGGCACTTACCTTCTTCAGAAGGTTATACTTATCGCATTATTTGCGAGTGTCAATAATAAGATGCATACAGCAAAATTGAGGCGTCATGTGGTTCATAGTGACTGTACATGACATACGCGTACCATTCTGAAGAAGGGTACTAAGTGTACGAAACCGGTTAAGAAACAGAATTTCATTTATGCAACTGTTGCACTCCATTCATAAGAGATATCAGAACGCGCAGAGGAGCTGAAATTGGCTCAATCATTTCCTAGTCGTAAGGAAGATGAAAATCAAGATGATTTGGAATCAACAACCAAAAGACACACCAAAACCTAATTTAGACATCTAACGACTGAAGGAACTGTCTGTTAAAGAAACCTATGCGATTGGAATAAATAACCGATTTACAGCATTGCAAGAATATGAGGAGGGAAATATTGTTGAGAAGGTTGGGAAATAATAAAGACCGTAGCAAGAGATGAAACAGAAAAAACACTGGGCAGGAAAAAGAAAACGAAGAAACAGAAATGGTTCAACGAAAAGTGTGAGAGAGCAATGGAAAAGAAGAAAGAAGCCAGGATGTTGTGACTGGATTATAAGGAGAGTGAGGGAAGGGGAGAGACCTTCAAGGCGGTTAGAAGAGAAACAGCAAGAGTTCTACGAACAGAGAAAAGGAAATATCTAACGGGAGTCTTAGAATCTATATAAGTGCAGGAATGGAAAATCAAAGAAGTTGTTTCAGTGTGCAAAGAAAAGTAAGAGATGTTATCGAAGTGAAAACCTATTCATAAACACAGCTGGAAGATATCCTAGAAAGATGGAGGGAGTATCTCTCGTAAATTTAAATTGCACTGATCTGCACATATTCTTCAATTACGCAATGTCTGAGAGTGACAGCATTAATAATGAAGAATGTAGAATCACAGAACAGAAAGTAATCCACACCACTCAAAAGCTGAAAAACAACAAGGCAGCAGGCGAGGACCAGATATCAGCAGAGATGTTAAAAGAGGGCGGAAGCAAGTTACACAAAGAAATTTATAAGCTTATCACAATGATATGGAAAACTGAAACACTGCCTGAAGATTGGAAAACTGCAATAATTTGTCCCTTGTACAAGAAAGGTAACAGAATGGAGTGTGGAAATTACAGAGGAATCAGTTTGCTGAAGATATAAAATCCTGTCAATGATCATTCTGGAAAAACTTAAACCTTAAGCAGAAAAAATTATTCAAGGTTACTAGGCTGGATTTAGAACAAACCGTTCCAAAACTGGTAATTTGTTTACTGCACGACAGATCTTTGAGAAAAACTGGGAATTTGACAAAAACATCCACTGTCTCTTCATTGACTTCCAGCAAGCCTATGACAGCATCCACAGAAGCAGCCTCTACAACACATTAAGAGAATTTCGTATACCCAGTAAAATCATTAGGATGATACAACTGTGCATGGATGGCACCCAGGCAGTAGTGAAGTTCAGAGGATCCATATCCCCCACCTTTCCAATTAAAACAGACTTACGACAAGGAGACGCTCTTTCATGTGTCCTCTTCAACCTTGCATTAGAGAAAGTGATTCGGGAGAGTAATTTACATCTATACAATGTTCTCCGATTCGAAAACAGTGAAGTAAAAATCCTGGCTTATTGAGATGATATAGTGTTGCTGAGTGAAAATGAAGAAGAACTGAAAGACATGAGGTACAGTGCCAGCAAAATGGGGCTTTTTATTAACCAAGAGAAAACTGAGTATATGGAAATAAGTCGAGTCATAAACTCAAATCCTTACTTTGAAATTGATCAACATTCGAAATTCGGAAAAGTTCTTGAGTTTAAATACCTTGGATCACGTTTCAACAGCAAAAATATCATAACAATGGATATTAACGAAAGAATAGCCTCGGAGTGAAGATGTCTGCATTTACTAAGCAACCCAATCAAAAGTAAAGCTTTGTCAGTCACCACAAAGATGAAGATATACAACACTATCATCTGCCCCATAGTACTGTACGGTTCAGAAATCTGGACGCTTACAAAGAACGAAAGAGAAAAACTGAGTGTTTTCGAAAGAAAAGTAATGAGAAAAATCTGGGGACTCGTGATGGAGCATGGCGTATGGAGAATTCGAAAGAACAATGAAATTTACCAGTTAATGAAGCAACCCACTATCATCCACAAATTTAAAAGAAGGAAACTGCAATGGGCTGGACTTGTGGCTAGAATTGAAAGCAACAGAGTCACCAAGAAAGAATTTGACGGAACTCTCCAGGCAACGAGACCATTGGGCCGATATCGTACAAGGTGGAAAGATGGCATAGAGAAGGACATCGCAGCATTAGGAATTTCCGCAGGGTGGAGAGAGACTGCGAGAGACAGAAGGCGATGGAAGCAGACCGCTGATGCAGCGCATGGTCTACAGGGCCTGTGATCGCTGAAAAGAAGAAGTGGTTACTGATTATTTCGATTTAAAAATGATGCCGAATACCTTCATACACAAACGCAGAACTGTTTCAAACAAGGAACACCTGTACCTCGAATCGACTGTGTAAAGAAGGAACGGGTTTTCAATCAGTGATATGTGGTCAATGCTGTCGATAAAACAAGAAGCAAAGCCAGGAGAACCAACACAAGGCACGGCTCCCATTCTGCAGTGCATCAACTAATAAGACAGATAGAGTGCTAAAGAAAGAAGTACTCCTCGAGAGCGTGGCAGCACCTACGTAAAACAATCTATACGGCCTATTGCCAATAGCTAAGTTGAACAACAGCATCAACTTAGACAGAGAAATTTTTAAAAATCAGCAGTGGCTGAGCACAGCCCGTTGAATAAATGCAATATCATGTTTCAACAAACGAATCTTCTCGCTCGCTGATCGTATTATTACTATTGGGACTCTGTAATTAGAAAAGCAGTGGAAATCAAACTATGAGACGAAAATTTCGACAGAGGCACCGGTTATGCACTTAGTAATCCATGGAAGCGTGGACTTGGTAAAGGAAGAGCGCAGGGAAAGACTTGTAGCTTACCGCCAGATGAAGTGACAGAGTTGCCAGCGAAGCTGGATAGAGCGCGCAAACGTAGTCTACGATCGTAGAGGGCGCCACCGTGTTATTTAAGTGACGTTATCACGACACATTTCTGGCAGTCACGCACGTTCCCTTGGCCATAAAAGTTGGAGCCAGTTTTACGACAGTTTCTCCCTAGTACTTTGTTTCTCGTTAAAAGTCTTTACATCTTCGTCATAATGCAAAATGGTCACAACAATTGTTTGTGAGATTTCATTTCAGACAGATCGGAATCTCAATTTTCTGATGTGTTACAAAGTGAACTTTACAATCTCTGTCATCAGTTATGACTATAGCGGTGAGATAAATCTGCCTAAATAGCTGATCAGTCTGCGTGTGTGACTGCCATGTGGCGGATCCAGCTTTGTTTTAAGTACTGCCTTTTCTCTTGATGGGAGGACTGGAAGAGATACACTCGCAAGTGAAATATCCAGTCCGATATGTCGAAACCTGTCCTGAAATCTTTTATACAGGAAGACTACACCGAAAGATACACAATGTCATAATTTTAGCTGGCAAGACATACTGTAAGTATTTTTTGATATTATCTTGAAATATGCCAGATTCCCAGCTCGCTGGTTGGCTGTTGAAATATGTAACCCTGCCGTAGCTGCAGCAGACAGTGCGTGCGCAAAACGGAGGGTGCGTATCCTTTGTTGATGGCACATGGGTGAACAGATGACACTGCACAACACGGTCGTAATTTGTAAAAGGCATTTCAGTTTCCACTGATACTCTCTCTGACACAACGGTTCACAGTTATTATTTGCTCGAATTTTCAACTCATTTAATATCCATAACAATTGGCAGTTGCTTTTGCGGTGTCGCTAAGGCTTAATAAACGAGACAAAACTGTATTAATTATCTTTAAGATTTCTTCACATATGCTAGCTAATAGCGCCGGGTTTGAGCAGGTCCCATATTTTCAGAGTAGTATGGAACCCAATTAATGTTTACAACCTTGAAAAGCTGATATATGAAGAACTTCGTATGGATTCGAGGTCAGATACATAAGTGTTATTTGTTTGCTAATTTCGTGGATATTCATTCTAATGATATCGCTACATCGTTAGAAATTATGCAAACAACACACTAAACAAGAAATTACTCGTACGATTCCGTGACCTGAGGTTCGAATGAAGATTTTAGTATTCATTAACGTTCAGAACAAAAATAGAGTGCCTTCCAAGCCCAAAGAAAACATTTACAGTAATAGCTTCCTTTGAGAAATAAAAGTCTACATCTACATGGATACTCTGCAAATAACATTTAAGTGCCTGGCAGAGAGTTTATCGAACCACCTTCACAATTCTCTATTATTCCAATCTCGTATACCACGCGGAAAGACTGAACACCTAGCCTGTAACTTTTTTAGTTAAACGAAGGTGGGAGGGAACGCTTATACATAAGCAGTGTGCAAAGCGGCTTTCGTTTCGTAAAATCTAACAAAGAATTGCATAAGTTGAAGAAAAATTTACACGAAGTACGAAATATGCGTCAGAATGAAACTCGTAGAAGTGTAAAAGAAAAACAGTTCGACAGTTCGAAAGATTTAGAGCTACTCGTGAGAGTCAATGCACCATCACCCACGATATGCGAGAGATACACATTACTGATTTCTAGGTTTCCGAAACTTGTTTAAACAAATTTAGGAAATGATGCGGAAAAGGAGTTTCATAACCAGGTATTTAATAGACTATGCGACCCTCTGTCAGCCAGAATGAGAGTGCGTTGGTTGCAGGACAGTGAGATAGTGTCCTGTAATGCAGCATTTGACCTTTCACCTGAAGAAGTGAAGAGTACTGAATTCTGGGTTTCGATGGGAGCCCATTGCGTCCCTTATCTCACAGTAAAGTGAATAGTCTTTTGTTTGTTTCTAAACTATTGATTCTCCGATGACACAAGTGTATTACTCCGTTAGCGCAGCATTCCATTTGCATCCTACAAGCGTAATGTCTAATGGCGCTCTCATTCTGTAGCTTCTCTTCTGGTACGTGAAGCAGCTGTACACTTGGACAAACTTTGGTTTTAAGGCGTGCGCGGCCGCTTTAACGCGTGGCTTGGCACCACAGCCGCCGCCCCTGTAATTTCAAGCTAGGTGCCAACATCATCCTCCCCCCTCCCCCCCCGCCACTCCACCCCCTCCCCCACCATCAACCCTTCCCGCCTCTGCACGCCCACCACAGGCTGGGCCTTGGCGCTTTTTGTTTTCCTTCATTTTCCCTTCGTGTTCTGTTTTTCCGCTCGCCTGTTCTGGAAGTGTCCTTTCATCTTAACGGCAGTGCGGGTTCCATTATGCGGAGCATTTACAGAGGAAAGACTTCCTCTCTTTGTTCGGGTAAACATTTCCATCATGCATTTCCTCTCCATCGCCGTGTGTACCCGTAAAGCAAAATGAAACACTGTTTCACTCAATGATAGAATGGACAGTCCAGGGATCCTCCATCACTGCTGCTGATTCAATATTTCAAGCACAATGTAGACATTTTCCACTGTTTCTTTCTCACCGATTTTCATTGTCTTCTCTTATACATAATGATTACTTTGACGCAAAATATCATTAAAATACTTCAATATAGGCCTTATCAAAGTGAGAGATGTGACAAAATCACGCCCCTTTTCATTCGTTTTTAATTTATATACTGCAAACTGTGGGCACATCCGTTATTTGCTTTTTAAATAATATAACATTGGACACTTTTTTACACTTGGGCCTCTGATAATCACCCGAATTCATACTACACAAACAGCAGAAAGTCCCCTAAGAGTAGGGTCAGCCTCATATATCTTTGCACACTTTGGCACCTATCCTTTGTATTGTGTCAGTGTTACGTTGTGTTGTAAGTGTGCCTGCTGAGCGATTAGTGCATGTCGAGTGTTAGTGTCACCTCTGTATTACTGAAAACAAAAAAGAAGGGAAAGGGCGAAACCAGTACCCCCTCATATGTTACTCTTATCGAATAGTACCAAAAAGGCCTCCAAGCTTAGTGCACCCATATAATGGTTGATCACTATCAACAGTGTCAATGTACTCACTCCAGCAGACACTGTGGACAAGATCGGAATTTAATCAAGGTAACTGGCGCCAAATCGGATGTTCAGAAACTGTATTCCACGGACAACCTCCCCTTAACGACAATATTCTGCCGAT
Source organism: Schistocerca cancellata (assembly GCF_023864275.1). Classification (NCBI taxonomy): domain Eukaryota; kingdom Metazoa; phylum Arthropoda; class Insecta; order Orthoptera; family Acrididae; genus Schistocerca; species Schistocerca cancellata. The sequence goes on along the minus strand of NC_064632.1, from coordinate 214,782,673 downwards.
GAATATTTTATATTTTTACAACATGTGATTCGAACCAGCTATCTCTGATGCAAGTGCCAACGCTCAGGTCTGCGGCAAGGACAGCAGCTCTCGATGAGTGTCACTTGCACAGCCATGTCACTGAACTGTGGTATTTTGATGGGAATTAGACGTAGTAAATAATGAAAAAGGAGCGTACCATAAAGCCTACGATGCTTTGTAAAGTGTCTTGAAAATAAATAAACTAGAATTTTTAAGTACTAAGTCGTAAGAAACGAAAAAAAGCAACCCATCGATTAAGCCCTGAGCAATGTGCAATGCTGATTACCACACTGTCATCCTCTACCCAATGACGGCATGTCGATGAGACACGAAGGACTATTGGACGAAGACCTCTGTCTCATAGCCATTGTTTGCTTCCAGGCCTAGTAACCGCTACCGCCCCCCTCCCCGTTCAATTAGTTCCTTAATGAACAGCACAAAGCTAAAAGGAAACATACTTTGCTGTACTGGGAATTGAACCCAGTTCGAGACATGACGACCAGACATACAGACTGGTCAACTATGGAGGAAGACTAAAAATTAAATTTTTAATTTAAGAATTAAAAAAGAATTGACCAATGAAGTCAAATTACAAGAGCAAGATGCGTCAGAACTGACTGGAAAAAGCTAATACAATTAGAGCAGTTAAGGATAAATTTAAGAACACCTCGGTAGGTGGAGGAAAAAATACACTATACAACTCTTGGTAAGTAAGCCCGCGGAAAGCCCTCGCAATGCCTCTCTTGTAACATTTGGCAGAGGAGATTGTTGAGCATCTTTGGTAACCTCTCACATATGACCAGAGAGACTCACGCTGTACCACCGATGGCTCATGGTGGAGATCCCCACTGTGTTTCGTGTACCATGGTTGCTCTAGCTGGAGTCACCCACTAGGCAGCGTTTAACACTGGTGGCTCATGCTGGAGCTCCCTCAGGCAGCTTGTAAAACTGGTGGCTCACACTGGAATCTCCCTTCAGGCGACGTGTACCACAAGTGGCTCATGCTGGATTCTCCCACATGGTGGCGTGTAGCACCGGTGGCTCACGCTGCAGTCTCCCACCAGGCAGTGCATACTACTGGTGGCTCACAGAGGATTTTCCTATCAGTTATCGTTTACTACCGGTGGCTCACACTTGAATATTCCAACACACGGGGAAAAACCTTACTAGAAAAGTTCGCCATGTAGTTGAAAACGGTAATAATATAAGTTTAACGGACACTAATTGAAAAAAGTGGGAGCTATTATATTTCATCCCAGTGTTACAACTAAAGATAATGTTACAAACATAACTAACGAAAATTCGCATGGAAAACATAATAATGCAGTATTATAAACTAAACTTTAGGTATTCTATAAAACTTCTGAAAGGATTTCACAAACAGTGCTGACTGTCCCTCATAACGATTGCAATAATTCGCTAACACCTTCGCTTTCCTCGTGGCATAGTCTTTACTTGTTCCTTCATATAATCGTTAGTACACTACTTCATCTTTCTCCTGACTCCCTTACCGGCTCTTTGTACAATTCAAGAAAATGTGAGAGACTTTTCTGCGGTATTTGCCATTCTACATGTATTTGTTCAAAGTGACGAAAAATGATCAAAGGTAAGATGTCAGTTGAAACGATATATCAACATTCATTTTGTGTAGTTATTTTAGAAAAAAAAATAGCACCAGACTTCAGTTAAATTTTTTTCGTTGAACAATTGTAGCTCTGGTTTAGTCAGTTTATCCAAGTCCCATCTCCTGAAATTCCGACCATTTTGCAGTTTCTTCAGTTTTAATCTACAGTTCATAACCAATAGATTGTGGGCAGAGTCCACATCTGCCCTTGGAAATGTCTTACAATGTAAAACCCGGTTCGTAAATCTCTGTGTTACCATTATATAATCTATAGGAAGCCTTCCAGTATCTCCAGGCCTTTTCCATGCACACAACCTTCATTCATGATTCTTCAACCAAGTTTTAGCTATGATTAAGCTATGCTCTGTGCAAAATTCTACCAGGCGGCTTCCTCTTTCATTTCTTACACCCATTACATATTCACCTACTAAGTTCTCTTCCTTTTCCTACTATCGAATTCCAGTCACCCATGATAATTAAATTTTCGTCTCACTCGACTAACTGAGTAATTTCTTTTATCTCATCATACGTTTCATCAATCTCTTCGTCATCTGCGGAGCTAGTCGTCATGTAAACTTGTACTACTGTGGTAGGCGTGGGCTTCGTGTCTATCTTGGCCACAATAATGCGTTCACTATGTTGTTTGTAAAATGGCTCTGAGCACTATCGGACTTAACATCTGAGGTCATCAGTCCCCTAGAACTGAGAACTACTTAAACCTAACTAAGGACATAACACACATCGATGCCCGAGGCTGGATTCGTACCTGCCACCGTAGCAGTCGCGCGGTTCCGGACTAAAGCGCCTAGAACCATTCGGCTATAGCGGCCGGCCGGCTGTTTGTCGTAGCTTACCCGCACTCCTATTTATTTATTCATTATTAAACCTACTCCTTCATTACCCCTATTTGATTTGGTATTTATAACCCTGTATTCACCTGACCAGAAGTCTTGTTCCTCCTACCACCGAACTTCACTAATTCGAACTGTATCTAACTTTAACCTATCCATTTCCCTTTTTAAATTTTCTAACCTACCTGCCGGATTAAGGTATCTGACATTCTACGCTCGGATCCGTAGAACGACAGTTTTCTTTCTCCTGATAACGACGTTCTCCTGAGTAGTCCCCGCCCGGAGATCCGAATGGGGGTACTACTTTACCCCCGGAATATTTTACTCAAGAGGACGCCATTATCATCTAACCATACAGAAAAGCTGCATGCTCTCGGGAAAAATTACGGCTGTAGTTTCCCTTGACTTTCAGCCGTTCGCAGTACCAGCACAGCAAGGCCGTTTTGATTAATGGTACAAGGACAGATCAGTGAATCATCCAGACAGTTGCCCCTGCAACTACTGAAAAGGCTGCTGCCCCTCTTCAGGAACCACACGTTTGTCTGGCCTCTCAACAGATACCCCTCCGTGGTGGGTACACCAACGGTACGGCTATCTGCATCGCTGAGGCACGAAAGCCTCCCCACTAACGGCAAGGTCCATGGTTCATGGGGAGGCGGGGGAGATACAAACTCGCAACTGAAACAGTAATTCTCTGAGTGATACACAACTTCTCTCTTGTATCATGTGCAAATGGAGTTTTTTCATCGTTTTCGTAACGGTATTGCTGTTAATAAACGAACCCGGAACGAAATGTGCCGTTCGTTATAGATCTTTTCTATGTCCTCTCTTGGTAGCTACTCTTTCACCAACAATTTATTCACTTCGCAACAATTTGCCGAGTCTTGCGTGTTACCTGTGCGAGGTGTGGGCAGCCACCCACATTTAACGTTTTGCTCTTTTGTGATGCCTGCAGGAGCCGGCGTGTCGGCGTGGGGCCGACCCGGTTGGTTGCTGCTGCTGGCCACGGGGGCGCTTCTGGCGCTGCTGTCGCTGTCGAGATAGCAGACCGCGGTCTCCGCCTGCAGCCGCTGCTGCTGCTGCAACTGCTACTGATGCGGCTAGCAGCTGACATCGCCACCACGGCTACCTGAGCTAAGACGTAGACACCAACGACGCTCACAAGGCCACACAGCCAGACGTTTAAAACTCACCAGGATTTAAGTGAGAAGGAAGCTATGGAGCAGTTGTCTATTGCCTATCCGTGTGGGTCGGTTGGACACCTCGAAACCGACCGGAGGCAACTCGCCAAGATTCGCAGCTCTTTCCAGACTCTACCCGTATCAGCAGATTGAATCCAGACACAAGTCGAAAGCGGAGGTAGCGCTCCACTTGACTAAATCTTCCCTGAAGGCACCACAGAGTGCGAAAAAGTCTGTATGTACATTCTCCGTTCCCAGCGCAAGCTGATAATTCCGAAAGTATTTTTCGCATCACAAACAGTCTTCCCACTAGATATGACAATGTAAACCTACAAAGAAAATAAAAATAAAAATAATTGTCCCATTAGTTTGAGTGACACGTCTCATAGCCCACTTACAGAAGGCCTCTTTACATATTCTTTGATTTAGTTTTCTCTGCATTGTTTCGATATTGACTTCATACTTTTCTAACTTTACCTGACCTCCTTTTTACGGCTTCTTCATTAGCTTCACACCACATTTCAAATATGAAACATTCTTTGCAGTATTCTGTCCTCCGGAAATTATGTCAGTCTCGTAGAGGACGTTTCAATTTCGGAAATCGAACCGTTAACGAGATGCTCGTGTGAATTCGGCGACCGAACTGAACCGTGTTTTGTTGTACCCACTGCAACGCACAAGACGTCTCTCTGATGTGTCCTTCGGAACATGTTACGTAGCCGTTTTCAAGGAGCAAAGTGAGAAAATGACCTGCAAAGAACGGATAGTGGTCACTGTTCCTACTGGAGCTGCCTCGCAGCTCCGCCCAGTGCGCCAGCAAACGGCGACATTCGTAGCGAATGAGCCGCCTCAATCGTGACAAGTGTTAGCAGTTAGCGAGTTGATGAGCTCGTGTGTCAGTGCCAAATGACAATGATTGAGCCCTTGTAGGTACTGGTGTACAGAAAACTGCGGTGACATCGAACTTTCATACTACGTTGAAGTTAAGTAGTGGGAACAGGCACAGTATGTGAACATTTCGGAGAAGTATCTTGGTGGTCAAGTTAAAACGCACTTCAAGTTTGCCATCAACGCAAAATTCTGAATTGCCTTCCTGGATGCTCTGAAAAAACAATATTCAGTGGAGTTCCTCAAACATTTCAAATTGTGACACGACGAAATACTGTCCAAAACCGGTATCCAGGTAATTCTTAAGCAGACCCTATTCGATATGCATGAAACACAAAACTTATGTTGTAGGAGACACGTTTAGAACTACTCACGTGCGCTGCACAATACAACCTTCAACGTCCTTGATTTTGAAAAAATTCGACAGACCACCATGATGCTGAACTCTCTTGCTGTGTCTTCCTCAGGAGTAACTAATAAAGTTGATAGACTGTGTTCTTTGTACTAAATACGAACATATAACAAACTATATGAAGCTGCCGTTTTGAAAAGTTGGTATTTAGTTGTTCTAAATGACATCATATAGAAATAAAATTTGTGGACGTACCCTGTATATCGTAGAACAAATCAAATAACAAGATGTCCTGTTGATACTTGCCCACGTGTTTTAGTGTCCATATTGTTTATATCGATAATCAGTGTTTGTGTACATATTTATGTATATTCGACATATGCTTCAGATCAGATGATGTACCCATACAGAATTGTATTTACGTTGTCTGTAAGACTCCGCATGTTTGTTTCTGGAAATTTTGTGCTCACTACTTATACCCAGGTCTGTAAAAGGAATGGTCCAGAATAAACAGATTTTGTCAAAATAAAAGCTGTCAAAAAGCAGGCTGCGTCATGATGCATGTGTGAAATAAACGATTCCCAGATCTCAAGATAAAAGATTCCATGTTTTTAACGGCAAACATTGATGACCTGTCTTTCTCATCATTGGAAGCAACACACATCCGTGAGCAACCGTCTTGTTATTTTGATCTTCAATTTACGGTATATTTTTTGTAAGGTGAATTCAGCTGTAATAAAAACAGATGGATATTATTAGACTGCTGCTGTCCCAACATGAGGTAAGTCAAGTATTTATTGAGGGAAATTAAATATTTATATTCCGAATCTTTATTTTTCTTTCAATACTAGGATCTATTTATGAATACAAAATATACATGCTATCTTTACCGCACTCAAAAAACTTCACTTTCAAGAGGCCAAGAAGGATGCAGGGATCAAACTAACTCGAAGAGTTGTGCCATCTCCTGAAAGCATGACAAAACAGATTTTCATGTATCAAAAGGATCCCGAAGATGCCTCAGCGATGATAACTTCAGGTTATTGTAACTGTCAGTCGTCTCTTTTAGTCATGTTTTCATAGGTCGTCTTGTATCTCTGCTGGCTACCATGTTTTAGACCACACTCAGGTCAACAATGCAACACCACTGATGAAATATTTCTGGACGCTGTCCTTTATATCTGCCTGAGATTCAAATACTGTCCTGTGCAAAGACCATCCAGGTCAGAAGCTGATATGTCCTCTAATGAGACTACATCTCATAAGTGGGATGCGCTGGATGGAAAGAAACCGTTCATCGATGATCTATGGGTAGTTTCTTTGGCTACTAATCAAAACGTTGTGAGTTCCGCCTTCGAACCTACCCGCTACTTACTGTATGACTAAAAATCATCAACCATGGCGGCCGAAGATTTCCGGCATAAGGAGTCACTCTCGTTCTGCCAACGGCCTTGTCTAAGAAGACGGAGGAGTGGATAGAGTTCACGGCACTCTATTGCCCTTGGGTATGGAAACTTTCCCCAAAAGGCATGAGGTAGCTGAAGTCAGTACAACCCCCTGCATTAAAGAAACTACTGTACCAGTGGCCTGAAACTGAAAAAGTGTCTTGATGACACAATTGGCAAAATATTCCGAGTTAGTCTCCTATTCAGATCTACGGGAGTGGACTGCCATGGTGGAGGTGACATTCGTAAAAACATTGGATAACCCACGACGGGATAAAATTCCTCGAGTCGTGGAATTTAATATCAGAAGTTTCAACGTGCAAGGGAAACTAGGAAATCTGAAATGCAAAGTCTCACTCTAGATATAATGTGGGTAAGAGAAGTGAAATAGAAAAATAAGGATTTCTAATCAGACGAATACAGGGTAATATCAGCAGCAGCAAAATATGGTATAACGCTGGTAGGATTCCTCATAAATTGGAAGGTACGGCAGATATTGAGGTAATGTAAAAGTTGAGTAATAGGTTTGTTCTTATCAGGTTCAACAGCATCACATTTAAAAATATTTTACCTATTTATTGCACTAACTGAACGTCCACGTTTCACTTCCACACAATACTATATCTCGGCAAATTAAACTCTTCCATGAATCCCTCTTGGATCTTTTACATACTGTAAATTATCCATCTCTCCCTATAGCTTACTCGTATTTTTCTCCGAATTTCGGACGTCTTGCTCCATTTTACATTATCGAAAGCTTTTTATAGGTCCACGAATGCTATAAGCGCGTCTAGACTTTTCTTCAGCCTTGCTTCCTTTACCAAGCGCAACGTGTGAACTGCCTCTACGATGCCTTTATCTCTCCTAAACCTAGCTGAACGTCAACTAACTTATTCTGGACTTTCTTTTCTATTCTTATGCATATTATGCCTGTCAGCAGCTGCGCTGTATGAGTTGTTTGCTGCCGTTACTATTTTCGGAATTGTGTGGGTGGCAGTTTTCCAAGAGTCTGATGGCACATCGCTAGTCTCTTAAATGTTAAAAAACAAACTGAATAGTCGTTTAGCTGCGACTTCCCTCAATGATTTTAGGATCTCCGATGTAATGTTATCTATTCCTTCTGCCTTATTTGATCTCAAATTTCCAGAGCTCTTTTAAATGCTGAGTCTAATAGTAGATCCCCTATATCATCTTATCGACTCCAGTTTCTTCATCTAACACGTTATCAGGCAAGTCTTCCCCCTTGCAAAGACCTTCAATGTACTCATTCCGCTTATCTGCTCTGCCCACTGCACTTTAACAGAGAAATTTCCATTACTTGTTTAATGATACCGCCCTTGCTTTTAATTTCACCGAAGACCGTTTTGACTTTTCTGTTTGCTGAATTTGCCTTCCAGACGTTAATTTCTTCTTTGATTTCTTTACGTCTTTCCTGGAGCTATTTCATCTTAATCGCCCAGCATTTTCGATTTTTTTTCAAGGAATTAATATTACTTTATTCTTGTCCTTGGCTGAACATTTTTGTGTTTCCCTCTTTAGTCGATCAACTGAAGTATTTCATCTGTTACACACGGTTTCTTTGCGGTTACCTCCCTGGTCGGTACAGCATCTGTGGTTCCCCTTTCTAGAAAATATGGACTCCATAAGTATGCTGCCTTCTTCTGTGTTCTCATCGCAGTATCTAAGTCCTCAGCGAAATTCAAACGCTTCTCGGTATTCCTCAGTACATCAGTATGTAACTTCCTTCCATATCAATTCTTTCGGACTATTTTCTTAAACTTCAGTCTATTATTCATCCTTACTAAATTGTGATCTGATTTTGTATCTGCTCCTGGGTACACCTTGCAATCCAGTACTTGATTTCTGAAGCTCTCTCTGACCACGACATATTCCACGGGGAACTATCCCTTGTTTACCGGTCTTTTCCAAGTGTAACTGCTCTTCTTGTTATTTGTGAACAGAGTATTCTCTGTTGACATATTAAATTAGTGTTCCTTTTTGTCATTCCTACTGCCAAGTGGATTTTCCCATAATCACACTTAACCCTTTCCTTCATTCTTCACCTGCAACCCATGGCTATTAGCTTTTCATATCCCTTTACATGGTTACTTGTTGAAAATCATCAAATATCTTCTCTATTTCGTTTATTGCATGCCACATTGGCATGAATACTTGAATTACCGTTAACTCCGTCGGTCTGCTATTTCCATTAGCTCAATCTCTGCCCTGCCTTCCTATTTATGCGGAATCCTACCCGCGTCATACCATATTCTGCTGCTGCTGATATTACCCTGTATTCGTCTGATTAGAAATCCTTATCTTTCCATCTCACTTCACTTACCCCCACTATATCTACAGTGAGACTTTGCATTTCCCCTTTCAGATTTCCTAGTTTCCCTTGTACGTTTAAACTTCTGATATTACATGCCCCCACTCGAGGAATGCTATCCCGCCGTGGGTTATCCAATGTATTTATGAATGTCACTTCCTCCATATCAATCCTCTCCCGTAGATCCGAATGGGAGACTAACGCGGAATATTTTGCCAATGGAGAGATCATCAAGACACTTTTTCAATTTCAGGTCACATGTATAGTAGTTTCTTTAATGCAGTGGGTTGTTTTGACTTGCTACCTCATGCCTTTTTGGGAAAGATTCCAGACCCAAGGGCAACAGCGTGCCGTAAATCTCTGTCCACTCCTCTGTCTTCTTAGACAGGACCGTTGGCTGAACGAGAGTGACTTCTTATGCCGGAAGTCTTCGGCCGCCATAGTTAATGATTTTTAGTGAAATTGTAAGCAGTGGGTATGTTTGAACCCGGAACGGAAGCTACCCCTAGATCATCAATAAACATATTCTTTTGGTCGAGCTCATCCCACTCATGAGAGATAGTCTCATTACAGGACATGTCAGCTTCTTACCTGGATGGTCTTTGCACAGGACAGAATTTCAATCTCACGCAAATATAAAGGGCAGCGTCCAGAAAGATTTCGTCCAGTGGTGTTGCCTTTGTTGATCTGAATGTTGCCTACAACACGGTAATCAGCAAAAGACTTCTCCCAAAGGTATACAGTGCTGCAAAAGATCACAGTTTCACGCATAACTGCTCAGCAACAGACGATTCTGTGTTATATTTCAAACAACCAGGGGTTGGTGTACGAAAGCAAGAAAACGTCTTCCCCAAGACTCGTTGTTTATCCCACACTATTCAATCTGTACACCAACGGCCAAGCAGGTAACAACCTTTACACCTTCTTGATTTATGCCTACGACGTAGCCCTCTCGATTCAGCACAAGACATTTGAAGGCGTCGATAGATAACATTCCTGTGCTCTTGACAACCTAGGGGAGTATTACGAAACCAGCAGCCTGAAACCAAATCTTAGCGAAAGAGCAGTCAGCTGTTCCCCACCTACGCAACAAACATGTTAACCACAAGTTAAGCCTCGTGTCTGGGAACTCTGATCAATCGCAGCAATACTGCTAAATACATCTGAACTAATCTTGATAGAAGTCAGACATTCAAGGAGCAGTACGAGATCGTCAGAATAAAGATTGCAACACGAAACAGAACCTGAAGAAAACAAATTTGGGAGCAAGCACAAGTGTGCTTCGGATGTTGGTTCTAGCTTTGTGATACCCGGCAGAAGAATGTGCGTCCACTGTGTTTCACCAATGCTGCCATTCGATAGAGGCTGACATTGCTCTTCACCCAACTTGCCCGCAGGTGACACGATGCTTAACACCAAATCCAGTCAAAAAGAGCCCAGTTCTGGATGTATAGTAACAGGGAATTCCGAAAGATGCAAGTCAATACTGACAGACACTCACACCATCAGCATGAATTCGTTCTGAACATTTTGGCACCTGGGAAAGCGTTAGCTAGAGTATCCCTCCCTTAGAGAAGTCAAAGGGAGAAGAGAGGCTTCATTGCTAGCAGGACAGAGCTAAATGTGAGTTGGTGCCACCATAGAGGAGCTACCCATTCGAAATACACTGCCATGACTAACATGGAGATAACGTAATCGTCTTCGTTTGCGAACTGGCCCATGTAAGACTGCCATGTTAAAATGTGGTCTCTGCAATAACCAAGATTGTTGTGTAGTGGTAAGGAAAAGTGGGCTACAAAGTGGTGCAGCAACTGTCGTAGTAGGAAAGCTGAACAGGAGAAGAAATGAGTAGTAAACAAGCCAACACAGCAAACAGAACATTTACATTACTTGTACTTCTCCAAGTGTACGAAGACGCATCACAAATAATGCAGCAATAAACAGAGTCCACCTATCACAACGTAAATTAGGATGAGGATAGCTGTACTAAGGGCAAACAATGGTGTCTCAGCGATGACGCTCGAAGTGCAAGTGGGTTCAGTCGCTGCCACCAGCCGTCCTATATCGTGATGGCAAAGGGCGCTCGTAGTCCAGAGTCACTGGACCCATGGATCAATGGGCACACACTATTGGGTATGCTAGGTCCGCGCGACCGCTATAGGCGTCAAATGGTAATCTGCCATACCGCTGCCAACTTGAAGACGCCCATGGGGTGATACTGATACACAATACTACAAAGATGATTCCTGTTCGTGTGGCGCTGAGCAGACAACGAGCCGCTGCCTTCACTGCCCTGTATACGCCATTTTCTCAGGCAGTGTGATGCAAGAGCATCTGGCATCATCAAGCAGCAGTGCACCACTGCACCACTTACGAGGTTGCCACCTACACTCTAAGAGAAAGACCACTTAAATCTGTGAGTCGGCATCTTATGTAGCATAGCCCCCATCTGGAGCAGGTGAAGGCTTATAACACTGACTGTTCCGACCTCCTACTCTGAGCGAGAGTGTTTCCTGGTGAGGAGCTGATTTAAATTCAGTAGTTCCCATATTGCAACCAAATACATTTATTAATATTGAACGGAGTGAAGTGATGATCCAAAGAAAAAACGTCGAATTCATGATCCTTGGTCTCTGTACGCTGATAGGACTCCTGTCGCAAATGTAGATGACGCAGAGATGTTTGGAGTGAATCGATTTTATGTCAAGGAGGCTCTATGGCAACTGGCCACTGAACCGTACTTCAGACTACGGCGTTAGCTGGTCACAGTCCACCTGTCAGCGACTAGTGGCGAAGGCGGCGTCATTCAGGGAGTGAACCTCGGAATCTGGAGGCTGCCACTGTTGGCAATCTCTGCGCGGGAAGTGGCTAGGATCGTACAACCCTGGGGCCCATAGGTGCTAAAGGCGGAACCTATGGCAAATGCCGCCGCTGAATGGTACATAATGACGTTGCTGGTTGCACCAGCTTCTCCGGAGCTCATGGTAGTAGCTCACTCTAGAGGAGCCTCCATCTCAAGGCCCTTTGCTAAATGGGCAGGCTCTGTCATTTTATACCTCCATGATCCAGTATGTCATAGTATAGACGCTCAACGTGTCACGTAATCCTCTTTAGTTAATGCTTTAGGTAATGCGTCCCTGATTTCTGTAATACCGATGATTGCCGATTGGTACTCGTATCGACGTACTGGAATGTAGTAGGTGATGACACCATGTTGACAGTATTCTCCTTCTCAGAATTTTCTTTCGCCAGGCTGCATTTTGTAAGATGTAAACTTACACGTCCGGAAATGTCTCAATCATTAAACATCCCGACTACCACACCGTGTCGCGTGGATTACCTGCTATAGACAAATTTTCGGCCCCGTCTGTGGAGGACATCTTCAAGACTGGTTATACGTTTTTCGAAGATCCGATGTACACCACGACTCTCTACTAACACCAACAAGAAGAAAATGATCCCACGACGGCATAACAGCCTGGAAGATCATAATAAGTAAGTGAATATGCATCTTATATGCTCTCCCTACTTGGGTCATCACTATTTGTTTTGCTGGTCAAGCATTAGCACAAGTCAACTATGTTTAATGTCTCACTTCATAGTCTAATTCCCTCAGCACCACGTGATTTGATTCCGTTTCATCATTCTCGTCTTTCTTTAGGTGAAGTTTATCTTACAACCTCATTTCAACAAATTATCCATTCCATTCAAATGATCTTCCAAATCCTTTGCCGTATATGATACATGTCCAACATTGACAAAGCTTAGAGTGTTATTACTCCCACACGAACTTTAATTCCTTTCCAAAATAATTCATATTTGCTTTCAGTGCTTGTTCAAGGTACAGACTGAAGAATACCAGGAGTAGGCTACATCCATATCTCACTCCTGTTTCCCTTTAATGTCCTTCGACTCTTGTAACTATATTCTTGTTTGTGTACAACTAGTCGATAAACTTTCAGTCTCTATGTTTTATCGCTGCTACGTACAGAATTTCACATGAGGTACAACACGACATTCTCACAAGTAATTTGTTTCCAATTTCTGAATTATAAACCCTCTGCACAATCCTCCCATATATAAGAATGTACTAGTAGACAGCTTTGCTCCTACCTATGTTGTACGATTGCTTTGAAATTTTAGCCATTTGCATATGGAAATACACTCCTGGAAATGGAAAAAAGAACACATTGACACCGGTGTGTCAGACCCACCATACTTGCTCCGGACACTGCGAGAGGGCTGTACAAGCAATGATCACACGCACGGCACAGCGGACACACCAGGAACCGCGGTGTTGGCCGTCGAATGGCGCTAGTAGCGCAGCATTTGTGCACCGCCGCCGTCAGTGTCAGCCAGTTTGCCGTGGCATACGGAGCTCCATCGCAGTCTTTAACACTGGTAGCATGCTGCGACAGCGTGGACGTGAACCGTATGTGCAGTTGACGGACTTTGAGCGAGGGCGTATAGTGGACATGCGGGAGGCCGGGTGGACGTACCGCCGAATTGCTCAACACGTGGGGCGTGAGGTCTCCACAGTACATCGATGTTGTCGCCAGTGGTCAGCGGAAGGTGCACGTGCCCGTCGACCTGGGACCGGACCGCAGCGACTCACGGATGCACGCCAAGACCGTAGGATCCTACGCAGTGGCGTAGGGGACCGCACCGCCACTTCCCAGCAAATTAGGGACACTGTTGCTCCTGGGGTATCGGCGAGGACCATTCGCAACCGTCTCCATGAAGCTGGGCTACGGTCTCGCACACCGTTAGGCCGTCTTCCGCTCACGCCCCAACATCGTGCAGCCCGCCTCCAGTGGTGTCGCGACAGGCGTGAATGGAGGGACGAATGGAGACGTGTCGTCTTCAGCGATGAGAGTCGCTTCTGCCTTGGTGCCAATGATGGTCGTATGCGTGTTTGGCGCCGTGCAGGTGAGCGCCACAATCAGGACTGCATACGACCGAGGCACACAGAGCCAATACCCGGCATCATGGTGTGGGGAGCGATCTCCTACACTGGCCGTACACCACTGGTGATCGTCGAGTGGACACTGAATAGTGCACGGTACATCCAAACCGTCATCGAACCCATCGTTCTACCATTCCTAGACCGGCAAGGGAACTTGCTGTTCCAACAGGACAATGCACGTCCGCATGTATCCCGTGCCACCCAACGTGCTCTAGAAGGTGTAACTACCCTGGCCAGCAAGATCTCCGGATCTGTCCCCCATTGAGCATGTTTGGGACTGGATGAAGCGTCGTCTCACGCGTTCTGCACGTCCAGCACGAACGCTGGTCCAACTGAGGCGCCAGGTGGAAATGGCATGGCAAGCCGTTCCACAGGACTACATCCAGCATCTCTACGATCGTCTCCATGGGAGAATAGCAGCCTGCATTGCTGCGAAAGGTGGATATACACTGTACTAGTGCCGACATTGTGCATGCTCTATTGCCTGTGTCTATGTGCCTGTGGTTCTGTCAGTGTGATCATGTGATGTATCTGACCCCAGGAATGTGTCAATAAAGTTTCCCCTTCCTGGGACAATGAATTCACGGTGTTCTTATTTCAATTTCCAGGATTGTATGTAGTGCCCTTCATGTCAGTTTATTTGTTACATTTTTTCTTCAGGGTCCTACAGTTTTAATGGTAATCCATATACAAGGTCTTCAAGATCCAAAAGTGAAGATGGAAAAATCGAAGGTCAACACAGATCTGCTTAGATTAAAAATGGCATAAAGCATGGATGCAGTCTTTCCCTTCCAATATATGAATTTCAGTGGTAAGTTTTCCTAATGACATTGTTGTCAACTGTGAATGTGGTGAAGAATTACAGTACTGACTGAAATTAAATCTTGGAATACACCTGAATAGGGGAGAGAAAGATAAGCTGGCTGTGCTTCTTGCACATAATATACCACCATCACATCTAATGAGATCCCTGTGGTACGTTTCTTAGGTTATAATCAAGATTCAGGCACCCTGTTTTTAAAGAAGTGAAAATAACAGAACATTCCTACAAAATGCTTAAGAATGCATAGAAAAGTAGGGTAAGCTTATTTCACAAACATATTAGAGGACTGAGTAATTAGAAGAAATTCTTGTTTCTTTGGAAAATTTAGAGAGCTCTGGAAAGAAAGACATTCTTTGCCTGTCTGCGCACAACATAACCACATGGACAGATAAGTTTCATATGAATGATTACAATATAGCAATTTACTCATACAGAAGTAATATGGGGAAAGGAGTTGCTACATATGTTATGACAGAGTATAAGTTCAAAAACATAGAAACAAGTAGATTTTACAGTGATCTGCACATAGGAGGGTGTGCTTCTGAGCTAATACTGAAAAATAGTGTTCTTTTAATTGTAACTGCATGTAGATCCCAATTAGGTTTATTTTTGAGGACTCTGGATTCCTTACTGTGCTATCTGTTAGACAACACCAAACAGTTAATAGTCTGTGGTAATGTTAACAGAATTTTTCGTCGGTTCTTGGTAAAAAACCATTATAATAAATTTAAAGCACCAGTTTGCTATTTATTTATTAGTCTGTGGTGACTTCAGTGTAGGTTTTCTGAGGGATTCTGGCAGGAACAATTATTTGGAAACCTTACTTGGATCCTAAAACTTGATCCCAGCAATTACTTTCCTACACTAGTGGATAGGAACAGTAGGAATCTAACTGACAGTGTTTCTTTTGGTGAAGCTCTAAGTAAGAAAATAACTGTTCACTCAGTAAGAAGTGCTCTTTCTGATCTTGATGGAAAGTTAGGATAAATAACATAGTACTGTAGAGCATGGATACTTCTCAGTGAAAATAAGTTAGAATAATTAATAGCTCCAGAACAAATGTTTTTAAGAATAGTTTACAGGAGTTGATCTGGAAAGAAATTTATAAGGAAGCATATTACGATCTAATGACTCAAGGAGTATGAAAGTAATTAACACTAGTAACTATCTCATGATAAAACAGGATAGTAAATGAAAATAATTCCCTTAATGAGAGGTGGAGTACACTCTCTTCTGAAAATAGTGTTAATTTTATGAGAATTAGATTCATGAGGATGGATAAAGCAGTATATAGCACAACTTCTTTGATACTGGGAATCAAATTTTATCTGCCAGTTGTCCACTTGCTGTCAGTTCATGACTTGGGCAGCATAATGCCAGATCAGCATTATCCATAACACCCATAGGTGTATTTACGAAGCATATTTCTAGTTAATTAATCACAGTATTAACAACATATACTATTTGTTATGAAGATGCTTAATGTACACAGTTGATCATCAATAGTACTATCTGACGAGTCGTCACCTACAAGGTTGCTGGCCCATAGTAATTCGTGTTCATGTTTATAATGTGCAGCTTAGAACTTGTTCGAATTCCTGAAAAACTTTTAGTGATCTTTAATTAATTAAGAGGTGATAGCAGTCTGGTAACATGAATTTTATGCTCAATTAGTGTACCAGTAAATTAGCATGTTTCCTAATCAACAAAGTTACACAGGTAACTCATGTGGTTGCAACGCAGAAAATACCTTTCTCATTTGTGTGTATTCAAATTCTAAAACATATTAAATGAAAACTGAAATTACTTTTATACATATTTACTAATAAGTACCTTCTGGTGTCAGGATGTAGTTGAGGTTTAAATATGACCCTTACAGTTCATCAATACATATACACTTCATCAATATATACATAGGCTACACCTGTGAACAAATTACATTTAAAACACCATTCACAATGACGCGACGAAACTCAGTCAACATTTATTTGAAATATCAACTTTTACGTCAGTGAACTGATGGACAAGAATCTTCAGATAATCAACTTCAGGCAAAGAATAATTTACGATTCACCAATAACAGACTTATTTACATCTGGGTAGTGCTGTTAACGGACATTTTGATAAAATGTGCCTTAGGAAGCCACCTTCGGCAGCAAGAACTTACTCGGATAAAAAGGCAGTCACAACTGCTAGATTCAAAATTACATTTCACACTTTGCTTTTTACCGTTTCTAGACTCAAATTAAACACCCCAAAATCCTAAATGATGGCACAGTAAGAAGGTAATGTAGTATTTTTTAAGAACTTTGGACACTGGAGCTAAAAGGTCACCAACAATTTGACATTTGTAATATTCAGTGCTGCAAAATTCAAATATGCTTCCAGGAGGCCTTCTGATTCATGAGCATAATTACAAGACATGTATACTTTAATACGTAAACTTCGGAGCAACTACCCTCTTGAGATAATTCAATGGCGTTTTTTCCTATTTTCTTTTATTTCCCAAGGCATTTCTTTTACCAGAACGGGTATAGCCAACTACTGGGCCTAATTTTATTTGCTTACTATGACAGTTCTTGCTCGCCAAGTGCCATTAGTGAACGAAATTAGCATAATGTAAAGGGCATTCAAACCCCAGCTCAAGGTACTATAATGACTCCGCAAGGTGACTTAGATCATCAGCTTTACAACCAAGTTTGAAGCGCTTTTCTCTGCCAATAGTGCATCATAACATGGTTACTTGTTCCAATTAAGAACCATGAAAACTGAGTGAAAACTGTAAGGAGGTTAACTGAATTATTTGGCCAGGACTGGCATTCAAAGTTACTCATAGAACATCAAACACAAAAGATTACTAGTATGCCTTGCGTCGCATTCATATAAGCTAATGGTTTCGACCAGAAGGCAAGAACGAGTGAATCAAATGACCAGATGAACTGTGATGTTTTTAATAACAGAACGTATGAAATTACCACTGCAGGGTTCGCTGTTTGAATCTAGACTTGGCTTACATGTCACCTTACACATACCACTACAATGCCACATCACAGACAACAAAAAGACTCACAAAGGCTATGCAGTTTTGACAGTAGGCATGTGCATCGTCCATCCACACTCCCATTAAAGGTGCATGAAATCCAGAGCTAGACGTTGCGCAGATCAGCATCACACGGTACACCCCAATAACTATGTGGGTGATTTCATCTACGATGACAGACGGCCAACTGCCTCGCAACGTCGACACGACATCTGGCCCCCAGCCCTGAGCGTCTTCACTCCGAATAGTTCCTCACTTACTGGCGTCTGGCTGAGCCGTAGTTCCACACCTGCTCTCTGGTAGACCAGACAGCCGCTAACCATATCTCCTCCGCGCACGCCCTCTAGTTCTCGCACGTTGCTCACAGTCAGAGGTATCATTCCCGTGAAAAATTAGGTTGATAAGAGCCCACTTGGGCCTCTGTGTCTTCTGATAAATCTGTTAAGTTCTCTCCAAATTTTCTCAGTTTCATTTGCCTTCGCTTAATAGCGTTGCATCAGTTCAAATATATATATTACAGTACAGTACAGTATATACAGGGTGTTACAAAAAGGTACGGCCAAACTTTCAGGAAACATTCCTCACACACAAAGAAAGAAAATATGTTATGTGGACATGTGTCCGGAAACGCTTACTTTCCATGTTAGAGCTCATTTTATAACTTCTCTTCAAATCACATTAATCATGGAACGGAAACACAGAGCAACAGAACGTACCAGCGTGACTTCAAACACTTTGTTACAGGAAATGTTCAAAATGTCCTCCGTTAGCGAGGATACATGCATCCACCCTCCGTCGCATGGAATTCCTGATGCGCTGACGCAGCCCTGGAGAATGGCGTATTGTATCACAGCCGTCCACAATACGAGCACGAAAAGTCTCTAAGTTTGGTACGGGGGTTGCGTAGACAAGAGCTTTCAAATGCCCCCATAAATGAAAGTCAAGAGGGTTGAGGTCAGGAGAGCGTGGAGGCCATGGAATTGGTCCGCCTCTACCAATCCATCGGTCACCGAATCTGTTGTTGAGAAGCGTACGAACACTTCGACTGAAATGTGCAGGAGCTCCATCGTGCATGAACCACATGTTGTGTCGTACTTGTAAAGGCACATGTTCTAGCAGCACAGATAGAGTATCCCGTATGAAATCATGATAACTTGCTCCATTGAGCGTAGGTGGACGAAACTAAAATGGGCTCTAACATGGAAAGTAAGCGTTTCCGGACACTTGTCCACGTAAAATCTTATCTTTATTTGTGTGTGAGGAATGTTTCTTGAAAGTTTGGCCGTACCTTTTTGTAACACCGTGTATATTATATATTACAGTATTATAATGTTATTTTTAAGGACTCTTTCCCAGTGAATACTTCTAAATTAACTTGCACTAACTGATCAGACTGTTGCGGCTACCGAAACTTGGGGCTGTGACCATTCACAATACTTTTCTTAATAGGAGAGCTCACAGTACGTCTACACTGAAGAGCCAAAGAAACTGGTACGCCCGTTTAATATCGAAAGATTCGCTTCAGTCATCACTGGTCCCGTTCTTGCAGTATCTTCTACTGGGTGCAGTGATGTCGTAGATTTGATGTTTTACCGGATTCTTGGTATTCACAGTACACTCATGGAACGGTCGTACGGGAAAATCTCCACTTCATCGCAACCTTGGCGTTGCTGTGTCCCATCGCTTGTGCACCGACTATAACACCACGTTCAAACTCATTTAAATCTTGATAACCTGCCATTTTAGCGGCACTAACCGATCTAACAATTGCGTCAGATACTTGTTGTCTTATTTAGGCCTCGCCGTCCGTAGCGACGTATTCTGCCTGTTTAAATATCTCTGTATTTAAACAAGCATGCCTATACCAGTTTGACGCTTCAGTGTAAAAGCTAGTCGTGGAGAAAAAGAAATTGCTTTTTAGCAACTGGACCGGCGATTCATTAATTCAGCACGCAAATGATGAGCAGCAGCGCTCCCTGGACATAGCAAAACTAATTATCCCCATAAAATCTTCGCAAAACACAAAAAGAAGTGATTTTTAACGTAACGAAGGGTCAGGAAGGCTACAGAAGCCCCCACTTGAACATACAGTAGCAAGAGACACGCAGTGGTCGACTATAGGAGTCGTCTGTGTCATGTGTTTGCTAATCGCGGTCCCAGGCCTTCTAATCCCAGTGGGGCGAGCACAGCAAACAGCTGGTGCCTGTCCCAGCTACGAACTTCACCACTAACTGGTGAAACGCTGCTTTTGCGTTCTTTCCCGTAACCATCACGCTTTCCATAGTACAAATAGGCTAGTACGATTGGTCGTAAACAGGAAGTGCCTTTTTACTAACTACGATGTTATGAGCTCTCACTATGATAAACTTCGGATGGAGGTTCATGTAGAGTATCACATAAAGAACGCCAAAATGTTTTGCAATAACGAGAGTGTGGGGAAGATCTGTTCAGCGACAATATTCACATAATGTATCAGCTTCTACGCTGCTCCTTCCTCCTTTGTACTATCTCTGTTGGCTAGTTTAAGCATTCAACAAACGTGACCGTTTCTGTGTTCTTAAACCGGTACTTAAGTATGAGAAACTAAAGTGAGAGCAACGTTGATACTCAGTGCAGTTAACATTTCAGCTACTGACTGATGCAGCACAAGTTGTATAGGTACCAAAGGCTTACCAGGTGCCTGTAAACGGACGAAAGTAAAACAGTTTGAAATTTGTTGCTATTGAACAATGTTAAGAATAAACTGGATTGATGAGTATCAAATAAAGAAATAAAAAAAATAATGGGACAGGAAAGAAGTTCATGAAACACACTTATCAGAAGAAGTGGAAGTTTAGAAGGGCATTTGCTACGGCGTCCAGGAATAGTTAACTTAGCACCGGAAGGAAGAGTAGAGTTGTACGAAAGTGAAAAAGGTAATAGTGGATGTTGGCTGTCTTAGTCACTCAGAGATGAAAAGATTAGCACCAAACGGGAGATAACTGACGACAGAAGAAGAAAACCAACTGAAAGACCGATGGCTTAAATGTATCATAAAGCTGTCGTTAGTAAACACACCTGCTTAAATTTGTGTCTATATGATACATGAAAAATCCAGGATGGAATGTAACAATATGTGAGAGTAAAGTTCTCATTAGTAAACACAGCTGCTTAAATTTGTATCTATATGATACTTGAAAAATCCAGAAAGGAATGTAACAATATGTGAGAGTCTTTTTGTTGTGTCTATCCGCGACTCAGCATCTCCGCTATATTGATACATAGATGATGTTCATATATCACTGTTACGCTACAGCATTATCCATTGAAAGTTTTTTTTAGGCAAAGTTCAATTCCCAAAGAACGTTGTTCCAATAAATATTCAAAACAGGGTACACGTGGGCAGCTACCAACTAGCATAACTATTTCAGTTACTGATTGATCTCTACTAGCGCATCTGAATGACGGCGGGAAAACGTGCCATGTGATATCAGGGAACCAACAGCTGGTGTAATACCTCGTGAGCAGAATTTCGTGATCTAAGGTTATACACTGGAGTTCAAAATTAAAGCAACAAAACGAAATTTTGCAACGTTGCGTTCATTTTGCCACAAAACAACATAAACAATTGATAGTAATGTAGAAACAATGTAAAGAATACAGAACACAAACAACTGCAAGATGCATAGCGGTAGACAAAATTGTTCTTCGTTTTCTCCAACTTAACGAATTTGCACAAACATTCCGACAACTGGTTAATGTGCTCAATATGGGATGTGACCAAGTCTGGCAGCAATGCAGGCCTGACAACAACGAGGCATGCTGTGAATGATGCAATCAGTCTCGTGTTGAGGCAGTGACGCCCACTCTTCCTGCAGAGCTGCTCGCGGACTTCGATAGTGATTGGTGGATGCTGACGTGATGCAAGCCGTCTCCCTGGTGCATCCCAGACATGCTCTATGGGATTCAAATCGGGAGATCGAGCAGGCCACGCCATGAGTGCAGTATCTTCCGTTTCCAAGAAAACATAAACTACTTGTGATCTATGAGGTCGAGCATTATTGTCCAGCAATATGACTGGGTTCACAGAACCTCGCAACAACCGAAAATGAGGTTCCAAGATGTCGTCACGATACCTGACAGCAGTGACACCCTGCCGATTCACCCGTACAATTCCACGAAGAGGATTTCGAGTGGTAAACATAACCCTTTCAGGGATTCTCTTCGATCTCGGTCTCTTTCCACAAGGTTTGGGTGCCACAACCGTGTTCCATGTTCCCTCCAGATGCGAATCCACCGAGAATCACTCTCCAGAGTAGCCTGATTGGGGATTCATCTGCGAAAACAACATTGGGCCACTGTTCGATCGTTCAGGTGGCTTGTTGATGACTCCACTCTAGACGTTCCCTTCTAAGACGGCGGGTCAGGGGTACGTCTCTGACAAAAAAGGTCACTCTGCCGAAGCCTTCTGCCCACCGTTTACCTCGATACTACTCGTGCAGTAAATACTCAGAGCTCACATGCCAGTTGCCTTGCAGTACTAAGGCGGTACTGTCGTGCCCTTACAACCAAATAGCGGTCCTCTCTTACACCTGGTTGGCCCTGACCAGGTTTTCTGCATACAGTTTCGGTCTCTATAAACTGTCGCCCCATCCGAGAAACAACAGACCGATTCACATTAAGACATCAGGCCTCATCAGTTTGCGACTGTCCTGCTTCTTTTCTTTCTCTGGCCCTCCACCGCAGAGAATCTGGTAGGCATCTTCTTTGTGCCATACTGCACCGTTTGTGACGGGGTACACAGCGATTGTGGATGTGGGGCTAGCCGGCAGCCCGTTCTGAATCTTTGTCTCACTTCTTTCATTACGAGAAATTGTAGGTAATTACGGCCGTGTGTAAACACTCTCACCCTCCATCTCGCTTCCTCCTCCTCCTTCCCCCCCCCCCCCCCGACACCGCATTCTGTCGCCGTCTAAGACGTAAATGTATATATGGGAATACATGTACGTCATATTATGCAAGTAACTGATTCAGTATAAATCAACAACAGTGTGATTGAGCTACACTGGGGCTAACAGTGGGTTATTATTTCATTATCTGAAATATTTAAATGATCTGACATAATTTGATAAAACTTGTATCTGCCTTTTGAAGAGTGTTTCAGAGGCCCGAGCACATTCACTCGATTAAGTTTCCCCAGGAAAGAAATAAAAGTTGACTTCGCTGCTTGTTTGGCTTTTGAAAACTTTATGTTGTGAATTGCCGTAGATTTATCGGATATTTTTGCCTTTCTATAATCCCAATGAAACGAAGACTCATTTATTTTCTCACAGTTGGCGGAGCTGCACCTAGGATAAGATCGTCCTAGTAAGCAATCGACTACATCACAACACATCCCTCGCCTAATTTATTGCTTTTGGTACGTAAAGCTGTGATGCCCGTACTGCAATTCCGGTAGCACACATATTATGTAAGCAAAGTCCGTTGAAAGAATGAATGTCGTGTAGCTAGGGCCTCCCGTCGGGTAGACCGTTCGCCGGGTGCAAGTGTTTCGAACTGACGCCACTTCGGCGACTTGCGCGTCGATGGGGATGAAATGATGATGATTAGGATAACACAAACCTAGTCCCAGCCGGGAATCGAACCCGGGCTCTTAGGATTGACATTATGTCGCGCTGACCACTCAGCTAAAGGGAGCCGACAGCAAGCTCCGTTGAAAAGGCCCCATAATGCAAAGAACTAAGAATACTAGCTATTCCAGATGCTCTTCAGTAGTTAATCCCGTCAATTTATTAAGCGACAGGTACATAAGCCTTTCTTTATTCAACGCTATTAGTTATCTGACAATCATCCTGTAGATTCTGTTTCCTTAACACAGTATCTAAAAGGCTTAACATGTTCGTTTTATAACGTTCTCGCCACACTCTTCAAACAAGTGCTCGACTCGCAGGTTTTACACGCGATGCAGGTACTTCTTCCTAATGCCTCCTTTATTATACTCTTTTTCAGGTGTACCACTTACTGTAGTTACCTTCACGCGAAGATAAATATCACGATCAATTCAATCAATCAATTTGTGCTAAGCTCCTATGGAACCAAACTGCTGAGGCCATCAGCCCCTAGGCTTACACAATACTTAATCTAACTTACGCTAAGGATAACAAACACACACACACACACACACACACACACACCCACAAGCCGGAGTGGGGACTCGAACCACCGAAGGGGGGACCCACGAACAGTGGCAAGGCGCCTCACATGCAGTTTTAAAATGACGTTCGCCTTCCATGCAACAGAAATTGGATGCCACGACCCGAAGTATTCAGTATGGAACAGCTCACAGTAACATTGCTATCTCTGATATCGGTCTCTCCACACAAGAAACTAAGAACACACTAATTCTTCCATTGCGTCCTACATATAATAATAATAGATACGTAAGAAGTTCATCATATTGTAAAAAGTTAAATCTAATGCACGAAACTATTTTCAAAAGGCACTAAATTCTCATGCTCTATGTGGTATTGCCTGGAGAAACATGCCGTTGGAAGGTTCTTAGATTATCAGTTAAATAAAATAGACAAAAAAATGACAATGTAAAACAAATTGTTACAAAAACGGCGTTAGCAATAATTCGTGTTGCACATGCTGTAGCGATAAAGCATGGTACTGTTTTTGAGATTTGGTTGTTTAGTAACCCGCCTTATGATAAAGTCACTCTTTTGTGTACGACGGTGGTAAGTTTATTCATTCAGTCTGTCGGACAGGTGTGCTTGACGTATCACCATCTGTAAAATATTTCTAGGGGCCACGATAAGCATACAGTTCGGCCCAGTTTCTTGCATAATTTACGTCTGAATACTCTACAGCACTGGGAAACACGACGAATGAAGTCAGCTGCACTCAACATATCAGTCTTAACGTGAACGGGAAATTTACCTCATTCGTGAGAATATAACGAGGATAATTCCGAGGTTCTTGTGAATCGGTGTACCTCCTATGTGTTTTCAACACGACACGACACTGTACGTTATGAAGCAAATTAATCGGTCCAAAATATTACCATTTATTTGAATTGTTAAAACACATGGATTTTCGTCAGAGGAAAACAAGTTGATTCCTGCATAATCGGAGCAGATGTTGACAGCAATACATTATCAGAGCACTACGACGATGAGCTGCCGGAAGTACGCCAAGAATGAGCAAAGAACTGCTGGGTTCTGCAGGTAATGTAAGGAGCACAAACAAACCATAGCACACGTTGGGGAAGTCGTATTTGTTAATCAGAGACTACAGATACACTATGTGATTAAAAGTATCCGGACACCCTGCTGAAAATGGCTTACAAGTTCGTGGCGCTTTCCATCGGTAATTCTGGAATTCAATATGGTGTTGGCACACCCTTAGTCATGATGACAGCTTCCACTCTCGCAGGCATACGTTCAATCAGGTACTAGAAGTTCCTTGGGGAATGGCAACCCATTTTTCACGGAGTGCTGCACTTAGGAGAGGTATCGATGTCGGTCGGTAAGGCCTGGCATGATGTCGGCGTTCTAAGACATCACAACGCTGTTCCGTAAGATTCAGGCAGGACTCTGTGCAGGCCAGTCCATTACAGGGAAATTATTGCCATGTAACCACTCCGCCACAGGCCGTGCATTAAGCTGCTCGATCTCTTGAAAGATGCAATCGTTATCCTCGAATTGCTGTTCAGCAATGGGAAGCAAGAAGGTGCTTAAAACGTCAATGTAGGCCTGTGCTGTGATAGTGCCACTCAAAACAAGGGGTGCAAAACCTCTCCATGAAAAACACCATAACACCACCGCTTCCGAATTTTACTGTTGGTACTACACGTCCTTCCAGATGACGTTCACCGGGCATTCGAAATGCCCACACCCTGCCATCGGATCGCCACATTGTGTACCGTTATTCGTCACTTCACACAACGTTTTAGCACTGTTCAGTCCGCCCCAGTAGCTGAGTGGTCAGCGTGACGGGTTGCCGTCCTCCGGGCCCGGGTTCGATTCCCGGCTGGGTCGGAGATTTTCTCCGCTCAGGGACTGGGTGTTGTGTTGTGTTCATCATCATTTCATCCCCATCCGGCGTGCAGGTCGCCCAATGTGGCGCCGAATGTAATAAGACCTGCGCCAAGGCGGCCGGACCTGCCCCGCGAGGGGCCTCCCGGCCAATGACGCCAAACGCTCATCATCATCATCAGCACTGTTCAATCGTCCAATGTTTACGCTTCTTGCACAAAGCGAGGCGTCCTTTGTCATTTACCGGCGTGATGTGTGGCTTTTGAACAGCCGATCGACAATGAAATGCAGATATTCTCACCTTCTGCCTAACTGTCTTAGTACTTCCAGTGGATCCTGATGCAGTTTCGAATTCCTGTGTCATGGTTGGAGAGATGTCGGCATATTATACATTACGACCCTCTTCGACTGTCGGCGGTGTCTGTAAGTCAGCAGACGAGGCCGGTCTGTACGCTTTGTGCTGTATGTGCCTTTTCACGTTTCCACTTCACTATCACACCGGAAACAGTGGACCAAAGAATGTTTAGGAGTGTGGAAATCTCACGAACAAACGTATGACACAAGTGACACCAAATCATCTGACAACGTTCGAAGTCCATTAGTTCCGCAGAGCGCCCAATTCTGCTCTCTCACGATATCTAATGATTACTGAGTTCGCTGATATGGAGTACCTGGCAGTAGGTGGCAGCACAATGCACCTAATGTGAAAAACGTAAATTTTTGGGGTTGTCCGGGTACTTTTGATCGCATAGTGTATGATTCTATCAATGATACAAGTACAGAAAATGACACATTCGAATTTTAATTGAAATGTCTAAATAATGCAGTGTACTCGACCAGATATCACAATAATTAGCGAAGCTAAGCAAGTCACTTTCTTCACGGACATCATTGTGCTCAAGAAAGACACAATCTGCAAACCGGGTGGAACGAGAATATGGTTAAGTGCAGACATCAAGTAGACAAAGTGAAAGCTTGTGGAAACTAATTATACACATTGTCCCAGTGGTAATAGCGGATAGCATGATTCCAGAGCAGACTACGAAGAGGCCAAAGGACGTAAGACTGCATATTTCCTTCAGCTGACTATTGTGGAAGGCATTCATATTCAGTATCTGCAGACCTGTTCTTCGAGTTCTCGGGGAACGTGTTTAACACAGCGGTAACTCGTGGCTTGTCTCTGCTACTGTCAGTGCCACATAAAAACGAATATACTAATACATAATAATTACTATAATAAATAATAGTTATTACTGTTTTTATAATTACAATACTAGTAGTAAAAGTGCCTCACTTGTTTACACCTCTCCTAAACATCAAGCTCCTGGCAAAATGTTTCAAGGAAATCACAAAAAAGTGTTAAAGTGTGCTACCGTAATGCTACCAGCGTCCCATGCAGTAAAGTGAACATTTCAGGTTCATTCACGCTGCTACCACCTCCACTTGAAAATTCCGACAGACACGTGTGTATTAGAAACTTTATCTCCTGACAAAAAATAACTGCATATATCTACTGCTCATTACCAATTCGACGAGCAAGTCATCGATTCAGCTACAATAACAACGACTGCTTGTAAAATCACACCCAATCAAATGGCTATCATTTCATGGGAAGAGACTTTTCGTTATTTCCTCCGCGTGGTGCAATGTCAAATGTTAGTGGTTGTTATCATAAGAGTATTCAATAAATCGTTAATTAAACAGACACATATACAATTACAATAATTTTTTCCTTGTGTAAACGTCAACAAAGAACTGCTGTTGCATTATGTCAGTTATTAATATTCGGCGACATTTGTAGCGAATAAATTTGCAGCACGATTACAAACTGCGTGTCTGTGACAGCTGTCAGACCTCAGCAGCTGCATGTTTAGTAGCTTCCTCCCACTCTGCCATCGCCAGACCGGTCACCGATCCAGTTCTACTGCACTGTTACTGGACTTCAGTCGCTGCATGTACTATGAGTATGGTTTTGGGAAGACAGTTCTTACTGCTGTTATCGAAGAGACCACCCGCTGTCAAACGACACTTTGTATATAGCATTAGATTATTTTGTCATGTGAACAGCTGACTAAACGTTACTTCTGGATACCATGTCTCAGTGATATACAGCGGTTATTAGCTTCTTATTAACTTATTGAGAATGAATTTGGTTTTTCTGAATAACTGAGCCCATCGAGGTGTCGCCATTAAATAGAAAAATGAAGTTTCATTTTCCAAGAAAAAGTGGAAATATCAAACGTCCTACGTACCATTTTTTGGCAAAACGTGTTTTCCGTGCCATTGTGTTCTCGGTGCTCTGCTGCATGTTCCTGGACTTGTTCCAATTGGCGAACCAAAGAATAAATGTTTCAAACGTTAATTAGTAGTTGGTGCATTCTAGTAGAAAGATAAGCAAGGCCTTTGTTCAGCTTGGCTTACACAAGACGGCTGAGTCAGTTAAAGCTAAGTACCAACCCCATATAATTCCAGTGCATACAACTGACTTCCTTTATTTTGAAGATGTTGCTGAAGCGTTTATGTCAATGCAAACGTGTAAGGTTCTCCAAATACTGCATCATCTGAGCGTCTCATAACCATCCATCTCAAACAGCTATTAAAAATTCTTACTCTCAAAAATGAGAATAGAAAACTGTCTGTGTCTTCAAAAACAGACAGGCCTGATGTATGCCATGCAGTACTGCATCTGAAAGAAGTGTTGACGGAGTTGCCATTTCTTCTTCAACAACACATGTAACGTTTTGAACATCTGATCCCAACAACGAAGTTGTGAGAGAAATAGATGTAAATACCGAAACTATTTAACTTTTACTGTCTCATATAGAATTTACTGACTACAGTTCTACTACTTAAAACATTGCTATAAATTTTCAGTATCTCTATTATCTCAAATAAAATGTAGTGCCTCAGTGTTAACGGTATTTGAAGCAAAAACTACTCATTGGCACTTAGGATCACACTGTCCCTTCGTATGGCCCTCTGAACGTTCTAAATAAAGTATTAAGTTTCTAGAATGCAAGGTTCGCAGGAGAGCTTCTGTGAAGTTTGGAAGGTAGGGGACGAGGTACTGGTGGAATTAAAGCTGTGAGGACGGGGCGTGAGTCGTGCTTGGATAGCTCAGCTGTTAGAGCACATGCCCACGAAAGACAAAGGTACCGAGTTCGAGTCTCGGTCCGGCACACAGTTTTAACCTGCAGGAAGTTTCGTTTTATTAAGTTTCTACTTTATGTGATAATATTTGAAGTGATGAGGGGAGCAGCATAGTTCTGTGATATCGTAACATCATCTCAATGTTTTGGGAACAGCTAAGTTACGTACTAAATAAAACAGAGAATTTTTTCATTCTCCAGATGTGAAATTTGACAGAACGTTTGAGATGTCCACCGATTAAATGCCTATCTAGATATACTCAGACGAGAGCAGTTACTAACTGCTTCACTTAAGAGTAAACTGAATCACTGAAACCATTACACTGTCGGTGACACAGGTATAGATATTCCTCGATCATGTATGAAACTGGTATCAAAGAAATGTCCTACAAAAAGGAAATAGTTTCTCACCTTTTTCTTCAGTACCAGTACAACATTTTTCTTTACATGAAGACTACATTTTTGCAAACCATAAACATAATCATTTACAAGTTCGTGGAACACTGATTAAAGAACATCGGAACGCATTCGTTACTGCAACATCTATAGATTTTCGGCGTTATCCTAGTTACCAATATTTTGATTTCGATTCACGGCTAATTCTCAAGATTTGTGAGATGTCATACGAACATTAAAGGAACAGTAGAGATTAATGTGGTTTTCTTTTAGCTCGGTTCGTCGTCCGGGAGAGGCGTACGTCAGTTTGTCCACTGTGAAATGAACCTTCAAAAGCCGTGAGTGTGCTGCAAATACTGCGTGAACTATACAAACTGTAACCTTTAGCAGACACTAATTATTGTTCTACACCACTCTTTCTATGACCTCTCCGAAAAACGAAACAGCGAACTGCTGAGGAAGGCAGTTATTAAGTCATGAAAGCGCTGCTGGGAAAATATCTGAAGACGTATGACGATAGACTTCTTTTCGTTGATATATCGGTTGACATCTCACACCCCGTCGTGTCCACGTCAACATCATAGAGGTTGCTGATCATAGGCTCCACTATGAATTTTACTGTTTAGTTGTAGGAATTTAAAATTAACAATCATGCTATGTATGACGTTCATAGTGTAATATGGTTTTCGAATAAAATAAAAAGTCCCCCATCAGAATTTGCAGAATTGATAGAATGTGACGAATGAAGCTCCAGTTAAAAAGTGTACCTCATACTTAATGGCAGACGAACGAGTATTTATGATGAAGAACTATCATTCGACTTTTAGTTGTGCCTGACGAACAGGAATCAAAGATTGTGGGAGGAACTGAACTTCGGTTGCTGATGAACTAAGCTTGGGCTTTCCTAAAACACTGACTTCTTTTGTAGAATTTTTAGTGGTAATTTGGGCCATAGAAAAGCGGTAGATGGGCAGCTCGGATTTTGACAGATGGGTATAAAAAAAAGGGGAAAAATCGAATGCGTGTTCCACTGACTTTTCTTTCTTTATATAACTACGCAACATCGAATAAAATGTTTTCTGGCTTCGAGTCGCATCGGACAGGTTAAAGTCACATGAGCTTTCGTCCAAGCACTCATTTGCCATTCTCAAGCGCCATGACTGCCGGTATGCTACCTGTACGTACTTATATACACGATCTGCCGGCTGTGGCGTCACTGGTGTTCACAGCCTCACCACATATAGGCATACGTGGACTTGGCTTTCGATGCGAGCTCTTAAACCTCTCAATCGCTGGTTCCAATGGCGTACTAAGCTGCAGGCCGCTGACTCTATTAAAAATGTTATCCGTGATTTTTATTTCGATTGATCCCTTAATTACACAGCCCCAGAAATCGGCATGATGGATGTTTCCTCAATTTTGATCCCGTGACTGTTTTCTAACGAACGCTCAGCAAAAGTGCATTTCAACGGATTTGAAGAAAAGAGGGGAGGTGGACATCCAGGCAATGCTGCAGTACGTTTGGAAGTGGCATATGAGAGATTTATACCTCAGGGTACGATATGTAGAGGTCGCGCACTTCCAGGCTGGAAACCCCTACTGCTCAGACAGGACGCAGACCGAGGACCTACGTGGCGTCGTTGGCGCAATGAAATAGTATTACAGATTATTGCATTTAGTACACAGAACGCAAGTAGTTGTCGTGTCTTCTGTGACGGCTGGTGGCCATACAATCCGGATAGTGATCCACTGAATCTTAACAACAGGCTCAAGGCTCCCCAGGACGGTGTATCAGCTCGGAGTGGAAGATGAGGACACCCTGGTGCGGCGCGGCGGTTTGCCTCCAGCTGGCGAGGCAGGCATGTCCCGTCGGCAGCCCTGAATGGAGATGGTGACGAACGCGACGTGTGTGTTAGATTCACACGCATGTTGGTACTTTTACCAGTTTCAGTATATTTCTGGCTGAGTGGTGTGCATTCGGTATCAGTTTTCTGTCAAGGGTTTAATTTTAAATACTTTACGCTGTTAGTCAGACGGATGGGTTGGTTGTAAATGGGAAGATGGAAACGTGGACGACGGGAACGCCGAATTGCACCACCGAAGATGATGATTTGGCTGTCCTATGGACTTATTTGAAGTTTCACCGTAATACAACACCAAGATGAAGAGTCAAGTGGCGTTGAAGGGAGGCGTGGGAGTATTGGAGGGTACGGTGGGCGGGCCGCTAGGCTGGCGTTTTTGTAATGTAAAGAGGGGAGGAGGGGGGAGGGAAGTACGGAATTGAGGCAGACTTACACTGAGGTAAAAGATTCGAAAGCAGATGTGGTTGACTGTGATTGTAGGACGGCGGTGATATAAGGTGCCTGCAAGTGGACACGCTTAACTGGTAGTGCACTGGTTTGTAGTAGCCCAGGATGATACAACCGGTCAAACGTTTTTAGACACCAAGGGGGACCAAAATGGCAAATTTTTGTTCATTTAGTTAATGAGGAATAAGGTGGGTACGATACAGAAGGTGCTTGTCATTGTAATAATTGAGACGAAAGCCACGTTGGGTGGTGTACATCGATAGGTGCTGATTGATAAGTCGGTGGGATGAGAGCTGTGAGGGGCATTTATCATGTTTTAGGAAGAGTTGGATTATGCAGAAGGCAATTTAAACCACTGTATTGAACACACATAAGGTGTATCCACAGGACATGTGGCTGTAATCGAAAAAGTTTCAAGATGATCTCTGCACTGGGAATATAATCCGGAATAGCTTTTCCCCATTCGAATCTCCAGGTGGGCACTGACAAGGGGAAGGTGATAATGAGAAAAAGATTCAATAATCAAAGAAAGGGTAACGTTCTATGAGTCGAGGCGTGGAATGTCAGAAAGTTGAAAGCGCTACGGAAGTTGGAAAATCTGAAAGGGAAATTGAAAGCCTTAACATAGATATACTAGTGGTCAGTGAGGTGAAATGGAAAGAAGACAAAGATTTCTGGTCAGATGAGTATAGGGTAATATCAACAACAGCAGAAAATCTTGTAATGGGAGTAGGATTCGTTATGAATAGAAAGTTAAGGTAAAGAGCGTGTTACAGGGAAGAGTTCAATAATAGTATTCTTCTTGTCAGAACCGACAGCAAACCAGCACAGGCAACGGTAGTTCAGGTATGCAAGCCGACGTCGCAAGCTGGAGATGAAGAGTTTTAGAAAGTATATGAAGGTATTGAATGGATGATACAGTACTAAAAGGGAGATGAAAATGTAATAGTCATATTGGACTGGAATGCAGTTGTAGGGTTTGGAGTAGCAGAAGGGTTGCCGGAGAATATGGGCTTGGTACAAGGAATGAAAGATGAGATACACTGACTTCTGCAATAAATGTCAGCTAGTAATAGAATCGCAAGAGGAGGAGGTATGCTTGGAAAAGACCGGATGATACGAGAAGATTTCATTTAGATTACTTCATGGTTAGACAGAGATTCCAAAATTAGATAATGGATTGTAAGACTTAACCAAAAGCAGATATAGACTCAGATCACAATGTACGAGGTGCATTCAAGTTCTAAGGCCTCCGAATTTTTTTCTAATTAACTACTCACCCGAAATCGATGAAACTGGCGTTACTTCTCGACGTAATCGCCCTGCAGACGTACACATTTTTCACAACGCTGACGCCATGATTCCATGGCAGCGGCGAAGGCTTCTTTAGGAGTCTGTTTTGACCACTGGAAAATCGCTGAGGCAATAGCAGCACGGCTGGTGAATGTGCGGCCACGGAGACATTCATTGTTGGAAAAAGCCAAAAGTCACTAGGAGCTAGGTCAGGTGAATAGGGAGCATGAGGAATCACTTCAAAATTGTTATCACGAAGAAACTGTTCCGTAACGTTAGCTCGACGTGCGGATGCGTTGTCTTGGTGAAACAGTACACGCACAGCCCTTCCTGGACGTTTTCGTTGCAGTGCAGGAAGGAATTTGTTCTTCAAAACATTTTCGTAGGATGCATCTGTTACCGTAGTGCCCTTTGGAACGCAATGGGTAAGGATTACGCCCTCGCTGTCCCAGAACATGGACACCATCATTTTTTCAGCACTGGCGGTTACCCGAAATTTTATTGGTCGCGGTGAATCTGTGTGCTTCCATTGAGCTGACTGGTACTTTGTTTCTGGATTGAAAAATGGCATCCACGTCTCATCCATTGTCACAAAAGAGGAAAAGAAAGTCCCATTCATGCGTCGTTGCGCGTCAACATTGCTTGGCAACATGCAACACGGGCAGCCATGTGGTCGTCCGTCAGCATTCGTGGCAGGTCGTCATGTAGGATTATGCGCACAGAACCCACAGAAATGCCAACTCTGGAGGCTATCTGTTCAACAGTCATTCGGCGATCCCCCAAAACAATTTTCTCCACTTTCTCGATCATGTCGTCAGACCGGCTTGTGCGAGCCCGATGTTGTTTCGGTTTGTTGTCACACAATGTTCTGCCTTCATTAAACTGTCGCACCCACGAACGCACTTTCGACACATCCATAACTCCATCACCACATGTCTCCTTCAACTGTCGATGAATTTCAATTGGTTTCACATCACGCAAATTCAGAAAACGAATGATTGCACGCTGTTCAAGTAAGGAAAACGTCGCCATTTTAAGTATTTAAAGCAGTTCTCATTCTCGCCGCTGGCGGTAAAATTCCATCTTCTGTATGGTGCTGCCATCTCTGGGACGTATTGACAATGAACGTGGCCTCATTTCAAAACAATGTGCATGTTTCTATCTCTTTCCAGTCCGGAGAAAAAAAATCGGAGGCCTTAGAACTTGAATGCACCTCGTAGTAGTGATGAAGAGTAGGCTGAAGTTCAAGAGATTAGTGAGGAAGAATCAATTCGCAAAGGCGTTGGATACAGAAGAACTTAAGTATGACGAGACACGTTTGACGTTATATAAGGCTATAGATACAACAATAAGAACTAGCTTAGTAGGCAGTATAACAGAAGAGGAATGGAGATCTCTAAAAAGTGCAGTCACAGAAGTTGGAAAGGAAAATACAAGGAAGGTAGAAAGGAGGTAAATTCGAAGAAACCATGGGTAACAAAAGAAATACTTCAGTTGATCGATGAAAGAAGGAAATACAAAAATGTTCCAGGAAATTCATGTGTACAGAAATACAAGTCGCGGAAGAATGAAATAAATAGTAAATGCAGGGAAGCTAAGACGAAATATATATAGGAGCGAGGTTTCTACGGCTGCCGCCGCCTCTCGCATCCCAATCTCCATCGTTCAGGATCATTCCAGTCTCCTTCATTAAGACCTCTCTCCGCCATTGCTTCGTTGACGTCGTCTTTCCTGCATCTCGCAGGTCTACCGCGCTTTCTTCTTTGATGTGGAGCCCATTCCCATACCCGTTTTGGCAATCTTGTGTCTCGCATACGCTGTAAGAGACCATACCAGAGTAGGCGCTTCCTTTCTATGTAGTCCAGGATTGTGCTTTTGACATTCATAACCTCTCTGATCCTATCATTTCTAATATTTAAGGCTGGAGTATCCACAACTCCGTCTGCGGAAATCCATCTCGACAGCCAGCAGGCGATCGTTCTGCCTCTGAGTTAGTTGCCACAACTCTGCACCATATGTTGTGATACTTTCAATAATTGTGTGGAAGTTGGTATGTTTTGTTCTGTGCGTTATGGTTTTGTCCCAGAGAATACCTTTTAGTTGTTCCATGGCTCGCTTGCCCTGGCCTATTTTATTGTTTACATCATCCATACTTCTACCATTGGACGACAGTGTCACTCCCGAGTACTCAAAATTAAGACCCCCTTTAACAGTATCAGAACTGAGCTGTAAGTCGTTAACAGTATTTTCTCCCACTTTCAGATATTCTGTTTTAGATACGTTTATGGCCAGACCCCATTTTTCATATTTTTCTTTTAATTTGCAGAGCATATAATTTGCATCTTCCTCATCTCCAGCTACTAACACTTAGTCGTCAGCAAAAAATAGAGTGAACAAGATCTCGTCGTCTACAGGGACACCCATTCCTCCTCATTTCCTTTTCCATCATTTTAGCACCTCCTCTAGGTAGATATCAAAGAGTGTAGGGGCAAGTGTGCATCCCTGGCGTAGTCACTTTGTCACCTCAAACTTTTGAGATAGTTGATTTTTCACTTTAAACATTGCCGTACAACCTTGGTAGAGGAGTCTGACAGCTTTCACATAGCTCGGTGACACACCATTATCAATTAGACTTGTCCATAGCTTGTTCTGTGAAACTGTGTCATAAGCTTTCTGGAGGTCTACAAAGACAAGGTGGGATGTAAGGCCCCTTGCTGTCCTTTTCTCCGCTAGGTTTTTGTGGGTAAATACTCCATCAGTACAGGTGCGACCAGATCTGAATCCATTTCGTTCTTCAGATTCAGTTATTTCTTCTTCTATCCTCTTTTTTAGGATACGGCCATAGACTCTCGCCATGAATGGCATCACACTAATACCACGATAGTTTGCACAATTCCTCCTGTTGCCCTTCTTAAATATTGATGTAATTGTTGCCTTTTTCCACTCCTTTGGGGCTTCGTCACCTCTAAGGCATTTGTCAAAAATCACTGCCAGTATCTCAAAGAGTTTTGACGGTGCTGCTTTAACCAATTCTAAGTAAATTAATCCTGGACCTTGTGACTTTCTGTTTTTTATGGCATTAATTGCATTTTGGACTTCCTTTCGGATTATTGGTGGTATATTATCATTACTGATTTCAATGCCTGGTGGGTTCTCAGTGAATGCAGCTCTGTTCTCAGTTAGTAGTCCTTGGTAGTGTTGTACCCATTCCTGCATGCTAATGAGGTTTATATTTGCTTTGTCATTATTCTGTGTTCTCATTGTTTTAAATACCTTCCAGGCTTTATTTGCTCGTGTATTCCCATTGCTTTTTTTCTATCTCTTCACCGGTTTTCTGACAGGCTTCGTTTTTTGCCTTAATTATTGTTTTCTGTGCATCTTTTCTCCGATCTCTGTATACCAGCCAATCATTGTCTGATCTTGAGTTCAACTATTTATTATAAACTTTCTTGTTACTTTGTACCTTCTCTTGTACGAGTAGTTCCACCACTCTTCACATATTCTATTATTCTTTTGGCTTTCTTTTCTTCCCAATGCTTCATAAGCTGCGTTATGGATGGCTTCTTTAACCATCTCATACATCTTATCTGCAGAGGTTTCTTCAATGGCAGCAGGTTTTTCTGCTAGCCTTTGCTGGTACAAGAAGCGGGTAGAACTATGGTCAGGGCTTTATAAATTATATTGAATATTATTGGCTTTCTCTGATTCGGCTTCCACTTGAATTTCTGTGTCTTTGATAAAATGAATAATATCTTAGACATTAGCAGAAAATGGTCTGATCCGCACTCTGCACCTCTCATAGACCTCATGTCTAGTCTATAACGGACTTGAGGTTAACGCTTGGTTTCGTCCATGTGTATTTGTGGGTGTCCTTATGCTTGAACCATCCATTCATAATTCTTAAGTCATTTTGCATGCAGAATTCTATCAATCTTTCACCATTATCATTTATGGTTTCTTCACCATATTGTCCCACTATGTTGTCATTAGCTTTCCATCCTGTTCTTGCATTTAGGTCTCCTAGGAAATTGACTTCTTTGCGATTCCCTATATTTTCAAGAGATCTTGTCAGTTGAGTGTAGAATAAGTCTTTCTTCGCTACATCAGCGTCGTTGTTTGGTGAATAGACCACAATAATCACCACAGGATGGCCCTTTATTTTCATCTATACTTGGAGAATTCTATCACTGACATATTCCCCAGTGGTTAGGTTTTTCTTGAGTTGTTTCTCTATGGCAATGGCAACTCGACTTTGGGCTCATTGTTCCTTTGGTATGCCACTATAAATGTATATGTAATAATTTGTCTCTTCTGTACCATGCCCTTTCACTTTGGTTTCTGTTAGGCCCACTATGTCGACATCAAGGTGCTTTATTTCTTTAAAGACCACGTTTCTTTGTAGAAATAACCTGTATATTCCATGTTGCAATTCTCAGTGTCCTTTTTCATGCCTGTTTTTAGGAGGTATTGCATTTGATTTCTTTTGCTAGGGTGGAGTGCAGGACCAATGCCTAAACCCCGAACTTGGAGGACCAGGTAATTTTTATTCATGGTTTTCTTCCACTAGACGATTGCCTTTCTGGGCTCAGGGTCTCTGTCTATCCCTCCCTTGGAGTCCTCTGGGAATGAGCTTCCACTTATGTCAAGTCCGCCGTACCGAAGTCCATCTTCTTTGCGTTCCTTGCCGATGTGGTCTTCACCCGTAACCCCGGGCATGGGTAACGCGTTATACCCCACAATACTGGGTCCCCAGCATAATTTTGCCACCAGCTCAATAGCTGGACTCACCCCCGCGACATGGACGCGCCTGCTGAGAATAACCCAAGTGCGCTTAGAGAAGGGGGCTCTAAGCACCCTGGGCTGGGTTAATGTGCGTGTACGATTCCACACACAAAGGCTAAATGGCTGCATGAAAAGTTTGAAGAATTACAAAAAGAAATGATTGTCTGAAGGACTGACAGCAGACAGGAATGTCAAAACAACCTTCGGAGGCATTAAAAGCAAGGGTGATAACATTAAAAATTCAACGAATATGCCTCTGTTAAATGCAGGGGAGTGAGCAGATAGGTGCAAAGAGTCCATTGAAGGCCTATATCAGGGAGAAGATTTGTCTGATATATAGAGAAGAAACAAGAGTAGATATAGAAGAGATAGGCTATCCAGAACTAGAATCAGAATCTAAGAGAGCTTTGGAGGACTTAAGATCAAATTAGTCAGAAGGGATACGTAACAGTCGGTCAGAACTTTTAAAATCATTGTAGGAAGTGAAGTGGCAACAAAACGACTATTCACGTTAGTGTGTAGAACATACGAGTCCGGCGACATAACATTTGACCTTCTGAAAATATCATCCACACAATTCCAAAGACAGCAAGAGCTGACAAGTGAGAGAATTATAGCTCAATCAATTTAACAGCTCGTGCATCCAAGTTTCTGACAAGACTAGTATATAGAAGAATGGAAAATAAAAATGAGCGTGTGTTATATGACGATCAATTTGGCTTTACGAAAGACAATTTCGTCGCTGCAGTTGGTAATGGAAACAAGAATAAAGAAAGATCAAGACATGTCTATAGGATTTTTCGAAAATGTAAAATGATGCAAAATGTTCGAAATTCTGAGAAAAATGGGGGTAAGCTGTAAAAAGATACAGGTTATATACGTTATTCACAAGAGCCAAGAGGGAATAATAATAATGGATGACCCCGAACTAAGCGATAGGATTAAAAAGGGTGTAAGACAGGGATGTAGTCTTTCCCCCATACTGCTCAATCTGTACATCAAAGAAGTAATGATGAAAATAAAAGAAAGTTTCAGGAGTGGATTTAAAACTCAAGGTGAAAGGATATCAATGAAACTATTTGCTGATCACAATGTTATCCTGACTGAAAGTGAAGAAGAATTACATGATATGCTGAATGGAATTAACATTCTGATGAGTATGGAATATTAATTGAGAGTAAATCAAAATTAGACGAAACTAATCAGCAGAAGAATAAATTGAGAACAAAGAGAAACTTAACATGAGGTTTGATGGTCATGAAGTAGATGATGTTAAGAAAGTCTGATACACAGACAGCAAAACAACCTATGGAGCGAGAAAGACATTAAAAGCAGACTAGCATGGACAAAAAGGGCATTCCTGTCCAAGAGAAGTCTACTAGTATCCAACTTAGGCCTTAATTTGCGGAAGACATTTCTTAGAATGTGGGTTTGGAGCACAGCATTGTATGGTAGTGAGACATGGACTGTGAAAAACTGAAACAGAAGAGACTCAAAGCATTTGAGATAAAATGCTGCAGGTGAATGCTGAAAATTAAGTGGACTGATAAGGTAATGAATGAGGAGGTTCTGTGCAGAGTCTGAGGGGAAAAAATATGTGGAAAACACTGACAAGGGGGAAAGAACAGGATGATAGGACATTTGGTAAGACCTCAGGGAATCACTTCCAAGGTACTAAAGGGAGCTGTAGAGGGCAAATACTGTAGAGGAATACAGAGATTGGAATACATCCAGCAAATAATTGAGGACATAGGTTGTAAGTGCTATTCTGAAATGAAGAGGGTGGCGCAGGAGAGGAATTCATGGTGGGCAGCATCAAACCAGTCAGATGTCAAGGCTCGAAAGAAAAGTTTTGGATGTTTTCCACTGCTCTGTAGATGGTAATTTTGAAAATCACGATAAGGATTTAATGCTAGACCTCGTGACATTCATTGAGATGGAGGTGAGCAATTGTATTGTGGTCAGGAGCAGTGCTCCAGTGAGACATTTTTTTGATTTTGTGGTTATTTCAATATCTTGCAAATGAGTTGGCTGGCTGCAGACAGAAACAATTCTTCATCCAAAGGTTATACATATTTAAAACAAGTTTTATAATACATAAGAAGCAAAGGGGCATTGGCAATGTTTTTTTTTTTAAATATCTTAATGAAAAATTGTTTTCTACAAAAATTTTCGATTTTGAGTTACATTTAAAATACAATCACTGATGACATTATTGACACAATGGTGCACTACTGATGTGTTGCAGAGGTGGAAGGATGAATTTGATGGGACAGTGGAATTTTGTCGAAAATGATTTTTTGCACTAATGGCTTAAACACTTTATGCTCTGTTTTACAATTATTCTAATTCAGATAAGATTTTACATAATTGGGGACAAGCCCCATTTCTTCAAAACGTTTGTTAAATTCTATAGCTATACCTGTGTTCTGAATTTTCTTTTTTATATCCTTAAATATAGAAACAGCTTTTGATGCATGGGCAGGCAAAAATCTTACTACATTAAACATAGCTGTGTGCAGCAACTGTGAAAATATTTTTATAGTAAAGACAGCCCACTGGTTGCAATGGATTTTATAGTTCCTCCAATACCAAAGAGCAAGAAAAGAAATCTTCTTCCATTCCGTTTTTAGGGTCTATCTCTTACAGCATCCATCGCCTCCTTAGAAACAGATATAACTACAGTGTACATTATCCGCTAATAATAAACTGAAAACCAATCACCTTCACAATTTAAAATCAGTACATTCCCCTTTGTTACATTCCAGACCCTATATAATCATTGGCGACAAATGTCCTTCATATTATATAGGACAAACAGGGAGAGCCTTTTCAGTCAGATATAAAGAGCATCTATTGGGAAAAAAGGCACTAACATTCATAATTAATATTTTGCTGATCATTTGCTGATCACAGGCCACAAACCTAAGGAAATTAATATTCTGCACACAGAGAAAAAAGGTCATAGACATGATGTTCTTGAGGAAATAGAAATATTCAAACACTTCTCTCTCAATGATAACCTTATTCTTAATGAACAACTTACAATTATGTAACAAAAATTTTTTCAATGGCTTCAAACCTTTACTGAAGGATCCTTAAAAGATGTTTTCCATCTATGTCAATTTTTCCTTGTGTTTTCCTGAAATGTTGTATTCCTCCCCATACTCTCATTGCAGTTTAATCCCTTACTGTATTTTACTGAAACAAATAACTGAAAAATTTTTCTTACTGCATTTAAATTGTAATATGTCTTCATACTATAAAATGTTTAAAAGTTGTAGACACATCTGCTATACAAATTGCTGTAACCTTTCTATCACATAAAGCAGATGTTACCAAATTTCATCACTATATGGCGTGACACCTCATGTCCACATTGTAATATAGCCAGTGCACATGCCACCCAGTCTGATGCCTCCCGTTTCAGTATACACAAGCAGCCCTTAGTGGCAATCTTTAATTTTTAACTAGAAATGACAGTAAAACTTTTATGTAGTATGTTTTATTATGTGACATGGTCTTTTTGGTGTTAATATTGTATGACAATAGCTGTAATGCTCAACTTCTTACATATGTAAGTACATCTTTATATATGGATATTAATTATTACTGTCTTGCATTTTTCTTATTAATGACCCCTTATTTAGGCAACATAAATTGTGATGAAGACTCCCTTATTTTAGGAGTCGAAACCATGGTCAATTCGACTATAAAATCCATTGCAACCAATGGGCTGTCTTTGCTATAAAAAGTATTTTCATGGTTGTTACACACAGGTGTATTTAAAGTTGTAAGTTTAGATCAACCAAAATATCAAGAATTTATAAAAAAGATATGAAAAATTGAAGATAAAATTAATGAAAAGATGGTTAGTTTTCTTTAATTTACAGCTATGGTCACAAACGTTTTGTTAACAGATTATCAGTTTCAGTCTGTAATGACCATCATCAGATCAGCAGCAATCTGATTCATTTTTACAATGAGTTTGTTGGTGGAGATTTAAAGTTTGATGATTTTATAGAATATGTAATAAATGTTGAAATAAGGATAAATTCGGTTGTTACAATTGATATGTCAAGAAAAATTAATGAATATATATATTGAGAGAGAAAATATTAAGAATTTATTGAAAATTGATTACAAACATTGAACATAAACATTGAATGTTAACATGAACGTTGGACATAATCATTGAACATGAATTTTACACATAAATGTTGAACATGAATGTTGAACACAAATGTTGAACATAAAGATCGAATGTTGAGCACAAATGCTGAACAATAAACAAACTATGAGCACAACGATTATTTTATTCTTAATCAATGTTCACAAAATGCAATCCAGAAATTGTTAAAAAGCAAAACAAAATAGAAGGTAAAAGAGGAATTAACGAAAGGAGTTTAAGAAATCGAAAGAACAGCCAAGAATAGAATATGAAAAATTTAAAGAGAAGATCAACCAGTTATCGATACAATTGAAAAAGTTAAAGAAGGAAATGAAGGTATACATGATGCAGTTTTAAACGAAATGGAAGAAAACAGACAAGTTAAAAAACAAATAGTTCCTTTTAATCAACATTATATTAAGGAATTTAACGACATTCCATCAATTAAACAATATGATGATGATAAAAGAAATTATACATTGAGGGAATCAGAAGCATCACAATTATTCAACAAATATGAAGAAGAGGCTAAA
The DNA here is from genome assembly GCF_023864275.1 of Schistocerca cancellata. Lineage (NCBI taxonomy): Eukaryota > Metazoa > Arthropoda > Insecta > Orthoptera > Acrididae > Schistocerca > Schistocerca cancellata. The sequence continues at coordinate 214,740,502 of NC_064632.1, read as the reverse complement.
AAGAGAGATAATCAACTAAATGACAAAGATGTCAAAAACAGTGGTGTTAGAAAAATAAATATAGGTGAAAGAATGCTAGAATATGTTAAAAATAGTGATGGTGGAGTTTTCGTTTGAGGCCTGTTAGCAGCTTTAAATTTGTTGGTAAATTGTCCTTAAAATTTGAAGGAGAGAAAATAACAATTTGTGATATAATATATGAAGGAACTGCTGGATTACTGACTCCTTTAACGAAACACAAATTTCTGTGGATGATATGATCACATTATTCACAAGTTCTGATTTATCAAGTTATACAGATATATTGATTCAATCAGGAGCATTATATTCTGAGAATAAGGAAAATAAAACAAATAAAATAAAATCGACTAAACATGATAAATACAATTATTTGATAAAAGAAATTCTTGAAATTTATCTTACCAAAAATTTGGCATTAGATTCATATTCAAGTACAGAAGAAATGAATGGTGAAGATTTAGTGAAAAAATATTCAGGAAGATGAATATGTTAGGATGAATTATGTTAGAGATTTAACTGATAGATTAACAGTAGTTCATGGTGAAGAATAGCTGGAAATAAAAATTATCACAATGAGAAACTTGCAGTAATGAAAAAGTTAACAAATAGCTTTAAAGATTTCATAAACGATAGTCCAAAAGGAATTCCATACATGTAATTAGATTTTTCAAAAATCTACATCACATATCTTGGAAGAGTGAAGAACATGGAAAAGGATGAGTCAATTGGGCTTTAAATTATTTACCAATGCCAGAGATGCATCTATGACACTACTATTACTGTGAACCTTTCACTAAGTTAGAAGAACAACTAGTGTGTTGTGATCCCAGAATAAATAAATTAGATGAAGTTTTCATGCAACATGACATTGCCTATCCTAACCACAAAGATTTAGAACAGACATGAAGCAGATAAAGGTCTTGAATTAGCTGTAAAAGAAGGAATGTATGCAAGTGATGCTTCTTTAGGGGAAAAACTGCTACAACTTCAGTTCAAGGAATAATATATGGAAAGAGGTATTTACAAATGGACTTAGAAGTTGACAAAAATAAATGGGGTTTATAATTCTTTATTAAATTTTAATCTATATAAATGAACATCTTTTTAACTGATTATATTTAGCTTCGATACAGCAGAATCAAACCAAAATCAATCAAGTTAATGTTGAATAATAATAAATTAAATGTGATTGAGCTATTTTTCACACATGTCCAAAAACGAAAATAGAGAAAGAAGTTGGTGGAAATTTGCTTGTTTCTTTAAGTATTCCTGTTGTGAAAAACATTACTGAATATCCAACAAAATAGAAAGAAGGTAGTGGATTAACAAAACATGAATGGGGTTATTCCCCTTTATTATTGGCAGCTTTACCTTATCTTGCAAGCAACAATCGAATAATTGGCTGACAGAACTGCAGCAATTGCTAAAACAGTCATAAACAAGAAAAATGGCGATAAAGAATTGGAAGAACAAAAAAGACATACTTTGGAAATGGAAAAGAAAGGAAAGGGAGTAAAAAAGATTTCAAAGAAATAATCGAAAATTAATACTTCTTTATCTAATTTTGATATAGTAAAACTAGGTAAACAAAAATTAATCATTTTCAAGGTGTTTTCATGATTGATGAATCGCAAGGTGGAAGGAAAAATGTAGAGTGTGGAATAATAAATTTAAATACTTCTGGTCATTCTGGCAACCATTGGATTTGTTATTATAAACATAAAGATTAAAAAATTTTGTTTGATTCATTTGGTGGAAATATTCCTAACCAACTTATTAACTATTTGGGAAAAAATGATTTGTACATTGATAGCAAGCGAATACAAAACATTGATGAATTAATATGTAGTCATGCATGTTTGTTTGTTTTAAAATTAATCTTCGATCATTTTACATTTAATAATTTTTTGATTTTGATAAATGGACATTTTTGGAAATAAGATCAATAACGATTTAATTTTAATTCAAAAATTAGAAATAAATTAATTTCAAAATATGACGATTTTCATTCAAAACTCAAAGATTTTTATCATTAATAGATCGATAAATAAATAATGTATTTAATCAATTTCTGAAAGAATTTAATGCAATTTTTAAAGAAAGTAGAGGTTATATTGGGTTTAAAGGTAGTAGAATTGCAAATGTAAATGACCCAATTGATGCAAGGGATGTATTTATGTATAGAATGAGCTATCAAATGTTGTTACAAAAGCTTAATATACAAGTCTTCTAACACAGTTGAATAATTATTCCAGTCAAGCTAATCTAAGTCACTACTTTACAAAAAAGGAAATAGAAAAAGCTTTTTCAGGATGTTTTCCAAAAATTGTTTTAACTCCACACTTAGAACACTTAAGTAATCTTAAAGATGAACTATATGATAAACAAATAATTGAATTTACATTGTTGAGTGGAGGGGGACAAAAATGTATAATTTCAACGAATATGATTTTATTCTTAAAAAGTTCTTCTTGCTTGACGAAATATAAATAAAAGTTTAACTTTTGATGATTATGATATTGAGGTGAGTGTTGCTGACAATGTTTATAAAATAACTTCTAAATAACAGCAATACAGTGTGCAGATCAAATTTTCTAACTGGAAGATTAAAAGATTCTGTTAAAACTGTTCCTGTAGGTCCATAGTTAATTATATTTGGCGAATTAATTTAAATCTTATTAAATTTTTATTCAATATAAATGGACAATCATAATCAAATCTACCATTTGATGTGGAAAAATATACTGAGACTCTTAATCCTCACAGATTCACTACTGAAAATGAGTGACAGAGGATTGTAGTTCTTTAAACAATATGTAAAACTAAAAAGAGTAAGTTTGTTAAAAAAATTGTAGGCAAACATAGATCTAAGACTGCTTCAGCAGTCAGCGATGGTATAAATATTCATGAGGAAATTATTAATGAATTACATAAAGTTAATAGAAAAAATTTTAAAAGAGTAAAGGTTGCTTTTTTAGTATTGATGACTTATGGCAAGCTGATTTAGTCGAAAGGGACTCTGCCAACTTGAAAGGAATTTCGAAGATAAACAGAGGACACAGGTATTTATTGACTTTTATTCACGGCTTCCAAATTTGGTTGGGCTATTCCACTAGCAGAGAAAATGGGTAAGAATATAATTGATTCTATTAAAAAATTATTTGAGTCAAGAAAACCGAACTATTTGATAATGGCAAAGTGTTTCATAACAAAGAGTTTCAAAAATTAGTGAAAGAATTTAACATTAATCACTATTAAACTTTTAGTGAATTAAAAGCATCTGTTCTTGAATGATTTAATAGAGCCCTTAAAGAAAAAACGTGGAAGAAATTTGCTCTCCAAGGAAATTATAAAAAGGATTGAATTAGTTTCTAAATTAACTGATGAATATATTAACTGCAAACATTCAAAAATAAAAAATGGCAACCAAAGATGTAAATAAGAAACTGAAAATATGTTATTGAAAATTGTTTCCATAGCAAATTAGCTGGCTACTGAACCTAAATATAAAATTGGTGGTAAAATAAGAATAACTAAATTGAAAGCAATTTTCGATAAAGGATATACAGCAAATTTGTCAACAGAACTTTGCAAAATTGAAAGTGTTATATATTTGAATCCAGCAACATACAAATTGAATGATTTATATGGTGAACAAATAAAAGGAATTTTTATGAACAAGAACTATTCAAAACGAAATTTCATATTGTATCTTGTTGAGAAAGTTTTAAATAAAAAATGAAATAATGTTTATGTTGAATGATTGGGTTTTAACCATTCCCACAATACTTGGGTAAATAAAACGAATGTAGTCCTTACATAAAATGTTTTATGTAAAATGGATATAGTTATTGATACTTTAAACATGTTTGGTGATGAATATAATTTTCATAATGTTTATTGTTTTATTGAAGAAGATGGAGTTTATTTTGATATTCAAATAAAGGTTAACAAAAACGATTTAATGTCAAAAACATTTGAAGATTTTAAATTTGAATTGAAACAAATGTATTTGGTAAGATTTGTTTTTAGATGTATACAAAAATTTTATGAACTTTACAGGGAATTTAGTTATGAAAAAATTCTTGGAAATAGGTTTTCTTTTATTCTAAGAATCTTTTTTAGTCTATTCATTTTAAATTCCTTTAAACTAACAATACACAATTTACCTTCTAAATCGGTCTGTGAGGACTGTTTAAGGAAGAAACAAAAAGAACTTGTTCATATCTTGCATTCTATTTGTAAAAAATTCTTCAAAATATATTCATAATTGTGATCATTGAAAAGATGAGAAACCAGCTTTAAATTAACAAAAACATAAAGAATGAGATTATAAAAAAGTTAAATGTTATTGTGGAAAATTTGTTTGTAAATATTATTTGGAACTGCATCAAAAATTACCATATCATGAAAAAATAAAAGTAATTAATTTTTTTATTTTAATCTTCTGACAGTTGTTCAGTTCCTTCAAGAAATCATTTTCATCTTCTGTGCAACTATTTAACTGTTTTAAGAAATCATTTGCATCACCTTTAACATTATTTTGATTGCATTTTTTAATGTCCATATAACAATGTATTAATTCCCTCTCGTAATATAACTTGTTTATCATCCTCTGAACTCAAAACAATTTTATTGCATTCAACAGTACACATTTCATATCTAAATGTTCTGGTCATATCATTTTTCTATGTTGTTTCATTTTGTCATGTAAACACTTTTTATGATCGTTGAAAGTGATTATCATCAAAATTCACGAAAATATTTGCTCTGGATAATGTTAGATCGTGTTTGCCAGATTTATGTTCGTGTCAGTGGGTTTGGTATATACTTTACATCCTAGAGTGTTATCAGATCGTATCTGCATGGGTAGAGGGGAGACAGTTATTCTTAACCTTTGTGGTGAAATTGGCATCAGGAGATGTTTGCGGATTGCGTCGACAGACCACCAAAGATATCTATACGTGTTTGGTGGGTAGAGGGGGGAGGCAGAGGAGCAGAAGCAAGTACTGTTTACTGCGATTTCACCATACTCCTATATGTAACAGTTTTTCAGGAAAGGCGATTAGAGCCAGAACCCAATCCTCACAGTAATTCCTGCCGTGAAGTATCTACGCTTTTGTCAGCCTGTGATAGACCAAGTTTAACATATGCCGTTCATTATGTTTGGTCAACGAAGACAACGTTCCTTGAGACGAATTCTGGTGAACAGTGTAACGATAAAAATCATCAGTCTGGAGCATGGGTACAGTTATATTGGCCTTGGGATATCAGGGATAGTGCTGAATCACTGCTATCGTGATTGCAGTACCCATGTAACCATGTATCACAGTGGCCTGAGGTTTAGTAAATACATGTATTTTTGACTCAGAAGCACCAAATAATGACCATAACAGGACAGATTAATTCTGTATCTTTTGTAGACAATGCGCTGATGTATTTGGTTTGTACTGCATCACATATCTTCCCATTGTCGAGGAGTCAGTTTCGTGTTGCCCTGTCAGCAGTGAGGCAATTAATGGAGCATTGTCCCGAAGGTATCCTACAAAGGCACTTAATAAACTATCCTGAAACAATTACCATTTTCCAATATTTCTTGAAGATTACAGAAAATATAACACCCATTATATTACTGTAAAGCTCAGCGTCTCTCTACTAAATGTTCCTTACTAGAAACAGAAATCAGCAAATTGAGTTTTGCTGCACTGGACTGCTTTAGTGCATGTGTTACAAGGCGTCATTCGGTCATTTCGTGTCCTTAGCCGTTGTCTGGCGTCAGTAAAGACAAAAAAATCTGTGAGTGGAAGTGAAGTGTGTATAACTGGTTACGGTGGCCAGCAGCTCAGGCAGCTTGCAGCAATGACTCTTCCTGACAGGCATTACTGACTCTAACAACCGAAATATAGTGTGTCGAGTCACTTAGTCTCTTGGCGTTCTCCAAAATTCGCTTAGGGCCCACCTTTACGTTGGTTCTTTGTCTTGTCAGTCTATTTATTGGTAACGTGCGTTACTCAGTGTAATGCCCTCCTTTTCCACTCTAAATACCAGCATTTGAAAAACATGAAGTTTCCAAAACGATTCTAGTTTTGCGGTCTATCTCCCACAATTCGGTAACTATGTGTTGTGTTAAGCAATATATGTTGTTAGGCCACTTCATTAAATGCTCTAGCCTGCCCCTGTTTTCATCCACATCTGTATACATACTCGGCAAACTCCCTTGCAGTTTGTGGCGGAGCATACATTGTGTATCGCCGTTACCTACCCCTTTCTTGTCCGAGTCGCGAACGATGCACGGGATCTATCTACTGTTATGATTGTCTTTTCGTGAGGTATGGGTAGGAGGTATTAATACAGTGTTTAATTTTTCTAACAACGAAGGAGCTCGGAATTTCAACCTGAAACCACGCCGCCACCAGCCTGTCCTGTAGCGCCTGCCGTTGAAGTAGGATGGGCACTCCAGTGACGCTATTGTACTAAACGAAATTGACGAAACGTGCTGATTTCCTTTGGATCTTTTGTTTTTCATCAGTCTCCTTATCCTGCCAGTCTGCCGTCCAAGTTCCTTTTTAAGCCACTCCCTATGAATACTTCCAGACTTTCGACCCGTCCATATAGTCGTTCGTGTTATAGCTTCGCTTCCAGGCCAGGGAGGCGCTCCGGCCCCAGACAAAGTCCACCAGGAGGATTAATGACGAGAATCAGTGTGCCGTTCAGTCTGGTTGAGGTTCTTAGGAGGTTTCCAACATCCCACTACGTCATTACCCAAGTCCGGCATAGTTAAACGATTTGTAAACATTTACAGAACTTTCTCTCTTTTCTACAACGTGAATAAACCTATATGCAGACATTTGGGGAACACAATTCTGTCCCGGGGGTAACGGGGTGGAGACAGGAAGGGAATTCGACCACTCCTTAAATTAACCATGCCACATCGGTTACTATCCACGCCGACCCTGAGCCGTTGATCGAGGCACTTCAGAAAGAAAAATATTTTCAAATATTTACTGTCTGTGACTATCTCAAGAGACCGATAGGCAATCGAGTAAGTAAACAATTGTGGTCTTTAGTCGTAGTTTTACGTAATATATTACATCTGTAAACGTGGAGACTTAACTACTAATCCCTTCATCAACCTTTGATCCTCGGTAGTTCTTCCAGCACTTCATGGAAATTCTCTAGCGTGGCGATTTCTTGTTATTAAACAGTATCACTCACGAACATTTATAAATAATGCGAACAGTGGTGGCTATATGGTTTTCGCTTGGTAAACAAGGAAAGCTAATTGCACCTTTTAAAATATATCTCCATTAAGATGAACATACGGTGTTGTATATTTTTGGCAGATTAAAACTGTGTGCCGGAACGAGACTCGAACTCGGGACCTTTGCCTTTTGCGGACATGTGCTTTACCATATGATCTACCCAAACGCGACTCACTGCCCCTCCTCACACCTTGTATTCTGCCAGTACCTTACAAACTTCACATAAGCTCTCCTGGGAACGTTGCAGAACTAGCACTCCTGGAAGAAAGGATATTGCGGAGACATGGCTTAGCCACAGCCTGGGGGATGTTTCCGGAATGAGATTTTCACTCTGCAGCGGAGTGTGCGCTGATATGAAACTTCCTGGCAGATTAAAACCATCCGGCGCACAGTTTTAATCTGCCAGAAAGTTTCATATCAGCGCACACTCCGCTGCAGAGCGAAAATCTAATTCTGGATACTGTATTATATTTGCTGGGAATTTTTCAATCCAGTCACTGTCGCATTGCATATTTATGACCTTTCAGACAATATTGATAGTAAATGCAGACTTTCCGCCGAAGGTGCAGTTATCTAATGGAGTACTTTGTGAGAAGAAATCCACAAATTTTGAGTCAGATATTGATAAGACGTCAAAGTGGTGGATAAAAAACCAAAACATCCAATGATTACTCCATCAATAAGTCACAGCTGGAGGCAGTCAACTCATAAAAATACTTCGGTGTAACAATTTCTAGGTGTGTAAAATGAAGCGGTCACATAGGGTCGGTCGTAAATAAAGAAAAAATAACTTGGAAGAATATTAGTGAAATGCAACCAGCCTACAGAAGAGAATGTTGCGAAACACTCTTGTTATCCGTCTTAGATTACTGCTCTGGTGTGTGGGACTGTAGAAACAAGACCAACAGGGGATACTGAACGCGTACGAGGGAAGGCAGCGCGAACTGTCAAAGGTTTTATTTTCCCAAGAGAGAGTGTCACAGAAATTCTGGAAGAACAGAGCTGATATACACTTGAAAGTAGACGCAAACTCTCCTGTGGAAACCTAACCAGTGTGATGAATCTAAGAATTTACTACAGCGCCCTACAAACCTATCACGTTGCGATCGCAAGGACACTAATAAAACTAACTACAGCGCTAACAAAGGGTTTTAAACATTCTATCCAAGCTACATAAGTTTTTGGAACGGGAACAGCCATAAAAACTGGTGCACTTCACAGCGTTTAGCTGATTATGGATGTAGGAGCAGGCTGGGTTTCACATAGTCGGTTTTTCCGGAATCCATATTGAGTCCTAAATCGTATTTTTCCAGTCAGCAGAAAAGTCATGTTGCTCAATCATAAAGAACGTTCGAAGCCCCTGCCGTCACTGACATATGTCTACAGTGCTGCTGTTCAGCGACACTTGATCGATAAAGAAACATGTTATTTTAACCAGAAAAGACAATTTTATTTTTAAAGAGTGTACTCCTAGCAGTTATTACGTATATCCTTAACATGTAATCTCTGACGAACGCAAATGAATTCAGTAAAATGAATAACTTAGTTTTAAAATTAGGAAATGAATTATTTAGTCTGAGATATCAAGCCGTTGAATTTCACCCCACTCCGGTGATTCTGTTTCAGCATAGATTACATGTAGCACAGTGTGAACTAAAACAAAGAGGAAAACTTTTCAACCTACAAGTATTCCATACTGATAAATCCAATACGAATAAACATTTAATTATCAGATCGGAAAAGGCAATGAGCCACTATAAGAAAACACTTTGCGGAACGATGAAAGATCTATAAATAAAAGTTGAAGAACAACAACAAGAAGCAAAATTAACGGTGAGCCCCCAAGTCAGCACAATAATACTTTTAGGTCATATACCGGTCTCACAGCCGGATGACAGGAGTACCTGTAATATGGGTAAAAGAAACCTTTAGCAATGTACGTAACCTGATTTTAAACTGAGATTACTAAGGCTAGATCTACAAAAGAGGGTATAAATAAAATTTGAAAAAGAACTCCCACATAGTTTCAATTACGACAGGAAAATTGATCACGCATTTACGGTGAGTACCGTACATAACAATAGGGTTCAAAGCGCATAGACGGAAATAGTAGATATAAATTACTAATGTAAGTTAGCGGTAAACTCCAATTAAATTACACCGGGGTTAACTAAAGCCCGTAACAGATGGTATAAAGAACACTATAGTACCGCGGACTGCTTGGAACAGCAGCTCTTTCAGTATACTTATTAATGTGTTAGGCAAACAAGTCCATCCAGATCGCAGATTCCAGTTGGCCCGTGATTTCTGTAGGTACCAAACAGAAGACGCACTACCAGGGCCGTTTTCCACTGGAGAATAGCAACGTTTCTATCTGGCATGTAATATACATATTAGCAACACACATTCTCGCTCAAAATTAAATTCTCGTTGCGACTATGTTCCATATAACTGCCAGCAATTGTCGCTAGATGGCCATCCTCCGCTTATCGATGGTCAACGAACGTCTGCAAGCTCATCCGGACTGCCGCTAAGTTGGCGCAACAAAGAGAGCGCCTGTCCCCTGGAGGGACGCGAAAGAGGTGACTGCTTGGCTGCGAGCAAAGAGGTTACATTCCGCTTTCGATTTCGTATGGAAACAGCGAGTGGGTCAGTCCCTTAATACTAAGGCACAACCAGGTAATGTCTGTAAATTCAGAGCCACATCCGCCCTTGAGACAGCGGAAGAGGACACTAAGGTATCCAGTTACAATAACTGACCCACTTCTAACACTTATTTTCACCCAAATTATTTCTCAGCTGAAATATACTCTTACTGGATATAACTGTATTCTTTACAGCTACATTCAAGAGCCGAAGAAACTGGTACACCTACCTAACATCGTTTAGTGCTCCGGTGTGCACACAGAAGTGCCACAATACGACGTGGCATAGACTCGACTAACGCCTAAAACAGTGCTGGAGGGAACAGGCACCATCAATCCTGCAGGGCTGTACATAAATCCGTAAGAGTACGAGGGGCTGGAGATTTCCTCTGAACAGCACGTTGCAAGGCATCCAAGATATGCTCAATAATATTCATGGCTGGGAAGTGTAGTGGCCAGAGGAAGTGTTTAAACTCAGAAGAGTGTTCCTGGAGCCTCTCTGCAGCAATTTTGGATGTGTGGGGTGTCGCATTGTCCTGCTGGAATTAGCCAAGTCCGATGGAATGAACAATGGACATGAATGGATGAAGGTGAACAGACAGGATGCTTACGTACGTGTGGCCTGTCACAGTCGTATCTAGACGTATCAGAGGGTCCAGTATCACTCCAACTGCACACACTCCACACCATTACACAGCCTCCACCAATTTGAATAGTCCCTGTTGACATGCAGGGTCCATAACTTCATGATGTTTTCTCCATTCCCGTACACTTCTATCTGCTTGATACAATTTGAAACGATGCTCGTCCGACCAGGCAACACGTTTCCAGTCATGAACAGTCCAATTTCGATGTTGACAGGTCCAGGCGAGATCCAGGCGAGACCTAAAGCCTTGTGTCGTGCAATCATTAAGGGGACAAGAGCGGGCCTTAGGTTCCAAAAGCCCACATCGATAATGTTTCGTTGAATGGTGTGCACAATGGCACATGTTGATGGCCCAGCATTGAATATGCAGCAGTTTGCGGACTTGATTGACTTCTGTCACGCTCAGTGATTCTCTTCAGTCGTCGTTGGTCTCGTTCCTGCAGGATGTTTTTCATGCCGCAACGATGTCGGACATTTGATGTTTTACCGGATTCCTCATACTCACGATACACTCGTGAAGCGGTCGTATGGGAAAATACCCACTTCATCGCTACCTCAGAGATACTGTGTCCCATCGCTCACGCGCCGACTGTAACACTACGTCCAAATTCACTTAGATCTTGCTAACCTGCCATTGTAACAGCAGTAACCGATCTAACAAAAGCGTCAGACACTTGTTGTCTTATATAGGCGTTGCCGACCGCATAGTCGTATTCTGCCTGTTTAGGCCGCACGGTGTAACTGTGCCGTATGAGGCGCCTATCACAGTTCACGCGGCTCCCCCCGTCGGAGGTTCGAGTCCTCCCTGGGGCATGGGTGTGTATGGTGTCCTTCGCGTAACTTAGATTAAGATAGTTTAATTAGTTTGTAAGCCTAGGAACCGTTGACCTCAGCAGTTTGGTCCCAGAGAACCTTATCACAAATTTCCAAAACTTCTGCTTGTTTACATATCTCTGTATTTGAATACGCATGTCTAAACCAGTTTCTTTGGCACTTCAGTGTACATCAAAATTTGAACTTACGAAATTACATTGCTGTTAACTTCTCATGTCACCCAGTTTTTATTCCTAGTACTATGTGGCCAATACTATCACTTATAATAACTCGTTCTCGTACACTTCCGTGGACGATCCTGCAGTTAATTAATAATACATTAATTTTTTCTGTATGTTATTACGAATGTTATTCTTCGTAATTAATCGGGCTGATATTCTTCCGTCTCGGAAATCAGAGCGTTAATTATACTGTATGTGTAGGTGTTTCTGCAAGCTAAAGAGCCCATATGTGCGAGATGCAAGTTTTTTGGTACATGTATATAATTCAAATTTCACCTATTAAGGAGAGTCCTACAGACTCAGCTGCAGAGGTCGAGAAATCCGTATCCAGTTTCACCACAGAATCGTATGCGCCTCTAAGTCTTCCCCTAGGATCCAAAAGGATATCGATAGATTCGGTAAACATAACTGAAAAACTCCAGCTCAGTTTCCACCTCACGTGCGAGGCTAGTTGTCTTCAAGTAGTTAGCTTTCTGTAGAAACTGTTGATGGCTTCTGAAAGCAGGTGTCAGGCATCATAAGTGATAATATTAATCACAGTTTGATGACCGATGCAGCAAGTACACTCAGCAGCCGGTGGGAAAGCCTTCTCCATGCCCCGAACAAGACTTACGTCAAAAATATGTGGTTGTTCTTCCCAAATTTCCTTCTATTTCCTGAAAGGGGTACATCACCCACCTACTGGTGCAGAAGCCCCACGTTCTGCACTTGTCTTGTAATGTCAGAGACATCAATCCAGTCTCAAAAGATGAGAGATCTCCTGCCAGCAAGACGTCAGACTTGTTTGAAAGTGTAAGGAAAATGTAATGCGATCGGAAGGCACTGAGACTCAAGAGTCAACAAACGTGCCACTGCTTTTACCATAGATGCATCAACGCCACTGCACCCCAGTGCGGCAGCCTACAGCCTGCCGACCAAGCTCAGTGCAGTTCCCAACTGTTTCTGTATAATTTCCAGTGACATCCGCATCCTTTCACAACAAATGCATCTCCTCTTCATCTTCATCAACATTACTAATGTTCAATAGTAACAGTAGTACCTATCCACGCAGCTCTTAGATTTAACCCAATGAATGCTGCTACGCTCCTCCTCCGCAAAGCGCATACACGTTGTGGACATGTTGTCTAAAGAATCGGATAGCCTTTCCGCATCTATAGGAATAACCATAAATACCAAGCATCTACTTTGTACCTTATTATTCCACCAGTTTTTGACATCATGGGACCCACCACTGCAAACTACTCTGTGTAGAAATTTGATATCGTAGACCTGTAAACTGCAGCACAAACCCAAACACAGTAGAGGCGCTTCCATCTATTACATAGTCACACGATGAATACAGTCTTTGTAAATCGTGGTCATCATTAATAACATTGTGCAAAAAGGAAACAACTACCACCAGCCTTTGGCTAATGCTAGTAAAAAGAATCATCAATCTGAAAGTAAACCACGAAGTGTTATTTACATATACATCTACATCTATATCATATTTAAGAAGCTACCTAACGGCCTGTGGCACAGGATACTTTTGTACCAATAAATGAGCCCTCCAACTCTGTTCCATTTGCGAACAGTGCGTGGGAAAAATGATTGTCAGTAAGCCTCTGTATTTGCTCCAATTTCTCGAATTTTCTCCTCGCGATCATTACGAGAGATGTATGTAGTGTAAGTAATATGTTGCGTGATTCTGCCCAGAAATTTTTTTCTCGAAATTTCAAGAGGAAACTCTCTCTGCAATGCACAACGCCTCTCTTGTAACGCCTGCATCTCCGTAAAGTTCTCGTTCCGGCCAATCGATCAAGTGACGAAACACATCGCTCTTCGTTGGGTCTTCTCTACATCTTCTATTAGTCCTAACTGGTAGAGATCACATACAGATGAACAACACTCAAGAATCGGTGAATAAGCGCCTTATAAGCCACTTTCATCATTTCCTTAAGTGTCTTCCTACGAATTCCTCATGGATGAGCTACATTTCCGTAAAAGTCTTCGATGAATCTGAGCCTGGCATTTCCTCTTCCCACTATTCGTTTTATGTGGTCATTCCACTTAAGGTCGTTCTGGATAGTCACTCCTAGATATTTTGCGGCAGATACTGTTTCCAGGGTGGGAGCTCCCATAAGTATTGTAGCTGTCGAGTATTTGATTTCTTTTCCTATGTATGAGCAATATGTTACATTTATTTACATTCAAGGTCATCTTCCAGAGCCTGCACCATTCATCAATGCTATGGAGGTCGTTCTGCAAATCGTTATTGTATCAATACTCTCAAAAGAAATGCAGTGACGGAATGCATTGTCAAACTTTTGGATAAATGTGGATTACGAACCACATATAAAACAACAGAACTGGCAACAGTCACTCATTTTTGTGAAAGAAAAAGCGACCAACTGGTTACGGAAGATGTCTACAGAACTGCATGCAGCAGGAGCCGGGTAAATACTGGAACTCTGAAGACGGTTGTCGATACAAAGTTAATCTAAAATTGAAGATAATGCAGACCATGCTATACTGAATAGTCTGTGGTATCGCACCAATCCCTCAGAAATGACCCATACACAATTTAAAAAATAATATTATGTCAACACCATGGAACCAAACTACTCTGCCTATACAGGGTCTCCCAGGAGGAGTGGTCATTATTTAGGGATGTGACAGGAGATAATATTTAAAGGAAAAAGCTTCATATGGACTAATTCCCTGCCCGAAATGTTTTCCATGACAGGACACATTTAACCCTGCGGCAGGAGAGCTTAAGATTGTTGCGTCAGCGGGCGTGTGCGGCACTCAGTGCTGCCTACATTGAAATACATAAAAAAGCAGTTTTTTTAAATTTTTTGGTGGAATTAATTATTTATTGTTTATAACATCATTCTCTACAGTAAATTTTAATGTGATCTGTATGCATATATCCAAGATGCATGGGAAAATTAAAATTGTTACACAATACCTGACATACGTTTCAACGATATTTCCTAAGTGCTACTTTAATAACAAATTCTAAGTAAATTATAACCACAGATATGATTCGATTGCTTACCATTGTTAAGGCAAGTTTTACAAAAACGTGTAATATGTATAAAATCTTTGTAGTAATAATAAAGAGTAAAGCAGTCAGTAAATACATATCAAGAATCACACACTTTCTTCCTCCAGAGAAGCTCTGCAATCATTACATGTGTCAACATTGTGGCAATGTTGCTTCCAAACGAATCTTTTGCAGCTATGGCAACTGACAGTAGTTTTATTATTTTTTTACCACCACAAATATGGCACCTCCCACACCTTCTTACAGTCTCATCGTGATTTGCAGGAATTGATTGATGAGGTGACAGAAATCCTTGAATATCTCGTGGTAAAGTAGAGAGCTGAGCCCTTTCTTTCAAATGGCAGTCCATCAGAGGCCAGGCCAGGTTTGTTAGGTAGGTTTTTCTTCCAAATCTTTTCTCTGGATTGTTTGCAAAAGATAGGACCTGGGAATTTATCCCAGCAATATCCAGATAACGAAAAAACAATGCTAAGGGCCATCTTCTTGTGGTCCTTTGTGTAGAGTATGATGTACACATATAATCCACAGTATCGACTCCACCTTTTGTTGCATTGTAGTCCAAATTTACAACAGACTTGCCTGTAGCGGTTTCGATTTCAGCAGTTTCATGCATTGATGACAGGAAAAGCACAGCCTTATTCCTTTTTGTTTGGCACGAAACCAGAGAGAAGTCCCCTTGGAATCTGAAAAGAAAATTTCCAATTTCTCGCGATCTGTTGGTCAAAAATTCCGGAGGAGTTTCCTTCTTGTTCTTTTTCAATGTTCCAATGAACGTTAGCCCATTTTCTAAAAGATGCTGGGCTACTGGATAACTACTGTAGTAGTTGAAACTTCCTGGCAGATTAAAACTGTGTGCCCGACCGAGACTCGAACTCGGGACCTTTGCCTTTCGCCAGGTTTGCAGGAGAGCTTCTGTAAAGTTTGGAAGGTAGGAGACGAGGAACTGGCAGAAGTAAAGCTATGAATACCGGGCGTGAGTCGTGCTTCGGTAGCTCAGATGGTAGAGCACTTGCCTGCGAAAGGCAAAGGTCCCGAGTTCGAGTCTCGGTCGGGCACACAGTTTTAATCTGCCAGGAAGTTTCATATCAGCGCACACTCCGCTGCAGAGTGAAAATCTCATTCTGGATACTGTAGTAGTTGTCCGCAGTTACATTCCTGTGAGTTCTCTTGATTGGCTCAACCTAACTCCTCACAATATTCATTGGCTTGTTAGATGCAACAAATGGTCCAGGATTCTGTTTGCCGCAGTGTACTTCAAAATTAAAAGTATAAAATGTCTTGCTATCGCACAATGCACACAACTTAAATCCATACTTAGCGGGCTTATTGGGCATGTACTGAACAAAACCACAACGTCCGCGAAATGGGACAAGCATTTCGTTTATGGTTGTGAACTCCCTTGGACTGTAATTTCTGCAGTTGTTGAGAAATGCTGGGTGAAGATTGCGGATGGCAGCAAGTTTATCCGTTGCTAGTCGTCCTTTTCGTGTAGAAGTATCGTCAAACCTGAGTCACCAGAGCAAGAACAGAAAGCGCTGGTAGCTAAATGCTGCCCTTAGAATAATCATTACTGTGCCATTTGATGCCGACAGTTCTAATACATTTGTGCGTCCTCCTTTTTATACAGAAATGAGAAACAGTGCTCCTAAAAGAGCTGTTATCTCAGAAGCAAAAGTAGTTTTGCAATCTCTAGCCGTTGCGTAATTCACAGATGATCTCTTGTTATTTATGTACTTGTTTCTGTTTGCAACGACATAATCAATTATCTCAGGATCAAACAATTTGAGAAAACATTCAATTTCAGTTTTAGCTTCTCTACCATTGCATTTCGGGCCGGGTAGGACTTTGATTATATTCTTACGTTTTGGTTTCCGTGGTAATGCTAACGGATTATTTATCCACAAAATTTCTTGGTCCTTACCAATATAAAAATGGCAGTCATGATGTGGCATTCCTTTCACTTCATTCCCGTAAACTCATGACTGCTCAGATTTGCTGGAATGACCTGCGGTTTCAATTATTTCTGCTTCCTCGTCGCTTTCAGAGAAATCTGCGTAATCTTCTTCGTCTTATGATTGCAGAAGAAGACGCACAATTTCTTCTGACGTTAGTCCTTTCCTTTGTGCGGACCTGCCAGACAATAAAATAATTGTAATGCCATAGCAATGTTAATAACTAAATCATCATTCACCCACAGAGTGTAAAACAAAGCTTCTAATCATCAAAACATTCGACAGTGGTACGGCTACATGTACTTACATTACGGGCGCGTGCGGTACGCAGTGCTGTTTCAGTGCAGTCTTCCACTTCACAGGTGAGTCACAGCTGTTATGGTTGGTATAATGACGGCGCAATAATGCAGTTTGGCGCGTGACTAAACAATCGAAGGATATCTAGCACCACTGTTGTGTGCTCGGCGCGCTGACGTATTTATTGAACGAAAACAAAATTGGCGGCATTGTATGCCGCCACGGGCCTGCCGCAGGGTTAATGGACATTGCAATTTATATTCTTTAACATTCAACCCAAAAATTATTTTTAAAGCTGAATTTTACTAGCCCATTCGATAGAGCGGTTCCAAATTAGACTAGTGCGATATTTTCTTATCGATATATATTAGCAGTAACAGTAAAACAAGAAGAACAACCAGCTGTTGCATGTCGGTATTTGCCAATGGTGGCCAGGGGGCTGCTGTTGGACCACTGGATATTCTTCATGTTTTACTGTCCCTGCCGATTCATATCAATACAATAAATACTGCACTGGACTAATTTGCGGCCGCTCTATCGAATTTCCACGTAAAATTCCATTTAAAAATATTTTTTTCTGTACTGAATAATACAGAAACATCTACATTAAATGTCCACATTTTTACAAGAAGGCAATAAACACCGCTCTGGCTGCAGAGAGTTTTTTTTATTAAAGCTCCTTTTTTTAACCAGTTTCATACCAGTTTTGCTCATCCTCAAGTATTCTAAACAGGGTTTAGAGAGGAAGTATTTTACAATTTTTCGCGCTGGCTTATTAACCTTGTTGTATGAAGGAGACTAATTTGACCATTAGGTACTTACATGAATTTTACGTTGTCCTGAAGCATTGTCCCATCCATCACATCATGGATAAATTAAAACCTACGTATGTCAAATGTATAAAAATAGTGTGTCCCTAAAACAAACTTTAATGAGTGTGGAGAGAAAAATTAATCCCCACAGATCGTTCGGAAATTTATTTAAGCACCATTAAAAACGTACCATATTATCAGCTGGAGGCAATGAGATCACGATTGTAAGGAACACGGGACTAGCTAGAGCCCTATACAAGCTGCCATGAAGAAAACTGCACTGGCCATGGTTTCCGAAAAGCTAGAGTGATGGTGTTAGACGAGGGGGGGGGGGGGCTAGTGCGCCGATCGGTGAAGCGTGAATAAGACAGAGGTGCTGTACATAAAAATTAATTACAGTTTAAATCAGCCATAGATAAAGCATGGACAATGAGTAGATAGATAACGAATACAGCAAATCCCTTACGATGTAGACAAATAATATTTCTACATCTACATCTACATCTATACTCCGCGAGCCACCTTACGGTGTGTGGCGGAGGGTACTTATTGTACCACTATCTGATCCCCCCTTCCCTGTTCCATTCACGAATTGTGCGTGGGAAGAACGACTGCTTGTAAGTCTCCGTATTTGCTCTAATTTCTCGGATCTTTTCGTTGTGATCATTACGCGAGATATATGTGGGCGGTAGTAATATGTTGCCCATCTCTTCCCGGAATGTGATCTCTCGTAATTTCGATAATAAACCTCTCCGTATTGCGTAACGCCTTTCTTGAAGTGTCCGCCACTGGAGCTTGTTCAGCATCTCCGTAACGCTCTCGCGCTGACTAAATGTCCCCATGACGAATCGCGCTGCTTTTCGCTGGATCATGTCTATCTCTTCTATTAATCCAACCTGGTAAGGGTCCCATACTGATGAGCAATACTCAAGAATCGGACGAACAAGCGTTTTGTAAGCTACTTCTTTCGTCGATGAGTCACATTTTCTTAGAATTCTTCCTATGAATCTCAACCTGGCGCCTGCTTTTCCCACTATTTGTTTTATGTGATCATTCCACTTCAGATCGCTCCGGATAGTAACTCCTAAGTATTTTACGGTCGTTACCGCTTCCAATGATTTACCACCTATGGCATAATCGTACTGGAATGGATTTCTGCCCCTATGTATGCGCATTATATTACATTTATCTACGTTTAGGGAAAGCTGCCAGCTGTCGCACCATGCATTAATCCTCTGCAGGTCTTCCTGGAGTACGTACGAGTCTTCTGATGTTGCTACTTTCTTGTAGACAACCGTGTCATCTGCAAATAGCCTCACGGAGCTACCGATGTTGTCAACTAAGTCATTTATGTATATTGTAAACAATAAAGGTCCTATCACGCTTCCTTGCGGTACTCCCGAAATTACCTCTACATCTGCAGATTTTGAACCGTTAAGAATGACATGTTGTGTTCTTTCTTCTAGGAAATCCTGAATCCAATCACAAACCTGGTCCGATATTCCGTAAGCTCGTATTTTTTTCATTAAACGTAAGTGCGGAACCGTATCAAATGCCTTCCTGAAGTCCAGGAATACGGCATCAATCTGCTCGCCAGTGTCTACGGCACTGTGAATTTCTTGGGCAAATAGGGCGAGCTGAGTTTCACATGATCTCTGTTTGCGGAATCCATGTTGGTTATGATGAAGGAGATTTGTATTATCTAAGAACGTCATAATACGAGAACACAAAACATGTTCCATTATTCTACAACAGATTGACGTAAGCGAAATAGGCCTATAATTATTCGCATCTGATTTATGACCCTTCTTGAAAATGGGAACGACCTGCGCTTTCTTCCAGTCGCTAGGTACTTTACGTTCTTCCAGCGATCTACGATAAACTGCTGATAGAAGGGGGGCAAGTTCTTTAGCATAATCACTGTAGAATCTTAAGGGTATCTCGTCTGGTCCGGATGCTTTTCCGCTACTAAGTGATAGCAGTTGTTTTTCAATTCCGATATCGTTTATTTCAATATTTTCCATTTTGGCGTCCGTGCGACGGCTGAAGTCAGGGACCGTGTTACGATTTTCCGCAGTGAAACAGTTTCGGAACACTGAATTCAGTATTTCTGCCTTTCTTCGGTCGTCCTCTGTTTCGGTGCCATCGTGGTCAACGAGTGACTGAATAGGGGATTTAGATCCGCTTACCGATTTTACATATGACCAAAACTTTTTAGGGTTCTTGTTTAGATTGTTTGCCAATGTTTTATGTTCGAATTCGTTGAATGCTTCTCTCATTGCTCTCTTTACGCTCTTTTTCGCTTCGTTCAGCTTTTCCTGATCAGCTATGATTCGACTACTCTTAAACCTATGATGAAGCTTTCTTTGTTTCCGTAGTACCTTTCGTACATGATTGTTATACCACGGTGGATCTTTCCCCTCGCTTTGGACCTTAATCGGTACGATCTTATCTAAGGCGTACTGGACGATGTTTCTGAATTTTTTCCATTTTTGTTCCACATCCTCTTCCTCAGAAATGAACGTTTGATGGTGGTCACTCAGATATTCTGCGATTTGTGCCCTATCACTCTTGTTAAGCAAATATATTTTCCTTCCTTTCTTGGCATTTCTTATTACACTTGTAGTCATTGATGCAACCACTGACTTATGATCACTGATACCCTCTTCTACATTCACGGAGTCGAAAAGTTCCGGTCTATTTGTTGCTATGAGGTCTAAAACGTTAGCTTCACGAGTTGGTTCTCTAACTATCTGCTCGAAGTAATTCTCGGACAAGGCAGTCAGGATAATGTCACAAGAGTCTCTGTCCCTGGCTCCAGTTCTGATTGTGTGACTATCCCATTCTATACCTGGTAGATTGAAGTCTCCCCCTATTACAATAGTATGATCACGAAACTTCTTCACGACGTTCTGCAGGTTCTCTCTGAGGCGCTCAACTACTACGGTTGCTGATGCAGGTGGTCTATAGAAGCATCCGACTATCATATCTGACCCACCTTTGATACTTAGCTTAACCCAGATTATTTCACATTCGCATTCGCTAATAACTTCACTGGATATTATTGAATTCTTTACTGCTATAAATACTCCTCCACCATTGGCGTTTATCCTATCCTTGCGGTATATATTCCATTCTGTGTCTAGGATTTCGTTACTGTTCACTTCCGGTTTTAACCAACTTTCCGTTCCTAATACTATATGCGCACTATTTCCTTCAATAAGAGATACTAATTCAGGAACCTTGCCCTGGATACTCCTGCAGTTTACCAATATTACGTTAACTTTTCCTGTTTTTGGTCTCTGAGGACGGACGTTCTTTATCAACGATGATAATGTCCTCTCTGGTAAGCCGTCAGGTATTTTATCGTTTCGCCCAAGGGGGGGTCCCTCTAACCTAAAAAACCCCCGTGTGCACGCCACACGTACTCTGCTACCCTAGTAGCTGCTTCCGGTGTGTAGTGCACGCCTGACCTGTCTAGGGGGGCCCTACAGTTCTCCACCCAATAACGGAGGTCGATGAATTTGCAACCATTATAGTCGCAGAGTCGTCTGAGCCTCTGGTTTAGACCCTCCACACGGCTCCAAACCAGAGGACCGCGATCGACTCTGGGCACTATGCTGCAGATATTAAGCTCAGCTTGCACTCCGCGTGCGATGCTGGTTGTCTTCACCAAATCAGCCAGCCGCCGGAAGGAACCAAGGATGGCCTCAGAACCCAAGCGGCAGGCGTCATTCGTTCCGACATGTGCTACTATCTGCAGCCGGTCACACCCAGTGCGTTCAATAGCTGCCGGAAGGGCCTCCTCCACATTACGGACGAGACCCCCCGGCAAGCACACCGAGTGCACACTGGCATTCTTCCCCGACCTACCCGCTATTTTCCTGAGGGGCTCCATAACCCGCCTAACGTTGGAGCTCCCTATAACTAATAGGCCCGCCCTCTGTGACTGTCGGGACGTTGCCGGAGAATCGGCCACTGGCCCAACAGGCGAGGCATCCTGTGGTGGCTCGGAAACGATGTCATCACCACTAGGAAGCACCCCGTACCTGTTGGAAAGGGGTAAGGCAGCTGCCACGCGGCCAGATCCCACCTTCGCCTTTCGGCCAGGCACGCGAGAGCCCACCACTGTCCGCCATTCACCCTGGAGTGATGGCTGACCGGTAAGATGCTCACTGCCGGAAGACGCAGCGACATCAGGGGTTCCATGTGATTCCAAGGCCACCGAAGTAGGCATAGGTCTCACCACAGTTGCCCCAACGCCACTACGAGCCGACGCCTGTGCCTCGAGCTCGATGAGCCTAACAGACAAAGCCTCCACCTGCCCCCGAAGAGTGGCCAATTCTCCTTGCGTCCGCTCACAACAACCACAGTCCCTACACATGACTATGTTTACCCTACCCTATACGGTGACAAATTCCCAAGATAATCTTCTGATGAGCTACTCTGATAATCAAGAAACACTCACTGAAATACGAGACGCGAAAACTACGCTAGGTTTTCCCAGAAAAACTATTTAAAAGCTAAGCGCAGCAAATAAGTACAAAAACGCTTTATAGAAACAGTACTCGCTGCTGCTGGTGCTCTCGCTCTCGCTGTCACAAGACAACTGCTGATTCAAGTGACTAGTGGCTAACGGCCGCGAAACAAACAAATGACGGTTTTAGGGCGCTTTCTGTTCTAAACGATCAATGGATATTATTCCACGCAGTTAGAGAACCAGTGGAGAATTTATAAACAGTAACAGTTTCTGCAAGCAGCAGAATACTTTGTCGAAAAATAACAACAGCGGGCAAGATAGTTCAGGTAGACAAAATTTTCTAAGACATTCCTATGTCTCAGTTCTGTCTGGGTGGTTAAGATGAGCTCGCTACATTTTTGAAAGTATAGGTACACCGCTATCTTCTCTAAAATATTGAGATTGTTAGCCTTATTCTCCAAATGTATGAATTGCATATTTTCGTGTATGTCCGTGATCTGATGTGCTGTGTGGGGT
Source organism: Schistocerca cancellata (assembly GCF_023864275.1). Taxonomy (NCBI): domain Eukaryota; kingdom Metazoa; phylum Arthropoda; class Insecta; order Orthoptera; family Acrididae; genus Schistocerca; species Schistocerca cancellata. The sequence goes on along the minus strand of NC_064632.1, from coordinate 214,717,767 downwards.
AAAATGCAACCTGAATTCGGGCAACTGATGCGCTTTTTACACCGAGTTGAGAAACTTCTGCCGGTTTGGCCTATGTATTTGGCGTCACATTGCTGACGAGGGATCCAGTAGACACCCGTTAACTTCAACCTATCACGAATCATTCTTTCCTTACGTATAAACTTTTGGTCATTGTTTTTAGGAATATAATAACCCAGGGCTAATTTTTGGATACGAGACATTTCTCTATTTTATCAGAAACATCTCCAAAGAAAGGAATTCTATGGTATTTCTTCCTAGTGGAAGCTGTATTGTCTGTTGTATTGAAAGCAGTGACGGTCTTTGGTTGGTATGAAAATTGTGCCATACTGCAATTCTTATTTAGTCTTCCTACTACACCCTTGTTCATGATACGTGCAAAAGCGTTGTAACCGTTCGAGGCTGCTATGAACTGCATTGTCTGACATTCACGTTTGAATGCCTCTGTAGAGAGTACGACACTATTCAGAGTGAACAGAAGTGCTCCAGGTGCAGCCCTTATGTGTAGTCGGGTGTTTGTATATGCTATGTATAACCACATCAGAAGTCATTGGCTTTCTGTAAATATATTCAACCAACTTACCTTTAATATTTGCACATAAATATAAAGATGGGAGGATTCCATTTTCGATTAATTTCATAGTAAACTGAATATTGTGTTGAATTTGTATAATTATCAAAATCTGGAAAAGAGTCACTATATAATAGAATAATGTCATCAAAGTACCTTGCCCAAATCATCCATATTTTTAGAAAGTAATTTAAGATTTCCAATCATATTATGCTCGAAAGTAGCAACGAATACATTGCAAGGCATTAGGATAATAGAGCACCAAATGCGAGACCTTGTTTCTGTATATATGTGGTATCTCGGAACTTCAAATGATAGAAGTTACAAATTACTTTGAGGAACTGGCGTATTTCGTTCACTCCCTTCCATGGTCCTCCACTATGCTCAATTCGATTCCTGCTTATTATTTAGTGCGACTGGTCAGTCGGGACGGTGGAGTAGATGTTATTCATGTCAAAGTATACCAGCGAAGTGCCTTCAGGAATGGAAACACCAAAGATTTTTAATTACGTAATTTGTATTAAAAATATTAAAAATCACCGCGTTTTGAAATTCTCATTTAAATAATTTGACAGTAGTGACTCCAAATGATATCAAATCCCAGATATGACATTAATTATAGGACGGATAGGAAAATTGTCCTTGTGTAGTTCTATGGCACTTAGCCTGTACGCTGTAGGATTAATAAGGATAATTGTTCTTTTTCTAAGTGTATTGGTATTATTTTTTTGTACTTCATTGTTTTCTTAACGCTACTAACCTGCTTTGCAGTTGTGACTTATATACTTTCCTCTGTGTTATTTACCTTATAAACTGATTAACTTTATCACCGTCTTCGTCCTAGTGCATGTATATGGCATACTTTAATTTGTCTGAGTGTATCATAAGGGCTTTATTGTCCTCAAGATTTTTCCGTAAGGTGTTGTTCTGTGTATGTCAGCAAGAATGCGAGTGAGTAGGAACATCGGTACCGGTCCAGTATGTTTCTATTACCCTAGCCCCGTGGGAATATGCTGTCCTGGGCAGCAGTAAATAAATCCCAGTCTAGAAAACGATATGAGAAATGAATTCGTCGTATTGCTGATGTAATAATTCCTCCTGAGTGGTATAGGACATTCCCTTATTCAACTACATTGTTTTTCCTTTTGTCGAGTATTTTTCTATTACTCTATTTACCCTCGAGGCAACTTCGTTGCGTTGAGCTGTAGTAATCAAATTCCCGTTGCGATGAGCTGTAGTAAGCAAATTCCCATCTAGGTCAGAAACAGTATGAGAAATCAGTTCGTCGAACTGCTGTTGCGATGCCTACTTCTGAGTATTATAGGACAGTACCTTATCCAACAACATTTTTGATTCCATTTACCAAAAATAATGTTTGTCAATTTACTGGTCTTTGGGAAGAATGGAAACTCGCATTTTGGTACTGCAATATTAGACGTACTGTGCTGAAACTCCTGTCGTTTTGGAAATTTTCTATCCTGGCTGTTAGACAACCAGTATCTGAAATTTTCGAGATATGTATTGATATATTACAAGACAAACTGGAACTACTGATCAGATAACTTCAGATAAATGCAGATGAGTAAAGTGTAGTTCCCTATTTACCTTATCCCTCATACTTCAGAGAGAGCGAATTTCATTTCTAATTCAGGAGAATATTACACTCATCATATTTTGTCTGTGCTACTTAAAGGCTGTGAAATAGGTTTCTGATATAATTAGGGATAATCTTTTCTCTTAAGCAATATCCGTTAAATTGGATATTTTTCGAAATCTTTACAATATTTTTCTTGAGATTTACATATTTACAAAATATTCAGTTGGTTATGTAGGGAAATTTGTACATACTATTTTGATTTCAACAAAAAAAATCTTTATTGAGTCAGGGCGGTGTTTATTGCTTCCTTATTAAAATGCGAACATTTCACAGTGGTTGCCCTCAATACGAAATAATATGTATATTAAAGACCATTCCTAAATATGAAATAATTTCGAAAAAATGCTTAATCTAAGATCCTAGACGTCAAAAAATTGAAATAAAATTAAATCAAGCCTCAATTGCAAGATTAACAAGAAACTCTAACAAACACGAACAATGAAACGGATGGTTTATCAAGCGAAAATGTGTTCTCTAACAGATAATTGTTGCCAAATACATAAAATGTCCCAAATGGAACGTCCAGTATGAGATATATATCTATTGCACTAAGATCGATGAGCCTGCTGAAGAGTAAACATTACCTACCAGCATCCAAATTTTCACTGTGTTTCAAAATATACTTGCAATTTTATTTTTGTAATGTGTAATTAGAGTCAGCCAAAATAAAAACTGATCAACTCAAACAATATTTTTCACAGTGTAATATCGTAAGTTTATTCGACGTGTCGACCCTAAATTCGTCTCGTCTGATATTGACATTGTGTTAACAGTGAAACCAAAATAACAGGAACGACTATTAACTCAGCAGCGAATGAGCACCGCTGCTGCCTGGTGTAAACAGAAAGACAGCACGCAGTGGGCTGGATGGATCGGGAAAGGATGACGTAGTGAACGCATGTGTTACTAGTCACTGCATATTTTTATCCAATACCATTGCAAAAACACTATATATATTAACTTACTGAAAATATGAAAAGTCCCAGCCTTTCTGCAGAAGTGACACTTACGAGGCTGTATTAGCACTGCGGCCCTGTGGTTTAGTCTCGCACAAGACTCTAATGAAGACATCCAAAAGATCATACAGAATTTCAGTGACAAATATTGTGTAATGCATCCAAATTTTGCGCTTTTCATTATAAAATAAATCCAAATAAATGCCACATCAGTAAAGAAAATGCATGTGACAGTTCTTAGAAAATACACACATCAAAAGAGTTTTGCATCACCCCAGTTCCCAGAACTCCTGAAGATATACGTTGACTGTAGATACTGTATCACAGACACAGTCCCTTTGACTGTTCAGAGACGTCACTAAACCCGGCCAAAGATGTAAACAAACATGCAGGAGCAGCGCGTATTAGACGAAGGGGGTCCGACAGCCGTTCAGATCCAGTCATTCCACCACGAAGGAAGAACACGGATCGTGATGTCTGTACTTCAACCATGCCTAGACAGTCAATACTGCTGTTCGATCGCCTCCGTATCGTTACTTTGTGCCAGGAAGGGCTCTCAACAAGGGAAGTGTCCAAGCGTCTCGGAGTGAACCAAAACGATGTGGTTCGGACATGGAGGAGATACAGAGAGACAGGAACTGTCCATGACGTGACTCACTCAGACCGCCCAAGGGCTACTACTGCAATGGTTGACCGCTACCCTGTGGATTATGGCTTGGAGGAACTCTGACATCAACGCCACCATGTTGAATAATGCTTCTCGTGCAGCCACAGGATGTCGTGTTACGACTCAAACTGTGCGCAATAGGCTGCATGATGCGCAACTTCACTCACGACGTCAATGGCGAGGTCCATCTTTGCAAGCACGACACCATGCAGCGCGGTACAGATGGGCCCAACAACATGCGGAATGGACGACTCAGGATTGGCATTACGTTCTCATCACCAATGAGTGTCGCATATGCTGCCAACCAGACAATCGTCTGCGACGTGTTTGGAGGCAACACGGTGAGGCTGAACGCCTTAGACACACTGTCCAGCGTGTGCAGCAAGGTGAAGGCTCCCTGCTGTTTTGGGCTAGCATTATGTAGGGCCGACGTAAGGCGCTGGTGGTCACGGAAGGAGCCGTAAAGACTGTACGATACGTGAATGCCATCCTCCGATCGACAGTGCAACCATATCAGCAGCATATAGGCAAGGCATTCGTCTTCATGGACGACAATTCGCATTCCCATCGTGCACATCTTGTGAATGACCTCCTTCAGGATAACACATCGCCCGAGTAGAGTGGCCAGCATGTTCTCTCGAACATGCCTGGGACAGACTGAAAAGGGCTGTTTATAGACGACGTGACCCACCAACCACTCTGAGGGATCTACGCCGAATCGCCGCTTTCTGGAATGGGACAATCCGGACCGACAGTTTCCTTGATGAACTTGTGTATAGTACGCCGCGACGAATACAAGCATGCATCAATGCAAGAAGAGGTGCTACTGGATATTAGAGGTACTGGCGTGTACAGCACTATGGATCACCACACCTGAAGGTCTCGCTGTATGGTGGTATGACATGCAACGTGTGGTTTTCATAAAAAGGACGGCAACGTAGTTTATGTTGATCTCTATTCCAGTTTTCTGTACAGGTTCCGGAGCTCTCGCAACAGAGGTGATGCAAAACTTTTTTGATGTGTGAAGAATCGTATGTACTGATTCTTCATCTTTCCACTTGATTAACACTCCATTTTGTAGCACGGACACAACTCAGTGCTTTCAGCTACAGTGTAGTTTGACCGATTTCCATTCTACATATTAACAATGATTATTACGTTAGTATTTATGTCCTCCCTTTTTATTTTATTCTCCTACCATCTTCATCTTTAATATAGAACGGTTTGAAGCCACCCTTTTCAACTTTTCGCAACTGGAAATTGGACAATTTGTCTGGTACTTGGTTTTGATTTCCTTTAATATAAATGGTTTTTATTTGAAATTATTGTAGAAACGACAATGCTGTAGATCGTTCTATACCCCCTTAAGAATCTACAGGTCACATGGTGTACGTACGCTAGTTCTATAATTGCGCAAGCTTTGCCTGTTGTTGTGGTCTTCAGTCCCGAGACTGGTTTGATGCAGCTCTCCATGCTACCCTATCCTGTGCAAGCTTCTTCATCTCCCAGTACCTACTGCACCCTACATCCTTGTGGAAATTAAAGCATCCTTCTCAGAAACGAAGTCATTAATTCATATCAAATTTAGATTGTGATAGCAAATGTGATCTTTAGATGTTCATCTTGAACCATTTCGTCGGCAGTTTAAAAGACAGTTACTTCAGTGCAGAATGGTTCGTTATAGTCTGAAAGATTTCATATTCCATCTTCGGCTAATTCAGTCTTTACATGTTCAAATGGCATATCTATGATATAATCAACGTAATCCTGTGAATGATTTATAAGTCTTTTATTTCAGTGAGAAGTTCTTTGTCGATTTGCTCTCACTTTTCCAAGATCTTCTCTAAACACCTCTACAATGTATATCAGAAAAAAATTAAGTTCTTACTCACGAATCTTGAATTTGATCTACGTTTGGCAAGCTCTTTCATTAATGCAAGGACTCCACTTTCCAGTGTTTGCAATGTCTGTGTAGCGATCAAGAGCTCGTGTATGTACACTGTTATTAGGGAACTCCATCCTGTTTCTAATACTTGATTTAATGCTGACTGTTATTTGAAAATATTTATCCAGAAGGATACCACTATGAACTGGTAACCTTTGGCCGTACATAAAATATAATAGTAATTAATATCCTCAGCAGCTTATTTCACTCGACAATTGCCCACTGTGAAATGTAGACTAGTTATGCGTGTTATGCCATGTAACTGTCATGATATCATTCACAACTGAACTTGACTGACATACATTAACAATCCTCTTAAGAAAGGCTGCTACATCTAGCAGAGGCAAGTCATAAGTCCACATTCTCAGAGGAACAAAGTTTGCTAGGCGACCTCGAAATAACCATCCTTCACAGGCCCATAATTGGTGCTACGTGAGCTTCAGAGGAAAAAAGAGAATATTGTGCGAAATTCTCGGTATAGCAGTAAAAATGAGCTAAGTCTGTCTTACGGACTTTTATAAATTTCGCTTATCAATCAAATGGAATATCGTTATGTTAAGCTTCATCAAATTACGAGTAAATAAACCTTCGACGGATCCAATAAATTCAGGGAAATTCATATACGTGAACAGTGGAAAGGAAGAAATATCACCTCTAAAGTGAACAGTATATAGCATAAATAAAGGTTTTAAATGTTTGTGAAGGATAAATATGTGAATCGCATTCAAAGAATTTTGGAAAGACAGTTTTTTTCACTGCTTAATTCTGTACGAATAAATTAAATTAAGTGAACACAAAGTATATGTCATAGGCAGTATTTAGAAATGTTCGTCATCGTTCAACATTATATTCTGCATTTGTCTGCAGATAAATATATACTTACTGTACTAGCAGTTTCACCTCGGAGTCTTGGTGTAACCTCCTGTGACAAACTTCATACGATACGTACTAAAACACTGAATTTTTTGTGTGAACTGTAATGTGTAAGACACAAAAATGCTACAATAGTCCATAGAGCCACAACTGTATTCATAAGATGATTCGCTGTACGTTTTCCTCCATAACGCATCACACTGTATTGATGTAAGATAAAATACTGAAAATAAAGTTATCGGGTGGCATAATTGCATAGGAGATAACGTCTGATGATCGGAGGGTCAATGTGGAAGCTGGCCGTGTGGCATCGCCCGCTCTGCCTGTGAGTGGACATATGGCTGCTCCTTCAGCAAGGTCCGAGCAGGCACACGGGGGGAGGGGTTTATTAGTTATTGGGAGCTCCAACGTTAGGCGGGTGATGGAGCCCCTTAGGGAAATAGCGGGAAGGTCGGGGGAAAAGGCCAGTGTTCACTCTGTCTGCTTGCCGGGGGTTCTCATCCGAGATGTGGAGGAGGCCCTACCGGCGGCGATAGAGAGCACTGGGTGCACCCGACTGCAAATTGTTGCTCATGTCGGCACCAATGACTCCTGCCGTCTGGGTTCAGTTCGTACAGGCGGTTGGCGGAATTGGTGAAGGCGGAAAGCCTCGCTCGCGGGGTGAAATCAGAGCTAACTATTTGTAGTATCGTTCCCAGAACCGATCGCGGTCCTCTGGTTTGGAGCCGAGTGGAAGGCTTAAACCAGAGGCTCAGACGATTCTGCGGAGGTGCAAATTTCTCGACCTCCGCTATCGGGTGGAGAAATGTAGGGTCCCCCTGAATAGGTCAGGCGTGCACTACACGCCGGAAGCGGCTACAAGGGTAGCGGAGTACGTGTGGGGTGCACATGGGGGTGTTTTAGGTTAGAGATTCCCCTCCCTAGGCCCGACAAGACGCCTCCTGAGACGCGGCAAGGTAGGAGTAGGCAAAATGCTACAGGGAATAACATTATTAATGTGATAATAGTAAACTGCAGGAGCGTCTACAGAAAGGTCCCAGAACTGTTCTCATTATTAAACGGTCACAATGCCCATATAGTACTAGGGACAGAAAGTTGGCTGAAACCAGACTTAAACAGTAATGAAATTCTAAACTCAGATTGGAATGTATACCGCAGAGACAGGCTGGACAGTGAAGGGGGAGGCGTGTTTATAGCGATAAGAAGTGCAATAGTATAGAAGGTAATTGACGGAGATCCGAAATGTGAAATGATTTGGGTGAAGGTCACGGTTAAAGCAGGCTCAGACATGGTAATTGGATGTCTCTATAGGCCCCCTGGCTCAGCAGCTGTTGTGGCTGAGCACCTGAAGGATAATTTGGAAAATATTCCGAGTAGAGTTCCCCACCATGTTATAGTTCTGGGTGGAGATTTTAATTTGCCGGATATAGACTGGGAGACTCAGACGTTCATAACGGGTGGCAGGGACAAAGAATCCAGTGAATTTTTTTAAGTGTTTTATCTGAAAACTACCTTGAGCAGTTAAACAGAGAACCGACTCGTGGCGATAACATATTAGACCTTCTGGCGAAAAAACAGACCCGAACTATTTGAAAAAGTTAAGGCAGAACAGGGAATCAGCGATCATAAAGCGATTACGGCATCGATGATTTCAGCCGTAAATAGGAATATTAAAAAGGGTAGGAAGATTTTTCTGTTTAGAAAAAGTGACAAAAAGCAGATTTCAGAGTACCTGTTGGCTCAACACAAAATTTTTTCTCAAGTACAGATTGTGTTGAGGATCAGTGGACAAAGTTCAAAACCGTCGTACATAATGCGTTAGATGAGTATGTGCCAAGCAGGATCGTAAGAGATGGAAAAGAGCCACCGTGGTGCAACAACCGAGTTAGAAAACTGCTGCGGAAGCAAAGGGAACTTCACAGCAAACATAAACATAGCCAAAGCCTTGCAGACAAACAAAAATTACGCGAAGCGAAATGTAGTGTGAGGAGGGCTATGCGAGAGGCGTTCAATGAATTCGAAAGTAAAGTTCTATGTACTGACTTGGCAGAAAATCCTAAGAAATTTTGGTCTTATGTCAAAGCGGTAGGTGGATCAAAACAAAATGTCCAGACACTCTGAGACCAAAATGGTACTGAAACAGAGGATGACAGACTAAAGGCCGATATACTAAATGTCTGTTTCCAAAGTTGTTTCACAGAGGAAGATTGCACTGTAGTTCCTTCTCTAGATTGTCGCACAGATGACAAAATGGTAGATATCGAAATAGACGACAGAGGGATAGAGAAACAATTAAAATCGCTCAAAAGAGGAAAGGCCTCTGGACCTGATGGGATACCAGTTCAAATTTACACAGAGTACGCGAAGGAACTTGCCCCCCTTCTTGCAGCGGTGCACCGTAGGTCTCTAGAAGAGATTAGCGTTCCAAAGGATTGGAAAAGGGCACAGGTCATCCCCGTTTTCAAGAAGGGACGTCGAACAGATGTGCAGAATTATAGACCTATATCTCTAACGTCGATCAGTTGTAGAATTTTGGAACACGTATTGTGTTCGAGTATAATGACTTTTCTGGAGGCTAGAAATCTACTCTGTAGGAATCAGCATGGGTTTCGAAAAAGACGGTCATGTGAAACCCAGCTCGCGCTATTCGTCCACGAGACTCAGAGGGCCATAGACACGGGTTCACAGGTGGATGCCGTGTTTCTTGACTTCCGCAAGGCGTTCGATACAGTTCCCCACAGTCGTTTAATGAACAAAGTAAGAGCATATGGACTATCAGACCAATTGTGTCATTGGATTGAGGAGTTCCTGGATAACAGGACGCAGCATGTCATTCTCAATAGAGAGAAGTCTTCCGAAGTAAGAGTGATTTCAGGTGTGCCGCAGGGGAGTGTCATAGGACCGTTGCTATTCACAATATACATAAATGACCTGGTGGATGACATCGGAAGTTCACTGAGGCTTTTTGCAGATGATGCTGTGGTGTATCGAGAGGTTGTAACAATGGAAAATTGTACTGAAGTGCAGGAGGATCTGCAGCGAATTGACGCATGGTGTAGGGAATGGCAATTGAATCTCAATGTAGACAAGTGTAATGTGCTGCGAATACACAGAAAGATAGATCCTTTATCATTTAAATACAAAATAGCAGGTCAGCAACTGGAAGCAGTTAATACCATAAATTATCTGGGAGTACGCATTAGGAGTGATTTAAAATGAAATGATCATATAATGTTGATCGCCGGTAGGGCAGATGCCAGGCTGAGATTCACTGGAAGAATCCTAAGGAAATGCAATCCGAAAACAAAGGAAGTAGGTTACAGTACGCTTGTTCGCCCACTGCTTGAATACGGCTCAGCAGTTTGGGATCCGTACCAGATAGGGTTGATAGAAGATATAGAGAAGATACAACGGAGAGCAGCGCGCTTCGTTACAGGATCATTTAGGAATCGCGAAAGCGTTACGGAGATGATAGATGAACTCCAGTGGAAGACTCTGCAGGAGAGACGCTCAGTAGCTCGGTACGGGCTTTTGTCAAAGTTTTGAGAACATACCTTGAAACGTCCCCTTAGAACAATTATACACGACTGTGCTTAAACTGACACACGATATTTTTTAGCGCAACGCAATCTGACTTTCAAAAATCCCTACAAAAGAATGGCCCTGACTAACATTAACCTATACCTTTCACAAATCACTTACCTCACAAAAATCTTCGTTACTCGAACTACTGCAATACGGCGAGCGCCACTACTGCCAGCTAAATAAAAGATTCAAACCACTGAAGGCACTAACTACTGATAGGCATAGTTAGCAAATGAAAGATTTTAATAGAGAACAAACAATGTATTTACCTTAATAGTCATCAAAAGTCATAATATATACAGCAGCTCATGACATCCATTTTTACAAATTACAAAACTCCGCCATTTCTCTCCCCACATCCACCACTGCTGGCGGCTCACCTCCAACTGCCCAACGCTACGCGCTGTTCACATCCAGCTGCCGCTGCCCAACACTACAATGGCAGACAACAATGCAAACTAGCCACAGACTGCACACAGCACAGCCAGTGATTTTCATACAGAGCGCTACGTAACGTTGCCAATAGGAAAACATAAACAGCCTACTTACAACCTTCACCGAAGAGTCAAGCAGTATATTGCTCCCTCCTACGTATATCTCGCGAAGAGACCATGAGGATAAAATCAGAGAGATTAGAGCCCACACAGAGGCATACCGACAATCCTTCTTTCCACGAACAATACGAGGCTGGAATAGAAGGGAGAACCGACAGAGGTACTCAAGGTACCCTCCGCCACACACCGTCAGGTGGCTTGCGGAGTATGGATGTAGATGTAGATGATGTCGTTCGAGCGCCTGGTGCAAGTCCTTCCACGGTGTATCCATATACAGCCTGAAAATATCGTAAGTGTGTTGCAGGGTACGTTATGCTCAGAAATGATTGTCGATGAAAAGATTCGATATGTTGCACTGTTTCCCGTTTAACTAGCATTGAAGTTAGCCAGTCAAGTCTTTGTGTGGTCAAATCGACGTAGCCTGCCACAGGCGACATTACCAAACGTATTCTTCGTTGGGTTTCCTAAAAACGAACAAGAGATCGAAACAAAAACTGGACATGGGGCCTTAGCAAGGGTCGTACACAAGCCGAAGACTGAATAGTCTCGTGCAATATCAACTACACTATGATATCAACTGAAGCTGATTGTATCTGCCGGGCTGCTAAAATTTGTGACCTCAACCACCATACTGGCATACTTCAGTTCTAAATAAATCGGAAATGGCGCAAAATATCGAATTTTTTTCTGAACAGCTATTTCTCAGCACAAGCTTATCACACTATGTTACGGGAATTGGAAATGCAACGAGCTGGAGGCTGTAAAATGAAAACCACTGAAGGGATGCCATTGCCTACGGTGCAAGGCGTGGTCACTTTAAGACCGCTGAGTCCCCAATCTCGCCGCTAGAGGGGCTTGGGTGCTCATCCACCAGACGACATAGGGAGCACGTGCACGCGTCGACCAACCAGTGCACTCAGTTTCCATGGAAACAAAGAAATCGAGGATTCGAAAAAGAAGAAGCAAGAGTAGCGCGTTACCTTACAGCGAAAGGAACGGAAATCCCTCGAAGAATGGAGCGCATTGTACGTCCACTGCATCGTCAGATGTCTCTGACCGATGATGCACAATCTGGGATGCCACAACGCATTACCAGCACCACTCCCCAGCAGCAGTATGCCCTCATTATTGAAGAGCGGAGAGTCATGGTGGCTGCTTTTGCGGATTGAGCATCACAACTGCACCGGACACTTGAGCAATTTTCAATGAATTTCCGTTCACCGCAATCCTTCCACACTACATCCCTTTGCTCTTCTTTGGAAGTATGCAGCTGCTTCAGCACTACATTCAGTTCTCAGTCTTGCAACAACAAACCAAATCAGAAGAAACCTGCTCCCAGCTGGTATCGTAACACCTAACACCACACAAATAGTGTCTTCTACAGACGACACAAAGTGTTTTTAGAATTTTGCGTGTGACAAAAGAGGTGATTAATGCGTGTGACGTAGTGAAGGTAGTGCAGCACCAAGATACACAGCATACGTCGCAAAACACTGACCTCAGCACTCCACGCTACGCCATACCTACGTTCCAGGGTGCCGACATGAGGTCAACGCACCTACCAACGGGGCCATTTTAAAAACAATCATCTCCGTCCCAGAGATGCTCTCACATGGCACCATCCCGACGGCTTTTAATACCACAAAAGCAGCGAATATCGGAGCCAGCAATATCTTAATTATAGTGACTAGAACTTAGCATTAAGCTAAGCAGACTAGAGAGAAGGTAAATTTTACAGACAGCTGAAAGAATGGTGGTTAGGCAGCTGCATCTAAAGGGTTACTATCTGTTTCCCAACAACAGAGCAAACAGACAGTATCACCCTTAAGATGGAAAGCTTGTCAACCGATCCCGACTAGTTGTTATACTTAATCATGCAAGTGTGTATACCAATTGAAAAATCATTTGATATGGATAAGATTTATGCCTACCATATCAGGGCACACAGACGGGCGTACTTCGACTGTGCTCAGACTGGAAGAAAATGCTACATGCTTGTTAAACACCCACAGCATCTCTAATGAACATTCTTCAGCTGAATGCAATGAGGAGCAAGCAAGTTAGTGCTGAACTGCCCAAAATAGTAGAAGATCTAAACACAGACATACTATATCTACAAGAGCCATACACCAGTCAAGGCAAACTGACATGCTTTCCGCCAAATGTGATAACCATAACCGGTAGTCAGAACACCAAGGCAGCAGTTTGCATATTAAATAAACATATAAATATTGTCAAAATAACCGAATTATGTAATGAACACTTGGTAACAATTGACTTTCATACCAAGGAGATAGATGCATAATTGCTTCACAGTATGCCCAGTACAGTCATTCCATAGCGCCCTATGCAAATTACATAGAGTTAATAGCCGAATACGCACACGGTAAGAAGGTTCTCATATGCTCCGACATAAACACAAGTTCCGCCCTGTGGAATTCCAACAACAGATGACAGAGGACGCACAGTAGACGACGTCATACAGTAGACTTGACGGGTCGAAAAGTAATACCGACATCACACTCGAAAATAACGGACTGGAAAGTACAAGACCACATTACTGTCAGTGACCATAACGCGATCACTTTCAGACTAATTGGAGGAAACAAAGCAATCAACACATTACACACCCGACGGTTACTATTCCATAAAGCTGACTGGGAGAGAATAAGGGGAATTGTACAAGAGGGGTTGGGTTGTTTGGGAGAGGAGACCAGACAGCCAGGTCATCGATCTCATCGGAATAAGGAAGGGCGGGGAAGGAAGTTGGCCATGCCCTTTCAACGGAACCATCCTGGCATTTGCCTGGAGCGACTGAGGGAAATAACGGAAAACCTAAATCAGGGTGGCCAGACGTGGGATTGAACCGTCGTCCTCCCGAATGCGAGGCCAGTGTGTTAGCCACAGCGCCTCCTTGCTCGGCAATAGTACAAGACGGAAACCTTGAAACCATCGACGGAAGCATTGACTTCAAGGACACATGATTACCGATCTCATCACAAAAGTACAAAATACATCCATACCAAAAGCGCAGAACACAAAACGCACACAAATACCACGGAGAAACAAACTGACAAGACTAAAACAAGAAACCTGAAATGCGAGACAACTATGTCAACGGTCAATAGCAGACAGAGATAGACAAAGAAGACTGGAAGCATACAGGCTCGTAAAAGACCAATACAAAAACAATTGTTCAAAACACATAAACAACACTAGGACAGACATGTGGCATCGCAAATACAGACAAACATATTGGTGGAATCCATGCAAAATAACTACAGAAAAAGTAAAGTGTCCACTAGTTGTGGGATGACGGTTGGATGCAAACGGATGGAGACAAACAGCACAATTCCTGCAGCACAAGCTCCTACCTGATGACATCGTCAACACTGACACACAAACAAGCAACACTGCGAGAGGAACTCAACGCACCATACAACACTTCCGCAGTCAACAGTCCTTTTGCGCAGGAAGAGGTGGTGATAGCGGTCTCAGAGATCAAAAACAAGAAAGCACCTGGACCAGATGGAGTATTAAAACAGATAATACAACGGATCACCCCATTCCTTACAATTCCGCTAAACGACGCTCCACGGCTGGGTCGCATGCCTACAGTTTGAAGGTTTCCAAGGCAGTCGTAATAAAAAAAGGCAGCTGAGAGGGAGCCATTAGATCCCAAGTTACATAGGTCTATAGGTCTTATAGATACACGTGTCAAGGTCGAGGGGAAGCTCATATGCGGACGTTTACAGGCTCAGAGAGCTCTCCATGGCCTAATTCTGCTTCAGAGACGGAAAATCGGTTGATGATGCCATCAACCAAGCATTAAAGTTTGCCAACAATACCAGGGCTAATGGCAATTATGATCGAAATTGTGGATACCTTTGATAATCTCTAGTGGCCAGCAATTTTCAGGATGCTCAGATAACTGGAGGTGCCGAAATACAGGGTTATTACAAGTGATTACAAGTGATTGAAGTGATTTCACAGCTCTACAATAACTTTATTATTTGAGATATTTTCAGAATGCTTTGCACACACACAAAAACTCAAAAAGTTTTTTTAGGCATTCACAAATGTTCGATATGTGCCCCTTTAGTGATTCGGCAGACATCAAGCCGATAATCAAGTTCCTCCCACACTCGGCGCAGCATGTCCCCATCAATGAATTCGAAAGCATCGTTGATGCGAGCTCGCAGTTCTGGCACGTTTCTTGGTAGAGGAGGTTTAAACACTGAATCTTTCACATAACCCCTCAGAAAGAAACCGCATGGGGTTAAGTCGGGAGAGCGTGGAGACCATGACATGAATTGCTGATCATGATCTCCACCACGACCGATCCATCGGTTTGCCAATCTCCTGTTTAAGAAATGCCGAATATCATGATGGAAGTGCGGTGGAGCACCATCCTGTTGAAAGATCAAGTCGGCGCTGTTGGTTGGTTGGTTGGTTGTTTGGGGGAGGAGACCAGATAGCATGGTCATCGGTCTCATCGGATTAGGGAAGGATGGGGAAGGAAGTCGCCCGTGCCCTTTCAGAGGAACCATCTCGGCATTTGCCTGGAGTGATTTAGGGAAATCACGGAAAACCTAAATCAGGATGGCCGGACGCGGGATTGAACCGTCGTCCTCCCGAATGCGTCGGCGCTGTCGGTCTCCAGTTGTGGCATGAGCCAATTTTCCAGCATGTCCAGATACACGTGTCCTGTAACTTTTTTTCGCAGAAGAAAAAGGGGCCGTAAACTTTAAACCGTGAGATTGCACAAAACACGTTAAATTTTGGTGAATTGCGAATTTGCTGCACGAATGCGTGAAGATTCTCTACCGCCCAGATTCGCACATTGTGTCTGTTTACTTCACCATTAAGAAGAAACGTTGCTTCATCACTGAAAACAAGTTTCGCCCTGAACGCATCCTCTTCCATGAGCTGTTGCAACCGCGCCGAAAATTCAAAGCGTTTGGCTTTGTCATCGGGTGTCAGGGCTTGTAGCAACTGTAAACGGTAAGGCTTCTGCTTTAGCCTTTTCCGTAAGATTTTCCAAACCGTCGGCTGTGGTACGTTTAGCTCCCTGTTTGCTTTATTCGTCGATTTCCGCGGGCTACGCGTGAAACTTGCCCGCACGCCTTCAACCGTTTCTTCGCTCACTGCAGGCCGACCCGTTGATTTCCCCTTACAGAGGCATCTAGAAGCTTTAAACTGTGCATACCATCGCCGAATGGAGTTAGCAGTTGGTGGATCTTTGTTGAAATTCGTCCTGAAGTGTCGTTGCACTGTTATGACTAACTGATGTGAGTGCATTTCAAGCACGACATACTCTTTCTCGGCTCCTGTCGTCATTTTGTCTCACTGCGCTCTCGAGCGCTCTTGCGGCAGAAACCTGAAATGCGGCTTCAGCCGAACAAAACTTTATGAGTTTTTCTACGTATCTGTAGTGTGTCATGACCATATATCAATGAATGGAGCTACAGTGAATTTATGAAATCGCTTCAATCATTTGTAATAGCCCTGTACTCTACAACAGTCTGCCGGACTACTGTAAGAACAGAGTGGTCGAATGGCAGATGGACGGCCGAAAAGTAATCAAACGAATTACAAAAGGCTGACCTCAAGGCTCGACCTGTGGTCCCATCTTCTGGGACGTCGCTATTGAACCCCTGGTGCAATTGCTTGAGGGAACAATAACGACAGATGGAGTTGTCGCATACGCTGACAACCTCATGGTCGTAGTGTCTGCTAACAATAGGCCCCAGCTAGAAGTAACAGATAATGGAATACTCAAAACAATAACACAATGGTGTCACAACAAAAAACTCAGCTGACTACAAAACAACACACAGTTTACTGACAGGGTCTCTCCAGAGAAACACTAGTGTTGAAATAGGGTACACACACGTTAAACCAGCAGTCACCACATGTCATGGGATACACATAGACGGAAAGCAAAATTTCCATGAACACATGCGCATTGTCATAAACATCGCAAAATATATAACAAACTGGCAAGACTAAATTTAGAACAATTTAAATTCCCCTTGCCAGTTACACGGATATACCACTATACTCTCATCGAGTCGGTACTAAACTTCGCCGCCAGCACATGCGCTCACAGGTTGACCATATCAATAAACTGGACCCTCGTCAGACGAGGACAAAGAAGCAGCTTACTTAGATTATCGGGAGCTTTCGGCACCACCTCAGTGGAATCTCTCCGCGTGTTGCTCGGAATCTTCCCAATAATGCCCAATAATGCGTGTGATGTCCTTAGGTTAGTTAGGTTAAAGTCGTTCTAAGTTCTAGGGGACTGATGACCTCAGAAGTTAAGTCCCATAGTGCTCAGAGCCATTTGAACCATTTCTTCCCAATAAACATTACGAGACAATATGGAGCGGCTATGTACTGTCTTAGGGTACGGAGCACAACCATGTTCAAAAGACCACTGGAGTACTAATTGACGCGAAACCCCAATAAAAAAGTTGGACAATGGATACCTGGCAAGGTGAGTGGGAAACAAGTGATACGGGCCGCAGGCTCAATCAGTTCTTTCCCGATGTAAGGGAGAGACCAAAACTCAGACATATCGATCGCAGCCGAAATGCGGCCCACTTATTAACAGGACACAGCCCTTATCCCACGCATTTAAACCGCGTGAGTCTGAGCCACACACCAACATGCATATGTGAGGAAGAAGGTTCTCCAGAACATATCGTCTTTTTCTGCGGACTACGTACCGACATCAGTCTCACAATACACTTAAACGTCAACAACATACAAGACACCATACATGTAATGCTCAAAGACCAATGGATCATGCTAAACACACTCACTGACGATTTATCCAAAGCGACCTAAAGACAGTATGTCCGAGCCTAACTACGAGCCTATATTATGCTAAGACAGGAAGAAATACACAGGGTGAAAAACACTACTGATACCTACATGGAATCAGGTGATGACACTCTGTCACGACCGTAAATTAAAATTAAGAAATACACTAAATAAATGACACAACAGCCTAAAAAAGTAGAGGTTAAGGCTTGGTTATTAGAAAATCTACAGTAGACGTTAGATTTAGACGAAGAGCTGTAATTGGCTGTCGGTGGCTTGATGGACAATTCCAAGACACCCACCGTCATACACACTTGGTGAGGGGATATTCTTCCACTACCATCTTTCATATCTTTTGTTTTTATTCTTCCTAAAATTATGGTTATGGTTTATAATTCGATTTTCGAAAATTTAATTTAATTTCGTAAATGGTTATTATTTTCTATCTATCCATCTCAAATGCAAGAATATTGATTATTTTAAAAAAGTTTTCCGAATATATAATAGCTTTTACAGTTATAATGTGTCATAACCTCTTCCCTGTCTTCCTAAATTCCTATCTTCCATTCATAAATCGCTAATTTTAGGATTTTTCTTAATTAATTTTAAGTTTATAAGTATTTAAAGACGTGTTATTTCTTGTTATTAATACGAATTAAAAATATTAAGTAAGTTTCACACTCTGTACATGAACAATTTCGTATTATGAAAGTACGATCTGTATTAGTTCAAAAATGGTTCAAATGGCTCTGAGCACTATGGGACTTAACTACTGAGGTCATCAGTCCCCTAGAACTGAGAACTACTTGAACCTAACTAACCTAAGGACATCACACACATCCATGCCCGAGGCAGGATTCGAGGGTCGCATGTCATCTGTAAATGGAAGCAAATGAATAAATAAATAATGAATAAATAAACTACTGAGTGTAATGAATGGTCGACGCGTGTACGTACTCGCTCTGTCGTCACGTGGGTGTGCGCAGCTGTCCCTCTATTAGCTAACTTGAATAATGAAAACTGAAATCAACAGCTGTTTTGTGATTCAAACGTCGTCTATTTAAAACATGCTACCAGTTTCGACGCGAGAATGCGTCATCTTCAGGCTCGTGTATAAGGAAACATACATGGCATGATACTGAAGTATGTATAATGAGAGTACTAACAACAAAAATCACAGACTTTAACTAAAATCACATAATGAAATTATACAATCAAAAGTATACAATCGGAAGCCCCCCACCCCAAAAAAAGTTAAGCAACTAACTTTTATATATATGAGGGTTGGAACTTAAATAGTGGCAACTATTTATTCACAACCGATAGGGGTTTGCATCTGTTACTGTCCTTCAAAGTAGTCACCAGCGTTGTGTAGAACCCGTTATCAGCTATGTGGAAGGCGTAGTATACCGTTAGCAGAGCCAGTTCTGTTGATGGTGCGAATGGAGCGGTCTACTGCCTGTTTAGTCTCTGAAACAGTTCTGAAGCGAATGCTATGAAGCCAAAACTCAAACGCCAATTCAACGAATTACGTCATTATGGGTCGTCGCAAAAGTCGAAAGTGCCTCAGAGCCCCAGTATGGTGAAAGGTATGGTGATTCTCGTGTTCGACTGTGAAGGCGTTATCCTAACGCTTTACGTTCCTCTACGGCAGACCGTCAATGCACAGTATTAGTGTTCGTTTTTGGAGCATCACCTGCGACTAGCTTTGCGAAAGAAGCGGCGACACTTTCTGCACAACCCACCCATCATTTTGCACGACGATGCGCTGTCGCATACAGCGCAAGCTTTGGCTGCTCTGTTCGGTCGATGGCACTAGGAAATGCTGTACCATCCACCATACTCCCCGGGCTTAAGTCCTTGAGACTTATGTGATTCCGAAAATGAAGGAACCACTTCCGCTCCATTCACATCATCAAGAGAACAGGCTCTGCTAACGGTGTACTACACCTTCCACATCGCTGGCAACGGGTTCTACACAACGCTGGTGACTGCTTTGAAGCACAGCA
The DNA here is from genome assembly GCF_023864275.1 of Schistocerca cancellata. Classification (NCBI taxonomy): domain Eukaryota; kingdom Metazoa; phylum Arthropoda; class Insecta; order Orthoptera; family Acrididae; genus Schistocerca; species Schistocerca cancellata. The sequence continues at coordinate 214,698,104 of NC_064632.1, read as the reverse complement.
ACTGGTGCAAACATTTAACTCTTTTGCATCGTTTGTGAATAAATAGTTGTCACTGTTTAAGTTTCAACCCTCGTATAAATACTCCAACGACGTAGCGTACCCCAGGGGAGCCCACCTGTCCAACAAATTACACGAGAATGAGATTTTCACTCTGCATCGGAGTGTGCGCTGATATGAAACTTCCTGGCAGATTAAAACTGTGTGCTGGAACGAGACTCTAACTCGCGAACTTTGCGTTTCGCGAGCAAGTGCTCTACCAACTGAGTTACCCAAGCACGACTCACGCCCCGTCCTCACAGCTTTACTTCCGCCAGTACCTCGTCTCCTATCTTCCAAACAGGAGAGCTTCTGTAAAGTTTGGAAGGTAGGAGACGAGGTACTGGCAGAAGTAAAGCTGTGAGGACGGGGCGTGAATCGTGCTTGGGTAGCTCAGTTGGTAGAGCACATGCCCGCGAATGGCGAAGGTCCCGAGTTCGAGTCTCGGCCTAGCAGACAGTTTTAATCTGCTAGGAAGTTTCAAATTACACCAGCAAAGAGCAACCGAAATCATATACATTCCTAACCGGAACATCTACAAATACGGCATTTACCAACAGCAAAGCGAAACAACCTAATAAAATAAAACCAAACGGCTGGAGTAAAAATATGCAACAAGAACCTAATGAACATACGTTCATCAAATAATGCAATCCCACTGCTGCTGTTTATCCCCGTTTTAGTCACAAACAGCGATTTTTGTTTTGTCAGTACTCTCACTATGACGAGCTACGTATGTCTCTATGTGCGGCCTCCTGAAGATGACACCTTTCCGCCTCGACATTGGTAGCATGTTTTGAATAAAAGACGTTTGAATTACAATACAGCAATGTTGGTTCTAATTATCATTATTCAAGTACTTTATGTCTTTCTGCATATCCCATTGTCCTCGATGGACTGCCAGAGGCTCTAGTGGCTAGCCTGGGACCTCAGCGATCTTACAGAGACCACACCTTCCTGCGCAGGCTGTGACGTTACAATCGCTTCGGCCTTGGACTCATTTCTTTTTGAATGCCGTATGTATCTGACGCCGCTTTGGCGGCTTGCGCACCTATGTGATGTAGAAGTAGAGGCAGCGACGCTAGCCACTACCCTACCATATACGTACAGATATAGAGGTAATCAGTGTGACTGAATGAGTCAAGATTCTGAGCCAGTGTCAGTTATTACACAGAAAACCACGAAAAAATTCAATTTTTTTTTATTTCAAGAGAACAAGCTGGACAGATGCGCCTATCAACTTTATGCATCCAGCTGACGACAGCCAGTGTGAGAAGAACTCATTCTATGACATTTTTTGACTCGACAGATGTTCTCGGTAGGAGTCAAGGTAAACTCCGCAAGAATAGTTCAGGTGGGACTCTTCTCATTCTATTCGTCTCTGGCGTCCAAACGACACTAAGCAATAGCAACCAGGTTGGTGCCATATTCGTTAACGGACGGCAGACTTTCCAAACAACTCCATTCTGTTAACTGGGAATGGAATTTTTGCTTACTGTCGAAATACTTCCCAACAAGAGGAACTCCAAATTGAAAAGTTCGTGTGAGCTGAAAGACGATTTAGTGTCCACGACACAAACATGGCAGTTAGCAACAGAAGCTTCGTAAGGTGCCAGGACATTGGCACTTACATGTTAGCTTACCAACATTGGTTTTAATAATAAAGGGACTGGCAAGGGCATCAGATCATGACTCTATTGAATTATGATAAATATGAGGCACTCTGGAGCAGTATTTCCTGCATGTCTGCATGAGTAAGTCACTAACTTAAAGCGTTGGTGAAAAGTGTCGGAAGTTGAGAATTGTGGAATATAAAGTCTGCAGATGGCCGCAGCTCGCCGGGCCGCCGTGGGCGGCAGGTAGCGGTCACCGGAAACGCGGGAAAATACGGCCCGTTTGAGGATAGCCCGGCATGCGGAGCCACCTGTGCTGGATAACATGTGGCGAAGACGGGAATTTCGTTTGCCTAGGGGCGTTATGACCTACTCGACCATTGGGTAGATGTCAGAAATGCCGTTGGAGCGATTTCGGCGATCATAGAGCGTTCGACATTGGTTGAAACTGAGTATTCTTCCGCCGCGTTTTCGTACGCGTGGGAGACGGGAGAATTGTGGAGAGACGGGACTTCGCCTTCAGCCATCGAGCGGTACGGACTTGAAGACGGCGTCTTGGCCATCGTCTCCGAAGGGAGTTATACGCTCTGTATCGGAGCACTGACCAACGCGTGTTCCGTGCAGAGTTCTGCGATGGTCTTTGTGTGCTCAGAAGCGAGATTTTCACCAACGCTTACCCACTTCCAACTTCTTACCTAACATTCTTGATCTGGTAGTTATCCTTGCGAGGTGCCGAGTATTTATCGACGTAGCTGCCGATAATAGGGGCGCGTAATTGCAAATTGTTAATGTGCCATTCTCAGGAGTGTGTGGCTGGACAAAGATATTCACATTTTTTTGTAAATTTTGTCAGTTGTGGGGGATATCAAATTAAAATGTCAGTATTACAATCGAATTATCGACTTCATTGTAGCTAGCACTTACCCTGCCCCAGTAAGCTTTACATGTACTTGTACTCTAGTCAGTGCACAGATTGCCCAGGCTGGAAGGAAACAAGGTTTGCGGTCTTCTATGTCAGCGACGGGCAAATAAGCTTATACATGGTGACCCTGCCTGGATTGTTCATAAATAGGCATTTTTTGTGACGTAGCCAGATTTTCCAAATTTTTGTTAAAGGCGACCCTAATTTCAGCTATTGGTTGTGGTGTTGACTCTCTCTCTACTGAATGAGGTAGAAGGTTTGACGCAGCAATTGTGCCATATAAGATAAATGATTTCTTGTGTTGTTGCTGAATCGTTGTGATTTTATTTATTTATTTTGTTTTTCAGGATATTTGATATCTCATGTAATTTGTATGTTCATGTATATGTATCGATGCGAAAGAGTGACCTACGACTATGTTGAAATATTGGTGGGACAGTGACACAGAAATCGTGCATAAGTGTAGTTTTCGCTAAATAGTCTAATTTTTTTCTTCTTCTTGTCTTTTGTTGTAAGTTTTAGTTGAATTCTGTTGTGATTTGATTTGTGTTTTATGTGCCGCATTTTTGTGCAGTTAATTGTTATTTTAGCTGTAATAATCGTTAGTACACGAAGACGCGTAGCCAGGCCAAGGCGGAAGAGCGAACGTAGGCTCGTGAGAGAAATGTGGAAGGCCATAATCAGGAAAATATGATGTTGGTAGACGCAGAAGTTCACGAGGTTCCGTTTGAGCATGATCAAATGCAGGCAGATCGAGCCAACACAGGTAACTTGGGTAGCACAGGTTATGGTTATACTAGTGGTGAAGGAGACAACTCCGAATATGAAGTTGAATTCGAGTACCGTGGTAGTAAAATTAATTTGAACCGGCAGGACAATTATAGTCCGATAACAACCAGACTTTGCTACAGTGTCCCTACGGTGTTTGGGGCAAGTCGGGCTAGCGGCATAAGAAGACCAACCGGACACGAATCTAACCATAACGATCACCGGATATGGAAAGCTAGGCACTCGCAGAGACCGCGAAGTCCTGGAGGAACTGTGGCGATAGATGAGTGGTTGCTCGCGCAGTTCGCACAAAGCAGAAAGACCGATGAGGAATTATATAGGATGCGTACATGTTTGGAAACAAAAATGCTTTCCTTAGCGTAAGAATTTAAGAAAGAGTTAGGCGAAGTTAAAAAGGACGCAGTTCTGGCGAGACGAGACGCATGCGGTGCGATACGGGTTGCCCAAGCGGCTTGCGAGGAAACTAAGACGGCGAACTCCGTCGGTACAAAGGAACTGAATAAACTGAAACGTCGCCTGGACAAACTGGCGAAAGTTGCGGGAAAGTCATTACAGATTAATGTCGAGGAAGTAGTTGAAGAGAGAGTGGCGCAGATGGAAAAGTCCATCGACGAAAGGGTCGCTCAGATCGTGCAGCAAGAACGCGAAAATCTTCGAACGCAGATAAATGGGGACGCGGTGCAATCACAAGAGAGTGCAGGAAATGTAACACCGATGACTGGGGACACAGAGTATCTGACCGGTGGCAGTGCAAGTAGCACGGAACAGAAGAAATCAGGCCCTCCACCTCCCGCTTACGAACCAAGTCCGATTCAAGCAGCCAGACAGGACGTGATAGGGAAAGATACGGTGGCTCTCGTGGTCGGTACGAAGCAGCAATGAGAACTGTTTACCTCTGCAACGGTGCAACTCGCAGAACGGATATTCCGGTAGTTCTGAAAGACAAATCAGTACGAACGGAGGAAAAAGTACACCGCCGACACACTACAGTATGCAGCAAGGTAATGGAAATGAACGTACTCCAAGATACGAGGAGCAGTTCGACCATGAAAAGTACTTAAGCCTACGAAGATTCCAACACTATCGAGAGGACAATAATGTTATACACCCACGGACTTTTATCTCCCAATTCACAGAAACATTGCCACCGCATTGGCCAGCGCGGAGATCGACTATGTATGTGCACATTTAGAAGTGTATTGTGGCAGAAACGTGCGAATCGTTCGAAGAATTTCGGTCAATATTTCTCAATCGATACTAGTCACAAAGAACTCAGATCAGAATAAAAGACGAAATGATGATGGCTAAAGACATGGAAACTACAGGCTTCAAAAGCGCAGTGAAATTCCTTGACCAGATGGTCAAGAAAAATGAATTCCTAGGCAACCCGTATACGAATAACGAGATTATCCGTATTTGCTACATGAATCTGCCGACACGTTACCAACAAAATCGGATAGGTAGATGCGGAGACGATGTGGAGGGCTTCAGAAATATGCTGAAAGAAGTCTAATTCGTGCTGAACGAGGAGCTGGCGCGTAACCGTAAGAGAGATAGAGAAAAGAAAGTCCTGTCACAAAATTTCAACGCACAAGCAGATCAAAAACCTGTGAACCAATGGCATTGTAGTAACAGCTGGCAAACGCTTAGCGGTCAACAGGAAGCAAACACGAATATAGGTAATAAATGGAGGAATTAAAAGTGGGGCAACAACCAGCCGTGGTCGCAAGGACACCTACAACCGAACTTTGCATCACACAAAAGACGAGAAAATCCGCAGACAATAGATATTAGGGGAGCAAATCCTGGACGTACACAGATAGAAGAGGTGCACAAACAGCCATGACTAGCCAACGTTGCGGGAATGGTGGCACAAAAACCCGCACCACGCATCAGAAACCGCCACAGCTACATGCTCGTGTATGAGGATATTAGGGAATCGCTCTTAAAAGGGGAAGGTGTTACGCGAGATCTGCACCCGGTGGTTAAGATTAAACTAGGTGACATATCAGCTGAGGCTATATTAGATAGCGGGAGCGAAATTTCAGCGATCTCGGAAACCCTATTTGATGGATGCAACATGTTGAAACCTCCGACACTAAAGGTCCAGAAGATTAAAATCCGAGGTGCTGTCAGAGAGAAACCCACTGAAATTAAGCATCAGATAAGACTGGAGTTTAGTTGTCAGGGGTATGTACTACACGGAAATTTTTTCATCGTTCCACACCTCGGGCTCAAATGATCATTGGGATTGATTTTATGACCCAACACAAGGCGATGATCAATATGTGTCTAGGCAAAAAAATGGCTCTGAGCTCTATGGGACTTAACTTCTGAGGTCATCAGTCCCCTAGAACTTAGAAGTACTTAAACCTAACTAACCTAAGGACATCACACACGCCCATGCCCGAGGCAGGAATTGAACCTGCGACCGTAGCAGACAGAAGCGCCTAGAACCGCTCGGCTACACAGGCCGGCTGGGTCTAGGCACACTGACGTTAGAAGAAAAGGGCGAAACGTGCATTAGGTTCGCAGAACAAATGACGACAAATGAGCTACCAGTGGGTTGTCTGAATCTAAGAATTACTGGAGATCAGAGTCATGGTGTGCGACCGCACTCTGCACCGGACCAGTTACAAACGAGCTGTCGGGATACAGACGAAACACTGAAAGAAGTCCATGAAGCAATACAAGGAAAAGTGGCGGTACTAGAATACGTAGCCGCTTTAGAGAGATCAGAATTAGTGCTCAGAATAAATGCGGAGGTATTCCTTCCGAAACCGGGAGCCATAAAAGGGTTTCAATATAGGTTTAGAGTAAGGACGCATGTTCCCTTCCGTGTACCTACCTATCCCATTCCGCTGGTATATCGAAAACAGGTGGCTCTCGAACTTGCTAAGAGACGGAATAATAGAAGGGGCTACGTCCACCTACAACAGCCCCTTGCGGGTAGTGGAGAAGAAGAATGGAAAAATCAGCCTGTTCCTAGACTCCCGTCAAAGTAACACCATAATTATTCCAGAAACGGATAGACCAGAGACACTAGAAGAGCTGTTGCAGAAGTTTGACGGCGTATCGATCTTTTTTTTTCGTCCGCCGCTCGTGGTCTCGCGGTAGCGTTCTCGCTTCCCGAGCACGGGGTCCCGGGTTCGATTCCCGGCGGGGTCAGGGATTTTCACCTGCCTCGAGATGACTGGGTGTTTGTGTTGTCCTCATCATTTCATCATCATCCAGGAGAGTGGCGAAATTGGACTGAGCAAAGACTGGGTAATTGTACGGGCGCTGATAACCACGCAGTTGAGCGCCCCACAAACCAAACATCATCATCATCATCGTATCGATCTTTTCTTCGATCGCCTTGCGAAGTAGTTTCTGGCAAATAGAGTTGGCGCCAGAGTGTCGCAAATATACAACCTTTCTAGCATTTGGCCGATGTTAGCAGTTCCGACGATTACCTTTCGGGCTAAATGTATCTTCAGCTGCATTAATTCGCGGTCTGGGAACGATACTGAATCACACGTTGAAGAATCGCGTCACGTGCTATGTAGGTGGCATTTTGATAGAGGAAAGTTCGTGGGGGCGGCACAACGAGGTGTTAGGGGTGTTGCTGGACAAACTGCGTGAGCATGGCGTCACGGCAAACATCGACAAATCGTGTGTGGGGGACACGTTATTTCGGCACAATGGATCACCCCCAATCCTGAGAAATTGGAAGCAATAGCCTAATTGGCTGCTGCACACTCACGGAAGAGCTCACGCATGGTCGACTGACCGGGTGGATTTTGTTGTTACAAGAATTTAACTTTACAACCATTCATGTACCAGGGTCATCAAACGTCATCGCTGACATGGTCACGATCGCCAGTTGGTGGAAATGACACACAGATACGGGAGAGAGATGACGAACAGTTTTCTCTCTACTACATGAAGAAGGTGGCGTTTGAGAACTACTACTGTTTCGATGAAAGATATTCAGAAAGAACAGGATAAGGATCCGCATCTGATGACAATCAAACAAAAATACCGAGATAAGACACAAGTAGAGATTAGGTACCACTACTTGATGCGCAAAAGTGTGCTTTTCTATCGGAGGAACGTCGACAGCCCCCTATGAGAAGTAGGTGTGCCGGAAGAGCTGATCAACAAGGTCATCTGGTACACTCATTTTAGCTGTGCCCACTTCGGCTCTCGGAAGTGTTTCTTGTAGTTGCGGAACGTATGCCACTTCCGTAACATGGAGAGGAGAATACGCGCGGTGCTGCGTTACTGTAAGGTTTGCCAGAAAGGGAAAACTAGCACGGTCACCATGCAGGCACCAATGTATCCAATTGTCCCTACAAAGCTACGAGAGACTGCAGCGTCGGACTTAATGGGCCCCCTAAACAGGACAGGGAGAGGCTACTCCTACATACTGGTAGTAATTGAGCTGACGTCGAAGTATGTAACGCTGACACCTTTTAAAAGGGCTACGGATCTGAGTGTCAGTCAAGCTTTGCGGCGTGATTTTTTAAAGCAAGTTGGGCGCGTCGACTGGATTATGACTGACAACGGTCCTCAGTACATGTCATAACAGTGGCAGGCAACCCTTCGGGAATACAATATTAAGCCTATTTACATCTCTAGGTACAAACCAAGTTGTAACCCCGCCGTACGAACGATGAAGGATTTGGGAGTGATGTGCCGCATGTACTGTTCGAGACGACATGAAACATGGGACGTCTTTCTTAAATACTTTGAGGAGGCTATCAATGATGACAGGATGAGGCCATGTTGTTCTGTTTTTGAAAATAATGTTAATGTCAGTTAGATGTTGGAAATATAATTGTTATGGTATGCCGGCCAGTGTGACCGTGCGGTTCTAGGCGCTTCAGTCTGGAACCGCGTGACCGCTACGGTCGCAGGTTCGAATCCTGCCTCGGGCATGGATGTATGTGATGTCTTTAGGTTTGTTAGGTTTAAGTAGTTCTAAGTTCTAGGGGACTGATGACCACAGATGTTAAGTCCCATAGTGCTCAGAGCCATTTTTTGTTATGGTATGTTCTTGTGTGTATGTTGTTGTTTAGTAACTAAGGGGTACTTTTGAGAAAACATGGCCTACAGTTCTGTCCATAAGAAGTCAGTAATTCGTGGTTCAAGTGACATTATAGTCGTCAGTAAACGTGCAGAATGTTGGGCAAACAGTGGGCGGACATCGTGACGAGCGAGCTCATTGAAACAGACGATAAAAACGCAACGAGCGTCGGTTCAAGGGGTTACCGAACAGATTTTTCATGAAGCTATAGCGAGGTTTTTTTTATGCCTTTGGTACCTACCAGCAGAGTCAGGGTGACCTGCAAAGTTATGTGAAGAAGTTCATCGTCAGGGTGACGTGAACGAAGGAAGTATGTGTTGAGAGGGCTCTGCGCAGTTGCGAGAGTGGTGTTTTATTTGTGGTTGATGCGATAAGGCTATGCAAGATCAACCCTAAAGAAGGGTACAGGATGCTAAGCAAGGTAGAATAGTCTTATCAAAAATCGCAAGGGACCCATGAAATGACATGGTGTTGTATAGGAAGAAAGTTCCGAACATTTGGGGCTTTCGAAAATAAACGTATGTCAGCAGAGAAAAGTAGTCTAAATAAGGTAAATACTGTACGGTTAATCGCTCTTTATGTTCATCAGGTTTTACCAGGCACAATTACACAAACAAATTTATGTGAAACCACATTGGCTTCCAGTTGAAGAGGAAATTTGGAAGGAGAACTAAATCACAAAAGAAAAGGTTTTTGAAGTAAGAGCATGGAAAAATGGGTAACAATCACGACCGGCAAGAAATCAGAATAACTAAAATACTAATCAAGGAATCAGGCACAAGCGAGAGCTGGTGTTTGTGTTTGACTTTTTTGTTCACCTTGGCGGCATATCTTCACGTGCACGAAGATCCTACATATCTTGAGTCCTCTTCCTGCATAATAATAATAATAACTTTGCATGTTTTTTTTATATTATGTATATATGAAACATATTTTTAACTGTTCAGGTGCTGAACAACATACAAACAACATACTGACAACATACTAAAGACATGAGACACCTGATAAAAAAAAAAGGTTTTTATTTACAATTTTGTAAAAACATGCTTATTTATTCAATTACATCTGTAAATTGATTAATTATGACGTCTGATAAGTTAGAAGAATCATTTAAGTATAGCTTTAGGCCATTCCTGTAGACTCAGTTCACCCATATTGTGAAGTCAAAAGGGTGCCATTTAGGCTAAGACAAGGTAAAATAATCTATGTTGTATGTACCGATTGCAGATGAGGTGTGACTACCAAAGGGCTCACGGTATGCAGAAAAGCACTAGTGGAGAGACAACTGTGAGCACATATGGCTTTTGACCCAATGGAAAGCTGAACGGCAAACAGAGCAAGGGCAGTGTCAGACCGCAGTCTGCAACTGTGTGGCACGGAGACCGGTTCTGCCGAACGACACTCACCATAAAGGTATATGTGAGCGCTGGGCGCTCTATGGAGATGAGGCCGACAGGTTCCTATCGTTCGGCTGTGGCAGCGGTGTCCGATATCGGCTAACAAGCGGTCAACAACTTATAATCTGGTTAGGACACACGCGGATCACCCGAGGTGGGGCCAACTGCAGGGAAAGTTACACGGTTACGCTTGGTGGGAACAGTTGCCTAGATCCACCTCTCGTCCCCAACTATTATCGGATCAGGCTGACTCCGTAATTACAGCGGTACCGTGAAGACGGGACTTACGAAGAGGAGGTCTCTGCAGGAGCGGAGGCTTCCAGAAGAGTTAGAGATAGGGAATAAAGAAGGCGAGGTGCCGCTACTGAGTCAGTCAAGAAGACGACTAGTAATTAACCGTTACCGTAAGACGAGGATGCAAGATGTACGCGAGCGCAAAACAGAGAAACGATAGCCGTACCTTACCTACCGTGTGTCCCACCTAAGCCAGAACGCACAAGTTAGCCGAAAAATGCCACAGACGCCACGACCGACAAATACACTACGCTGCGCCGACGAGCGCGACACGCCGCTGAACGTGTACGGCGGAGGTGCATGCCACTTACGTGCATTACAGGGGGCGTAGATGACACGGATGACGCTCCAGAACCTCGCCAACGCCTGTTAAGGTAGAAGCTCTCTGCTAGATCGAACGACTACCACATCAGCAAACTGCAGCGTCTCATAAACAAATCATTGCCACTCACTTTCCACAAATGAACTAGTGTCATTGCTTCTCCTGTGCAAAACCCCAAGAACTGTTAGTGTCAGCCCCCTGAAGAGCTCTCTCAAAGGAGACAATCTGTTTTTTTTTTTTTCTTTGCGTTGACAAAAAAATTGTAAACATAGTTCAGAACAATTATAAAGGGCTTGCGTTGAATTTTAATTGATCTTAAATTTGCTTAATCATTCACTGTTGAATCTTGGTGGTTGAAGTAACGATGAGCCTGTTCATTTAGACTCTTTTTTTACATGAATACTTGTTCTGTTATACAGTTCTGGTGCAAATTAATATGTTTGAGTTTGTTTTGTGTATTATATATTCGTGTGTTTATATTTAATGCTTTGTGTTGATGATAAATGTTCGTGATTTTTGTACAACTAGGTTAAGGCACGCCCTTAAACATTGTTGCCATACTATTCCTTGCAAATTAACAGGAAGTAGAGCAAATGCAGTGACCACAATAGCCGTAAGTTGTCTTGTTTAAGCCAACTGTGTAGGGACAGTGACCATTGATAAAGCTTTTCGAAACTAAATAACTATACTAATGAAGAATAACGTCACAATTGTTTAGTTTCTTTTTGATATTAATATCAGACAAAATAGTTTGTCGAGACAGAGAATTCATTTCCAGTTTGAGTGGAACTGTCACTTTGCTTAAAATATTACGTTCATAACACTTTCACATTATTTATTTTATTTTATTTTGTATTTGCAACTTCAATATTGGGCCCAGAACCGTATTTTTATATGTAAAATCATAAATAAAAAGTGTGGCAACTTTCTAACACCGATTTAATAATTAATATGATTTTGTAATGTTTTGCGGACTGTATCTGTTGATTGTGGTAATTAGGGATTCTCTCAGAGGGTACATCAGCGTATCCCAAGGGTAGGTGAGACACGTTGCTAGCGTACAGATCGAAGTATTGTCACGCTGAGACTGTATTGCTGTAGTTCCATACAGGCTAAGCATTAGTGAATTTGTAAGACAGCACGAGAACAAGCTCCCTTCAAGCAGTGTCGGTAAAACTAATGGCATTCATTCCTGCTTTTCAGAGATTTCCAAGTAATTCATGTTTCACAAAGACTGTATGAGTGTGAATAAGGAGGATGGCACATGGGTAATAACTAGTCTCTAGTCACCTGAAAAAAATTTCTCCGTTCGATCACCATAACCACTGCTCATACTGATACTAACAAAAATTTTATTACTAAGGTGAGGGCTGAGTAAGGTGCCAGGTCATGGGCACTTACTCGTTAGCTTAACAACATTGGTATTGATAATAAAGGGACTGCCAAGGGCATCAGCTCATGACTATTGAATTATGGTAAATATGAGGCACTCTGGAGCTGTATTCCCTGCATGTCTGCATGATTAAGTCACTAACTTAAAGCGTTGGTGAAAAGTATCGGAAGTTGAGAATTGTGGAATATAAAGTCTGCAGATGGCCGCAGCTCGCCGGCGGCCGTGGACGGCAGGTAGCGGTAACCGGAAACGCGGGACGATACGGCCCGTTTGAGGATAGCCCGGCATTCGGAGACACCTGTGCTGGGCAACACGTGGCGAAGACGGGAAATTCGTTTGCATAGGGGCGTTATGACCTACTCGATCATTGGGTAGATCTCAGAAAGGCCGTTGGAGCTATTTCGGCGATCATAGAGCGTTCGACATTGGCCGAAACTGAGTATTCTTCCGCCGCGCTTTCGTACGCGTGGGAGACGGGAGAATTGTGGAGAGAGCGGACTTTGCTTTCAGCCATCGAGCGGTACGGACTTGAAGACGGCGTCTTGGCCATCGTCTCCGAAGGGAGATATACGGTCTGTATCGCAGCACTGACCAACGCGTGTTCCGTGCAGAGTTCTGCGATTAGAGCTCTTTGTGTGCTCAGAAGCGAGATTTTCACCAACGCTTAAGCACTTCCAACTACTTACCTAACATTCTTGATCTGGTAGTTATCCTTGCGAGGTGCCGAGTATTTATCGACGTAGCTGCCGATAATAGGGGCGCGTAATTGCAAATTGTTAATGTGCCATTCTCAGGAGTGTGTGGATGGACAAAGAAATTCATATTTTTTTTGTAAATTTTGTCAGTTGTAGGGGATATCAAATTAAAATGCCGGTATTACAATCGAATTATCGACTTCATTGTAGCTAGCATTTACCCTGCCCCAGTAAGCTTTATATGTATTCCAGTGACTGCACAGCTTGCCCAGACGGGAAGGAAAGAAGGTTTGCGGTCTTCAATGTCAGCGACGGACAAATAAGCTTACAGCTTCATGATGACGATTTTCGGTTTTGCTGCTAAGTATAGATAAGTCGTAACGGCAACCACTGTTGGATTGTACCACTAAAATAAAACAGTGGAACTAGTTAAACCTTAAAAAATGCATCCAAAGCGGTTTAATGTGAAACGACTAAGTTTGTATTGGGGGCAAAAGATAGGCTTATTCTGAAGAATCCCAACGTAATGTGACTCACTTAACGATTAGGTATCTTCGAAAAGAAAATCTACAATCGTCCTATAGAAAAGTGGTATTAGTTTGGATGAGGGGTGAGTATCTGCGCAATACAGGGATTTTCTGATAATATTTAGACAGCATAATTTCCAAGACGAGTAAGAATAATTACGCTTTTGTTTAACGAAAAAACAAAAAGATAAAAGAGCGGGCTTATACAGAGTTTACCGACAGTCGCCTTGCTCTCCCACCGTGCATGTACGACAAATGTGATTTTATCAGATACCTAATTTAACACACCCACAGATGCTTAAGCATCTCGGCAAAAACTGTAGATAATGTTTTTCCCTTTCGAAGCCTTACTTAAAAAAAGACTTAATTTTAGTTCACCCTTTACGTTGGACGCACTTTTCTTCATTAATTTCAGTGTTTCGACAGAAACGCAGCTAATGGGTAAATAGTATATTAATTTGTTGAAAATGTTTTGAAAAAACTCAATAAATGAAGATTTCGCATAAATTTTTGATACTTCCGTTTCGGTCCGACATTGAGGTTCAGTGTGTGGTCAAAGAAGAAGGTGGGACAGAGTGGAAGGTGGGACAGAGGAGACAGAGAGGAAAGTGTGGCGTTAAATCAAAACTAGTAACTGTAGAAGAAAGATAGGTACTGAAATCGTACTCGAGGATCTGCGTTCAGCCGACGTTCTCTAACACAGATTCAAGATTTCTTGGCTTTCTCTACATCATTTCCATGCACGTTTTGATGGTTCCTTTGCGAAGGACACGGTCGATTTCTTTACTCATCCCTCTTGCACCCAAGCTCCTGTATAATAGTAAAGGCATTTGTCTCGACCGAAGTTAAAGTCTGGTCTTTTACCAATTTACTTGTTTTTTTTAGGAATATCGTAATGTGTCTTGTGGGGAGCAATTAGACACTTCGGAAAAAAGTGACAAGGCCCCATTTTTTTCGATTTTAGAGATGCACCTCACTTCTGGTAGAGGAGATAGAAATCCGTCAGGGAAAAACGAGATATGCCTAGTATGTGTACATTTGTCCGTCGTCTGTTAACAAATTTGTCTACTTTTAAGAAGTGAGACCTCTATGTCGGGTAATATAACGGGTCAGATTCATCGAGTGTTGAACAATACGGACTATTATCCGAAATGATTCCGAACACGATAAGAGCTACCAGAATCACAGCAGTGCGTTATATATCAGCAAATTCGAAGTTTTTAGTTAATATACATCTGTTGCAGAATACGAGACAGGAGCTTACTTTCAGCTTATAGCTACATGTTACAAGATCTCTAGAGTTTTTTTTCTGGAAAACTATTACGGAATGGGCCTACAGACAATGCTTCAATTAATATTTTAATCTGACTTTTCATACACCATAAAAAGACACTTGCCAAATATTCGATAAATTTCAAACTATTAACCGGGACGAAGAGGAAACTAAAATATATTCATGGGCTTTACACGCAGAAGGCCACCTTAAGGATAACCCAGTGAGCCTATAATTTCTCTTTCACTTCACATAAAAATCAAAGGTTAATTATTTAATTACTATCAAGAAGAAAAACCAGTATTGGATTAATGACGTGAGCTAACGATGAAATCGGTGTAATCAATGATCGTTGATCCATTGTTAAAAAGCTGATGCATGATTGTGGATCGGTATTTCAATGCCTATGTGGGCTCTGCAGTGCATTAATTCTTCTAAAAGGCAACAAAATTAATAATAAATGTACGAGTGAATGCATATCTGTTGTCGACCATGCGATATGCATTTGAGGTTGCTATAATGACGGCCGATTCATGGCATCATCCTATTAGCATCGTCCAGTTTAAATCGTTGCACACTATCACAAAAACTGTGAAAGTACTTAGAAGTCATTGTTAGGACAAGGAACATAACACTATTAAATAAAGAACATCATCTCTCTCAAGATTAATAATATAATCTAAGAAGTACTAAAACTAGATTGTGAACACCGTACATTAGCCATTGTGAAAGCAGGTGCGCGAAAAGAAGAGCGATACAGGAAGCTGAATCTGATTCCTCATTCAATTGTCTTTAAAACAATCCAACGATTAACCAGAGTTAACATACCTTACAAGTGTTTATAATATTATCTGATCGCTCATAAGGCTATGTCGGTTTCTTGTATACATTATATCATACAGCTCGCTTTAACGTATTGGCACTGTTCGTTACGCTACGTGAGAGTGCGGTTCAATAAGTCGCCGCTTTTACAGACACTCAATTAGTTTCGTCCAGTGCTTTTCATGATTGACATTTTCACATTTCATTAGGACTTAAAAATAACGATATTTCTCCATTTCTGGATTGGAATCAGTCAGTACTTAATACATTACTTACAAGCATACAAACATAGTGAACAGAGTCATCTCGTTGACGTAAGTAAAAGAAAGATGCATCTAAGATAAGAAAATTTCTTTTAAGAGTTTATAAGTCTCGTTATTTTCGTATTTGTTTACTCTGAGCTCAGCGTTCTTATGTGAGATACATGCATACAATTTGTTTTCAGTGAGAGATTAGATATTGTTAGCATTGCTCTGTTACAAAAAAATGGCGCAGTGTTGTTACCACAGTTTCAACGCCTTCTTCAAAGAACACTGAGTAGGTCCATGGACAGGTGACGTATGAGGTTAGTTGTTGTCGGATGGTACCAAGTTGAGTGAGCTACATGGCTGGACTCGTGCAGTCCTCAAGTGTTCAGAATGAGTCAGGTTTCACGGAGCAGTCGTACATTAGAATCAGAAACGTCGATGGATAGCTAATAATAACTGTGCTGATAAATGTTCTTATTACGAAGACAAAAAAGGATCTTTTTAACAAGTTAAAAGTGGATATTAAGAGTAGATACGTAGAGTTAGGAGATCCGTGCCTTATTATCATGGGACATCGTTTTATAGTTCATATTTTTTCTGTTTTGATTTCGTTTTGTTTGACTCTGTAGGAGATGTTACTAGTCCATTAATTGTTCTGAACGGCAACGAGCGTTTCATCAGTCTCACTCTTCACCACTGTCCATTCAGCCTCATCAACTGTCCTTAACTGTAAACATATTTTATAGTTACCACGGCCATGGCAACTGCATATTTTTAACGGCACTGCAAGCATGACACAGCGTCGGTAGTCGACTTTGTCTCGTGTCACTGGAATTCTCATTGGGTCACCTCTCGGGCATTGTTAACTACAGTCAGTCTGCGAAGCTGCATTGTGGCTGCTGTGTTCGCATGCCTGTGTCTGTTCAATGACTCATTGTTCGGCATAATAACATCCCTCTTCTGCACATCGAACCACAAACAATAATTTGTTCACAGATCTGGACACAACGAAGTGAAGTTTTCACCGTTCTTTGAAGCGCCTGCGTCGGTGAAATTGGCTGACTGCACTACGTAACACACGGTAGACGCAAGATTTCACGCAAACGTTACCCTGTCTGCAAGTGCCCTAACTTGAGTCACAAACGTTTCATTGCTAATAGGAGCGTAGAGAGATTTCATAATAGCTTGAGCTTATATTGCATAGACATATTCCAAGTTCGTCCTTACGGATCTCGTCATTCTCAATAGAACGCAAAACTCTTTGTACCTCATTAGACAAAGAATATTACTTTTACATTTCTGTTTACTCTTATCCTTTACAGATACACAGAGTAAATCGAAATTCGCGCACTCGGGCTCCGCAGGACGACTCCTCACATGACACCGATAAAAAAAATGTCTCTCACAAAATTTCGTCCGGAGAATACATCCGGCAGAAAAAGAACGTTAAAGAGTGGCAATTGGCAACACTATAACCACAAGTGTGGTATCTACCTCTGTCAGTACATATTACTACTGCTGTACGGTGGGTGCATTAGATACAGTTTTAAGTTAGCATGCAGGATGTAGATGGTTCGATCCTGGACTGAGGCATATTTTTCTTATCTGGTAAATGTAGTCCAAGTGATACGGCATCTGGCAACTTAAACGTCAACAGCGGGTCCTCTAGAAAACATTTGTACTTACATACTACAATCGTAGAATTGTAAGACTGGTCACCTTTGAAAGAAGCCCTTTCCACCATGTGGACGTGAATTTATTCGCCCACTCCATCTACTAGATGTTTTCTTTGTACCCTTCTCCAGTAGTCCCATACATTAATACATTCTAACCTTGTTCAGGTCCATTACATTTCGTTAAGACCTTACGTTATCAGTAGCACTAGCAACGTGCTTTGCGAATAATGCCCAAACTCGGCTACTATTTGCATGTGTTGTCACCATGGTTCAATTAATCACGTCTTTCAACACTGAGTCTGGTAACTGCACGCTGTTTAGTACGTATGTCAATGCGCTATTATTATTATTATTATTCTATCAATGGGATTGTGGAAACACCACGTCAAAATGGTTCAAATGGCTCTGAGCACTATGGGACTTAACATCTGAGGTCATCAGTCACCTAGAACTTAGAACTACTTAAACCTAACTAACCTAAGGACATCGCACACATCCATGCCAGAGGCAGGATTGGAACCTGAGACCTTAGCAGTCGCGCGGTTCCGGACTGTTGCGCCTAGAACAGCTCGGCCACCGCGGTCGGGAACATCACGTCTATTGCCGTGAGGGCGTCTATTTCCGTTAGGGATACAGTGTAATTCGAAACCGGGCATTTCACTATTAGCAGTGCAGGATGAATCATGCAGAACAATATCTGTCAGAGAGGTAATGCACGTTAGGTGGTACAGCGCGCAGGACTGACGGCGTGTTTATACTGTATGCTCTGTCCACCTGACAGGGCCTAGTTGCGAGCGGAGTGACTGCGTGTATGTATCGAATTTTCTCATTGTAACCCTCTAAACCAGTGTGTCATACGTATGGCGACAAAAACAATGAATATGTGGATATTCTTCTGGTACTTGGTGTATCTGATAACCGGGCTGGTGTTGCCAAAATCGTCAGTTGGACGCTAGATATCCTCGTAGACGCCATCCAGATAAAAATGTGTCTCGTGTTCTGGAACTGCGCCTTCGGAAGTCAGGTTCTCTCCTTCGGACAGTGCTTGACAGAGGCCGTCCACGGACTTGCCGTACTCCAGCTACTGTGGAAGCTATTCTGGAGGTCATACACCAAGAACCTCATCGAAGTACATGTAGAGTAGCTGGGCAGCTGCATGTTTAGCAACGCACAGCTGTTAACGTGCTGCACGAGCATGGGCTGCACCCCTATCATTATGCTTTCACACAACACGTGCCTCCTGCAGATCGCCAGCAGTGGATGCAATTCTGTGAATGGTTCCAACAAAGAAGAAAAAGCAAACACCGTAATGTGGTCGGGTGACGCAGCATTCACTCGTGAGGCTGTCTTCATTACCCACAATGCCTACCATTGGTGTGATGTTAACCTGCACGTCACCCGCGACTGTCGATATCAAGTTCACTTTGGTATCAACGTCTCGGCCAGAATATTGGACGACAGGTGTTTGGGCTCCTACATGTTTGACTGCACGAAGGTGTCATGCATTCCTCTTAAACTATCTGCCTGATGCACTGAAAGATGTTCCGCTACATGTTTGGCAACCCTCTGAAACGATGATCATTGGGGAGCTTAATGAGGCTAGAATTAGTTTGGCTAAACTTCAGTGGTGGTAGTTAGCACTGTCTCACTGGCCAATTTAATAAAATTTACCCATTGGCCTTAGTTCTTCCAGCTAGCATCAGGTGGACCACGGTGTGTTTGATTATTCTGTGGGTGAGTATCCCGGGTTCGAGTCCCGATCGGGGCACACATTTTCAAGACGTCCCCAATGTTGTATATCAACGCCTGGTTGCAGCTAGGGTGTCGATTTAATTATCATATCACTGTGGGGAAGCTACACCGATATCAGTGGTATCTGTTCTTTCGGGAACAGATACTACCTTCATACATAGTTAAAATATGGCTACCCAGCCATTGACCTTCTTGTGCGA
The DNA here is from genome assembly GCF_023864275.1 of Schistocerca cancellata. NCBI lineage: Eukaryota > Metazoa > Arthropoda > Insecta > Orthoptera > Acrididae > Schistocerca > Schistocerca cancellata. Next base: position 214,679,074 of record NC_064632.1, on the reverse strand, counting down.
TCGCTCACGTTATGCCGCATGCCCCAACTCACACGGGACTTGATAGATTAATCTGCCACGAGTAATGAGTGTGATGGGCAAACATGTATTAGGCGCACTATGAATGTAGTGGTGTGGACATGTGGGTCTCAGGGTGAGCGTGCAAGGGATAAGTCCCTGCAGGCACATTATCCTCTGTACCCATGCTGCCTCAGATGGATAGAGCGTCTGCCATGTAAGCAGGAGATCCCAGTCGGGGCACACATTTTCATCATGTCCCCAATGTTGTATATCAACGCCTGTTTGCAGCTAGGCTGTCGATTTAATTATCATTTCATTCTAGACAAGCTGCACGGTCATAAATGCTATCTGTTCTTTCGGGAACAGATACTACCTTCATATATAATTATTCAGATTCATTGCACATCATACCAAAGTGAGGTAGTAGATGACGTCAGTTAGGCAGCACGATATCCATTTGGCTGGCCTGAATTGGGATTCTGATCGTGGGTCTAATTTGACGGTGGCGCGCTGTTGTTGTGACCGAACCTTACAGGTCTATGAAGCCACGTATGGTAATAAAGTGTTCCATCTTATCTTGTGATTCATGTAGCAATTTCTCTAGATTGTGTACAGGAAGTTTTACCATTTGAATTGTCAAGGTATTTTTGTCAGAAGTCGGATCGTCCCAACGGCGAGTTTTGAGTAAGTGTCTTCGGAGGCTACCCTGTTTATCATGAAATGATTGAGAAGTGTGAATCTGTTTCGTCAGCCTTCCCTAGTGGCATTCTGACCAGTACTTAGATAAAAATGCTTTTTCATTTTGAAACTTCCTGGCAGATTAAAATTATGTTCTGAGCTGAGATTCGAACTCCGGACTTTTGCCTTTCATGGTTGAGTACTGTGCTGACTGAGCTATCTAAACACGACTCACAAGTCGTCCTCACAGTTTTACCTCCGCCAGAACCTCATCTCTTAGCTTCTGAACTTCACAGAAGTTCTCCTGCGAAACTTGCAGGTCTAGCACTACTCGACGAAAGATTATTGCATAGACATGAGTTAGCCACAGCTTGTGGGAAGTTTCTGGTGTGAATTTTCCACTCTGCAGCGCAGTGTGGGTTGGTATGGGACCTCCTGATCGATTAAAACTATGTTTGAGCAGTGCATACTCCTCTGCAGGGTGACTATTTCATTCAGGAAACATCCCCAGTCTATGGCTAAGCCATGTCACCGCTATACGCTTTCTTGCAGGAGTGCTAGTCATGGAAGATTCACAGGAGAACTTATGTGAAGTTTGGAAGGTAGGAGATGAGGTACTGGAATAAGCAAATCTGTGACAAGAGGTCGTGAGTTGTGTTTGATGACTCAGGCAGTTTAGCACCTGCCCACGAAAGACAAGTTTCCTGAGTTGGAGTCTGAATCTAGCACACAGTTTTAATCTGCCAAGAGCACCATATAATCGCATACTCCACTGCAGAAAGAAAATTTCACATTGGTTCCTTCAAATTGTTCATATTTTTGACAATATTCTGTTGTCTGAGTTGCCAAAAGTGTGCCGTCATCCTAAATACAGCCTGATGTGAATCGAATCTTTGGCTGTTCACTCCAGGATTGGGGTAGCATACCTTTTAGTGCCTTTGTGATTACAGATGGATGTGGGGTACGTTCATCTGGCGAAAATTCCTGAAGTTGTCTATGCTTAAGTAAACTTCTTTGAACTGTTACTTGATCACTCCACTGCTTAAAGTAAATTTTACCTGTGCTAATTCTGAGTCATCGGAGTATCCCGGTAGGATATTGTGGTTGTGACCGATGCATTTACGACATGTTCTAATTCTGAACCTAGTTTTCTTTTAATTTCTAAGTCCTCGTGTGAAAGTCATTGTGAAAAGCCATCACCAATGTGGTTGCGCTGATCATCAGATTGTTTTTGTAATTTAGCCACCTGCTCTTCCACATAAGTATCACCTCTATTTTCTAATTGATCGGTAGTATCTCTTAATTACCTTTGTTCCTTAGGCAAAGAATGTATAACTCACGTAAGATCACGATAAGCAGACTTTAGGTGCAAAATTTTGTCTACGGAGTATCATACTGTAGTGATAAATTGTTGAAATAAGTGTCACTTTGGTTAAGTATTGCATTGTTTTCTCTGTTGTGAGTACTGATTCTACCATTACGTCGAAATGGTTTTCTTCAATTTCTTTGAAAGTACGTAACAGTTATGTAATTAGATCAAATGCCTGATTAATTATTTGCACTTTCGATTCGCGTGCAGTATAGTTCATTGGAACATTTACACCACATGAAGAAACATTGTGCCGAAAATCTATATTGAATGAAAGACTGTCCGTATGAACATGAACAGCACATAAGTAATCATAAATTACAGTTCTTGTGTCGCTTTCACAGTGCTGTTCTAGATCAGGTTCGGAAGTGCATGAATTTTCATTTTCTGTATTAGCGAATTTAGTTTGTTCTGTGTTAAGGCACCATGTTACGATTTCCTTCCTTAGTCATTTTTCTCATCCTTCCTATTTTTACAATAACACGAAATGTAAACAAGAAATGTTTAAAGGAATTTTTAATCAATTATGAGCATAAAGGGGGTATATTCGGTAATAGTGCTTAACACGGAAAATAATCTTTCTCAGTAATCTAAAGTCATGCTTATAACAATGTGATGCAACTTGTCCATTACACTTTTTTTTATAATGCTACTGGAACGGCCATCTTGTGGCTAAACTCACTGGATGCTAGAAAGTTAATATCATCTGAAGTTCAAAAATTTCATTTGTAATAGATGAAGATTCTAATGTCAAAGGTTGTACGCACATGAAAGGCAAGCGAAGAAAAAGTTTGTTGTCCTTACCTTGAATAATAACGTGAGGTACGTTCCGGATAACAGTTCCCCTTTTTACCTTTTGTAAATAAATTTCTACTATTAATTCTCCCTTCCATTTGATTGTTCTTCGATATTTATTCCGTACTCTTTTGTTTGCATGAAAGGGTTTGACATGAAATATAAAAAACCGCCAATTGAAAATATCTAAAAATATCGTGGTTTCACCGTTATAATTCCTCTTTCAGTTCAAACAAAAGATGTAAAGTTAATTATTTGATTACTAGCAGAAAGAGAAAGTGGAACTATCTAAGTCATGTGAGCTAAGAAAGAAATCGGCGTAATCAGTGATCACTGTTCGTTGCTAACAGGATGATGCATGAATGTGCATCTGTATTTCAACGCTTCTATGGGATTTGCAATCCAATGATTCTTTATTAGGCACTGGAATTCGTGTAGTAGATTAAGAAGATATACAGCTTCTATTATTAATCTGTGATATGTAACTGAGGTTGCCGTTACAACGGACAATCAAGGTCATCACCGTATTAGCATTGTCTAGCTTAAATCGTTGCTCGCCATCAAATCAGCTGCAAAATTATTTAAAAATCAATGTTAGGACAAAGAACCTTAACAACGTTAAATAAAAACATCGCCACTCTCAAGGTTGTATTTTTAATGTAAGAGGTACAAAAGCCACAATATGAATACCTTATATTAGCTGTTTTGATAGTAGACACGTGGAAAAGAGTGATTAATATTTATAATATTGTCTGAGCGTTTATCAGACTGTGTCGGTTATAATACACGCCATACTTTTTGCGTATGCCTAACGTCAAGGTACGACTTTAATGAACAAGATAAAATTTTCTGAAGATAAACGTGAGTGAATCGGCAGCCCAGTGCCGGTAATCAAGAGAACGCTTTGGCTTCATAAACGTTTGTGTATGTAGTCCATATTAGGTATATACCAAGGTTCTTATTTATTTTTTTGGCAAACTTCGATCGGTCACGAAATTAAAAAAAACGCAGTGAAAACCCGGTGAAGCTTAGCGCAGATGTGTTGCACAGTTTTCTAATATGGCCGTCTGTCGCGTCATGTTACACTTTTCAGTTCCGTGCGCACAGTGAGCACGTGAAAATGCTTAGAAAATAGTGTTTCCCGACAAGTGCGAAGCCCTGCAGTGGGGTATCACCTTGTTTCATGCAGCCCACATAGCGCAACGCTTGCGTTTACTTCTTCATAACGATTTTGATCGCATAATGCGGGTACAACGAAGACACTCTGCAGTGTTTAAAATGGGGAGTGTTTGATCACCCACCATACAGCCCGGACCTGGCTCCCTTTGATTTTCACCTCTTTGCTCTCGTGAATAGCAAGAAATGAAGACAGCATTTTGACACAGACAACGAGCTGCAGACCAGCATTGCACTGGAAGAAATCAGAGGTGGCTGCCTTCAGTGACTAGACTGTAGGAAAGTTGCTACCACGCTATGACAAATGTCTAAGTCAGAGCGTCGACTACGTAAAGCAATAGCTTGAAGGTGAAGATAACTGTTGCAAATAAAATACATTTTATTTCCACTGTGGTTTCCATTTCACGACAGATCGGAGGCTTAACAAGAAATCCTCGTAGTTCAAATTGTCGCGGTGAAAATTCATAAGTACATGGCTGTTTTGTCCTAAAATCCCAACAAAAAATATCAAAAATATTTTCTACAAAAGTAACAATTGGAAGCCATATTCCATCGTACCTGTAACTTTCTAGTGCTAACTAAATGCTAATAAGTGTAATAATACTATGTTTTCGTATTTGCTGTTTATATTATCTGCCTTAAACTAACGAAAATATATAATCAGATTTTCTCGAGAATCAGAATATGGACATGGTGCATTGTTTTTTCTTATTTGAGCGTTCAGTTGTTCCAGTATAAATTGCAAGTGTAAGAAACGCTGACTCTTCTTCTCCGATATCCCTTTCTTTAATAAGAACGTAATCTACTTAAGGCTACAACGTCGTAAATTCCGTGTGGCGTGGGTTTATACTATGCACACGTGAGTTTAGCTTGTGTTCCAGTTAATTTTAAAAGTTGTCTCCATTGATCATGAATCACAGAATTCACTGTTTCTATTGATGCACTGTTAACAAAATACTTCCAAATTATATCTCATGATAATAGTTTTCCACGAACTATTACACAGGGCTGACCTCAGAGCTTCCACAAAAGACTTCTAGACTCACAAGTACCATGAAAAGCTGTTACGTTGGGTTACTAGTGAGAGAGGTCAAGTTACACTCTCACCTGTTCTCTGCACATGGAAAATTATTAAAGATTTTATTACAACCTGATGCATCTTGAGCAAGACTCTATAAAGTTAACGGCCTGAGAACACGTTGATGGAGCCTGGTAGGGCGCTAAAAGCATGAGGTATTTTTATGGTTCATAGATCATATAAACGGCATGTTGGGAGTTAGAAGCAAATGGCGGCGAGCCCATCCCTCAGTAAATCTTGCCGGATAGGCCCACAGCCATACAAGGCAGACACGGCAGCCCCTTGTCGAGACACATCTGCAGCAGAACAATGCCAAGCTACCTGATACAGCACCAGCAGAGGCCTGGGCAGGGGCAACGGTCTGAAAGAACGTGTCTGCACAGTGAAGTCATAAGCCGGTCATTGTGTGCAGAGCCACGTGTAATAAAAATTCTCAAGTTTTTTGTTCACCAATACAGATAATAGGCCTGTGAACCACTTCCATCGGCTGCCTCAGTTGTATAAGAAACTCTGGCGTCTGGGAAACGTTTAGAGATAGAATCTTTACTACACCTCATAGGACTAACAAGCTCCAAGGAACAGGCAATTTACACAAAGGTCTTAAAGATTGTATCTGTTCACTTGTGGTGGAAAGTGAAACAACTTTGGAGAACATCATCTGCCCCCTCCTCCACACCCCACACCCCACAGAAACTTAAAATAAACCTGTAATTAGTGGTTTCCTTTTTTCCACAGACGCAGGTTTAGTAAATCTTCCCTGATTCCACATGAAATCGTGCTGTCATGTGGGAGGGGAGATTTAGCGCCACTAGAGCCCTGTGATTGGCTCAAGACTGCGTGAAGGTGGTGTCGTTCGTGCACTTTGCGAGAAACAGAAGAGGTGCAAAGCTCTCATATGCTGGACATTGATCTGGTAAGACAACTTCTGGTCGAAGCTCTGGCATGTGTGGTTGGTACTTGGGACCTGTCCTAAGAGTGAATTAACTTGCAATTAATTTGGAATGGGGAGCCTGTGGTGAAGTTCTTACTGAACCCACAGTGCAACTTAAAATGTTTCTGACTAATCGTTTCCCAAGGGCACGCTAATTCGTTTTTGGTTTACCTGTCTTGACTTTTTGTACATTGTGCCCTCTGTCATATAAGTAAGCCAAATTGGTCCTTGGTACGACCAGTGAATGGGTGTGTCACACACTGATATCTACACTGATTTCAGGGCTCTAGTAGAGAGCAAATTGTGATCCTTCTACCTGATCGCTAGACCATGAGATTTTTTCATTTCTTTCGAGGCCATGATCGATTCACAGGTGCCTCCTCACGTGTCAGCTCCACCACACACATCTCGCCAGCTGCAAGTTGCATCACCACACAAAGCCAACAGGGTAGCATACTGCAGCTCCAGTATTGTCAGAACGTATAGATCTCACTCGCCACTTGCTCTCAGCTGCACCTAAGTAGTGACCTACAGTAGATTTGATCAAAGTCTGCTCAGCGTCAGATCAATTCAGATTAAGTTATCCACATTTTTAGGGCCAGAGTACTTGACTCACTTCAGCAACCCATTATCCTTGTCCATTGTAGTTTTAAACCACCAGTTAGTTGTTTATGGTACTCAATCAATAACTTGTTGAGCATTATTTATGTCTAATTGGATAAAATAAATGGTGTTAGTATATCTTACTTCATTCTCGGTCATTTTATATAGCCCCCACAGCATTAACATTCTTTATGGCTCCCATGCGATGATCTCAGATTGATGGCACCTTCTGTGATCGTCAGATCGTGTTGCCTAGCGTAGTCATTCAATTTGATGACAGTTCAATTGATACAAACAAAAACACAAAAAGATAGTACATAATGATATTATAGAAAGGTATCCTATCTCCCCCTCCACAAGCGTCAGTGCGGAGACAAATATTACCAATGAAAATGCCACATGAATTGAATACATGGCACTTGCATGAACTGTGACTGATTGGACTGAAGAACAGCAATTTGTGCCAGAGTGGAATGGCCTCTTACTCACCACATGACATGGCAGAAGTGGTGGCAGATGTCTCTGATGTTCCCTCTTGTCTCAAGGCATCATCTGCGGAATGGGCAGCAACTGGTATCTTTGGCAGGTTCTCGACGGCAGCTGGACCTGAGGCATCATCCTCATCAGGCAGCAGTCAGCCATTGTCAGCTGGCATGACAGCATTGCTTCTGATGTGTCACCTGCCCTATGGTGTAGAAATCCATTCAGCTTTAGTGGGGCGTGGGGCAGCCCTGCTCTTCCCGTTCACCTCTGCATCGGAATGCCTTTTGTCAATGGGACACGACAATCTTGGCACCCCGCTGAGTCAGTTAGGTTCTGCACGCACGTCAACTATGGTGCCACACAGGCGCTTGTCCCTCGATTAGCAGCCTGGCGAGTCGTCAGCCACTAGGTGGTTGTTGCTGTCGCGAGGTGGCGTCCTGCTGTCTTTGCTGGCTTGGGACATGCTGCCTGCACTGGTAGGCGACAGGGCTGCATGATGTAGGCGCATCATCTGGCAGCAGCTGGTCGCAGTGGGCGGTCCTGCCCCACTCACGTGGCCTGCCACAGCTGAGTCATTATGGCTGCCCTCTGCCTTTGCCCCTCGCTAGCTGGCGTGGGCCATAACGCCCTGTCTCCCATGTTGGTTCCAGAGTCTCCACAATCCTCAAGTTTGGTCAAGTGCCATATTCTCTGACAAATGCCATTACATCGACATAATCAATTAACTGCAAATAAATACTGATGAGTACAAAATTTTTCTTTACCTAATATATTTGTTTATTTATTTATTTTATTACTAAGGACGTAAATCCAAAACTAAATTTAATGACTACAGGGTCCTGTTAATGTTGTATGGACCTAAATCCTGTGGTGTGGGGTGTCTTTGTTTATGTGTGCACATGTTTTTGTTAGCTTTTGGTTAGTTCTCCTCCTGGCATGCCCCCTAACTTTACGCTGGCAGCTACCTCTATACATCCACCAAACGTGCAAACTTCTCCCAATATTAACTTCCCTATGCCCTTGCTAATATTATTGAATCGAAAGTTCATGCATTTTATTTCTTTTCAATTCTCTTTTATTTTTCGATATCCGGTGGTATCTGCTGACGCAGAAGTTTTCAGGAAGTGCGTCTACTCTCTCAGGTGCTGGTGATTTGCCTGAAACCATTGTAGTGGCATTTATGATTGTGTACATGTAATTTTACATAGTACATCGATTCCTCCTGTCTCCTCTGCAGCTGAAATGAAATACAAGTATGCAGCGTTATATACATTTTTTTTCTAATATAAGTCTCATCCATTGTCCATCATTTCGTTTCTGCTTCTTGTTTCCGAGTCTGGAGTTCGCCACTCTACCATGACTTGCACTTGTCCATGCTAATTCCCCATACAAAATATTTCGCCGAAGGAACTAACATGGCGGTGGAAAAATTCCGCCACAAGACAGGCTACTTCGCAAGACAGGCGATGGCTCATATCACACCGAGTCTTAGCGTCGACATGCGCCCAAAGAGTGGTCTGCTAACACCATACGAAACACATCCGAAAGTCGAGACGCACATGCTCTATGGCACGATTTATCGTCTTCACGCCACAAAAAACATAAAGCAACGTACATCCGTCACTTGGTCAGGGTACAAGAAACCACGGAAAGTAAACATAAACAATTTCATTGACCATGGTGATACATGTGAAGGCTCTTGTACGAGAATCCTATGACAGATTATGCTGCTCAGTTGCGGAAATAGGACAACAATTGTGAGGTCCAAAGAACTAATAACATTACTCAGTTGTTTGAAGTACTCATTGCAACGTACCTGGTTTCGTATGCCACAATAAGTGCCAATTGGTGATGACATATAACTTACAACGGAATTTTAATTCAATCTGCCACCTGCCACTAAATGTTTGTGTGAAGATGACACAAATACGCAACTCGTTTGGCCACTTTCAACAAGGACTCAGGTTGAAACCTAATGGAAATGACAAATAAAATAACACCTAAATAGAACAAATGGAAAATTATGCTAAGCAACACAATATCAACATTAAATTTCGTTAAACAATTCATCCATGGAGGCTATTTACGTACTGCACCTTCTCTTCCCGTTGCAGTTGTCTTTTATCTTTAGTGCTCTAACAGGTTAACATCACTCGTTCCGATGGTATCTGCGTCATTGTTTTGAGCTGAGTCCGTAGCGGCTGTGTGTCAGTTCCTGTTAGAATTTTCTCTGCGTGACCCCTGCGATGGGTTAGGTGGCGTCAATTCCACACAATCGCTACGCTGGTCACTCCATTGACCTTGACCGTTGTGTGTCCTGCTATTGCTTTGCTGTTGGTCCCTAGAATCCTGTTTGGCCTGATTCGAGTTCTGTTGCTCTCTGCACTTTCCGTTTCGTCGGTAGTTTTTGTTATGATTAAAATTTCCTCGTCTTCTTCTATTTTCCCATGATTTTTGGTTATTCTGATTGAAGTTTGAATTTTGGTTCCTATTCGATCGATGCTTTCCCCCATTTCGTCCATCGTCATTCCCCTCTGGCGAATCTGGTCAGTTACGGTCCGTATTTCTACTTCCTTCCCACAACTTTTGAATTTCATTTACGTACTCGAGTTCACACAGCGCACTCTGTAAAGCTTCGATTGAATCGCTGCATCTACCGATGAGCAGTTGCTGGTAACGTAAAGGTAATTTAATGTAGCAGTACCTTATAATTTCCATGGTACTGTACGGTTGATCCGAGAATTTGTTCTTCTTGACCAGGGATTCGAAAAATTTGATAGAAGCGTCAGGATTCTGCAGTCCTAAGTCCTTTCCCAACATGATCTCCTGTTTTATCCTCTCCTGTGTGTCTTGTGATCAATATGTGTGAGCCGTGCGCAGCTCGTGTTCATGCCGTTTCTTGCTTGACAGCTTCTCTTTACGGTACTGTCGCCTCGTTTCTTATTCGATTTACTGGCGTCACTAAGTTTCTGGCTTGCCTTCCCGTGAGTAGCAGCAGCAGTGCGCATCGATAAGAGTACTGCCGTATTATCTTTGAAGCGACCACTAGTATTTCCGGCTCGTCGTGTGTCGGGGGTTGAGTAGGGACGCAGCGCCAGTGAGGTCCGGACAGCCAGGACTCGCCTGACTGTTACTGACCCACATGACTTGTGTCGGGACAGCCTTGGTTGGTCGTTCGGGTCGGTCGTCTCATCGGACGACGTATATTTGGTCGCCGACCGCTTCGGGTCCTCTGTGTGTGTCGACTTGCCATTCGTCCTGGTAGTTCCACAGTGATTGCTTTTACGATTATTCGAGTTCTTGTGGAAGTATTTTCGTAGACCTGTGTCTAGCTCATGTAATTTCGACTCAGCAATTATGTTCATGCTGTCCGCGTACTGGAGTAGGCAGTCGGTCAGTTGGGACATTGCAACTGCGGCGAAGTCATTAGCGTAGTATTCCGCAGTGTATTTTCCCTCGCAATGTTGATGCTGTCCGTACCGCCTGTAGTTTGACAGCCTTTGATGTTGTTCATATTTTTGACTGGTTATTGTGCCTTGGCTGTTTTTAAACGCCAATTCTGAAGACGCTGTTATCTTCGTCCTCTGCTGGTATTTTCCGTTCTCGAGCAGCGGAATTGATTAGGTTGTTGGTCGGTCCTTCAGCCGTCCCTGGGTCGGACTGCCATCTGATTAAGTAATTTTATTCTGGGCTGCCTATCTCACTTAACCTTACGTTAGAGTTACCTCCTCACGCCGACCCTTGCAACTCTTCTGAGCACCATTGTTCTGGTGTTTATAGATTGTGATTTTTGTCTCCAGTACGGTGTGAGGCCTTCAGCCGCCTGTTAATTTAGTTTTTTTTTTAAATAAGGCCTTCAGCCGTCTTAAGTTAAAACTTCGAAGATTCTTGCTGAACTAAATTTTTTTAAAGAAAAAAAGGGAATTTTGCTCTATTGCAAATCTTTGTTATCCAGGCCTTAAGATGTGAGTTGCTCTATGTTCAGTATGTGGCCATCAGCCCAGCTTTTATGTCAAATATTTTTAAGACATTCAGCCCTCTTAAATTAAAATTTGAAAATTCACTTGATTAAAACCTCTTTAAATTTTCTTCTGTATTGGAAATTTTTGTTATCCAAGCCTTAAGCCTCCGTTCTTCTGTGTCCAGTGTGTGGCCTTCAGCCGAGTATTTACGTAAGATTTTCTTTTTTAAGTAAGGCCTTAAGCAGCGTGTATTCCTTAAAGCAATTGTAATAACTTGTGTTCCGACTTTCAGCCGTATTGTTTTGAGTCCTTTAAAGGGCATGTGTGGTTAAGTGTTTTTTGGAGAATAAAGGTTGTATATTTCGTGCAACTGACAGTCACTGATTTTGGCCCCTTTCCACAACTATAACCTGATCCGCTCTGTCCTGCGAAACCAGATTTCATTGTGCTAAGGAATGCGTCCTTAAATTATTGGTAGGAACGACAACTCTTCGCAACCGCGCGCACGTTCTCTAATCGACCCTTCCGTGAAACCACAGATAAATTAGAGCTTGTACTTCAGTGGCCAATATTCTGGGAGCACGTGATCGTACTGTGCCATCCAGGTCTTTGGATGCAATGCGTCGTTTGTCTCCTTGTAGACTTGAATATTCTGGATGGTCAAGAAAGTTTGTGGTCGAAAGGGTCGACGTATCCGCCATACTAATTTTCCCTCTCACCTGCAGCGAGTGGTTCCACTTATCCTGGCCCAAACGATCCTCCTGCACTCTTATGGTGATGATGATGATGAGCGTTTGGCGTCAGTGGCCGGGAGGCCCCTCGCGGGGCAGGTCCGGCCGCCTTGGCGCAGGTCTTATTACATTCGGCGCCACATTGGGCGACCTGCACGCCGGATGGGGATGAAATGATGATGAACACAACACAACACCCAGTCCCTGAGCGGAGAAAATCTCCGACCCAGCCGGGAATCGAACCCGGGCCCGGAGGACGGCAATCCGTCACGCTGACCACTCAGCTACTGGGGCGGACACTCTTATGGTATCCCCTCGTGTTGTCAGATTCACGTAATAACGTTTCTGACTTCTGTGGATGTGTATAATTGTTTTCCGGCTCGGCCCCTGACATACTACGTGTTACCGACGGGGCACTTTCTATTACGCGTTCCGCTGCAGCAGGAGCATATTCCTGCTGAATTCGCCCATGTGCACGGGGGGGGGGGGGGGGGGGGGGGGGGGGGAACGGAGAGTGGAAAAACGTTTTCTTCACTTCCGTGATCCTCTCGATGGCGGTCTACCTAACGTGTTTGTGTTTGCAACTGCGAGACCCGCTCAAGTGCCTGCCCAACGTTCTTAGCCAACTCGTTTTGTTGCGCTGCGACTCGGGCCCGCTGATCTTAAACTACAGAGATATCGGCCTATTTGATTTCTATTTCAGCGATTTGCTTCGCGGCCTCGCTTATTTCTTCCTGTGTTTCTTGAACTATTTTTTTTCCCTTGCTTTTGGAGAGTTCCAAGTGCCTTTTTTGTCTTACACACCTCAGTTCTTTGGCCGCTGACGCGTCCTTTCGTGCTACTTGCGCTACCAATCGCGCTGTTTTGGCATCGCGCTTCATCTGGTCCGCGACCTCACGTGTTTCTACTGTCGTTTCCTTGACATTCTCCAGCTGTTCTTGGATTCTTACAATGTCTTTCTTTACTTCATCTATACAGTCTGTGACCGTTCTTATGACCAATTTGTGTCTTTCCTCCTCTTCCTCACGTCTCTTTTTCTCCATCTCTTGTCTCTTCCTTTCTGCCTCTTGCATAAATTTCATGAGAGCCTCAAACTGCGATGCACCGCTAACACCTGTCGGACTAGATCAACGGTACTCCTTCATTCTGTGACGTTTCGTTCGTGGTCCTGGTCTTCCAGTTTCACTGATGGTCGTCTCATACCAGCAGCGCCTACATTCCGTTCTGCTGCGGTCTCTCGTTCACTTTCGTCACCTGACTGAGACATGTCGTCGTACTGGGCAGGTTCTACGTTCGACATTTCTGCCCGGTCTGCAACTGCATTTACACGAGAATCCCATGTAATATGTGCCTGGTCACCGCTAATAATCTGACGTCGATCCATGGTTAACAAAACACAATTACATGCGCTACTCTGTAGCAAACGCGCCTTTCTTATTGTGCCGGCCGCGGTGGCGAAGCGGTTCTAGGCGCTCCAGTCCGGAACCGTGCGACTGCTACGGTCGCAGGTTCGAATCCTGCCTCCGGCATAGATGTGTGTGATGTCCTTAGTTAGTTAGGTTTACGTAGTTCTAAGTTCTAGGGGACTGATGACCTCAGATGTTAAGTCCCATAGTGCTCGGAGCCTTCCTTATTGTAAGCATGCACTGTAATTCTGGCCAAAACGAATTTAAACGCTACACATGCCTATGCCACACAGATTATACTCTAAATTATGCTTCCGTGAGCTGCTGTACCTAGTTCCTGGCAATGAATTCAAATAACAGTACTCTCATCTATGCTAACGAAAATCTCAATCTGACCCGACAAATCAGCACATCTATTAATGTTCTGATAACGTGCATTTATTTGTTTTCATGTAGTAGAAAATACACAAATTTACATAACGTAGATAAAAAGAGAAACAGATTACACATGTGATTTCTGAGCCGCGAGCGGCTCGTGTTCATGGCGGTTATTGGTTGTCATCTTGTCTTTACGGTACTGCTGCCTCGTTTTTTATTTCATTTAATGGCGTCACTAGTTGCTTGTTTGCTTGCCCGTGAGTAACAGCAGCGGCGCTTATCGATAAGTGCACTGTCGTACTATCTCTGGAGTGACCGATAGTATTTCCGTGTCTACATCTACATCTACATTTATACTCCACAAGCCACCCAACCCCCCCTGTGGGTCCGGGGATTAGAATAGGCCCGAGGTATTCCTGCCTGTCGTAAGAGGCGACTAAAAGGAGTCCATCCCCCTCACGGGGGTAGTTAGCGCCTGCGTCCGGAGACGGACGGTTCCACGACCTATAATTGTGGTCTTTTTGGTTTTTCACTTCTCGTTTCTTCCTTCCTTTTGTTGGTTCCTTTCTTTGCTCTTCTCCACCTCACTGTCTTCCTTACTCTTTCCCTTGACTTCTCCTTTCCTTCTCATTGCCTTCTACTCCTTGCCTTCTCATTGCCTTCTTCTCCTTGCCTTCTCATTGCCTACTTCTCCTTGCCTTCTCATTGCCTACTTCTCCTTGCCTTCTCATTGCCTTCTTCTCCTTGCCTTCTCATTGCCTGTCTCCTTGCCTCCTCTGGTCTCCGCCTCGGCGTTTGAGACTGTCTGTCCTCTTTCTCCCTCTCTCTCTTCTTTTTCCTCTTCTTCCTTCCTCCCTGTGCGTGCCTGAAGGCCGACCCACGCGTTCGCACGCGTAGCCGGTGACGGGGTAACGCGTAATTCCCCGCCCTAGGTAGACATGTAAGGCACGCGCGTACCCCCTGGTAAAGGCCAGGCCCGGGGAGGGGTGATTGCCTGAGCTGATCCCTTCTGACCATGCCGATTGGTCCCTCCGTCTGTTTCTCGGGAGGTGTGACCTGAGGTGTAAACATTCACCTAAGGCGGGAGTGCCCTCTGAGAGGGTCCCCACAAGGAAGGAGCGCGCCATCGGAGACGCTGGCAATCATGGGGGATTCCTCCGCAATGGATTCCACTCCATCTCTCTCGACTTCTGCCCAAAAACGGAAACGTGACCAGCCACCAGTGACAAAAGTACTACCGCCTGCCCCACAGTTCCTCGTCGTTTCTCGATCTGAGGACGGAAAGGATTTTTCCTCTGTCAACCCTTTCGTTATCCAGAAGGGCGTAGATGCCATAGCCGGATCTGTCAAATCTTGTACCAGGTTGCGTAACGGTACCTTATTACTAGAAACTGAGAGTGCCTTTCAGGCACAAAAAGTGCTTCGAGCCACACTCCTGTACACGTTCCCTGTCCGGATGGAGGCCCACCGAACTTTGAATTCGTCTCGTGGTATAGTCTATACTAGCTCCCTCGACGGATTGACTGAAGAGGAGATTCAATCTTTCCTCGCTGAGCAGGGCGTGACGGCTGTCCATAGTATCATGAAAAAGGTCAACAATGACCTTGTACCGACCCGGACACTTTTCTTGACCTTCGATAGTGTTAAGCTGCCATCGCGCATCAAGGCGGGCTACGAGGTTATTTCTGTTCGCCTCTATGTCCCGACACCTACGCGCTGCTACCAGTGTCAGCGTTTCAATCACACTCGACAGTCTTGTTCCAATGCGGCTAAATGTGTCACTTGTGGCAGGGATGCCCATGAGGGTGACTGTCCACCTCCGTCTCCTCGTTGTGTGAACTGTCAGGGTGACCATGCCGCATCCTCCCGCGACTGTCCTGTCTATAAGGAAGAACGCTGTATCCAAGAAATTCGGGTCAAAGAGAAAGTGTCCACCTCGGCTGCTCGCAAGCTATTGGCTAGTAGGAAGCCCGCGCTGCTCCCAGCGAGGAAATACAGTACTGTCCTCGCCTCTCCTCGGACTACCAGGGAGGTAGCAACCCAGACATGCGATCTGACCTTCAGCACCACGGTCGTCCGTTCGGCCAGTGCTAAGATCGCGCGGTCGACGTCTCCTCTTCCTCCCATCACCCCACAGACACCAGCCCCTTCATCAGCTTCTGCTAAGACGAAGACCCCGAAGTCAGATGCACGGGCCTTCAAGACTTCCTCCGTACCTCGACCTCCCAGCCTTCGACCGGTACTTCCACCAAACGTCCTTCCAAGAAGGCTCATAGGAGGCACAGTTCTCCTTCTCCGCCACGGCGCATTTCTTCTCCTGCGCCACCCAGCGGTTGCCGCCCCAGGCCATCATCCGTTTCGCCTGGCCGCACCGCTGGTAGCCGAACATCTGGCCGTTCACCGGCGGAGGAAGCTCCCCCTCCCGGCCATCCTCCCAAGATGGCCGATGAACCTATAGACCCAATGGACGATGACTGTCCGCCTACTGATAGCGGCGGCAGTGCTCGCTCGAAGCCAGGCCCTCAGCGGCCTTCGAGGTGACCCCTTCTTTCATCTTCCTTTTCTTACGATGGCACTTATTCACTGGAATATTCGCAGCATTCGCTCCAATCGAGAGGACTTGAAGTTGCTGCTCCGCTTGCACCGTCCGCTCGTCGTAGCCCTCCAGGAAACGAAGCTACGCCCATGCGATCAAATTGCCTTGGCACACTACACCTCTGTGCGTTTTGACCTACCCCCTGTGGTAGGTATCCCAGCTCATGGAGGGGTTATGTTGCTGGTCCGGGATGATATTTACTACGATCCCATCACGTTGCACACCGGCCTGCAGGCAGTTGCCATCCGCATTACTCTCCCCACTTTTACATTTTCCATTTGTACCGTTTACACTCCATCGTCATCTGCCGTTACCAGGGCAGACATGATGCAACTTATTGCTCAGCTACCTGCACCATTTTTGTTAACTGGAGACTTCAATGCCCACCATCCCCTTTGGGGCTCTCCAGCATCCTGCCCGAGGGGCTCCTTTTTAGCAGAGCTTTTCAACCAGCTCAATCTTGTCTGCCTCAATACTGGCGCCCCTACTTTTCTTTCGGACACATCTCACACCTATTCCCATTTAGACCTCTCTATATGTACTCCCCAACTTGCTCGCCGGTTTGAGTGGTATGCACTTTCTGATACATATTCGAGCGACCACTTCCCGTGTGTTATCCATCTCCTGCAGCATACCCCCTCTCCGTGCTCCTCTAGTTGGACCATCTCCAAGGCAGACTGGGGGCTCTTCTCTTCCAGGGCGACCTTTCAGGGTCAAACCTTCCCAAGCTGCGATCGTCAGGTCGCACACCTCACGGAAGTCATTCTCGCTGCTGCTGAATATTCCATCCCTCACCCTACTTCTTCTCCACGTCGCGTACCGGTCCCCTGGTGGTCCGCAGCATGTAGAGACGCTTTACGTGCTCGTCGACGTGCTTTACGCACCTTTAAACGCCACCCTACAGTGGCGAATTGTATCAATTATAAACGATTACGTGCTCAGTGTCGTCGTATTATTAAAGAAAGCAAGAAAGCCAGCTGGGCTGCTTTCACAAGCACCTTCAACAGTTTTACTCCTTCTTCTGTTGTCTGGGGTAGCCTGCACCGGCTATCTGGCACTAAGTTCCACTCACCAGTTTCTGGCTTGACGGTCGCGAATGACGTCCTTGTGGCCCCTGAGGATGTCTCCAATGCCTTCGGCCGCTTTTTCGCAGAGGTTTCGAGCTCCGCTCATTACCACCCTGCCTTCCTCCCCCGCAAACAGGCAGAGGAAGCTAGGCCACCTAACTTCCGCTCCTCGAATCGTGAAAGTTATAATGCCCCATTCACCATGCGGGAACTCGAAAACGCACTTGGCCGATCACGGTCCTCCGCTCCAGGGCCTGATTCTATTCATATTCAGATGCTGAAGAACCTTTCTCCTGCGGGTAAAGGTTTTCTTCTTCGTACATACAATCGCATCTGGATTGAGGGACATGTTCCCGCATGCTGGCGCGAGTCTATTGTTGTCCCGATTCCTAAGCCGGGGAAGGACAAGCACTTGCCTTCCAGTTATCGACCTATCTCGCTTACCAGCTGTGTCTGTAAAGTGATGGAGCGAATGGTTAACTCTCGATTGGTTTGGCTGCTAGAGTCTCGACGCCTACTTACCAATGTACAATGTGGATTTCGTAGGCGCCGCTCTGCTGTTGACCATCTGGTTACCTTGTAGACCTTCATTATGAATAACTTCTTGCGGAAGCGCCCGACCGCGGCTGTGTTCTTTGATTTGGAAAAGGCTTACGACACCTGTTGGAGGGCGGGCATTCTCCGCACCATGCATACATGGGGCCTTCGCGGTCGCCTCCCTCTTTTTATTCGTTCCTTTTTAATGGATCGACAGTTCAGGGTACGTGTGGGTTCTGTCCTGTCAGACACCTTTCGCCAGGAGAATGGGGTGCCACAGGGCTCAGTTTTGAGCGTCGCTCTCTTCGCCATAGCGATCAATCCAATAATGGATTGCCTCCCAGCTGATGTATCAGGCTCCCTTTTCGTGGACGATTTTACCATCTATTGCAGCGCGCAGTGTACACGTGTCCTGGAGCGCTGTCTTCAGCGTTCTCTTGACCGTCTTTACTCCCGGAGTGTCGCCAATGGCTTCCGTTTTTCTGCCGAGAAGACGGTCTGTATTAACTTCTGGCGCTACAAAGAGTTTCTCCCACCGTCCTTACGACTCGGTCCCGTTGCTCTCCCAATCGTGGAGACAACCAAATTTTTAGGCCTTACATTTGACAGGAAACTTAGCTGGTCTCCACATGTGTCATATTTGGCCGCCCGTTGTACCCGTTCTTTAAATGTCCTCCGTGTTCTCAGTGGTATGCCGTGGGGAGCGGATCGAACCGTCCTACTTCGTCTATATCGGTCGATCGTCCGCTCCAAGCTGGATTATGGGTGCTTCGTATACTCCTCTGCACGGCCATCCATCTTACGCCGCCTCAACTCCATACAACATCGGGGTTTACGACTTGCGATCGGAGCATTTTATACAAGTCCCGTAGAGAGTCTTCATGCTGACGCTGGCGAATTGCCACTCACCTACCGGCGCGATATACTGCTTTGTCGGTATGCCTGTCGGCTACTGTCAATGCCCGACCATCCGTCTTATCGTTCCTTTTTTGACGACTCTCTCGACCGTCAATACGGGTTGTATGTCTCTGCCCTGCTACCCCCTGGAGTTCGCTTTCGTCGCCTCCTTCAACACCTTAATTTTTCACTCCCTGCAACCTTTCGAGTGGGCGAGAGCCACACGCCACCTTGGCTCCAGGCTCAGGTCCGCGTTCACCTTGACCTCAGCTCGCTCCCAAACGAGGTAACCCCCGGTTCGGTCTACCACTCCCGTTTTGTGGACCTTCGTTCGAAGTT
The DNA here is from genome assembly GCF_023864275.1 of Schistocerca cancellata. Taxonomy (NCBI): domain Eukaryota; kingdom Metazoa; phylum Arthropoda; class Insecta; order Orthoptera; family Acrididae; genus Schistocerca; species Schistocerca cancellata. The sequence continues at coordinate 214,660,048 of NC_064632.1, read as the reverse complement.
GATCAATATGACTTTCATTTATACAGATGTCTCTAAGACCAATGACGGGGTCGGGTGTTCTTTTATTGTCGGGGCACAAAGTTTCAAATACCGGCTCCATGGCCATTGTTCGGTCTTCACAGCTGAGCTCTTTGCCCTCTACCAAGCTGCCGCCACCGACATTCTGCTTATGCCATCTGCTCCGATTCCCTGAGCGCCATCCAGAGCCTCAGTGATCCGTATCCGGTTCACCCTTTCGTGCACCGGATCCAACGCTCTCTTCGGCAGCTGGTGGACGTCGGTTCTCCGGTTAGCTTTATGTGGGTCCGTGGCCATGTCGGTATCCCTGGGAACGAAGCTGCAGATGCCGCGGCAAAGGCTGCGGTCCTCCAGCCTCGGACAGCTTCTTGTTGTGTCCCTTCGTCAGATTTTAGCAGGGTTATTTGTCTGCGCATTTTATCGCTGTGGCATGCCGATTGGGCTGCCCTTACAGCCAACAAGCTTCGGGCCTTGAAACCTCTTCCCGTGGCTTGGACGTCTTCCTCACGCCCTTCTCGGCGGGAGGAGGTAGTTTTGGCCCGGTTAAGAATTGGACACTGCCGGTTCAGCCATCGCCATCTGCTGACGGCTGCGCCGGCGCCGTTCTGCCCATGTGGGCAATTGCTGACGGTCCGCCACATTTTAATGTCGTGTCCGGATTTTAACGCACTGCGTCTCGATCTTAACCTGCCATGTACTTTAGATGCCGTTTTAGCGGATGACCCACTTGCAGCTGCTCGTGTTCTTCGTTTTATCAATTTGACAAACCTCACTAAGGACATTTGATGATGCTTTTTTTTAATCCTATGCTTGTCAGTCTGTCTTTTATCGTGTTTTCCCTTTTAGTTGTTGTTTTAAACTTGTGCCTCGCGGTGCATTCTTAACGTCGTCTGGCGCTAATGACCATTGAAGTTGTGCGCCCTAAAACCACAAAAAAAAGAGCCACCCAACGGTGTGTGGCGGAGGGCACTTTACGTGCCACAGTCATTACCTCCCTTTCCGGTTCCAGTCGCGTATGGTTCGTGGGAAGAACGACTGTCTGAAAGCCTCCGTGTGCGCTCGAATCTCTCTAATTTTACATTCGTGATCTCCTCTGGAGGTGTGAGTAGGGGGAAGCAATATATTAGATACCTCCTCCAGAAACGCACCCTCTCGAAACCTGGCGAGCAAGCTACACCGCGATGCAGAGCGCCTCTCTTGCAGAGTCTGCCACTTGAGTTTGCTAAACATCTCCGTAACGCTATCACGGTTACCAAATAACCCTGTGACGAAACGCGTCGCTCTTCTTTGGATCTTCTCTATCTCCTCCGTCAACCCGATCTGGTACGGATCCCACAGTGATGAGCAATACTCAAGTATAGGTCGAACGAGTGTTTTGTAAGCCACCTTCTTTGTTGATGGACTACATTTTCTAAGGACTCTCCCAAGGAATCTCAACCTGGTACCCTCCTGGTACCCTCCTCTGTGGGAGTTCAGTCGGGACGGAGCGCCAGTGAGGTGCGAACAGGCAGTACTCGCCAATCGCTGCCGTCGCACATGCACTGTCCGTCGGAAGGTGACTGGAGCAGGACCGACCATTGGTTGGTCGTTCGGTCGTTCTGTTAGTCGTCGCATCGGGAGACGTGTATTTGGTCTTTTGACCGTTTCCGGCCTTGTCAGTTGGTCATCTTCCCGGACTTGGGTCGGTTACTTCCTCGTGCAGAGATGTCTGGTGCCCAGTTATCAAGTGTTCCCTTTGCGCAGTTGGGTCCGAGCCAGTGTGCCTGGTCGCCATGTCTCCGAGTTCCGAACGGACATCGAGATGAGTCGGGATGGAGCCGCAGTGAGGTCCGGACAGCCAAGACTCGCCCGACCGTTTCCGACACACATGACTTGAGTGAGGACGACCGTGATTGGTCGTTCGGTCGGTCATCTAATCGGACGACGTGTATTTGGTCACCGACCGCTTCGAGTTCTCTGTGTGTGTGTCGACTTGTCATTCGTACTTGTTCTACCACAGTGACTGGTTTTAGTATTGTTCGAGTTGTTTGTGGAAGCGTTTCCACGGAACCGTGTGTGGCTTGTGTGGTTTGACTGAGCAGTTATTTTAATGCTGTCTGCCTGCTGGAGTCGGTCGGATGGGACAGAGCAGTGAGGAATTCTCTGTGGCGCATGGTCAGGCCGGGGCCACAGGCAGTGTGCGCTCGCTCTAGGATTTGTGAGGCGCTAGCTGCGATAGCTACAAAGTTCGTCGCCCACCGAACCTGGACACTGAAGTTGAGTGATCAGTTAACCTGTTATGAAACCTCAACTGCTGTGACATCTCTTCATTATTGCCGGTTGTTGCTTTCTGGGCCGTTCCCGCAAGCAGCAACGTGTGGTGTGTTGGAGTCGGCGAAATTTTGCAGCCGTCTCCCTGTATGGTCTTTAACTATTGAATTGGTTGATACTTATTAGTGAAGTGCACCAGCGGTGTCTGCCTTGTGGCCTTTAACGTTCCAGTTACTTACCCTGGTCGTTAGCGTAGTGTTTCGTCAGTGTGTTTTTCCTCGTCGTATTGATGCTGTCCAGTATGGCGTGTAGTTCGACAGCCTTCAGTGATGTTCATGTTGTGTCTTGCCTGTATCTGGATGACGATTTTCAAGACACAGTGCTGCTTGTATCTTCTTCCTCGCTGATTTTTCCACTGACGTGCTGTTGGTCGGAAGGAAGGGAATTGATTACGTTATTGGTCGGCCCTTCAGCTGTCCCTGGGTCTGGTTGCCATCCGATTATTTAGTATTATGCTTGGCTGCCTATCTCACCTAAACTTATGTTAGAGTTACCTCGTCAGGCCGACCCTTGGAGCACTTCTGAGCACCACTGTTCTATTGTTTTAGACTGTGATTTTTTTTTTAGTCTCAAGTATTGTGTGAGGCCTTTAGCTGTCTATTAATTTAGTTTGTTTTACTGTTAAGATAAGGCTCTCAGCCATCTTAAATTAAAGCTTTGAAGATTCTTGCTTAAATTAAACTTCTTTGTAGGAAAAGGGGTTCTTGGCAATGCAAATCATTGTTATCAAGACCTTAAGCCCTCAGTTCGTCTAACTCCAGTCTGTTGCCTTCAGGCAAGATTCTATGTATAATTTTGTAACTAAGGCCTTCAGCTGTGTGAATTACTTAAGGCAATTTTAATGACTTGTTTATGGCCCTTCAGTTGCATTATTTTTGAATGCTTTTATGGGCATGTGATTAAGAGTTTTAGGAGATTAAAGTTTGTATGTTTTGTGCAACTGACAGTAACTGATTTTCCGTCCTTTCCACAACTATAACCTGATCTGCTCTGTCCTGTGAAACTACATTTCAGTTTCTTTGTTGATTGAGAATTTAATAATGTATGTGTTTTATATCTCAGACCAAATGATTGATAGAGCTAGGGTATATCAATGAGCAGAGAACAGTTCATACTTCAGGACATTGTAAATGATTAGGAACCTTAGACATCTCTGACCACAGGATATGGTGTGAATGGGTACATTTCTTTGCAGCAAGGTCTTTTGACCACCTATCAAATATGTAATGGAAGTCTGTGATGTAGTAATGAGTCTTGGGTCTACTCATAGAAAAGTTTCCATGTACTTCTTCTGGCTTGCAGCTTAATGTGAGTGACTGGCCGCCTGGAATGATCGAGATCAACATAGGATGTGTTTTAGCCATGGGCAATCCTGATTGGGGAAGTTACCTTTTTTAACACACACACACACACACACACACACATATATATATATATATATATATATATATATATATATATATATATATATATATATATATATATATATATATCGGTTATCATGATGAGATTTGCCTATTATTTTCAATTATTTCCTCTGGTTCGTGTCACACTAAACAATATTGAAGTGAGACACTACCCATGCAGAAAGCAACCGCAGGTTGAGGGGTGTGAGCGAGGACAAGTTACTCTCTCACCTATTTTCCCCATATGGAAAACTATTAAAATTTTATTACAACCTGATGCACCTTGAGCGAGACTCTAGAAAGATAATGGCCTGAGTAGACACTGATGGAGCCTGGCAGGGCTCTGAAAGCATGAGTTATTTTTGTGGATCTCAGCTCACTGAAACAAAATGTTGGGAGTTGGAGACAACTGGCAGCGTGCCCAACCCTCCGTTATTCTTGCCGGACAAGCCTACAGCCACCCAGGGCAGCCCCTTGTTGAGACACATCTCCAGCAGAACAATGCGAAGCAACCTGCCATGCCGCCAGCAGAGGCGTGGGCTGCGGGCGAAGGTCTGAAAGAACACATCTACATAGTGAAGTCGTAAAACAGGCATTGTGTGCAGAGCCACTTGTAATAAAAGTACTCAAGTTTTTGTGTTTGCTGATACCTAAAATAGGTCTGGGAACCACTTCCATCGGCTCCCTCGGTTGTATAAAAGACTCTGGCGTCTGAGAAATGTTTATATGTAGAACTTTTATTGCACCTCACAGCTAGGACTACCAAGCTCCAAGGAACAGGCAATTTACACAAAGGTCTTAAAGATTGTATCTGTTCACTTGTTGCTGAGGGAAGTGACACGACTTTCGAGAAAATCATCCCCCCCCCCCCTCCATGTAAAACTAAAAAAAAACAGTAATTTTCTGTTTCCTTTCTTTTCCAGGGACGCAGGTTTAGTATTTCTTGCCCTGGTTCGACATGAAATCGTGCTGTCGTGTGGGAGCGGAGATTTAGCGCCTTTAGAGCCCTGTGATTAGCTCAAGACTGCGTGAAGGCGGTGTCGTTCATGCACTTTGCGGAAAAACGGAATTTTTTTTGGAAGACGTGCAAGGCTCTCAGGTGCTGGACTTTTGTCTGGTAAGACAACTTCTAGTCGAACATCTGGCATGTGTGGTTGGTACTTGGGACCTGTCCTAAGACTTACTTCACTTGCGAATAATTTGGACTGAGGAGCCTGTGGTGAAGTTCTTACAGTACCCACAGTGTGACTTCAAACGCCTCGGACTAATCGTTCGCCGAGGGCACACTTATTCGTTTTTGGTTTACCAGTCATGATGTTTGGTATCCTTGTGCACTCTGTAATATAAGTAAGCCAAATTGGTCCTTGGTGCGACCAGCGAATGGTTGTCACACACTGAAATCTACCGTGATTTCATCGCTCTGGTAGAGAGTAAATTTCGATCCGTCTGCCTGATCGCGAGACCATGACTTTTGCATTTCTTTCGTGGCCGCGATCGATTCACAGGTGCCGCCTCATGTGTCACCTCCACTGCACACATCTCGCCAGCTGCAGTTTACATCGCCACACAGAGAAAACAGGGTAACGTACTGCCGTTCCGGCATTGTCAGGACGTACAGATCTCACTCGACACTTGCTCTCAGCTGCACCTGTGTAGTGAAACTCGGTCTGCTTAGCCTCAGATTAATTCCGATTTCGTTATCCACATTTTTAGGGCCAGAGTACTTCACTCACTTGAGGCGCCCTGGATCCTTGTCCATTGTACTCTTAAATCACTTCTTAGTTGTTTACAGTATTCAATAAATAATTTGTTTAGCATAATTTGTCTGGTTTAGTGAAATAAATGTTGTTAATAAATTTTACATCATTCTCAATCATTTTATATAGTCCCCACCGGTGCTAAGAGCTTGGTGCTGACTCCATGCAGCCTTATTTCTTTACGAATTTAGCTCCTATCATTGCTGTATAGGGCATGCATTCATCCACATGAATCTACACCCACACACCTATGGATCGTTTTTCAAGGTACTGGCACTACATTTTTGTATTTTAATGTTAACGGCATAGAAAATATGTTGGCTGCCAGACCTTAGTCACATTTAAAAAACTGCTTAATTGTGGATGTGAAACACTGTATGGATCACTATTTTTTTATTAGCTGCGACCAGTTTTGATCTGACTAGCAGATCTTCACATCTACCTTGTGAAAACGAACAGTAAGTCACAGCAATACAAAACTGAGTTAAGTGCAACTCTACGACGAATACTGAGGATTGGGCTGCAAATAAATTAAAAAATCACGGACTTATTCAGACGGACTTTTATACATTTGCATTTTTTACGTTTGTCATCTAACATATCTACCATACCTGCACCATCTGTAAAATTTTGAGTAGTTCTATGGCACATTCTCACCACTGTTCACAAACTGCACCTTCCAGATTATATGTAAGTTCATGTTGTTGTAATGTTTTTCGTAGTACTATTGTCAATGATGTTCATTGTAAGGATACATACGTAATTCTTGCCCTACCAGATCTTATCCTTCTTATCTCAACTTTGATTTTTGATGATGACGTTGCAGTTGCTAATATGGGCTACCGTCAGTTGTATAATGGAATGACGAGAGTGAAATCTAACCCGGATTTCTCGCTTATCAGAAGGATCGCCTTGTCATGTGGCTATCCCAGTACGGCTCAGGCTATATCAAGACTTCCTTATGTCTTCAGCCATGTATGTACAACATGTACTCGTACATCCATTATGTACATTCCAGCACAGGGGAGATATTTTACTTTAAAGGCGCTTGCAGGTAAATACGATATTGCAGTGCCTGCTTGCATCTCCGAAGGAACATTGCATCGTAGTTCGAAATAACACAGGCGCGCCAACAACGTATTAATAAACAAAAATAGTGATCAAGACTGTGTGTTTCATTCTTTGTAGCAATGGATATCATTAATTCCGGAGACATCTCGTCAGTTATTGAAACTTCTTAATACATATTGATAAGTCATTTGTTTCTAAGTGACTTTACTCGAATGTGGAAATAATTGAGAGTTTGTTACCTGCTTGCAAAGAAAGGCATTCTGTAAGCAGAGGGAGGGTAAATATTGCGTCTCAGGGCGCCTATGGTCTAGGATCTGCTATAGCTTGTTTAGTAAGAAATAACCTTACACGGTACTACAGTAATAGAGGGACGAAATCTGATTATCGCGTTGTCTTATACACTCTTGACAAGATAAGTGGAGCACCCATAAGACATGGTTGACTCCCAAAGTAACACGGTACACACCATATGCAGTTATTTAAAGGATCAGAGTTGCCGTTGTCTGTCACATGTGTGTAATGTCCAACGACCTTAGCAAGGTTCACTTCATATCGAAATTGCGTTAACTAAGCACGGAATGATAAAACAAACTCATTCCGGTCTGTACCCGGTAATTTATGTACCAACGTCGGGCGAAAAGGTCTGACCTTAAGACCGTAAGGTCTTTTTTCATGTGATCTTGCATTTTTGTCATCGGTACAGAGAGTTTCGAGGGCTTTTACTTGTCGACTCCACAGGGGATTGTTGAATCTTAGCAGAGACGCCGAAACACGTTTCTGCTCGTATGTTTCCTTCCACTCCACCGCCTGTCTTTAACACTGCCAACAGCAAAAGTTTGTCTTTCCCAACCCAAAAGCGTTAAGTTTCGCTGTGGAACGTTATTAAATCTTTCCTGGAATGCTGTCACAATCTCTCATTGTCTGCCCTATGTGTTGTTATTCATGCACCCACAAAATTGTCACTAAGCGCTCCTCAACCGTGTAACTATTACGGTTCACATCTGTCTGCCATGGCTACAAATTAAATCTCTGCCGCAACCGCAAAAACGTGTAAACTTGAATTCCAGTAATCGATAAGAAGTAACGTGGCTACCAAACTGCATAATAACATTTGACACTAAACAGCCAAGCGTGGTAGCCACGCGGTCTGATGTGCCACGGTCCGTGCGGCTCCACGTTTCGGAGTTTCGAGTCCTCCCTCGGGCAAGGGTGTGTGTGTTCTCCATAGCGTAAGTTAGTTTGTTAGATTAAGTAGTGTGTAGGCTTAGGGACCGATGACCTCAGCAGTTTGGTCCCGAAAAACCTTACCAGATTAAATAGGGTTGCACAGGTACAAGGACTTCATGCCCAGCCTGTACTATGAAATTTGCTTCAGAACTGATAATGCCGGCCGCTGTGGCAGAGCGGCTCTAGGTTTTGTAGTCCGGAACCGCGCTGCTGCTACAGTCGCAGTTTCGAATCCTGCCTCGGGCACGGATGTATGTGATGTTCTTAGGTAGGTTTAAGTAGTTCTAAGTCTAGGGGGATTGAGGACGTCGGATGTTAAGTCCCATAGTGCTTAGAGTCGTCTGAACCATTTTAGAACTGATAATGATGATGTTTGGTTTGTGAGGCACTCAACTGCGCGGTCACAAGCGCCCGTAAAAAGACCCAGTTTTTACACAGGCCAAATTTTTTACCCAATCCACTGTAGCCATTGTCACGAATGATGATGATGATGAGGAGGAGGAGGACAATCCAAACACCCAGTCCCCGGAAGAGAACATCCCCAACCCGGGCGGGATCGAACCGGAGACACCGTGATCCAGAGGCAGCAACGCTCGTCACCAGATGCTTCAGAACTGATAAAAATAAAATATGAATCTCAAAGATAAGGTACCATTTTTGTCGTTGGATTTACTTTGTAGTGAGAAGCCACAAATCGCAGCATTTCTACAGAAGGCGAGCGGAATTTTCGGCTACCCGCGGACACAGACGTGACTAATGGTGGGGACCCAGCGGGTGCCCGCCGAGTGCGGCACCGCCACCCGCTCTGGCTGGGGTTGACGTGACGCGGGGCTGGCGGGGAGCGCTCAGTCAGTGCGAGAACACGCCGTGTCGAGAGCTCTCGAGACAACCTGAGGAGCTTAAACGTCTCAGGGCCGTGTAATCCCCGGGAAGAAGTTTAAGCAGAAATTCCCCGCACGAGTGCAAACTGTGTTGCGGTATTTACGTAATGCTATTTGCCGAGTGCCTTGCATTCAGCGGAGATTACAGACAGCTAAAGCGGCTGCAGCGCCCCGACCCGACTCGACCGTAAAAGTAATTTCGTGAGGGACAAAGGGCTGCCAGCGCTCCCTCCCCTCTTGCCTTCCCTCCTGCGCCCCCCTTCCCTTCCCTTCCCTTCCCCTCCTGCACCCCTCATGCTTAAAGCACGACGCACTGCATAAACGCCAACCCCTGAATAATTTCCACTCGCTCGATCGATGTCGTTTGTGAAACAGTTCATTACGCAGGTGCCTTTAACAGGAGAAAATCCTGATGAATGCATAAATAGTACATTTAGATTGACAGCTGTCTGCTTTAGTGATACTCTGAATACAGAATACAGCAACCCATGCTGCGAAATGCAATCCCTATTAAGCGAAAAATCCATCAAATACCTCGCTTCAGCACCTATGTGTCTTCACTACAGAGAAGCGGAATGAAAGAACTATTTACGATGCTGCCGACTTTGTAAACATTTTTTAGCCGAACGATCAGGACATACTCTTTTCATTACGCAATGTGCTAAGCCACTACATATATTTTTAGATCCTCCATGATCAAAGGAATTTCCATTTACATCAGGTGCAACAGACTTCCTCCGTCACCATCCTTTTAATATTTCTTTTTCTGGCTCGCAGTCCCTGTTTATACTCAGACAAAACCCGAAAAAGCTCTAGATAACAGATCTCTTAAACAGGTGACTCACTGCAAAGACCTTAGCTGTAAAGTAACTTACATTGATCTTTATATCTGTCATAAACTTAAAAAAATAATGTGTTGGATACAAGAATGCTTTCTAGGAATAAGACTCAACAGACAAGAACGGACTCTTAGAAAGTGATGTTTGCATCAGTTTTGCTGTATGACTCAGACTCCTGAGATCTATGGAAAGCTCCATGAAATGGATTAATTTATAAATAACGATGGGGGGAAGAACAAAATTTTTGAAACAGAATATCCATTCCAAGAAAGTAAAGAATGACTGCTTTGACAGTTCAGCGGAATGCAAGAAAGAAGAATGCCGAGAGAAATTTTATCTAATAAATCAAATGATAACGGAGTCTTCATATGACCAACCAAACGTTGGTATAATCTTATTCCTGTGTGAGAAGAAGGTGCTGATTACGGTAATTTAGCAAAAATATTTGTCTCAACCTAACAGTTTGACAAAATGCTTAATTTAGGATTTCTGCATTTCTGTGGGCGTCATTTAATAGTTCAAAAAAATGGGAGATACAATGAAAATGAAAACGAATGCAAAATCAAAGATTTTCTTTTCTTTTAGTTGAAGTAGTAATGGTCAGAATTTGCCATTTCTTACGATTAGTTCTTTTAAGTCCTGGAAACTGAAAGCATTCTTCCTGAATTTTCCAAAATAAAGCAGTAGTCCCATTGAACCATATTTCATCATTTTAATATTGCAGACTTGTACCCATGTACAACTGGAGACTCAACACAATCCACTCTTTGCAACTGCTACAAAACTGATTGCGCTTTAGCATAACTAGTACCTAAGTAGTTTGCGGTACTAAATGATTGATTTACACATTTTCTAAATTATGTGTTTTTAATTTTTGTTTGCATTTCAAACACCATTAATTTTAAGATACTAAATGCTTTTATATTTGAACAATTTTATAGTATTACTGTTAAATTTAATCCTCATTCTTTCAATCATATTTGAATAACATGTAACAGATTATAAAATTATTCTAGTATTAACTAAATATTAAAAAGAATATAGTGTGATGTTATGTATTATACTAAACCAGCAATGTTAATTGTAAAATGTTTTCCCTTAAATATGACAGATACATTGCTGAATGGCGTCTAGAAGAGGTAACTGGAAACATTGTTACTCGGTATTTACCCAAATTCGTAAGCATCTATTGCTCTGGACGAAAGACTTACGGAGGACGCTTCACGACATTATGTAACAATTGTATTAAAAGTAAAGTTTTGATTACTATTGTAAGTTCCGAATTTCCTTCGCTAAAGAGGGCAAAGTGAATATTTCAGAATTCGAATCAAGAACAGTTGCCAGCATCAATAACGTGGAAGTAGATTCCCTCTCTACAGCGAAGCCGCTTAAATAACTTAATAAAGGCAAGTCTTCTTTCCCAGATAGTATAATAACTAGATTCCTTTCAGACTACGCTGATACAATAGCCTCATACTTAGCAATCATATACAAACGCTCGCTCGACGATAGATTCCAAGACAAGTTGCACAGGTCATACCAATAATTAAGAAAGGAAATGGAAGTAATTGGGCGAATTACAGACCCATATCACTGACGTCAATTTGCTATTGGATTTTGCAACATATACTGCCTTTGGGCATTTCCTTGACGGAAACGGTCTATTGACACTTAGTCAGTCCGATTTCAGAAAACGTCGTTCTTGTGGAACAAAACTAGCTCTTTATTCGTATGAACTAATGAGCGCTTTTCAAGTGAGAATCTCAAATTTATTTTGTATTTCTAGATTTTCGGAAAGATTTTGGCACTGTTCCTCACAAGAGACTTCGAATCAGACTTCGTACCTATGGAGTATCCCCTCAGCTATGAGACTATGCTCATGATTCCCTCTCAGAAAGTTCACAGTCCATTGTGATCGGTGGAAAATGGTGGGTAAAGCAGAAGTGATATCTAAAGTTCTCCAAGGAAGTGTTATAGGCCCTCTGATGTTCCTAATCTCCTAATCTACGTACATTATTTAGGATACAGTCTCAGCAGCCCCCTTTGATTGTTTGTAGATGATACTGTCATTTACCATGTATTACAGTTATCAGGTGATCAAAACCAACTGCCAAATGATTTATACAAGGTATCTATATGGTGTGAATAGTAGTAATTGTATCTGAATGAGTGAAAATGAGAAGTTAGAGTACGAAAATAAATTCATTACATTTAGTTTATACAATCAATCAAATACATTTAAAGGCTGTATATTCAATTATATACGTAAGACTTAGAATAATAGACAAATTAAATTGGAAGTCTCACATACATAATGTTGTGTGGAAGGTAAACCAAAGACTACGTTTTATTGGCAGAAAACTTAGAAAGATACAAGAGACCTAATAAAAGACTGACCACAATAAAGTTGTCCGTCCTCTGCTAAAGTACTGCTGTGTGGTAACGCATCCTTACATGATAAAATTTACGAAGAATACCGAAAAAGTTCAAAGAAGGGCAGCTCGTTTTCCACAACGGTATCGCCAAATGGGGGACAGAGTGGCACGGGTATGATAAGCAACCAGGGATGGTAATCATTAATACCGAAGCGTTTTTCTTTCGGAGTGGTCTTTTCATGATCTCAACAACTAATATTGTCTTCAGAATGTGAAACCATTTTAATGCCGCCAACATACCTAGGGAGAAATGATCATTCTAATAAAATAATAGAAATTAAGGAGTGGAACGGAAGAGGAATAGGTGGTTTGGAGAATTATCTGCCAGACATTAAGTGTGAATTGTAGAGTGAAATAGAAGCAACTTCTGTAAAAAAGTTCTCCTGCATTTTTGTCCCACATACAGAATTAAGTTTAAAATGCAGCAACAGTGGATGACTTACGGAGAAGAGCACAACAACTGAGATGACGGTCGATGTGTGTTGTCATTTCGGAAATACGAAGATGCCTTTTTTTTGGGTTCAAGTTGGAAAAGCAGAATACATGAGACGGTGAAGAGCCACTGTGATCTGAGCGAATTTCGCGACGTCAGGGAGTGATGACTATAACCTCCAAGTGACTGGAGATGCAGACATATCTGACACGTGGAAATGTTGGGGTTTTACAGAAATGGATAGAACACGATTTATTTCACAAATTTATCAAAAAAGAAAAGAATATCTTATCTAAAATTTAGATGAAGATGTTATTAATTTTTTTTCATCTGTACTTTGCTGTACATAGAAGTAGGTTTTACAGTCTCCCAAAACGAAGTCAAAACCTAAACGAAACTTACGAGAACAAAAGTGACGAGAGAAAGCCAATAAGCTGTAATTTTAAATACAAGTGGCAGTAACCATAGAAATGAATGATGTAAGCGAATTGAATGGATGTTAACGAAAGCCTAAACCAGAGTATTGTATACAACTTGTTGGTAAGGTAGAAGGAAGCGCTGTGTCTTAGAGAGTAATGGACACTCATACTGTGTCATATGTAACGGGCTTTAAATTCCTTGGAAGACGAACATTTCTTTGAGAAGGCAGTGCTTGGAGTGCGAGTTTTACATTGTGACAGTGGTTTTCTGAGTAACAGGGTGAGTCAAGTGATCGCTTTGCGAGTGGATACAATCGGGAAATTGAGTTTTCTGTGAATGTTAAAAGTGATACAAAAGTCAACAGTAGATAAGCAGCGTAAATGGAACAGGAAGAAGAATATTAATAAGAGAATATTGAGGAAAAGATACCAATAAAAATTATGGGAGTTACTTTGGAGTACAATGTGGCAAGAGGGTTCGAGGTTCACAGTAGAGTGATATGCCACTAAACACTGTTGTGCCCTTTTCGCCTAATAAATAAATTTTGTTCACTGGAGTTATTAAACAGAAGCCATGCATACTCTTATTTGTTAAACTGCAGTTACCTATAAAGAAAACGTACACTCCTGGAAATGGAAAAAAGAACACATTGACACCGGTGTGTCAGACCCACCATACTTGCTCCGGACACTGCGAGAGGGCTGTACAAGCAATGATCACACGCACGGCACAGCGGACACACCAGGAACCGCGGTGTTGGCCGTCGAATGGCGCTAGCTGCGCAGCATTTGTGCACCGCCGCCGTCAGTGTCAGCCAGTTTGCCGTGGCATACGGAGCTCCATCGCAGTCTTTAACACTGGTAGCATGCCGCGACAGCGTGGACGTGAACCGTATGTGCAGTTGACGGACTTTGAGCGAGGGCGTATAGTGGGCATGCGGGAGGCCGGGTGGACGTACCGCCGAATTGCTCAACACGTGGGGCGTGAGGTCTCCACAGTACATCGATGTTGTCGCCAGTGGTCGGCGGAAGATGCACGTGCCCGTCGACCTGGGACCAGACCGCAGCGACGCACGGATGCACGCCAAGACCGTAGGATCCTACGCAGTGCCGTAGGGGACCGCACCGCCACTTCCCAGCAAATTAGGGACACTGTTGCTCCTGGGGTATCGGCGAGGACCATTCGCAACCGTCTCCATGAAGCTGGGCTACGGTCCCGCACACCGTTAGGCCGTCTTCCGCTCACGCCCCAACATCGTGCAGCCCGCCTCCAGTGGTGTCGCGACAGGCGTGAATGGAGGGACGAATGGAGACGTGTCGTCTTCAGCGATGAGAGTCGCTTCTGCCTTGGTGCCAATGATGGTAGTATGCGTGTTTGGCGCCGTGCAGGTGAGCGCCACAATCAGGACTGCATACGACTGAGGCACACAGGGCCAACACCCGGCATCATGGTGTGGGGAGCGATCTCCTACACTGGCCGTACACCACTGGTGATCGTCGAGGGGACACTGAATAGTGCACGGTACATCCAAACCGTCATCGAAACCATCGTTCTACCATTCCTAGACCGGCAAGGGAACTTGCTGTTCCAACAGGACAATGCACGTCCGCATGTATCCCGTGCCACCCAACGTGCTCTAGAAGGTGTAAGTCAACTACCCTGGCCAGCAAGATCTCCGGATCTGTCCCCCTTTGAGCATGTTTGGGACTGGATGAAGCGTCGTCTCACGCGGTCTGCACGTCCAGCACGAACGCTGGTCCAACTGAGGCGCCAGGTGGAAATGGCATGGCAAGCCGTTCCACAGGACTACATCCAGCATCTCTACGATCGTCTCCATGGGAGAATAGCAGCCTGCATTGCTGCGAAAGGTGGATATACACTGTACTAGTGCCGACATTGTGCATGCTCTGTTGCCTGTGTCTATGTGCCTGTGGTTCTGTCAGTGTGATCATGTGATGTATCTGACCCCAGGAATGTGTCAATAAAGTTTCCCTTTCCTGGGACAATGAATTCACGGTGTTCTTATTTCAATTTCCAGGAGTGTATAAAAATAAAAACTTCCCATGTTTCCCTGTACATCAACAAGTAAATAATTTTGTGACTGCCTTTAGTTAAATTGTCGAGTGCTAACATTTATTGAAATATAGGCGACAGGCGTTGGAAAAGTACATTCTGTTGGAAAACGTCTGGGAAGAAAATGTCTTTCAACATCAACACTCTAGAAACGGTTAGAGATGAATATGGAATCAGTTTGCCAAAGAACAACGGTTCGATTCCCTGTCGGGCCATAGAGATTTACATTTCCGGGTTTTCTCTATGTCTAATAATCCAAATCTGATTATTCCAATCCAGAAGAAATCAGTTGCTGACAAGTGCGAAAATGGCCATATTATCAGTTTAATAAGTCACGGTTGCAAAATACTAACACGAATTCTTTACAGACGAATGGAAAAACTGATAGAACTCGACCTCGGGAAAAATCTGTTTGGGTTTCTTAGAAATGTTTGAACATGCGAGGCAATACTGACCGTACGACTGAATGGAAGTGCAATATGGTTAATCAGAGATGGCTAGACGACAATCCTACGGATGTGAAAGCTATATCACTAGGGGTAAGGTAGACAGCGCTTACAGGAAAATTAAGGAGACCTTTGGGGAAAAGAGAAGCAGACGTATGAATATCTAAAGCTCAGATGGATAACCTGTACTAAGCAAAGAAGGGAAATCAGAAAGGTTAAAGAAGTATGTGGAGGGTCTATGTAAGGGCGATGTATGTACTTAAGGGCAAAATTATGGAAATGGAAGAGGACATAGATGAAAATGATATGGGTGATATGATACTGCGTGAAGAATTTGGCAGAGCACTGAAAGGCCTAAGTAGAAACAAGGCCCTGGGAGTAGACAACATTCCATTAGAACTATTGATAGCCTTCGGTGAGCCAACAACGGCTAAACTCTTCCATTAGATGATCTAGATGTATGAGACAGGCGAAATACCCTCAGACTCCAAGAAGAACATGATAATTACAATCCCAAAGAAAGCAGGTACTGACAGGTGAGAAAATTATCGAAATATCAGTTTAATAAGTGACGATTGCAAAACACTAACACGAAAGTAAAAACTGGTAGAAGCTGACCTCGGGAAAATTAGTTTGGATTCCGTAGAAATGTTGGAACACGCGAGGCAAAACTAACCCTACCACTTATCCTATAAGATAGTTGAAGGAAAGGCAAACCTACGTTTATAGCATCTGTAGACTTAGAGAAAGCTTTTGAGAATGTTGACTGGAATACTCTCTTTCAAATTCTGAATGTGGCAGCGCTAAAATACAGGGAGCGAAATGCAATTTGTACAGAAACCAAATGGCAGCTATAAGAGTCGACGTGCACGAAAGGGAAGCATTGGTTTAAAAGGGAGTTGTAGCCTATCCCAGATGTTATTCAATCTGTATATTGTACAACCAGTAAAGGAAACAAAAGAAAAGTTTGGAATGGGAATTAAAATCCATGGAGAAGAAATGAAAACTCTGAGCTTTGTCGACGACATTGTCATTCTGACAGAGACAGCAAAGGACCTAGAAGAACAGCGAACCGGATTGAACAGTGTCTTGAAAGGAGAATATAAGATGAACATCAACAAAAGCAAAACAAGGATAATGGAATGTAGTGGAATTAAATCAGGTGATGCTGAAGGAATTAGATTAGGAAGTGAGACACGGAAAATAGTAAATGAGTTTTGTTATTTGGGGAGCAAAATAACTGGTGATGGTCGAAGTAGCGAGGATATAAAATGTAGACTGGCTACGGCAAGGAAAGCGTTTCTGAAGAAGACAAATTTGTTACCATCGAGAATGGATTTAAGTGTCGGGAAGTCTTTCTTGAAAGTATTGGTCTGGAGTGTAGCCGTATATAGAAGTGAAACATGGTCGATAAATAGTTTGGACAAAAAGAGAATAGAAGCTTTTGAAATGTGGTGCTACTTAAGAAGGCTGATGATTACATGGGTAATTCACGTAATTAATGAGGAAGTACTGAATAGAATCGGGGACAAGAGGAATTTGTGGTACAGCTTAACTAGAAATGTAATATTGAAGGAAATCTTGGAGGGTAAAACCCGTAGAGGGAGACCAAGGGATGAATGCACCAAGCAGATTCAGAAGGATGTAGGTTGCAGTAGTTATTCGGAGATGAAGAGGCTTGGACAGGGTAGTGTAGCATGGAGAGCTACATCAAACCAGTCTCTGGAGTGAAGACCACAACAACAATAACTCTTAGTCTCTTAAGGCAAATATCTGTACGGTTCTTTCGAAGAGGACACTGTGCACTTCCTTCCAAATCAGACCATCAGCTCCGTCTGTAATGACCGCTTTGTCAGGTAGACATTAGTTCCTGTTATGTCTTCTGCTCCGTTTCATTTGTCTGATTTCACTGTTCGGCGGCACCGGTGCGCGCAAAATCACGGCGTCAGAAATTTCCTTTGCTCGCGCCTCTCTGAACCCTGGGTTACAGAGGCGTCAGGTCAGGCTGCGGCAGGCGAGCCAGCGCGCTGTGCAGATGCACGGTACAGGCTAACTAGTAAACTGGCCACGTCATGGAGGAAGTTGTGCTACGTGCGACTAATTTTTTAACTTTACGGCATCACACCGTCAGTCACCCACTCAGTTCATTTTAAAGGATTTCCGCATATTTCTGAAACAGCACACGATGACGTATCTTATCACAGGATATTACGATGGTTACGAGAGTCAGAACAAAGTGATTCTGATCTTTTTTGGCGAAGAATTACTCCTATTTACGAAAGAGGTAAGTGTGATAAAGTTATTATTGTGTAATGCACTTCGGTTGCGAACCTACCATTACACATTGATATAATGATGCCTTCGATAACTTAAGATACGTCTAGTTATTTCCATCTCAAAAAAGCCTCAGATATTTCATTCAACATTTCTCAGTTATTACACTACTGACCATTAAAATTGCTACACCAAGAAGATGACGTGCTACAGAAGCGAAATTTAACCGACAGGGAGAAGATTCTGTGATATACATATGATTAGCTTTTCACAGCATTCACACAAGGTTGGCGCCGGTGGCGACACCTACAACGTGCTGACATGAGGAAAGTTTCCAACCGATTTCTCATACACAAACAGTAGTTGACCGCCGTTGACAGGTGAAACGTTGTTGTGATGCCTCGTGTAAGGAGGAGAAATGCGTACCATCACATTTTCGGCTTTGGTAAATGTCGGATTGTAGCCTATCGCGATTGCGGTTTATCGTTTCGCGACATTGCTGCTCGCGTTGGTCGAGATCCAATGACTGTTAGCAGAATATGGAATCGGTGGATTCAGGAGGGTACTACGGAACGCCGTGCTGGACCCCAACGGCCTCGTATCACTAGCAGTCGAGATGACAGACATCTTATCTGCATGGCTGCAACGGATCGTGCAGCCACGTCTCGATCCCGGAGTCCACAGATGAGGACGCTTGCAAGACAACGACTACCTGCACGAACACTTCGACGACGTTTGCAGCAGCATGGACTATCAGCTCGGAGACCATGGCTGCGGTTACCCTGACGCTGCATCACAGACAGGAGCGCCTGCAATGGTGTACTCAACGACGAACCTGGGTGCACGAATGGCAAAACGTCATTTTTTCGGATGAATCCAGGTTTTGTTTACAGCATCATGATGGTCGCATCCGTGTTTGGCGGCATCGCGATGAACGCATATTGGAAGCGTGTATTCGTCATCGCCATACTGGCGTATCACCAGGCGTGTTGGTATGGGGTGCCATTGGTTACACGTTTCGGTCACCTCTTGTTCTCATTGACGGCACTTTGACCAGTAGACGATATATTTCACATGTGTTACGACCCGTGGCTCTACCCTTTATTCGATCCCTGCGAAACCCTACATTTCAGCAGGGTAATGCACGACGGCATGTTGCAGGTCCTGTACGGGCCACTCTGGATACAGGAAACGTTCGACTGCTGCCCTGGCCAGCACATTCTCCAGATCTCTCACCAATTGAAAACGTCTGGTCAATGGTGGCCGAGCAACTGGCTCGTCACAATACGCCAGTCACTACTCTTGATGAGCTGTGGTATAGTGATGAAGCTGCATGGGCAGCTGTACCTGTACACGCCATGCAAGCTCTGTTTGACTCAATGCCCGGGCGTATCAAGGCCGTCATGACGGCCAGAGGTGGTTGTTATGGGTTCTGATTTCTCAGAATCTATATGCACCCAAATTGCGTGAAAATGTAATCACATGTCAGTTCTAGTATAATATATTTGTCCAATGAATACCCGTTTATCATCTGTATTTCTTCTTGCCGTAACAATTTTAGTGGCCAGTAGTGTAGCTTTGCATATTTTACCGTCTGAATTCACAGTTACATGAGTGTTAGTAATGCAAACAACAGTCATCAACATTTTCGATGCCTAAATCAGCAAACTTTATCTATTTCATAAGCCGCATAGGACAGAGAGCAGACATATTTATAATTTTTCAGTCGTTTTACTTACAGACAAATAAAGGGTTTGGAAAAAATATGGAAACACCGCGTGAAACGCATACTTGGACGTAAATTCTGTTGTTGGAACTCACGTTGTTGTATCTGACAACGAACGGTAAGTTGCAAGTGTCAGTGTGGTCAGAACGTGCTCCGTGTAGTTGGGAATGCGTATGTCGCGGCTAAGGGAATTTAAACGTGGGACAATTGTTGTTACTCGTACTGTGGGTGAGTCCGCAACAAAAGGAGTTGTAGTGTTTTGTATTACAAAGGTACCGTGTCGAAGATTTATACCTCGGAAAAACATCACCATCTGTCACAAGGCGAACAAAAGTGTGTGTTGATTGATCGGGATGGTCAGTTATTCAATAGGACTGTAACGAAACATGTGAGGACGACAGAAGCAACTGCAGAACTGAATGCAGCCCTCGCGAACCTCGTCAGCACAGAAACAACACGAAAGAGCTCCATGAGGTGGGGTGTGCAGGGCGAGCTGAAATTCCGAAATCACTCATCAGTAAGTAAAATGCCCGTAGAAGATGATGGCGAAGCCATAAAACCTTGGCAATGGAGCAATGGAAGAATGTAAGTACTTTGATCGCATGTGTCTTGTTTCAATCTGTTTCCAACTTCTGGCCGAATTTACGTCCCAAGACTGAATTATGGCGGAGGTTCGATGATGATTCTGTGAGCCCCATGGCTACTCTGTAAGATCACATTACTGTCAAGTATTAGTAGACAATTTTTGCTGATCAGGTCCCTCACAGGGTACAATGATTGTTCCGATGCAGTGATGCTGTGTACCAAGAAGACACGTTCCCCATTCACACAGTTCGCATAGTCAAGGACTGTTATTGTGAGCACGAGGATGAATTGTCAATTCTCCCCTGACCACCAAATTCACCACGTCTCAATATTATCGATCTGTGTGGGCCCTTTTGGACACAAGTCTGATGATTGTTTCCCACCTCAATCATCGTTAACTGAACTTGCCACTATTTTCCAGGACGAATATTATAAGATCCCCTTGAAAACCATGTAGAACCTGTATTTTCATTCCGATACGTGTGGAAGCGTATGGGTTTCCTACACCGAATTAAGAATGGTAATGAGCTGTTTCTGGCAATTCCATCAGTTGGTCCAGTCTTTGCATATAGCGGTTCACCAAAATTACGTTGCTCAGCGCTCTCATACACCCCAGAGAACATTGCACAGATTTCAGTACGCAGCACATTAGAAATGCAATTACAAATAACAGAGTTACAAAAAGCTGCCCTGCCAATGGACAAAGAGGCACTAAAGGAAGACTGTTATCAACAACAAAGAAGTATGAGCAAATATTCTTTAAAATTAACGTAATAAAAATAGAGAGACAACACGTTTTCCCAAACCTAGATTGAAGAAATTACTGTTCTTTCGGCACTGACTGCGTCTCTATCACAGAATATTTGACTCGCAAGCGTACTTCAAAATTTCAAAATTATTAGGCACAAAATACATGCAGCTAAAATTAATCCACAGGGTGATAGTAATTAGAGCTTCGTTACTTGAGAGAGACCGCAAGAAAAAGTAGTGATAGTATGACAATGAAACTTTGGTGAAACATGTGTAACGACACGCCGAAGAAAAATAACGACTAAATCACTGAAAGAAAGATATTTTAATATCCACATGAGATGGTAACCATTGTCAATTGTGTAACATGTTTGTGTCCCAGGGTACAAACGTTTCTGAATGTAACGACCATCTGTAACAGTAACAACTTGGATTCTCTAGAGCGGAGTGATACCAAGACATATTGGCATCTGTACTCAGAGAGTAGTAAAGGAAACAAAAGAAAAATTAGGAGTGGAATTAAAATCCATGTAGGAGAAATAAAAACTTCAAGGTTTGTCAATGACATTGTAATTTTGTCATATACAGCAAAGGACCTAGAAGAGCAGCTGAACGGAATGGACAGTATCTGGAAAGGAGGATATAAGAAAAACATAAACGCCAACAATCAACAAAAGAAAAACAGTGTAATAGAAAGTAGTGATGCTGAGGGAATTAGATTAGGAAATGAGACACTTAAAGTAGTAGATGAGTTTTGCTATTTGGGGAGGAAAATAATTTATGATGGTCGAAGTAGAGACAATATAAAATGTAGACTGGCTACTGCAAGGCAAGCGTTTCTGAGAAGAGAAATTTGTTGACATCGAATATAGATATAAGTGTCTGGAAGTCTTTTCGGAAAGTATTTGTATGGAGTGTGGCCAGGTATAGAAGTGAAATATGGACGATAAATAGTTTAGACAAGAAGACAACAGAAGCCTTGAAAACTTTGTGCTACAGAAGAATGCTGAAGATTAGATGGGTAGATCAAGTAACTAAAGAGGAGTTTCTGAATCGAATTGGGGAGAAGAGGAATTTGTGGCACAACTTGACAAGAAGATGAGATCGATTGGTAGGACACGTTTTGAGGCCTCAAGGGATCACCAATTTAGTATTGGAGGGCAGCGTAGAGGGTAAAAGTCCCAGAGGGAGACCAAGAGATGAATACAGTAACGAAATTAAGAAGGCTGTCGGTTTCAGTAGATACTGGGAGATGAAGAGGCTTGCACAGGATAGAGTAGAGAGCTGCATCAAACCAGTCTCTGGACTGAGGACTACAACAACAACAACTCAGAGAAATATTATTTCACAGGTCGTTCGGAGCACTTTTCGAATGGACTTCCATGGATTGTGTATCTGTCGTGATACAACTCGTGCACTGCTTGAAAATCGCACATTGCGCCCTGCATTCCCAGTTATGGCAACAGTAATTTCTTAAACAGTCTGTGGCGCAGTCGGCCATGGGTCTCTCCCAGGAGCAATCCCCAAATGGTCAGTTAATTCGGACTTCCGTATCATGTTCTTCAACCTCTGCTGAAACAGGACCTCTCTGTATTCCTTTAATGCGTCGTTACTCTTGAAGGGCAGCAGCACTATTGCTGTTGTTTTCATAAAATAGCGTTACGTGTAAGGCCCTGCTTACATTGTTCAGGCCCAGTCGGCAACTGTAATGAACATTGATGCATTTAAACCCTGCATCGTCGCCTAAAGAAAAGTCGTAATACCGACACTACTAACAACTCAAATCTTGCATCACACATTATGCACATCATTAATAGCCATATGATAATCAGTTGCCTAAAATGGGTCAAGTTGAGAAAGTTCAATTACAATCACCTTGTACAAATTGTACGGGAACCAGACTGCTGCTGTAAGACTTCAAAGCAAAGACATTAAAAGATGACAGTTGTTGGAAATAAAATTTCAGCTGGATCCTAGTAAAATGTTATATAGCATGTCATCCAAGCTCATTAATATATACATTGGACTGTCTTTTGTAAAATAACTATGGAGTTAACTATAGTGATTTTTTTATTATTACAACAAGGAGTAACACATGGGATTTATAAAATGTGCGTAGTATTATTAACAAAGAATGATAAATAATGGTTTATATTTCTTTCTGTTTAGCTCTCTCATATTTGAATGTGAACGTGTAACTTTACGTCACAGCTGACACAGATTGCTTTAAAAATAAAACGAAAGATTGTTGTAGGATACGCTAAAAAATGAAGAAGAAACGTAATTGTATGTTGAAATCCATAACCATGAGAGCAATATTGGTATTTGACGACTACAAGAAGTGCGCAGTACCAAAGATGCACTTTTTGTTATTTACTTGAACTAATACAAAATGAAGAGAAGTATTTTTAGCTACTGGAAATGTGTTTAAATGAGCTATTAACATGGTGGGCCTCATTTGAGGCAGCTACCGTAACGGACGGCCCGTATCATGTAGAAGCCGTAGTCGATGCCATCCTCTTCCGCCGTCTGTGTAATACAGACAAGGAGTTAGAGAGGCAGCTGGTGCTGAATCGAATATAGCTGCTGTTTCGGTATCCAGAAGTAGACCAAGATGAATGGACATTACCGTTATATGCTATTAACCTCGCTAAGAATTTGGTTCACAGTCCTATAATTAATATCACGTATCTTTGCCGTGGACACAGGAAGTGTGGTATAGTCTCATGCTGCGTAGAGAAGGGTTCGCATACATTGTACCTGTTTATAGCTCACCTATCACCACGGCAGGGGTGGACTGATAAGCTTTCACACTGGTCTCCACACACATACCTGAGTCCGCAGTAGTTTACAGAGAAGCAGCGCAACTGTATGTGTTTGGACAGAAGTAGAAACTGGACATTATCAGTCAAACATGAGTAAAGAAGGTCGCTATGGGCTAGCTTTAAGTGCTCGCAAACATTCTGCCTTTTATCGTGAAGCTGTGTATTTGTATAGAGACAGCATCTTAATTAACTTTTACACAGCTGCAATAGATAACGAACATTTCAGTAGATTCGTCTAGGTTGCTAATAACTTCGCCAGTAAATAATTCCGTGCATGTTGGACTTCCTCGATCTCACGACCATGTTTAGTATGTTCTTAGACCATATTCTGGTGTTTGTAGTTCAACTGTTTGCACACTGAGAGGTCCTTTGCATTGACAGTGATGGGCACGCAAAGGCTGAGGTTAGCAATAAACAAAGAGAGCATCACCAACTGTAATGCGAGCAAGTCAATGACACAGTAAGAAACGTTCGTATCCAGTGAGTATTGATATCTCCAGTTGGATATAAGTAATTTCTGTAAACACGTAACATAAAAAGATAAGCTGTTTCGTATTTAAACATTCATATTATACGTACCTGAATTAATGTTGAAGCATTTTACGTAAATTTTTCTAAATTCTTTTATTGATTGTTTCAAGGATGCGCCCGATTTTATTTTCGACAAAGTTGTAAAATTTATATTTCTTTTGTTCCGCTTCGTTGTGCACAGTCTTCGTGGAACTGTAATTGAAATATAACGTGAAAATTTTAGCGGAGAAGCTACTGTAAATAGGGATAAAGTGTTTTTGTAGCACTGCTGAAGGCAAAATTTCCATTTGCTAATAATTCAGAGTGTGCAAATATTAGTGAAGTTTCGAAGTACAGAAACTTTATTGCACAGAATAATGATTGGAAGTTACCCGAATAACACAATCCGTTGAACAATTTGTATCAGTAGGATCCGAGACCAGTATCATATCCCATAGACGACAACGAGGCTACCTATTAAATAAAAATATATAACTCTAAATGTGGACAAGGGACTTGATACATCTTACTGAAAATAAATAATGAAAGACTGTTTCGAAGACACATCATTGTACAGTAACGACTGAAGATCCCATCACACCATGATTGTGTTCTATCAATTCTGGGATGCCATACCTCGTATTTCCGCTAGCGTTCTGTACTAAACCGACATACCCAGTTTATAAAACTTACGTGCCGCCGCCACATGAAAATAATCCGTCTCACTTGACCACTGTATCCGTGTTTCTTTTGTGCTATATCACGTTTTTCTTCAGGTCACCTGCAGATTTTTGAGTTTTCGTCAGTTTTGTATGTTTTCTTCTTTCGTTGAATCTTATCATTAATTTTGTTCTTATGTCAGCTAAACGCAGCAGCGAAAAGTTGCATCCTAGCGTAGTGATCGTAGAGAACTCTTTTTCCAGTGTTCCCTAATGTTGAAAATGATCAAAAATCTTGAAAATGATCAAAAATCTTGAAAATGATCAAAAATCTTGAAAATGATCAAAAATTATAAAAAAATTGAAGTTCTATATAAAAGAGCATTTCATGCTGATTTCAAAAAAGTACAGGTTATGGGCATTATCATTTTCTGTTTGTTCTAAAATTGAGGTTGAACGTAATGTTGCACAGGGGCCACGCCCATCTGTCAGTTTGAAGTGCGTCATAATATGTGGTGAATTATTTTGTTCTTCCTTTTTTCCGTCGTTAGTTACGGATCGTTAACACAGATGTATTCTAGAGGGCACTGACTCCCGGAACCAAAGTACAGGCATGTCTAAAAGGCTATGGTTCGAATGTAAACAAAGATCTGCGAATATATGATTTCGGAATTTCATAGGTGTGTTGTTTTGTAGTTATCGTGTGTTGTTTTGCTTCTGAGTGTGTGTTTCCTGTGCTACAAATGCCCAGAGTAAAGAAATTTAGCCCTAAACGAAAGTTTCGCGGCAACCAGTTCCAAACATAACCGAATAATACACGTCAATTGCGTCAAAAGTCGCCTCCAGAAATTGCTTCTACGGGCAGTGCTTCTGGACGTAAGCTTTTGCTTTCTGAATGTAATAAGAACAAACCCAGTAGTATTTCGAGCAGCAATAACGACTGAAATGTTATTGTGAACCTAAATATGCTATCAGCACTTTTGAAAATTGCTATGAAACATGAGTACTGCAATTGTGAAGATAGTGTTGACGTTTCTGAGGACGTTTCAGGAAGGGAGGGTCGTTCAAGTCAGTTAGAGATTGCCTGTAACTTGGGTAAGATCCACAGTGATATTATGACATCGCCAGTAACCGATGGTCGACATTACAGTGTAAATATTCAGCTTGCTTATGCAATGCGATGTATTGGAAGCGGAAGAAGAGCTGCCCAGATTTTTTGTGCAGTGATGGATTTGCCTCCACCTCCACTGAGGTTTGAAAGGTACAATAAATTAATACAGAATGCTGTATGTGGTGTAAGTGAACATTTAATGGAAAGACTAGCAGAGGAAGCAGTAACCTTGTCTGAGAATACAGACATCGTAGAAGAATTTGATGGATCTTGGCAGAAGAGAGGTATTACTTCTCTGAATGGGGTTGTAAATGCCACCTTTATTGAAACTGGTAAGATACTAGCTAACGAATGTCTAACAAAGCATTGCCAGGGTTGTTCAAGTAAATTTATTGGCACCCATCTTTGTGTAAAGAGCTTTGATGGCCCAAGTGGAAACAAGGAAACGAAAGGAGTTCTAAATATTTTTAGAAGATCAGAGGTCAGTCGTGTAGGCTACCTTGGGGATGGAGACTGTAAAGGACACACTACTGGTGTTAATGACAGACCATATGGGGACACTCTGATAGAATAGCCTGAATGTGTTGGGGATGTACAAAAAAGATTGGGAGGTCGGCTGAGAAAATTAAGTAAAGACTTCAGTGGAAAAAACTGTCAGACGGGAAACACATAGGTGGTCCAGGTCGTCTTAGAAAAAGTAAAATTGATTCTTTGACTCTATATTTTGGAATAGCAATAAGGAGAAATGTAGGAGATTTGGAGAACATAAGACGAGCTGTTTGGGTAACATGGTTCCACAGAGTGTCAACAGATGAAACCTAATAGCATGGTGTGTGCCCAAAAGGGGAAGATTCGTGGTGCTAGTACTTGTTGAGCAATGCTACAGGCATGCAAATTACCCACAAGCATTCCTTACCACTTGCTGTAATGGAGACAATTAGGGCTATATATAGGGATCTGGCAAATAAAACTCTACTTAGGAAATTTATGCATGATCTGTCTGAGAATGCAAATGAAAGCTTCAACAGCTGTATATGGAGAGAATACCCAAAACTGTATTTGTTGGGCTGACATTGCTGAAGATTGGTGTAATGGATGCAATAATAACATTCAATGATAGTGCGATTTCAAGGATCAATTTTATGAAGAATTTGATCATCCAGATGGGAAGGAATGTGGCTTCAGCTCTAACTGCTATTGATAAGCGGCGGATAACCGAAGCAGAGACAGCTGCACAAGCTGCTACCAAGGAGGCAAGGATGAAGAAAAGGATAAGGAAACAGGAGGGCAACTGGAGTATGCAGCTGGAATGTTCTAAACGAGAATCTGTAAACCTTCTTTTGCGATTTACCGAAAACTTGAATTTTGGTCATTCAAGTACACTTTTCTCATAAATAACTGAAGTCAAACACACAAAAATTGTTACAGATATTTATAATGAACTCCTCTACCTCCCTTGACTACTATTTCCTGAAAAATTTATAACGTGATGATGATGGCTGTGAAATTTGAGCTATATTTTTAAATATTCTTATTGTAGTATAATAAATTACTTGTCTTTTTCACAGATGACCCTCAGGGAAGGAAACTGGAGGCATAAAATACTTATGTGAATGCTGTCTGTACTCCTACTCTATTTCCAAGCTGTGCAGTCAGTGGTTCCAAAGAAAATGGTATCGCAGTGAAATAGTGTTCCGTTTTTATACTATTATAAATAATGTTGTCAGTACCAAAATATAATGTGTCTCTCAATGATGTTTTGGGAAATGCTTCGACTAATGACCCTAATTATGTGTAAGAATTTTGATCTATCTCTCATTTATAGATCAGTTGGATTATGAGGGTGAAAGTAATGCTAAAAATGCAGCCCGTTCATGGGCGTGTCTCCTTAAGGCACAGCTTTAATTATTAAGTTGACCACCCAAACAATTTCTGCAACATCGG
Organism: Schistocerca cancellata; assembly: GCF_023864275.1. NCBI lineage: Eukaryota > Metazoa > Arthropoda > Insecta > Orthoptera > Acrididae > Schistocerca > Schistocerca cancellata. Next base: position 214,632,348 of record NC_064632.1, on the reverse strand, counting down.
CATTTTGTACACAGTTCATTCATCGAATCTATTACAAGAAACCGTTAGTACGGAGATACGTGCCACGATGGTTTAAGGGGAAAAGAGATGTTCTCTGCTTGTGGACTGTAACAAAATCGTACTGCACACACCAAAAAAAGAAATGAAATAAAGGGAAAATTATGCAACACGCAAAAGTAAAGAGTTCGTAAAGTCCAGCTCTCGCCGTTTACTTTCTCTAGAGATATAATGAGAAAAAATTAAAGAAAAAGCACAGGACACATTCCGCTTCGTGCACATGGAGCATCTGGCTGAAAAGCTGAAAAGAAAATATAGAGAGAGTGGAGCTGTTAGAAGGTAGAGCAGGGTCGGCGTGGGATGAGGTTGGCGTGAGGAGGGGGAAGCAAAACACGGGTTCCTAAATGTGCGCTACACAGCCAAATGGAAGTTAAAAGGCCAGAACATTAAGTAACTACACTCAAGTTAGAGCGTCAAAAGAACGAAACACGCTGGCGCTGCTGGTATGAACAGTCAGGAAACGGGAAGTAATGGGTTGATCTACTGTATTTTGAACTTTAAATTTGGCGTTACAGATGTGGAGCCAATTTTTCTGTAGCGAAAGCAGTTTAATGAAAATCTCTCCTCGTTCGTAGTAATGTTCATAGAGAAGCCACCAGCAGGTTACCGAACATTTCAAGAGTGCCTTCCAACTGTGACGTAGTCACACAGAAAGCCTATGACCATATTGAAAATCAATGGGTGCAGAGTACTATTCCTGTACTGATCAACAGCTCATAAACCTATGACTTTATTTGACGCGTTTCGGGCAAAAACCATCCTTAGACTGTCATGAACATCTTGGTTATCAAACATATATAGACAATGTATAACAAAGCTGTAACGACGGCTCTATGTTAATTGCGTACTGTCTTTATACATCTCATCACTAAGGCGTTCATCACAATCTGAGGATGGGTTCTACCCGAAACGCGTCAAATAGTCATTGGTTTATCAGCTGGTGGCTACTTATTTAGTGACTAATGCAGCAACTGTGCAGTTCTGCTGCTGATTTAAAAAATGATATCCGCTTTCCACCTCTCTGTGATTTTTCTGGTAGAGCACAGGTGTTAAGAGCGTTCGACAATGCGGAAAACTACATCACAGTATTAACTAACAAATTATTTATTGAATATGGGAGGATATCAAAAAAGTAGTACAACAGATAGTCACGGAATTATGGTACTGGTCAAACATTTGTACTTTTGCTGAAACAAAACTTGCCTGCAGATTTTATCGTTGTGTGCTGCTAATGATATTCCGTCTGCACTTATGTCAACGAAAATCGAGGTACCGTATACTGCTATTGGTTCCTACAGCTACCCACAATAGGCTTCTTTGTTGACTACCAAAGAGCCTTCATTGCAGTTAACCACCGCCGGCTAAAGGAAAAAATACGCATGTACGTAACCTCCCATTACATATGGGATCGGAATACAGTCTTCCTCAGAAGCAGAACAGTATGTCGTTCGTAATGGACAGGCATCGACAAAATCGTTTGTACCGTGTGGGATACCTTGATGTGATATGACTGCTGTTGTTAGCGATAGATATCGTTATCAGGTATTAGAGATGATACTGTTCTGGTGCAATCAAGGGCGCCGGAACCAAGACGAAGAACGCAAGACCAGAGAAGGCGGTGAAACGACTTCGGCCAATCGTGTGTTGATTAGGACAGCGCTGCGACAGGAGCGTCACCTGCAACAAGTGAATACAAGAGCCGCTCTTGCAAACCTCGGCCGCTCAGATCGGACCCGTATGCGAGGCATACGGACATTAGTACTCAGTATCAGCTCAGTGCCGGGACATTAGTAGACAGGATTCGCGGAGTACTAGCCCGGCCTAGCAGAGAGTGCTGTGGTATCTGATTGTTGTGATCCATATCCATTGCTTGATTGAAAATTGTGTATAGCAAGGACTCGAATTTATGTTGCGTGTCACCACTGTACATTCAAGTTTATAGAAATAAAACTACTAATGTTATTTGCTTGAACTGTTGTATAGCATTCCGGAAACGCAGCGTCCCTTAGGCACCCTATACGAGACGAGTGGGCAAGATCCATCAACTGGCGACGTGAATCCTCCAAACCCAGTGCCCGACGGTCACAGATTTTTGGTTTATTTTGTGTTTGCAGGAACCTTAATTCTCTCTTGTCTTTACACTGCAAGGGCGCTTATTGCTTTAACAGTTTCTTGTCGCGTTTCCTAATAAGTGTTTTCAGGTGGGCGTTGCAGAAAATCTCTTTGTACTTATTTTTTGTATTTTAGTTACATTTGTGTCTTCCTACATGCCCCGCCCACCTCCACGTGTTCCAACCCCTGCATAGACGCCACAGATGCAAGCGTTAGATGCGCCACAGCTAATACAGATGTTTCAGTTTCAGACGCAGCAAATTTCTCCCACTACTCAACACGGTGCAGCAGCTACTGGCCAACGCTGCGCGCCCGGCGGAAAAACCATCACACATTACAGCTGCTATACCACCTTTTCGACTGTTCAAGACGAATAATCGCATCTCATGCCCCACAATGTACCAGGTACTGTGAAACTTCCCCATCTGTTATCAACGGTAGGAATTGCAGTGTTCAGGCTTACCCAGAAGTTATTTCCTAACGTCACTCTAAATGAACTGTCTAATGACCAAGTAGCAAAGTCCCTAACGAACTATTATGACCAACAAGTGAATGTGGTAGGCTCTGAATCAATTCTTTAATAGCAAAAAATGGTCAGAACAAACTTCTCACGAGTAGGTAACAGATTTGCAGGGTATGACAGCGAAATATCAACTGAACTGGGCTTGCGGTGCTTTATATTCAGATATTATGTTGCGTGATGCGATAGTGTACAATGTACCTGATATCAAACTCAAAGAAAAAATCTCGAAACAGTCCAATCCATCATTTCAGCAGGTAGTGCAAAATGATAGATCAGTACGATTCTGGTGCCTTCTCGGCTCATACACTTGAAACGCCCGCTAAACCCGCTGCGCAGAACAGGTAATTAGGATTGTGGAGAGGGCCAAATAACGTGTCGTCGGTCAGGTTCACTCAAAATTGTAATTTATTGTAATTTAATAACACCTTTAAACCAAAATGGCACATAACCGAAACTTTAGAACTACGAGTTTGAAAAAGGCAATTATTTCACGGCAGAAGGCCTCCAAACAAGAAATCTTAGAGCAACAAGATAAATCTCAAGTGGTACAAACATGCAGTTAAAATTAATTTGCAATTTTAACTGCATGTTTGTACCACTTGAGATTTATCTTGTTGCTTTAAGCCTCAAGGGGAAGAATATACGGCTGAAGGCCCACAATAAAATTTTCAAGATTTTAAAATAAATTATCATAACCATTCAAAGGCAGAAGGCCGCTATGTTTCTTGTCTATCTTTAGAATAAGGATTTAAGTGAAGTGACTGAAGGCCCACAATTGATTTTCCAAAATTCAAAAATTCAGCAAAGCAAGAATTTTTTAAATCATTGGCTATGATGGACTATAAACAGACAATTAAACACCGGTGAGAAGCACAATAAAGAAAACGGCACTCAGAAGCCTCCAGGGAGGCCGGTCTGCCCTCGTTCACTTATATCAGACAGGTGGTGAGCCCAACTACACTTGATCCGTCGGAACCCAACCAGGGGACAGCCACGGATCGACCGACAAAACGACTTGCTTCCCACAAATCAGTACATGAGAACTCAAACACCAAAGTTTACGAACGTGATTATCAACAAGGAAATATGTATTAACTGTCAAAACTACACACCATGTTGGACAGCGACAACAGGTGAGGATAGGACGTTGCCTGAAATTATGTTAGTGGCCAGGGCAGGTAACCGGAACACTAATGGCCACAAGGCAGAAAATTCCGCTGGTACACTTGAATTTGAAATCGGTAATATAGTTAACTACACCCAAAAGGAACACTGCCTAAAATTCCGCTGGTGTACTTGAATTGTAGTCAACCAATATAGTTAATTACACCTCATGGCGGCTAAATTTCAGCAAAGGTCGGGCGAGCCATGTCGACGCAGACCTCAGTGCTGCTCCACCCAACTGCACTAGTGCCGCAAAACATCTCCCCGAGTGGCACGCCGGACTGCGCTCCAGACGCGTTCCAACTGACTGGCAGCGCGAACTCGCAACCCGAACTGCCTTACGACAGACAACGACCGGGAAGTAACAGCAGTCGAGCAAAGATACTACGAGAAGGGATATATCGATATGCAATGCTAGTGCCGGTCACGATCAGGCAAATCAGCAACTCAGTGACTCAGTGACAGTACTAATTAAAATTAACGTAGTGAGGTGGAAGTACGTTAAAAACCGGGTGTACAATACATGATTGTGGGAACATGAGCCACGCACGGCTCAATACTATGTGATCAAAAGTATCAGGACACCCCCAAAAACATACGGTTTTCATATTAGGTGCATTGTGCTGCCTCCTGCTGCCAGGTACTTCATATCAGCGACCTCAGAAGTCATTAGACATCGTGAGAGAGTAAAATGGGACGCTCAGCGGAACTCACGGACTTCGAACGTCGTTAGGTGATTGGGTGTCACTAGTGACATACGTCTGTACGCAAGGTTTGCACACTCCTAAACATCCCAAAGTCCACTGTTTCCGATGTGATAATGAAGTGGAAACGTGAGGGGACACTTACAGCACAAAAGAGTACAGGCCGACCTCGTCTGTTGACTGACAGAGACCACCACCAGGCAAGAGAGTCATCATGTGTGATAGACAGACATCTATCCAGGCCATCGCACAAGAATTCCAAACAGCATCAGGATACATTGCAAGTACTATGGCAGGTAAGTGGGAGGTGAGAAAACTTGGATTTCATGGTCGAGCAGCTGCTCAGAAGCAACACATCAAGGCAGTAAATGCCAAACGGCACCTCACTTGGTGTGAGGAGGGTAGACATTGGATGATTGAACACTGGAAAAACGTTGTGTAGAGTGACGAATCTCGGTACACAATGTTCCGATTCTATGGCAGGCGGCCGGAGTGGCCGAGCGGTTCTAGGTCTAGAGCCGCGCGACCGCTACGGTTGCAGGTTCGAATCCTGCCTCGGGCATGGGTGTGTGTGGTGTCCTTAGGTTAGTTAGGTTTAAGTAGTTCTAAGTTCTAGGGGACTGATGACCACAGCAGTTAAGTCCCATAGTGCTCAGAGCCATTTGAACCATCTATGGCAGGGAGTGGTTATGGCGAATGCCCAGTGAACGTCATTTTGTCAGCGTGTGTAGTGCCAATAGTATAATTCGGAGGTGGTGGTGTTATGGTGTGGTCGTGTATTTCATGGAGGGGGTTTACACCCCTTGGTTTGCGTTGCACTATCACAGTACACGCCTACATTGATGTTTTAAGCACCTTCTTGCTTCACACTCCTTTGTTGAAGAGCAAAACGGGGATAGAGATTGCATATTTCAGCACGATCGAGCACTGTTCATAAGGCACAGCCTGTGCCAGAGTGGTTTCACAACAATAACATCCCTGTAATGGACTGGCCTGCTCAGAGGCCTGATCTGAATCCTGTGGAACACCTATGGGGTGTTTTTGAACGCTGACTTCGTGCCAGGCCTCACCGACCGTCATCGATATGTCTCCTCAGTGCAGCACTCCGTGAAGAATGGACTGCCATTCTCCAAGAAACCTTCCATCATCTGATTGAAAGTATGCCTGGGCCAACACCATACTGAATTCCAGCATTACCAATGGGGTGCCACGAACTTGAAAGCCATTTTCAGCCAAGTGTCCAGATACTTTTGATTATGTAGGGTACATTTGAGCAGCCAGCTACTTGTCGGGTTGAGTCCCTTACCTGCGATCGGCTCATTCAGCTGCGGCTTGCACTATCCAAGCAGAATAACCGATGCTACACGCCGCATAAGCAGTTCGCTAAACAGGCAGCTACACAGGCGAACAGAATTAAGTCTTGCCCTCGCTGTTATACACGGCACGAACGCCAGGACTGTCACTCAGGACTAGTTCACTGCTACGCTTATGGTGGGAAAGGACATGTGCAATCCATATGTTTGCAACGGAAATCATAAGAACTCGACCTACTCGCAAAATTGTAGTCGCTAGGCCCAGGTCTTTAATGCAGTATATTCCAAGTCTGCAACTCGTAAGCAAGCAGTTTCGTTAGTGATATGCCAGTCAAACAAACTTTTTGTTCATTTACTTATTTGTGGGAAATATGCGAAATTTCAATTGGGCATGGGTGCCTCTGACACTTTGCTAAATCATCATACATATGAACTGTTGGGCTCCCGATGCCTGTCTAAAACTAGTACGCAACTGACAGCTTATAAAGAACGAGACATTCTCGTTCTCGGAACATGTACTTTGCCTGCTATTTATCGCTTGCATAGGCGAACAGAGACTTTTGCGGTGCTACAATCACGCGATTGTGAGAACATTTTTGGTCTTGATTCTTCTGATTTGTTCGGCTTTAACATTCAGTACAAGGTGTTGTCCATGTCTCCATTCAAGGCAAAAGACAGTGTAGCTATCTTGCTAAAAGAATTCCTGAAACTCTTTTCTGAAGGTTTAGGCATAGCTAACAATTTTGTTGCACATATTACGCTGAAAGACAATGCTCAGCCGAAATTATGCTGGGCCACACCTGTTACCATTGCATTTTCTGCAAGTAGACCATGTCCCTTCAACCAGGCATGTATTTCTTCATCATTACTAACTTTTCTACAGGATGGAGTAAACAATGTAAATGGCATATTACTATACACGTAACTAGGTCTACCTTGAGTCTTCAGGTCGATACCACAACGTCACGTTTTGTAGGCGATGACATCTCGATCGACGAAAGATTCCAGTCCAAGAAGTGATGCATCTTCATAACGGATAAGGGCCAGTGTAAACCAACCACTACCGGAATTTCCCGTAGCAACGTCCAAGGTAAAATTAACCCTGCATCCTCGAAAGGATATGGGTCCATTTAATTTAACAGCTTGTGCAGTTCCATTTCCTCCAAGTTTATTTTCCAAGCTAATAATATGTTTGTACACAGGCTTGCAGTAGTGCCGTTAACGATACACACGTCGACGAGGCATAGTGCTTCAGTGTTGTTACAGATAGAGCTCACAGCGGAATGGTTCCCTGGCGTGCACTGCCAGCTTGTATATAGAGCGGGTGACCTTGGTTACGTAAAGCAGTGATAACAGACTTTGCAGGCACTGACCGGCGATGCCTATCCCGTATGAGCGCAGTACACATACTAGCTGCGCGCGCCAGCTGGTGCGCCAGTCTCGTTCCTATAATTAATAATAAAGTGTGATCCTTGACCTCTGTAACCGGGGAGCGTACATGAACCAGGGAATCAAGGATGCAACACTTTAAAACATTTCGAAAGCATAGTGCCGCACTGCCCGCTAGGCGCCTAACGAGTCGGTGACGCAACCCGCCAGGCTTGGCTTGGCGCCAGGCCAGCGCACCAGCTGGCCGGCGCAGCTAGTATTATTACTGCGCGCGTACGGGATAGCCATCGCCGGCCAGTGCCTGCACGGTCCGTTTTCAGTGCTTTACGTAACCAAGGTCACCCGCTCTATATAAAAGCGGGCAGTGCACGCCAGCGGAACCATTCTGCTGTGAGCTCTATCTGCAACAGCATTGAATCACTATGCCTCGTCGACGTGTGTATCGTCAGCGTCGCCTATTAGCTTGGAACATAAGCCTTTAGGTCACATTCGCCTCTGTGTTGACTTTAAATCTACAGTCAACCCACAAACTGTGATAGTTACTTATCCATTGCCAAGCCCAGAAGACCTCACAGACAAATTAGGTGCTGGACGCCACTTTTTAAAATTAGACTTGCGCGATGCATATATTCAAATATGGCTTGATGAAGAATCTCAAAAAGTGTGTCTAAAAAATACCCATTTGGGCTTGTTCAAATATTTGCGTTTGCCTTTTGGTGGAGCTTCCGCACCCGCCATTTTTCAACAGTATTGGGAACAGCTGACTGCGCAAGTACCAAACTGTTCAAACTATTTCGACGATATTGTAGTAGCAAGTCGTACACCTGCAGAACATATTGCAACATTACGTGCTGTGTATAGTGTGTTGTGTGATGTAGGACTAAAGTGTAGACTGGACAAGCGTGATTTTTTAAACCTGAGTTGCAGTATTTTGGTCATGTCATAAGCAGTCAAGGTGTACATCCTCTTGAGTCACATTTGTTAGCCATACGAGATTTGACAGTTCCTCGAAATGTTACAGAATTTCAGTCAGTCTTAGGGAAAATGAACTATTATATTCGGTTCATACCAAATGCTGCACAAATCGCGACTCCGTTGCACCGTTTGGGTCCCAAGAATGTCGCCTTTGTTTGGACCTATGAGTGCCAAGTTGCTTTTCAAAAACTTAAAGATGCATTGCTCAGTGATCGATGCTTAGTTCACTTTGATCATGACAAACCAGTGGTACTGAAAGTTGAGGCTTTCTCGTACGGAATCGGTGCAAAGCTTTCGCACAGAATTGGTAATAAAGACAGACCTATTGCTTGCACAACAAAAGTATTGTCCAAAGCTCAGTGTAACTATTCAACAATTGACAAAGAGGCATTGGCTATGGTGTCACCAAATTTCGCCACTATTTGTATGGCAGATAATTATATTTAGTAACGGATCACAAGCCTTTGGAGTCCTTGTTTCATCCGACGGAACCTGCCCAAAAATTGCAAAGATGGGCTTTGTTGTTGTCTTAATACCAGTAAGAGATTTTGTATCGTTCGAGAGCTCGATATGGTGATGTGAACGCGCTTTCACTTCTTCCGACTGGCTCTGATACAGACTTTGAAGCTTCTGTTGTCACATCGATGCTCATGATTCTGAATTGCTTCAATCCTTCCCGATGAACTATGGAAAAATCGCACAGGCCATGGAAGCTGATTCAGATTTGAACATTGCGCTAACATACATTCTCACAGCTAGGCCTCGTTACTTCCACAGCACAAAGAGCTCAGTAGTGCTCAGATACTTTGCACGTCGGCATAGCCTCGCCGTACAAAATGGTGTGATTCTTGCTCAAAATGACAGTGGACAGTCACTTGTGTTGATCCCTAAAGTTTTGCTAAAAGAAGTGCTGCAGTTTCTTCACCAAGGGCACTGGAGGATTGTTCGTTGCAAGCAATTAGCGCGTCGATACTGTACTTGGCGGGGTATGGACACTCAAATAGAACAGATGACGTCAAGTACGGATAATGAGTCCGCTCCGCCACAAAAACCCTCTACTTGGCAGAGGTCGCAATCGTCATGGCAACGTGTGCACATAGACTCTAGCTGATTGATAGTGGTTGACTCCTACAGCAAGTTTCCTTTTGCTGTGCCAATGAACTCGACAACGTCGCGTAGTACAGTTCAGGTATTGTCATCGATTTTTTGCCCAGAAGGCTTACCTCAGGTAACAGTGCGAGGCAGTGGCTCTCAGTTCACGTTAAATGATCCTGAAAGATTCTGTGAACGCAGTGGCATACAGCGTCTAACTAGTGCACCGTTCCATCCACAGTCAAACGGCGATGCGGAACATGTTGTCAGAAGATTCAGGCAGCAGATGGCCATATTTCGCTTCGTACACACCAGGGATGAAGCATTGCAACGGTTTCTCGACTCACATCGTTCGCACCCATGAGATGGACCATCGCCGGCGGACTTGCTTCACGGTCGCCCTCATCGAACACTGCTCCACCTGCTCTACTCTCCTCAGCATCCGGCGCCGAACGAAGGCCGCAAGTATCGCTTCGAGTCGCATGATATTGTCTTTCACAGGGATTTTAGCGGCGGCAGACGGCGGGTGTCAGGCAAGATCGTCCGTCGACTTGCAACGGTTTCTCGCTTGCATGTATCTTCTTTCAGGTCCCGATAGCTTGCAGCGCCGCCATCAAAATCAACTTCACCTCTGTTACGTACACGATCATCTTTCAGTATCTTTTCCCCTAGATTCACCTATCCAGAGAACAGGGTGCCCACAGCAGTCGCCAAAGTGTGTTATCACGACACCGCGGGATGACCACATGGAGACGGAGCCTTCGCCTCCTCTCTCCTACCGATGGAGCTGGAAGCGCCCACACCTGTGCAGTCGCCTCCTTCTTCATCTGGTTCATGGCAGAAGGAGGTGGAGACACCTACCCTCCTGGTCGTTTCCCAGGGGACGTTTCCGCCAGAGCGCAGGCCGGAGGGCCGGGTACGGAATTTGGGTTGTTTGGAGGAAGAGACCAAACATCGAGGTCATCGGTCTCGTCGGATTAGGAAAGGACGGGGAATGAAGTCGGCCGTGCCCTTTCAGAGGAACCATCCCGGCATTCGCCTGGAGCGATTTAGGGAAAGCACGGAAAACCTAAATCAGGATGGCCGGACGCGGAATTGAACCGTCGTCCTCCCGAATGCGAGTCCAGTGTGCTAACCACTGCGCCACCTCGCTCGGTTGAGGGCGGGGTACGGCCGAAAGCTTGACGTCCCCTGCAGCCACAGCTTCCGGCCCGACGTTGCGCCCACACTGCTGCATCCCCCGCCGTGGTCGCACTCCCTACACGAAGACGATCCGTCGTTTTGCGGGAGAGGAATGTTCTGGTCTAACCACAAGTGCCGGAACGAAGACGAAGAACGCAAGACCAGAGAATGCGGTGAAACGGCGTTGGTCAATGGTCCGCTAATTAGAACAGCGCCGCCACACAAGCGAAACCAGCAAGAAGTGAAGCCGCTCCTGCCAGCCTCGGTCGCTCATATGGCTCCGTATGCGGCCATTAGTACTCAGTATCGGATCAGTGTCAGGAGGTTAGTGGGCAGGATTCACAGAAAACTAGCATCGCCAAGCAGAGTGTGCTACGCTACAAGATTGTTGTGATCCATATCCATTGCTTGTTTAAAAACTGTGCGTAGCAAGGACTCGAATTTATGTTGCAAGCTACCACTGAACATTCAAGTTAAGGATTGTCATTGTCATTGTCGAACTCTTACAGGACTCAGTAAGATTGTCTGTCGCGAGTAATGAGTGTAATAGACAGGGGCACTACGAATGTAGTGTGTGGACATTAAGTTGGGAATGTGGGTCTCACTGGGCTTGCAAAGGATAAGTCCCTGCAGTCTCGCTATCCTCTTTGCCCTCAGTGGATCAGGTGGATAGAGCGTCTGCCATGTAATCGGGAGATTCCGGGTTCGAGTCCCGGTCTGGACACACATTTTCAACTGTCCCCGTTGATGTATATCAATGCCTGTCCGCAGTGTAGGGTTTTGATTCAATTATCATTTCATTCCAGTCATTACTGTGTGCTCTGTGAATATTCTGGGAATAGCTGTACAGAACTACAACACATGGAACATTAGTTCACTTTGTTATGAGAATAGTAAAAAGATTCACTAAAGCTTATACAACCCAGTGCCACAGAAGTGAGTCGGATATTTATAGCTGCCTTTCAGCATTAAAGCATCACTTATAGCAGTTACAAACTCCTCTTGATGTACAAGTTCAACATTAAAAAAAGTAAGATCCATCTGAGATTTTAATAATTTTGGTGTCTTAACTAGGTGATGCTGATTGCATCGTCGGAGTTCATGAAATGTTCTGACCAAGTCCATGCTCGGCTCTATATTCACCCGGTGTGATGGCGCTGCAGTGCTGAGAGAGTGTGTTTTCAGAAGCGCCTCGCATTCGTCGTAGCAGATTGCAGCGAGACATCGCTAGCATCTGTGGTGTCGATGGACTTGCCGATTTTCGTATGCACTGCGATCTTTGGACAATACCACAGTTGAAGATCTGCAGTGTACTGCATTTTAAGTGTTCAAGAGGAATGATCCTACACGTAGTTTTAATAGGGAACCAAGAATGGCAGGAAAGGGGTGGATTGCAGGATTACAGAAGAGGTTTCCAAATTTGAGGTTGTGGTCAAGTGTCCAGGATGTGCAGTGCTGCCCACGAACAGAACGCAGGAACTGGTGATGACAAAAATGACTGTTAATGTGAAAAAAGTGTCAGTTTCTTTTAATCGCGTTGCTTTATTTTTCTCAGTAGATATTTATTCTGAAAAAAATTATGTAATCCATTTATTATTCTCAGCATCTTCAATTTATTTAGCTATATTTTAGTTATGTGACCATTATGCGCTCCCCATGTGCACAATGGCCACTCAGGAATATTCATTATTTAGGCACTTCTATTTTTTTCCAACAAGACTGAAAAAAATTACTTCCAGTAAAGTTTGTTTTCGTAGATCCTTCCAAGATTTACTAGGTACATTTCAACTAGAGGAAACAAGTTTCAGTACACCTTCCACTGGTGCTACTCTGTAGTAACATTGGCTGCCTTAAGTATAACAATATCTGATCATTCAAGCTTTCGAATATTGCGTGTGTAACTCGTATTATTATACAGGTTGTCGGGGCTACAGACATACGCAAACAAATCCTTATAACGAAAGAACTCGATAGAGACGCTCTCCAAGACGTGAACCACACCATTTCGTGCTTGCGAGTGACAGGACACAACTACCTCGACATATAGGCGAACCATGCAGTTCCGCAGATTACTCCTGGCGTCATTTTCCAGCTGGATGGTGTCTCCTCCCCTGCCCCCCCCCCTTCACCGGATACCATGAGGATGTTACCCCATTTCTCAGTTAAGACATTTCCTGAGAATAGGATTAGAAGGGGAGACCCATTGCCTGGCCCCGTCAGTCTCCAGATCTCACTGTCGCTGGATTTCAGTGCATGAAGGCTTATCAGGAAGTTTTTTATAGAATTGGGGTTCGAGATCTGAAGAGGTTGAAAAGAATCAGCCAAGCAGTTGTCAAACAACGGTTAATTAGCCGTCTACCTAGGATTCGATGTTTCTAAAAGTACCTTCTTCAGAAGGATTGGGCCTTCTTACACTACATGGCGGTACATTAGATTATCTGATGCCGAGAGGGTCTTATAACGTATGAAATGGCCAAAACAAGAATTATCCGAAGCCATGGCTTTAGATAACAGCCACATTACATTTATCGTACTTCGGAATGAATGCTCATTAGTAAACGCCCTCAGGTAAGGGCTCTTGTCAGTATAAAATTGTAACAGGAGTCACAGTATAAAATATCTGCATAAGTTACATTCATATCATGACAGAGACTGATAGGTTTGCGACTAATAGATCTAAGTCGTAGTGAAGGCCGTAAGATCTGTCATGCTTGTGAACATGTGGCGAGAACTGGAATACCGTTTCAATATCTGTCAAGCTACTAACGGTGCCCGCGTTGAACTATGCGAACGTGCATAAAATGTTTGAGCTCATATGCACAAAGTTGGACAAGTAAAGTTATAAGCTGTAATAATTACTGAAATGCAAACAAGTGATTTTGTGATCCCCGAGGCTGGACATCCTGTATACTCTTTAAGTATATGTTAAACTTATAATCGTAACAAAATATGCTATGGATTATGGTGACAGTGAAATTCCTTTGAGATGTGACACAGTGTGGCAAAAAAGAAGTATGAGTATTTTAAATCTAAAATTAACATAAAACAGGTATGTTACACCGTAATGATGGGTTATATTATTATGATATGGAATGAGTCTACTAAAATAATAGAAATTAATGCACCGTCGGGCTGTCGTGTTAGGCGGGATGTAGCCGCCCGACACTCTCTGCAGGACGGGTAAACTTCACCTCCGACACGCTTTGGTGCACTCGCAATGTTGCTGCACCAGCAGGTCTTGACAGGTGTTTCGTTTGGGCGAATACTTGTTCAAAGATAAAGTCGAACGTCTGCTCGCTCCTTCGAATGCGACCTTCCGTGCAATGTAGTAGAGTGTTTGGGAGGTGAAAGGTAGATCAACCTCACAACATGACCCTGCTCCCAACGACGATGAAAGCGGGAGAGAAATTTCCAGAGCTCGTGTGAGGTGGATGGCGAGCAATAATTTCGCAGAGGTTGCTGGCGCCTGTTTCCATAAAGAAGAAATGAATTTACGTAACTGGAGAGGGATGGCAAGGACTGAGCGTGCAGCAGCTGTCAGAGCAGCACCCGTCTAATTAAATGTGGGGAGACATGTGGGGGCGGAGGCAGAGGTCGTGGGAACCGAGAAGACACGGGCAGGCGGCAGCCGGCTGCATAGGTAGCGAAGCAGGGAGGAACATCGCAGAGCGGGGCCGCTGCAGCGACTGCGCCTCGCGATCGGAATTCGATCCCTGCGCGCCCCAAGACGCCGCCCCCCCTCCCGCCAGACTGTCCGATGTTTTAATTGAATTCCTCAGGCGGCGCGCTGCGCGGCTGGAGGCGTTCCCACGGCCCGCCGCTTCCCCCGCCGCCTGGGGCTGAATAAATTGCCAGCCACTTTGGCGCGCTTCCTTCTCCTGCTCGCGGCGGATGTTAACAGGCCGGCACTTTGCCGCAGCCGCTCTCACGCTTAATTTCCTCGGGCCGGTGCCGTAACGCGACAGACCACATCCGCTTGTGTTCCGTTACTCCGGCCGTCCAGCTCGCCATTAGCACTGCGAGGACCGCCTCCGGAGTTACCTGCCCGGCTCAAAAGAGACGGAAAACACAGAGTGGCAGCACCGAGACGTCAGTTGAGCAAATTGAACAACCTTCCACAGTACTTTATGTCGTCGAAACCACGGGGCTAGATATTGGTTATTAACACACTGACGCCCATTAAAATTGTAACACCGTGATGACTGCATGCTATTAGGGGCAAGCAAATGAAAACGAGACGGATAAAGGAAAGTAAGTAAACTGTTGATTGTGTATGTGTGTTGACTAAAGTGAGGCCGGCCGCTGTGGCAGAAAGGTTCTGGGCGCTTCAGTGCGGCACCGCGCGACTGTTACGGTCGCAGGTTCGAATCCTGCCTCGGGCATGGATGTGTGTGACATCCTTCGGTTAGTTAGGCCTAAGTAGCTTTAAGTTCTGGGGGACTGATGACCTCAGAGGTTAAGTCCCATAGCGCTCAGAGCCATTTGAACCATTTTTTATCTAATGTGACGCATGAAAATTCTAACCCGGATCTCGCGCTCACTAGTCAAGTGCTGTAACCAATACACCACCCTAGTGCAGCAGCTTCGCACAAGTGCACCGGCTGCTCTATCGCTCCTTCTTCCTCAGTCCAAATTCCCATTCACGCCTTAGCTTGCTTAGTATCCCACCTAACCTCGAACGGCATTGCAGAGACTCCTAGCTGCATTGAGATAGCACGTAACCATCGAACCAAATGGGCGATCTTGCCTGAAACACAAACATAGGTGCTTCAATCAAATCAAACTATACTGTTCCGCAGACACTTACAATTATCAATGCTGTTTGAACCGTGAATTTACTTTCAAAAACTTTTGTTAAGAACTTACTTTGTTTACTAGCGATTCATCAAGAACTAATCACACTTTGTGAGCGTAGAAGTAGTTGCCAGTGGGTAACTGATGAAAACAAATTAAGTTTCTTTCAACAAATGTAAATGTTATTCCTAAAACCCCTTTTTCTTAAACAAATTTAAAATTATAATCAGAAACCACCCTCAAAATGTCAAGTTACAAATTTATTCAGAGGCAGAAAGAACAAATATTGACAGTATGAAACTTCCTGGCAGATTAAAACTGTGTGCCCGACCGAGACTCGAACTCGGGACGTTTGCCTTTCGCGGGTAAGTGCTCTACCAACTGAGCTACCTAAGTACGACTCACGCCCGGTACTCACAGCTTTACTTCTGCCAGTATCTCGTCTCCTACCTTCCAAACTTTACAGAAGCTCTCCTGCGAACCTTGCAGAACTAGCACTCCTGAAAGAAAGGATATTGCGGAGACATGGCTTAGCCACAGCCTGGGGGATGTTTCCAGAATGAGATTTTCACTCTGCAGCGGAGTGTGCGCTGATATGAAACTTCCTGGCAGATTAAAACTGTGTGCCCGACCGAGACTCGAACTCGGGACGTTTGCCTTTCGCGGGCAAGTGCTCTACCAACTGAGCTACCGAAGCAAGACTCACGACCGGTACTCACAGCTTTACTTCTGCCAGTATCTCGTCTCCTACCTTCCAAACTTTACAGAAGCTCTCCTGCGAACCTTGCAGAACTAGCACTCCTGAAAGAAAGGATATTGCGGAGACATGGCTTAGCCACAGCCTGGGGGATGTTTCCAGAATGAGATTTTCACTCTGCAGCGGAGTGTGCGCTGATATGAAACTTCCTGGCAGATTAAAACTGTGTGCCCGACCGAGACTCGAACTCGGGACGTTTGCCTTTCGCGGGCAAGTGCTCTACCAACTGAGCTACCGAAGCAAGACTCACGACCGGTACTCACAGCTTTACTTCTGCCAGTATCTCGTCTCCTACCTTCCAAACTTTACAGAAGCTCTCCTGCGAACCTTGCAGAACTAGCACTCCTGAAAGAAAGGATATTGCGGAGACATAGCTTAGCCACAGCCTGGGGGATGTTTCCAGAATGAGATTTTCACTCTGCAGCGGAGTGTGCGCTGATATGAAACTTCCTGGCAGATTAAAACTGTGTGCCCGACCGAGACTCGAACTCGGGACGTTTGCCTTTCGCGGGCAAGTGCTCTACCAACTGAGCTACCGAAGCACGACTCATGCCCGGTACTCACAGCTTTACTTCTGCCAGTATCTCGTCTCCTACCTTCCAAACTTTACATTTACAGTATGAGCTTTCGGGCTGAGAACCTTGCCGCTGCCTTTTGACACGGCCGTAGTCACGACCGCTCACAACAACCTCTGAAAGACTTCACTGGTGCAAATCTGCAACACATCAGATTACTATAAAACTAAAAATTTTAACAACTCACACAAGCCCATAAACTATGCACCCCGTAGGAGGGATGGAAAAGGTACAAAACACTAACATTAAAAAGATTAACTTGCCATCGAAGGTGCAACTTGATTTATGGAAAAAACTCTTACAATCGAAGGGGGGCAACTTTATAAATGACCATTTGAACAAAAACCCATGAAATGCAATCTTACATAAAATATACAACATTACACATCTACCGCCTCTCAAGATGATAGGCAAGATAATAACATACTTCAGGAATTCGGGCGTGACACTTCAAGCAATAAATTCGTTAACACACCGAATCCGACAAACGTGAGAGAGGCAGCTATTAATGTACGGTAGACCTACAGACAGACAGACAGACACTAACTGTCTAACAAATGCGGACGAGACAGACGAGCAAGCTGGAGACAGCCGGCCGAAGTGGCCGTGCGGTTAAAGGCGCTGCAGCCTGGAACCGCAAGACCGCTACTGTGGCAGGTTCGAATCCTGCCTCGGGCATGGATGTTTGTGATGTCCTTAGGTTAGTTACGTTTAACTAGTTCTAAGTTCTAGGGGACTAATGACCTCAGCAGTTGAGTCCCATAGTGCTCAGAGCCATTTGAACCAAGCTGGAGACGAGAGATTGACCAAGAAAACAAGTACAATTTAACAAGTAAATGACACAACATATCACCAATCACTTAACTTCTAATAAACTGCGATGTCTGGCGAAGACCTGGCGCAGCACCCCGAAAACGCTCTCCCGAACCGTCCGCTGCCAGCCGCTTCAACGGACGCAGGAAGACGCGCCGATCTCCCGTCTCACGGCGTCGCAGGTCGCACCGGCCAGACCGATGTCGCAGGTTGGCTCCTGTTGCTCTCGTGTCGGCCGCGAAGCCACTACCCCTCGCAGTGGTTAGCACACTGGACTCGCATTCGGGAGGACAACGGTTCAAACCCGTCTCCGGCCGTCCTGATTTAGGTTTTCCGTGATTTCCCTAAATCGTATCAGGCAAATGCCGGGATGGTTCCTTTGAAAGGGCACGGCCGATTTCCTTCCCAATCCTTCCCTCACCCGAGCTTGCGCTCGGTCTCTAATGACCTCGTTGTCGACGGGACGTTAAACACTAACCACTACCCCTCGCTATACGCCGCGGCCCACTGGACTGACGCGGCGACCTCACATGCGCCGACGCTCAAGAATGTCATCTTGTGTCCCAGTGCGCGACCGACAAACCGATCGATCCAACCGCCGATGACTATTGCCTGAACAGACTCGAGCAGACTGGCGGCCTAACAGATACTAGCACTCCGGACGACAGACAGGCGCTGACTGCCCCACACTGACCCGGTTGACCAACTGACCAGACTCACCCTTAGGGCGCTCACAGCGCCCCTTAAATGCACGTGAACAGGCTACCTTTCCCCTTTCCCGCCAGAGGGAGACACCAAAGCTGTGATAGCCACAGCGGCACCACCGCTAGAAACGGAGGGCGACTGCTTTACACGAAGCGCTGCAGCGCGCTCTTCAAAACAGCAAATTTTACCGCGGCTCACTGTTAAACTTTAAGTGGACTACCAAGTGGGAAGCAGCGTGAGCGGAATTTTGACTAAGAAGAGAGGCGTCCTACGCTAGTCCGTATAGTTGTGCTAAGCCATTGTGGTAGGGTGGCACAGTGGTCAACACATCTGCCTAGTGAGAAAGAGGCTTGGATTCGAATCCTGACCTTGGAACAAATTTTCATTCGTCACTTCAGTCTACATACATACATCATAGATGTTTGAGAGTTGAAGAAGTTTCAGAAATCATACGCTTTCATTTGAAAGTAATCATCATGACTGTTAATATACTCATGTTCATAAAAAAAACAGAACACCTTGAACGACTAGAGACATGACGTTCATATTCACAGTACATGTACATTAGTATGTTCTGCACAAACGATTAGCATTTCAGTCACCTCGGTTCAGCATGTGCCCTGTAGCCTGGTAGGCACTGGGTTCGCCATGGGCCCTGATAAATTGTTCCATGCGTGATGGCATCGATGCGTATAAGGCGCGAATGGTATCCTGTGATATAGCCATGCATGCTGCGTTCACTGCTTCCAAAGTTCATCTGCGGTGGTTGCCATTGGCTCACAGCACTGCTCCTGTTGTTCCCCCAAATCCCACACATTTTCGATTGGCGACAAGTCGGGCCATCTGGCGGGCCAGGGCTATAGGCTGAAGGCTGACATCCTGTGGCACCAAGAAGGCACGTGTTCGTGCATTGTCTTGCTGAAAATGGCGTGTGGGGTGTTGTGAGGAAAGGATATCGCTACGGGTCACAGGACATCATTCACGTAAGACATCATTCATGTAAGTCACTCTGGTCACAGAGTCCTGGACACACAGCAACTGTGATTTGTGGTTGTAACCAATACCCCTCGACACCATAAGGCATTGAGTTGATGCTGTATGTCTTGTGCGAATGCGTTCACTGTGATGCCGCTCCCAAGTCTGTGGCGAATCAAAATGCACCCATCATTAAAAAAAAATACAACCTGGATTCGTCCGAAAAAACAAGCTGATACCATTCCTGTCCCTAGTGACATCGTTCTATACACCGTTGCTATCTAGCATATTTCTGCACATTTGTCGAGGGTAGGCAGAGAAGTGGACAACACGCACGTAACCCATGCCGTAATAGACGGTGACGGACTGTCATCCCTGATAGTGTACAATGTGTAACCCTGTTACGCTGTTGCACCAAAGCTGAGGGGAACGCAGATCTCTTCTTCAATACCATTCGTAGATGGTGTCGATCTTCTCTTTGGGGAAGCATTATCGATCGATCGGTCGGCAACAGCTCGCCTCAGGAATCCGAAATGATAGGACACAATTTTGCAAATACTGTAGATTCAGGTTTTGCGTCCTCACCGTTTTCTCAAATGAGTCAAGACACATTTTCCGCTTGTCAAAATGTGAATGTTGCCGGTGCAAATTCACTGCCGAAAAGCATTGAGGAACATGTTTCAGACACCAGTGCATTGTTATTACAGTTAATGCAACAAATGGGACAAAGGCTACAAAAGTTAGACACAACGCTTGAACAAAATCAGAAACAAATGGGACAAAATCTTCAAAAGTTAGACACAATGGAACAAAATCAGAGACAAACACAGCAAAAGCTTCAGAATTTAGACACAATGGAACAAAATCAGAGACAAACACAGCAAAAGCTTCAGAAGTTAGACACCACACTTGAACAAACACGTGAAGATTTAACTACTGAGTTACATAACATCGAATCGAAATGTCAAAAGGTCTGTAATGACGTAAAAAGACAAATTTGTGAGCATTTCCAACCTATTTTTCCGCGTCATGAGAATGCGTTACAGAATCACGAAGCAGCCATAAAAGAACTGCAGACTACTGTTCATGAAAATCATGAGACCTTGCAAGCTAAAATGGACTCAGTTGCATCTACCGATTCGGTTACGCAACTTGCAAAAACTCAGGAAAACTTAAAGGACACAGTAGAAAGACACATGGGGGAAATTAGTTCATTATCAGAGAAAGTAGTTGAACTTTCGTATCAGCTAAATAATTTATCTACGAAGGTAGATGATAATCTGAATGACACAAAACCAGTAGTCTTTAATGACACAGAAGAGTGCAAACAAATTAGGAAATTCAAACAAAATCAGAATCAAATTAATACGCAACACCAAAGAGAAATCCGGGAAGTACAAGATCAGCTGACACAGGTAATACAAGAATTACGTATTTTAGAGGACACTCGCGCTCCAACACGGGAAGAGGAAATTAGAAATACGCAAAAGCCACAAAATAATAACACAGGGCATTTCGGCAATTATGAAAGAAATTGGCAAGGTACACCGAATTCTGAGATGGAACCGCCGACACGACGTAACAATGACCGATATGCTACTCGCCGACACGATGATTTTGACTATAAGCTGTTCATTACTACATGTAAATTCAAAACGTTTAAGAATTCTGCCAACGACATTCACCCACAAGCGTGGCTCCATCAATTCTCTCATTGTTTCCCTCCCAACTGGTCATTGGAGCACAGGTTAGAATTTATGTGTGGCTACTTAGAGAATGAACCAGGTGTAAGAATGCGATCGGTCATTCACGATTGTCACAGTGAAGGAGATTTTTATCATGCCTTCCTCTCAGCATATTGGTCTCAAGCTACACAAGACCGAGTAAAACATAGCATCATAATGATGAAACACTTCGAACAATCTGAATTTTCCGGTCTTGTGAAATATTTTGAAGACATGTTGCACCTGTCAAACCCATACAGCCCCTCAGAACTCATCCGCATTTGCTTAATCAAACTGCCTGAACATTTACGACATATTATTTTAGCAGGACGTTGCAAAGACGACATTGAAGCTTTTCAGGGACTGTTACAAGAATTAGAAATTGACACAGACAGTCGCGGGATGCGAAAACAGGAAAACAATCACTACAGGTCACATCCGTCACAATTCCGTGACGACAGAAACGATAACTGGACGCGACAAGGCTATTCTCACCACACAAATCGTGACCAAAATAGACACCACCCGTATTACAACTGTTGGCAGAGTAGTAATAATTACAGGGAAAGATCACCTCTCCGCAGTAATGACTATCACAGAGACAATCAGAGAAACAGACAATATGGGAACCAAAATAATTATTATCAAGGGAGACAGAATAACTTTAGACGCAACGGTCCAGCGCGCGGTTACGATTCAGGGAGAATTCTCCACCACGTGACCGACAAGAAAGATACTATCGAATCTACCGACATGACGACAGACGATATGATCGTAACGACAGACCTGAATTGCATCAGAATTGGCGAGATTTAAACAGAGCAGAGCACTCTCGTCACGATGAATTTGTAGAAGTTAGGTCTCCAAATCCCAATAACGACGCGCGCCAACAAAGAGACAATAGGCAATGACTCACTCCGCTGGCAGCCACAATACGTACTTATGAAACTGACGACGGAGCTGCCGTAGCTAGTAATTACGTAAAAATGGAAGACATTAGGGACATCTTACTCCAGGAACACGATGTAAAACATAACAACATTGCATATCCTGTGATTCACATTACTGTAAATGACGTAAAATTTACGGCAGTACTTGACTCTGGGAGTCCCATTTCAGTAATTAGTGAAACAGCTTTTAGCAAATGCAACAAATCGAACGATTGCCCCACACTTCCGTTACGTAAGATTAAATTACAAGGTGCAATCTTTGGAAAAAGTGTAGATGTACGCCAACAAACCAATTTAGAATTCTTTTGTCAAAGCCACAGCTTCTCTATGAACTTTCTTATTGTTCCATTATTGTCGACGGAAATTATACTAGGAGTAGACTTTTTGAATGAATACAAAGCAGTCTTAAGCTTTCACGATGCTGAAATAAGTTTAGAGAAAGAAGGTAAGTCAATAGCTTTGAAATTTGAAGACTGGCTCTCAAACCATGATGAGGAAATTAATCGGCTTTACCTTCTGTTAGATAACAGTTCGGAATTTTCTACGGAACTAGACACTAACAATCACTCTGCAAGTACTGACAGGGATGACATCGACGGCATATTTGAAATTAATGAGTTAATTCAGAATAAAATTCAAACAATTGAGAATTGTAATGACACTGATAGGCAGGACCTTTTTGAGATTTTACAAGCACATTCCACAGTTTTTACTCACAAAACAGGAACAATCAAGGGATTTCAATACCAATTTCGTGTTCGTGAGCATACTAAATTTTGTGTTAGACCATACGTAATTCCAGCACATTATAGGGACCGTGTTAGAACAGAAATACAATCTATGCTTGACGAGGGCATTATTGAGCCTGCAGTAAGCTCATACAACAATCCGTTACATGTTGTTGAGAAGAAAAATGGATCGATCAGACTTGTCTTAGATTCGAGACCAATCAATACTATCATTATTCCTGAAACAGACAGGCCGCAGACGATGGAAGAACTTCTTCAAAATTTTAATGGTGTAAAAGTGTTGTCTGGCTATGTAAGTAGGCTGTTTAGATTTTTATATTGGTAATGCCACGTAGCGCTCTGTATGAAAACCACTGGCTGTGCTGTGTGCAGTCTGTGGCTGGTTTGCATTGTTGTCTGCCATTGTAGAGCGGCAGCTGGATGTGAACAGCGCGTAGCGTTGCGCAGTTGGAGGTGAGCCGCCAGCAGTGGTGGATGTGGGGAGAGAGATGGCGGAGTTTTGATAATTTGTAATACTGGATGTCAATTATTAATATTAAGGTAAATACATTGTTTGTTCTCTATTAATATCTTTCATTTGCTAACTATCCCTATCAGTAGTTAGTGCCTTCAGTAGTTTGAATCTTTTGTTTAGCTGGCAGTAGTGGCGCTCGCTGTATTGCAGTAGTTCGAGTAACGAAGATTTTTGTGAGGTAAGTGATTTCTGAAAGGTATAGTTTAATGTTACTCAGGGCCATTCTTTTGCAGGGATTTTTGATAGTCAGATTGCGTTGCGCTAAAATTATTGTGTGTCAGGTTAAGCACAGTCTTGTATAAATTGTTCAAAGGGGACGTTTCAATTCCCGGATGGATGCATCACATTCTCTCACGACAATAATGCATCCTCTTTCAGACTCATTGATTTTACAGTATGGTTCGCATATACATGTGCGAGCCATCCTACACGTCTGTTACCCTGAACCATTACCTTCGGTTTATAGCAACAACGAGAGCCAAAGCCACATGTTACCCGTAGGTGGTGTTGCCCGCGATATTGATGTTGACCTTGAACGTGCGGGGCAACATGGTTCAAATGCTAATCATTCCTGTAGAACATACTAACGTTCATGTCCTGTGAATATAAACGTCCTATCTCTAGTTGTTCAAGATGTTATGTTTTCTTTCTGAAAATGAGTGTACATTATATAGGAGTGCATAGTCACGGCTACATGTGCTAATAAAGGTTTCTCTGGCTTCCAGCCGAGTCAGGTCGTTTAAAATCCACGAGATTTCGGCCGAGTACTCCTCGGCCATTGTCAAGTGGTGACTGTCTTCCTGGCTGCTGCTGCCGTTCTTATACAGCCGCGCTGCCTTCCATGACGTCACTGGTACCCGCTCCGTCACCATACATGGGTGTCTAAGCCACACCGTTTACCAGAAACCCACCCACACAGACCGATATCCGCAAGCTAACAGCTGTCTCTATTAATCGCAGGAAAGTTCTGTTCTAAACGACCTTAGTGCATCGAGCCGAAACCGTCTCAGATTCTCATAACTTTCCCAATGAACTGAGCCACTTACGGAAAGTATTCAAGGAAAACGGCTACAACAACCACCAGATTTCACAAGCTATCTTTCCGAAAATACGTAAGCAGAAAGATTCCAAGCAGGACTCGAAGAAGTTTGCGTTCTTACCGTTCTGTGCTCCTAAAGACGCATAAAATCGATTCGGTCTTCTGGGCTCCAGCAAAAATTCGACAACTTTTGAGGCCTGTGCAAGACGACGTAGGCCTCAGAACGCCAGGAGTGTATAAAATATCATGAGGGTGTGGACGGTTCTATATCTGACAGACTGTGCGTACCATTGAACAGCGCTGTGGAGAACACGAGATATGTTTTCGAAAATCTACGGTACCCAGAGAAATCAGCAGTAGCAGCGCATGCATTACGAAACGGTCATCCTATTGCTTTCTACGTGACATCTGTTATCACACGGACTAACAGTTTTTACGATAGCATAATAAAAGAAGCTATCGAAACAAAAATTTGTGACAACGCGCCCAATAAAGACTGCGACCTGCAGCTAAGCACAGTGTGGGACCTGGCCATCGGAAGGCAGAAGGGGGCGCGGCCACCACACAACGCAGACATTACCATATATGGTGCCGGAGCGGGTACCAGTGAAGTCACGGAAGGCAGCGTGGCTATGCAGGGTGGGCCAAATATCTCACGAAATAAGCATCAAACGAAAAAACTACAAAGAACGAAACTCGTCTAGCTTGAAGGGGGAAACCAGATGGCGCTATGGTTGCCCCGCTAGATGGCGCTGCCATAGGTCAAACGGATATCAAATGCGTTTTTTTTTTAATGGAAAGTCCCATTTTTATTACATATTCGTGTAGTACGTAAAGGAATTTGAATGTTTTAGTTGGACCACTTTTTTCGATTTGTGACAGATGGCGCTTTAATGGTCACAAACGTATAAGTACGTAAATGGTGCAATGTATGCCGATTTCCTACGTAATGTTCTACCGATGTTACTACAAGATGTTTCACTGCATGACAGAATGGCGACGTACTTCCAACATGATGAATGTCCGGCACATAGCTCGCGTGCGGTTGAAGCTTTATTGAATAGCATATTTCATGACAGGTAGATTGGTCGTCGAAGCACCATACCATGGCCCGCACGTTCATCGGATCTGACGTTCGCGGATTTCTTTCTGTGGGGAAAGTTGAAGGATATTTGCTATCGTGATCCACCGACAACGCCTGACAACATGCGTCAGCGCATTGTCAATTAATGTGCGAACATTACGGAAGGCGAACTACTCGCTGTTGAGAGGAATGTCATTACACGTATTGCCAAATGCATTGTGGTTGACAGATATCATTTTGAGCATTTATTGCGTTAATGTGATATTTACAGGTAATCATGCTGTGACAGCATGCGTTCTCAGAAATGAGTAGTTCACAAAAGTACATGTATCACATTGTAACAACCGAAATAAAATGTTCAAACGTACCTACGTTCTGTCTTTTGATTTCAAAAACCTGCCTGTTACCAACCGTTCGTCTAAAATTGTGAGCCATATGTTTGTGACTATTACAGCGCGAACTATCACAAAGCGAAGAAAGTGGTCCAACTAAAACATTCATATTTCTTTACGTACTACACGAATATGTAATAAAAATGGGGGTTCCTATTTTAAAAAAACACAGTTGATATCCGTTTGACCTATGGTAGCGACATCTAGTGGGCCAACCATAGCGCCATCTGGTTTCCCCCTTCAAGCTAGACAAGTTTCGTTCTTTGTAGTTCTTTCGTTTGACGCTTATTTCGTGAGATATTTGGCCCAGTCACGATCAATGGACCACCCTGTATAAGGACGGCAGCAGCAACCAGAAGACAGTCACCACTTGACAATGGCAGAGGACTATTCGGCCGAAAGCTCGTGGATTTTAAACCACTTGACGTGGCTGGAAGCTCGAGAAACCTTTATTATGAGTGTACATTATTGAACTGTGAGACAAGATGGTCGTTTACTTCATGGAAAAATGGTTGAGGGAGGATACGGAAGCATGATTGCACCCAGGTGTGCATTTCTTTGTTTGAAGCAAATCGAAGACTACGAATGGTTTTCTTCAAGGCTCCAAAAATATGGAAATCGTATGGGAAGAGACACGGACTCTACTTAGACTATGTAAGAACTTCCCAGCGAAACTTATGCACCATAATAGAATCAACAGCCACGGCAGCTGCGAGAGAGATATGATTACATTTTTCGTTGTTTGAAAGGGCCCGCTTCTCATTGACATTCTGGAACATAGCTACACAATTAACAACGGAAACGTAGTAAATGACAAACTTTTGTTCTTTCATTATTACGTGAGTGGTGTCACAGGGAAAATGTTTTGTTTTGGTTTGAAATTATGTGTAAGGTTTGATGAAATATGCTAAGTAGGCCTATTGTCAAAAACGTAATGAAAATGTTCTTGGTCTTTGAGCATGCTGAGCTATGCTCCCTCGAGACACATGCCCAGTTTCTAAATAATACACTCCAAGACATAAAAAGACGCAGCACCAGGAGCGAATTGTTCGAATGGGATGGAAATCATAATTGTGATCTACATATACAGCCAAATTATTGCAATTTCACAAAAATTCGGTGGATTAGTCGAGAGAAAGAGCTTTACAAATTGAGCAAGCCAATAACGCTTTGGTCCGACTCTGGCCATTACGCAAGCAGTTATTCAGCTTGGCATTGATTTTCAGAGTTGTTGGATGTCCTCCTGAGGAACGTCGTGTCCAGTTCTCACCAAATGGTGCGTTAGATCACCAAAATTCTGAGCATGTTGATGGACCCTCCCTGTAATGCTCCACATGTTCTCCAGATACTTCTTTGGCCTGGAAACCCATTCGCTGGAATAGAATTGTCTTCAGTGATGAGTCCCGCTTGGAAATTTGCCCCGATGACCAGTGAAGGCTTGTCTGACGACGTTCCAGACAGCGATGGGATACCAGCCTGATCGTTGCCCGCCATACGGCCCGGAATTGGTGGTCTGGGCAGCCACTTCCTTTTACAGTTAGGGCCCATTTGGTTGCCATCCGCGACGGACTTCCAGGACAGCGGCACGTAGACGGTGTTCTACGCCCCATTTTGTTGCTCTTCGTGGTAAGCCACCGTGGGTTTGCATTTCAGCCAAATAATGACCCGCTTGCAGACGAAGAGAGTTTCAACTACTTGTCTTAATGCTTGCTAAGCCCTTTCTTTGCCAACAAGGTAGATATATCTCTTACTAGTTGAGAAAATGGTAGACCAACGTGGTATTACCTTGCTCAACTTGTGTACCTCTTTCTCCTGAATAATCCAATTTTTCTGAACTGTAATCATGTGTTTGTCTGTACATACACACCCCATTTACCGACCTCCATCCCATTTGTATAACTGTTTCGTTGTGCATCATTTTTTGAGAGTCTGCCTGTCTTGCTGTGTTAAACATTTAACATAATTCTATACCTCTAATTGAGTAGTTTATGACAGTATCAGTAATTGTGTGAAACACTTTAAAACAATATTTTGTTGCCCCTGGAAGCCATCAGACAGGCGACCTGCCACTGGGACTCGGTGCCATGAACTAGGCGAGCTATTTAATTCAAAAATGGTTCAAATGGCTCTGAGCACTATGGGACTTAACATCTGAGGTCATCAGTCCCCTAGAAATCAGAATACTTAAACCTAACTAGCCTAAGGACATCACACACATCCATGTCCGAGGCAGGATTCTAACCTGCGACCGTAGCAGTCGCGCGGCTCTGGACTGAAGCGCCTAGATCCGCTCGGCCACACTGGCCGGCTCTATTTAATTACGTAGGTTGGAACATAAATAGTGGAAACTCTCCTGTGGAGACACTATGCAATCTACTACTGTTGCTGATAGCACACGTTGTTGGCATACCTAACTTACTTCCGAGCAAATGGATTCGCCCATCCCATGTCACCGGCGTGCGCACAGTCGAGAGAAACACAGTTACTTGTAAGCGAGCGGTCTAACGTAACGGTGTCACTATGTTTTCGAAACAGGAACACCAGAGTTGGATCAAGATTGAATGTGCCAGAGGTCGTACAGCATGACAGTATCATCAAGGTCTTCAAGAGGCGTGCGGGGAATCGGCATTGCCGTACAGAATAGTGGCACGTTGGGTAAAAAAAAGCCTTCGACGATGGTCGGATAACTGTGGCAGACATGCATCAGGCATATCGTCCTAGCGTCTCTGAAGAAGAAGTGCGTGCTGTTGCCGCGTTATTAGACAGTGATCGACGCCATACGATTCGTAAGCTCGTCCACGAAACCGGATTATCGCATACGACTATGCTTCGCATACTGAAGGAACGTCTAGGCACGCGAAAAATTGCATCATGATGGTTTCCGCATGCTTGACGGAAATGCAGAAATGGATGCGTTACGACGCTGCCCAACGGACTTGGAGCGCTATGACTGCGAAGGAGAGGCTTTGTTACGCCGTATCGTAAGACTGGATGAGAAATGGGCCACATCGTACGAGCCAAAACTGAAGCGCCAATCCAACGAATGGCGTCATTATGGCTCGCCGCGAAAGTTGAAAGTGTGTCCGAGCCCCAGTATGGTGAAAGTTATGGTGATTCTCGTGTACGACTGTGATGGTGTTATCCTAACGCATTACGTTCCTCCACGCCATACCATCAGTGCACAGTATTACTGTAAGTTTTTGGAGCATCACCGGCGACCAGCTTTACGAAAGAAGGGGCTTCTGCGCAACCCACCCATCATTTTGCACGACAATGCGTGGGCACATGTAGCGCAAGCTGTGGCTGCTCCGTTCGGTCGAAGGGACGAAGATGAAGGAACTACTTCCTGGCGTTCGCTTCAGAATTGTTCCAGAGATTCGACGGGCAGTAGACTGCTCCATTCGCACCATCAACAGAACAGGCTCTGCTAACGGTATACTACGCCTTCCACATCGCTGTCAACGGGTTCTACACAACGCTGGTGACTACTTTGAAGGACAGTAACAAGTGCAAACATGTAAGTCTTTTGTATCGGCTGTGAATAAAAAGTTGCCACTGTTTAAGTTCCAACCCTCGTATAAAGATTCTTTACATGATGTAAGTTAGGCGTAGGGTTTCTCATTCAGAAAGAATATCTAGGTGTGCTTTGTTGACGATATGATCATGTTACGCCCCGTGTCTGTATGAGGAACGTCTACCTCACGTGTTTGAATTCGACAGTGGCAGGTTCGTGGTTGATCAGAACTACACTCCTGGAAATTGAAATAAGAACACAGTGAATTCATTGTCCCAGGAAGGGGAAACTTTATTGACACATTCCTGGGGTCAGATACATCACATGATCACACTGACAGAACCACAGGCACATAGACACAGGCAACAGAGCATGCACAATGTCGGCACTAGTACAGTGTATATCCACCTTTCGCAGCAACGCAGACTGCTATTCTCCCATGGAGACGATCGTAGAGATGCTGGATGTAGTCCTGTGGAACGGCTTGCCATGCCATTTCCACCTGGCGCCTCAGTTGGACCAGCGTTCGTGCTGGACGTGCAGACCGCGTGAGACGACGCTTCATCCAGTCCCAAACATGCTCAATGGGGGACAGATCCGGAGATCTTGCTGGCCAGGGTAGTTGACTTACACGTTCTAGAGCACGTTGGGTGGCACGGGATACATGCGGACGTGCATTGTCCTGTTGGAACAGCAAGTTCCCTTGCCGGTCTAGGAATGGTAGAACGATGGGTTCGATGACGGTTTGGATGTACCGTGCACTATTCAGTGTCCCCTCGACGATCACCAGTGGTGTACGGCCAGTGTAGGAGATCGCTCCCCGCACCATGATGCCGGGTGTTGGCCCTGTGTGCCTCGGTCGTATGCAGTCCTGATTGTGGCGCTCACCTGCACGGCGCCAAACACGCATACGACCATCATTGGCACCAAGGCAGAAGCGACTCTCATCGCTGAAGACGACACGTCTCCATTCGTCCCTCCATTCACGCCTGTCGCTACACCACTGGAGGCGGGCTGCACGATGTTGGGGCGTGAGCGGAAGACGGCCTAACGGTGTGCGGGACCGTAGCCCAGCGTCATGGAGACGGTTGCGAATGGTCCTCGCCGATACCCCAGGAGCAACAGTGTCCCTAATTTGCTGGGAAGTGGCGGTGCGGTCCCCTACGGCACTGCGTAGGATCCTACGGTCTTGGCGTGCATCCGTGCGTCGCTGCGGTCCGGTCCCAGGTCGACGGGCACGTGCACCTTCCGCCGACCACTGGCGACAACATCGATGTACTGTGGAGACCTCACGCCCCACGTGTTGAGCAATTCGGCGGTACGTCCACCCGGCCTCCCGCATGCCCACTATACGCCCTCGCTCAAATTCCGTCAGCTGCACATACGATTCGCGTCCACGCTGTCGCGGCATGCTACCAGTGTTAAAGACTGCGATGGAGCTCCGTATGCCACGGCAAACCGGCTGACACTGACGGCGGCGGTGCACAAATGCTGCGCAGCTAGCGCCATTCGACGGCCAACACCGCGGTTCCTGGTGTGTCCGCTGTGCCGTGCGTGTGATCATTGCTTGTACAGCCCACTCGCAGTGTCCGGAGCAAGTATGGTGGGTCTGACACACCGGTGTCAATGTGTTCTTTTTTCCATTTCCAGGAGTGTATGATCCATCGTTCCGCAATACTGCTGCTCGCACTACTCCGAACTCCACAAGTGTTACCGTTTCAACGCGCTGCAGGATCTGAGTATCCACGCTCGAATAGCACACTGGAGAGGACACATATTAGTCGCCCACCAGTGCAGGAGCGCACAGCCTGTTGCACACCATCGGTTACGAAATGGGCTTGTTTTCTGAAAGACTAACATCCACGTAGAAAACGAGACGACGCCTGAAGCAGCACGGACTATCATCACGGCGACCTTTGTTGGGGCCTCCCTTGACGCACCATCATACAGGGGCGCGTCGACAAAGGTACGGCCAGCGGGCACACTGGACACTGGAGTGGCATCACGTTTGACTTCCAAACGAACTTCAGTCCTACGGTCCCATCACGGTTGACTTAACCGTGTGCGGAACCTCTGAGGAGAATGAACGTTGTCGACCTCTATTCTTCATCATCACGTTGCCCCTGCATCTGATACGATGGTGTAAGGTGACATTGCGTGCACAACACTACCAACTGAGGATCAATTAGCCGGTAATCTGGACAGCAGCCGTTACTATTCTGACGTGTTATAGCTCGTGCCTGTGCCCTAGCATCTAAGTCTCCATGACGTTATCTTTCAATAAGATAATGTCAGAGTCAGACAGCATACTACCTGTGCTGCCATGATATAGCTCGGCACGGAAAGGATTTTGCAGTGGGTACGGTCAGCATGTTCTCTAGATATAACACTTAATGAAAACATATAGTTTTGGCTACTTGTGACTCTCGCACAGGCCCTAAGTTTCATGAACACTTTCGTACAGTTCAAGCAGGCTGACAGGTTGGAATGAAGTACTCGTCTCTCTCATCGAAACTCAGTTCTACCCATGCCCAGCTGGACTGGTGCCCTTTCTGTTGCCAGAGGTAGTAGCCGAGCGTACCAAATTTCCCACCTTGGCTGTCCCAAAAGCACGTATTCTTCCTATGACACGGCAGATGCACAATAAGGTAGATTAGTCGAAAATATCTGTGCCCGTAAAAGGAAAGGTCCTGGTGACATGGGGCACAGTCTTAAGTTCTACTCTTCTTGCAATGTCCCATTTCGAAATTTTAGCAGTAAACCTCCCTTTGATGCCCAATGTCTTCTTCGTAGCGTCTGCCACAGTAGTTTTATGTGAATTACAGTAACATTTTCTCAGTTACTAAATGAGTTTGTAAACATCAGCTCATTTTTACATCGCCCTAGCGTCTTTATTAAGCCAACGAACGAACAATACTCGAGAATCAATTGAATGTGTGTTATGTAAGTCACTTCCCTAAGGATAAATTAAAGTGCTTACAATGAAGCACGGTTTAACACCTACTTTTCCTGTAGTTAGTATAATACATTCTAAGAAAAAAAGAAAAATGCACCACGAAGGAATTATCCGAATCGGATGTACATGTTGAGGTACATGTACAGACAAACAAACTGTTACACTTTCACAAAAATTTGATCATTTGTTCAGGAGAAAGAGCTTCACAATAGGAGCAAATCAATAACGCTTTTATCTACCTCTGGTCCTTACGGAACCAGTTATAGGGATTAGTATTGACTGATAGAGTTGTTGATTCTTCTGAGTGAGGTCCTTCCAAATCCAGCTCCACCGGTGCGTTATACTGTAAAAATTTCGATCTGGTCAGAGGGCCCTGGCCGTAGAGCTCCAAAACTTCTCAATTAGGGATAGGTCTAGCAATCTTTTTCTGGCAAAGGTATGGTTTGACAAGCATGAAGACAAACAGTAAAAACTCTGGCCGTATGCAGGTGGTCATTACCTTGCTTAAAGGTAACCCCAGGGTAGCTTCCCAAGAGGGTCAACAAAATGTGACGTAGAATATTGTCGACGTACCGCCATGCTGGAAGTGTGCCGCGAATCAGAAACAAAGACCCTGTTATGAAAAGAAATCGCACCCCAGACCGGTGAAATGTAATTATACTGTAATAATGGCCGTACTTTTATGACATTTTATTAGGCAACCAGTTTCCACATTACACTAACGTCATCTTAAGGCCTGCTACGTGGATGACACTAAGTACCATTCGGACTTATATATCACAAGGCACCAATATTCGTATCTGATTCCATAGATATTCGAACTTCATGAGCATATGTGGTCTTCAGTCTTCATACATGTGACTGCATCTCACTGACACTCACACGCACATATGCACACATGCTGGTACCTTATTATTCCTCTCCTGTGCCAACCTATTTATTTCACAGTAGTACTTGCAACCTACGTCCCCAATTATTTGCTGAGCGTATTCCAACCTCAGTCTTCCTCTACTGTTTTTACCCTGATGTCCTATCATCCTTTCCCGTCTCCTTCTCAGTGTTTTCGTATATACCTCTCCTCTGTGATTCTACGCACAACTTCCTCATTCCTTACCTTCTCAGTCCACTTAATTTTCAACGTTCTTCTCTAACATCATGTCTCAAATACTTCGACTCTCTTCTGTTCTAGTTTTCCCACAGTCTATAATTACTGCCATACAATGCTGTGCTCCAAACGTACATTCTAAGAAATTTCTTCCGCAATTCAAGGCATATGTTTAATGCTAGTAGACGTCTCTTAGCTGTGAATGCCATTTTTGCCAGTGCTCGCCTGCTTCTCATGGCCTCCTTCCTCCACCCGTCATTGGTTATTTTGCTGCCTAGATAACAGAATTCCTTAACTTCATCAACATTGTGACATCAATCCTGATGTTAAGATGCTCGCTGCTCTCATTTTTGCTACTTCTCATTACCTTCGTCTTTCCTCGATTTACTGTCAATCCATATTCATACAACTGCTCATTTCGTTCGGCGGATCACGTAACTCTTCTTCACTTTCACTCAGAATAGTAATGTTATCAGCGATACTATCATTGATATCCTTTCACCTTGAATTTTAATTCCACTCCTGAACCTTTCTTTTATTTCCGTCATTTCTTCTTCCATGTACAGAATGAACTGTAGGGGAGAAAGACTGTATCCCTGTCTTAATCTTTGTAATCGGAGCACTTCGTTCTTTGTTGTCCACTCTTACTATTCCCTCATGACACTTGTACATATTGTGTATTACCTATCTCTCCCTGTAGCTTACCCGCATTTTTCTTAGAATTTAAAACATCTTGCACCATTTTAACTGTAGAATGATTTTTGCAGGTCGACAGATTCTATGAATGTGTATTGATTTTTCTTTCGTCTTGCTTCCATTATCAACCGCAATCTCAAAATTGCTTCTCTGGTGCCTTTACGTTTCCTAAAGCCAAACTGACCGTCAGATAACATGCTCTCAATTTTATTTTCCATTCTTCTATACATTATTTTTGCAAGCGATTTGGATGCTTGAGCTGTTAAGCTGATTGTGGGATAATTCTCGCACTTGTCAGCTTTCGCAGTGTTCGGAATCGTGTAGATGGTATTTTTCCGAAAGTCGTATGGTATGTCGCCAGACTCCTACATTCTACACACCAAGGTGAACAGTATAATGGACTGTTATGTCTCCCTTTTGCCTTATTTACTCTTGAGTCCTCCAAAGCTCTCTTAAATTCCGATTCTAATATTGCATCCTCTATCTGTTCTAAATCGACTCATGTTTCTTCTTCTATCACATCAGACAAATCTTCCCCGTCATATAAGCCTTCAATGTGCTCTTTCCATCTATCCGCTCTCTCCCATGCACTTACTAGAGGAGTTCCCATTGCACTCTTAATGTTACTACCCCTGCTTATAATTTCACCGAAAGAAGTTTTGACTTTCCTGTATGCTTAGTCAGACCTTCCGACAAATACTTCTTTTTCGAATCCTTCACATTTTTCATACAGCCATTTCGCCTTAGCTCCCTGCGCTTCCTGTTTCTTTCATTCTTCAGCGACTTGTATTTCTGTATTCGTGAATTTCCCTAATATTTCTAGTACTTCCTTTTTTCATCATCTGAAGTGTTTCTTCTGTTACCCATGGTTTCTTCGTAGTTACCTTCTTTGCACCTATGGTTTTCTTGCCAACTTCTATGATTGCCCTCTTCAGAGATGTCCATTCCTCTTCAACTATATTGCCCACTGAGCTATTCCTTATTGCTGTATCCATAGCGTTAGAGAACTTCAAGCGTATGTCGTTATTCAGTACTTCTTCCGTACCCAACTTCCTTGCTTTTTGATTCTTCCTGACTAATCTCTTAAAATTCAGCCTACGCTTCGTCCTACTACATTCTGAAGAGAGTCTATATCTGCTTCCGCATACGCTTTGCAATCCAGTATCTGATTTCAGAATCTCTGCCTGACCATGATGTAATCTAACTGAAATCTTTCCGTTTCATCCGACTTTTTTCAGGTTTACCTCCTCCTTTGTGATTCTCGAACAGAGTATTCACTATTAATAGCTGAAAGTATTACAGAATTCAAGTAGTCTTTTCCCTGTCTCATCCCTTGTCTCAAGCTCATATTGTCCTGTTCCCTTTTCATGTACTCCTTTTCCTAAAATTGCATTCCAGTCCCCATGCCTATTAAATTTTCATCTCCATTTACGTGTTTATTAGCATTTCTATATCCTCATGTACTTTCTCTATCTTTTCATCTTCTTCTTTCCGCATCGGCATTTATACCTGAACCATCTTTGTCAATGTTGGGTTGCTGTCTACTCTGATAATAACAACACTATTACTGCATCGTTCACAGTAATACACACTCTGCCCTACCTTCCTAGTCTAACCAATCTTACTACCGTTATACAATTTTCTGCTGTAGTTGGTATCACCCTGTTCTCATGTAACCCGAAATCCTTACCTTCTTTTCATTTCACTGCACTGACGTTTACTATATCTAGATTGAGCCTTTGCATTACCCTTTTCAGATTTTCTAGCTTCCCTACTACGTTCAAAATTCTGCCATTACACTCCCAACTTGTAGAACGTCCTTTCGTTGTTTATTCGATCTTCTTCTCAAGGCCAACTTTCCATTGGCAGTCCACTCCCGGAGGTCTGAATTGGGGACAGTTCCGGAATGTTTTGCCAATGGAGAGATAATCATGACACTGTTTAAAATACAGGCCACATGTCCTGTGGATACACGTTGTGTCTTTAATGCAGTGGTTTCCATTGTCTTCTGCATCCTCATGGTATTGATCTTTCCTGATTCTTCCGCCCGTAGGAGCAGTTTCCTACCCCAAGGACAAGATTGTGCACTGAACCTTTGTCCGCTCTTCCGCCCTCTTCGACAAATCCGTTGGCACAATGAGAGTGACTACTTACACCTTAAGTCTTCGGTAGCCAGTGCCGATTGTTAATCAAAATTTAAGCGCCGGCTGGTTTCGAACGGAGGACGCAGCAGGTTATTATTACTGACGAAGGACGCTACTCATCGACCAAGGGTGCTGCCAATATGGGCCATAGTAAATAATACCTTTGTGCTGAACTTCTCCTATTAAATGTCCTATTAAATGCGCCAGTGCGACACTCATTTATCAGATGAATCTGAACACCGCCCTCTGTCCTTCCTTTGCACATGCAACAACAAATTCTTTCGATTACCATAGCTGCTCTAATTCGCAGGACATACACAATCGGCAGTAATTTTCTAAATGAAGTTGAGGCTATTATAGTCAAACGAAAAAAATTGTCAGTGACTAATTTTAAGAGAAAACTGTCGTAAAATTGTCAGAAGAAAGGGGTAGTGAACAGAGTACATTTGCTTTGTGTTTTTTTATTATGAAAAGCACGATTTCTGTTAACGTGCAGATTTATAGAAAGAGAAACAGCATCGAGATTGGAATTGATAATGTGTATTTCACGAATAATTTTTAAGTCAGGATAAACGGCTTTGGTAGATAAAAATCTAGATGAGACGTGGAGACTGGTAGGCAAAGATGTTAATATGAGATGAATTTGATGACAGACGTTCGTAATACAACGCCTAGCCGTGGAAAAGTATCGATAAATACAATGATTCCTCAACCGAAGCGTCTAAATTTTTCTTGCTGGAGTTAGATAATAATGTGCAAACTGTGCTACAAGGGTTTTATCTCCAAGAAGCTACTTCTGTAAGGGAGCATTAACTGTCATGTCAACATAATGTACAGCTCAAGTTAGCGAAGCCAAGAGACGCTAATCTCAAAAGTCCTTTATTAAACGATAAGCTGGAAACTTTACCAGCCTTCATGTGTGCGTCTTTGTTCTCGTGACTTTTTTCTTGCTTACTGTGGCAACAAAGATGTATAAGAAATTTATTATGACACATCGTAACAATAAGTGCTTTGCATCTCCTGAAGTAATGTGATAATGTCCTCATTCTGAACAAGGTATACTAGTTACTGTCTTCTTCGGTTAATATTTCACTTTAAAACGAGACGCTCACAGTTTACTATTCAGAATGCACCGAAATGCGTTTATGAACATCCACCCTTCAGCAAGAGAAGTTCCTTTGACCTACTGATGATACTGCAGGTCTAAGCCCAAAACCGTCAAGAGGAAAGGTGTAGTAGTAAAATTCCTTTGGTTGTTTTAAATTTTTAACTATCAACTACGAGATTATCAGAGCTCTTACTAAAACTATCATTCACGTCTTCTTCTTCTGCTGCATATCCACTAATGGATGTTTGCGAGCACATTTGCTCAGTCTTCTCTATCTCTTTCAGTATGGATCAAGTTCCCCGCATTTCTTATTCCTGTCCACTGTGTGACGTTGCGGAGTCATGACATCCTCCTCCTACCAATTCCTACCTTGCCTTCATCTTCCCCTCTGTTACCTGTTGAAGAGAGTGATACCTTTCATTTCGTGTTATATGACCTAAATAAAGAGCTTTCTTACGTTTTATTGTGGTTAGCAGCCCTCTGTGTCTTTTTAATATTTTCAAGATCTTTTCAAGATCAAAGAAATGTGACTGACACCCAAAAAACAGGACTTACATGCATCGAGAATAGAAAATAGTGCATTGAGAATGGCTAGCCACTAGCTGAAATCTGGATTTGGGTAATAAAATCTAAAAAACGACGACTGATTGCTGCACTCTACAAGTTATAAATCTCTTAATTTGTTTTCTTTGCAGTCCATGGTATAGCCACATTTCTAATGCTTCCAAATTGTTTGTAGTGTTTACTTTCAGCGTCCAACTTTCTACGCCATACCAAAGTACTGACTACCCGTAGGTCTTTATAAATCTAATTCGAGATTAAGATCAAAGTCAGTGCTTGTAAACACTTTGATAAAATTCATGAATGCGCTGTGGGCCTTCTCTGTTATAGATCTAATATCCATGTCGAATGACCAATTTTCGTATAACAGATTCCCTTTGTAGCTGAATCTATTTTCCTTTTCTATATGTTGGTCGTTATGCATTAGTTCTAGATTTTGATGTTCGCTTGAATTGGGAGTGACTATCATAAATTCTGCCTTTTTAGTGTTGATACTGAGGCCCATATTCCTACTGTAGCATAGACATACGTGGTTAAAAAGTGTAAAGTAGAAAAGGAAGAAACTTATTAGATGAAATTTCTTTTACGATATCGTAAATAATCATACTGTCCAGCGCAATCCCTCGCAAGTAAAACAGAATGGATGGCCTCCTCAATAATCTGTTATGCAATGGGACAGATTGACTCTGAGTCAAGCACGGAATGAAAAGAGAATCATTTCGTCCAAATTCTTCGAACTATTTTGGAGAAAAACTTCGTGTTACTGTCGATATTACTACATTTGAACATCTGTTTTGTAAAATGATCTTTCATTTATTATTTCTGAAAGCTTGTACCTGAATTTCAAAAACCGTAGCACCCGTTGCACACTGGTGTTCAAAGCTTAAGGACGAAAGTAGTTTGCGCATGATGTGCCACTGGCAAGTGACGTAGCTCGACAAAACTGGGACGATACATGGGAAAGAACTGCTACACTATACGTTTGTACCAGATAGACCATTTACAGTGAATTCGCACTGTTTACAATAATTCCAGCATACGTAAATAGTCGTGCTATTGTATACTACGTTTGTGTGACGCAACACGCAACTGTGAGCAGCATGTATACGAACATCGACTGTTGTACAATGCTCTTAATGTTTTTAAATATTTTGGAGATGGCAAACAACGCCGGACATCTTGTGCGTGCGGTCAGCTGAAAATGAACGTACTTTTCAACAAAAGAGTTGAAGACCTGAAAATAACAGCTGTCTGTTATAAACTGTTGTCTTAAATTTAAAAAAAAGTTTTATACGATCTTGGCGATTCAGTTGTTTTTAACAAATTAACAGAGCGCCCTTCATTTCTCGCAAAATGAGAAATTTCAATCTGTATGATAGCCGTTACCTACAAATGACTTCCCTTGGGTATCTCGAAATTTAACAGAACTGAGAGCAGGTTTTATTATTTTTTTTATTTATTTATTTATTTTTTTTTATTTTTATTTTTGAGGAAACTAAGAGGACTGCATCGATTCAATCAGTTTACAAACATATCCTCACGTCCATCGTGTCCGTCGCAAACAATAGTAGATACGCACAAAGTCTTTGGACAAGAAGGTAAATGACCTGGCATTTGGAATGAAATATCGGACAATGAGGGCGTCTTCTTTTCACTGACGAGAACTGGTTTGTCTGACGGCTGTTTATCATCACAGGAGGGTCTGGTGTCAGCCAGGTCCACTACACGTCTTGGGCGTGTAGTTCAGCTGGTTTAAGAGGGAGATGGTCCACTTTTGTGTATCGGGTCGGTATTTTGTACTAATATCTGACGCCTCTCATCTGCGTAGAAGGCTATTTACGGGATTTTCAGTAACGAAACTGAATTCTGCAAGCTATTGCCCAACACTGCAGTTAAATTTCAACGACTAATATATTCATACATGTTGTCTCTCGTTATGTTACCGTAATGTTACAATAATTTTATGTCTCGGCCCAAAAGCTATGTCTACAATTATTATTTATGTGATGCGCATAGAGACTTCAATTTTACTACATTTAATTTGTCTGCGAATAGTTTATAGTTTAAAAGTTTAATTATTTCAATGAATCGGGCGATAGACTGGTTACTATTGGGCAATTAAAACATGATACTGAGTGTATACATTCGTGAAAGAGATATGATAGATGTGTGCTACATGTAGGTGGGGTCTTAGAAATTGAGACATTAATGTTTCTACTGAAAAATTTCAAATAAGAACAAAATATATTACAATATCTTCGCAATCGAATGACGGATAAAATGAATTCATTGTGGGTAGGAAAACAGGAATAAGTGACAAGATGCAGGACGTTAAAAAGCACAATTTTCTTCGCCTTTTCTAGAAATAAAATTGACAACATAGAATTTCTCGAAAAAGAAATCTCAACAATGAATAAGAGAAAAACGTTTCATAAGCAATTAAGGCCTGCAGATAACTAACTGAATTAACTATGTAGATTTAACTTGTTAGCTTAACCTTGCACGGAAATGATATTTCGATGAAAAAACAAATCTCCCTTAATAACACAAAAACAGTATTTATCAGTCAAGGAAAACATCGTAGTAAATGCATAACCTTTGCTTCAGAACAATTATGAGGCTTCGACATAAAAAGGCCACTGGAGCCTTTGAATAGTAATAATAACTACTCAGGATAAAAAATGATGTGAGTTATAACATAGAGAAAAACAATTTAAAGAAACAGTTACTAAATCAGTAAAATTTGGCTACAAGAAACAGGGGAGAAGTTTTAAAAGTCACCCCCCCCCCCCCCTCCCAGTTGAGGTGGTAAACTAAAACGTTAAACGCTGTTCCCGACAGTTAGCAGTCGACAGAAAGAGAGGAAAATGAAAACATAAGTAAACTATTAACCACGACGGGCAGATAAAGTAAACGTTTAGTGTCAGTTTTCTGGTGGGATCTGAAGCAATTTTATTATTAAGTTCTCAGAGAACAATTATTATTCTGTGATCGTGCTGGAATAGCTGAGTCAAAGCCTTTAATGTCATGTGCCAAACTTGAGCGGTTAACCTACCCTGCTTCTCAAGGCCCTCTGTCTTTGCAAGACGATTCCCAGTTGTTTTTAGGCACAAATTGTGGATACACAACGCTGTAGCATATACAGCGTGAATCATATAAATCATGTTTTTGTTGTTGTGGTCTTCAGTCCCGAGACTGGTTTGATGCAGCTCTCCATGCTACTCTATCCTGTGCAAGCTTCTTCATCTCCCAGTACCTACTGCAACCTACATCCTTCTGAATCTGCTTAGTATATTCATCTCTTGGTCTCCCTCTCCGATTTTTACCCTCCACGCTGCCCTCCAATACTAAATTGGTTATCCCTTGATGCCTCAGAACATGTCCTACCAACCGATCCCTTCTTCTGGTCAAGTTGAGCCACAAACTCCTCTTCTCCCCAATTCTATTCAATACTTCCTCATTAGTTATGTGATCTACCCATCTAATCTTCAGCATTCTTCTGTAGCACCACATTTCGAAAGCTTCTATTCTCTTCTTGTCCAAACTATTTATCGTCCATGTTTCACTTCCATACATGGCTACACTCCATACAAATACTTTCAGAAACGACTTCCTGACACTTAAATCTATACTCGATGTTAACAAATTTCTCTTCTTCAGAAACGCTTTCCTTGCCATTGCCAGTCTACATTTTATATCCTCTCTACTTCGACCATCATCAGTTATTTTGCTCCCCAAATAGCAAAACTCCTTTACTACTTTCAGTGTCTCATTTCCTAACCTAATACCCTCAAGATCACCCGCCTTAATTCGACTACAGTCCATTATCCTCGTTTTGCTTTTGTTGATGTTCATCTTATATCCTCCCTTCAAGACACCATCCATTCCGTTCAACTGCTCTTCCAAGTCCTTCGCTGTCTCTGACAGAATTACAATGTCATCGGAAAACCTCAAAGTTTTTATTTCTTCTCCATGGATTTTAATACCTACACCGAATTTTTCTTTTGTTTCCTTTACCGCTTGCTCAATATACAGATTGAATAACA
The DNA here is from genome assembly GCF_023864275.1 of Schistocerca cancellata. Lineage (NCBI taxonomy): Eukaryota > Metazoa > Arthropoda > Insecta > Orthoptera > Acrididae > Schistocerca > Schistocerca cancellata. The sequence goes on along the minus strand of NC_064632.1, from coordinate 214,590,636 downwards.
TTGGGGAGAGGCTACAACCCTGTCTTACTCTCTTCCCAACCACTGCTTCCCTTTCATGTCCCTCGACTCTTATAACTGCCATCTGGTTTCTGTACAAATTGTAAGTAGCCTTTCGCTCCCTGTATTTTACCCCTGCCACCTTTAGAATTTGAAAGAGAGTATTCCAGTCAACATTGTCAAAAGCTTTCTCTAAGTCTACAACTGCTAGAAACGTAGGTTTGCCTTTCCTTAATCTTTCTTCTAAGATAAGTCGTAAGGTCAGTATTGCCTCACGTGTTCCAGTATTTCTACGGAATCCAAACTGATCTTCCCAGAGGTCGGCTTCTACTAGTTTTTCCATTCGTCTGTAAAGAATTCGTGTTAGTATTTTGCAGCTGTGGCTTATTAAACTGATAGTTCGGTAATTTTCACATCTGTCAACACCTGCTTTCTTTGGGATTGGAATTATTATATTCTTTTTGAAGTCTGAGGGTATTTCGCCTGTTTCATACATCTTGCTCACCAGATGGTAGAGTTTTGTCAGGACTGGCTCTCCCAAGGCCGTCAGTTGTTGTCTACTCCGGGGGCCTTGTTTTGACTCAGGTCTTTCAGTGCTCTGTCAAACTCTTCACGCAGTATCGTATCTCCCATTTCATCTTCATCTACATCCTCTTCCATTTCCATAATATTGGCCTCAAGTACATCGCCCTTGTATAGTCCCTCTATATACTCCCTCCACCTTTTTGCTTTCCCTTCTTTGCTTAGAACTGGCTTTCCATCTGAGCTCTTGATATTCATACAAGTGGCTCTTTTTTCTCCAAAGGTCTCTTTAATTTTCCTGTAGGCAGTATCTATCTTACCCCTAGTGAGACAAGCCTCTACATCCTTACATTTGTCCTCTAGCCATCCCTGCTTAGCCATTTTGCACTTCCTGTCGACCAAATTTTTGAGACGTTTGTGTTCCTTTTTACCTGCTTCATTTACTGCGTTTTATATTTTCTCCTTTCATCAATTAAATTCAATATTTCTTCTGTTACCCAAGGATTTCTACTAGCCCTCGTCTTTTTACCTACTTGATCCTCTGCTGCCTTCACTACTTCATCCCTCAAAGCTACCCATTCTTCTTCTAGTGTATTTCTTTCCCCCATTCCTGTCAGTTGTTCCCTTATGCTCTCCCTGAAACTCTGTACAACCTCTGGTTCTTTCAGTTTATCCAGGTCCCATCTCCTTAAATTCCCACCTTTTTGCAGTTTCTTCAGTTTTAATCTACAGGTCATAACCAATAGATTGTGGTCAGAGTCCACATCTGCCCCAGGAAATGTCTTACAATTTAAAACCTGGTTCCTAAATCTCTGTCTTACCATTATATAATCTATCTGATACCTTTTAGTATCTCCAGGGTTCTTCCATGTATACAACCTTCTATCATGATTCTTAAACCAAGTGTTAGCTATGATTAAGTTGTGCTCTGTGCAAAATTCTACCAGGCGGCTTCCTCTTTCATTTCTTAGCCCCAATCCTTATTCACCTACTACGTTTCCTTCTCTTCCTTTTCCTAAACTCGAATTCCAGTCACCCATGACTATTAAATTTTCGTCTCCCTTCACTATCTGAATAATTTCTTTTATTTCATCATACATTTCTTCAATTTCTTCGTCATCTGCAGAGCTAGTTGGCATATAAACTTGTACTACTGTAGTAGGTGTGGGCTTCGTATCTATCTTGGCCACAATAATGCGTTCACTATGCTGTTTGTAGTAGCTTACCCGCATTCCTATTTTCCTATTCATTATTAAACCTACTCCTGCATTACCCCTATTTGACTTTGTGTTTATAACCCTGTAGTCACCTGACCAGAAGTCTTGTTCCTCCTGCCACCGAACTTCACTAATTCCCACTATATCTAACTTTAACCTATCCATTTCCCTTTTTAAATTTTCTAACCTACCTGCCCGATGAAGGGATCTGACATTCCACGCTCCGATCCGTAGAACGCCAGTTTCCTTTCTCCTTATAACGACATCATCCTGAGTAGTCCCCGCCCGGAGATCCGAATGGGGGACTATTTTACCTCCGGAATATTTTACCCAAGAGGACGCCATCATCATTTAATCATACAGTAAAGCTGCATGCCCTCTGGAAAAATTACGGCCGTAGTTTCCCCTTGCTTTCAGCCGTTCGCAGTACCAGCACAGCAAGGCCGTTTTGGTTATTGTTACAAGGCCAGATCAGTCAATCATCCAGACTGTTGCCCTTGCAACTACTGAAAAGGCTGCTGCTCCTCTTCAGGAACCAGACGTTTGTCTGGCCTCTCAACAGATACCCCTCCGTTGTGGTTGAACCCACGGTACGGCTATCTGTATCGCTGAGGCACGCAAGCCTCCCCACCAACGGCAAGGTCCATGGTTCATGGGGGGGGGGGGGCATATATCATATAAATATAAAATCATATAAAACTTGCCGCGCAAATATCTCCCTAATGGCAAGCACCATTGATATCCGGGTCTCACAGCTTGTACTGACAGTCAGATGCTGTGTTTGCAGTCCATACACAGTGTCAAACGTGTATTTATTTAAAAACGGTACAAATATTTCAAGGAACAATGGCTATTGCCAGTACCACAGTTAAAGTAGTTGTAGGACTCTAGTGCTAGCGGTTTACGAGATACCGTAGTTTTTGCTGTAGCACAAACGAATGTTGATTTCACTTGGCCGTAGTGAACAACGTAACAACTACTGATAGTTAACCGCAAATGAATTTTTCCTCGCCTCAGTGGTGTGAAACGACGCCGGTGATGAATGATTAACTCAATACTGCAATAACTAACTAACCGTGCATAGCAAATCATCATAAAACCATAACAGACAATTAAAATCAGCTGTTCGCATCGCCGAGAAGACAGCGTGGACTCGCAAACGGACTTTCATACATTACGCGAGGAACAAATTGCTTTAGAGATTTTCAGGTGCTGTTCCGCGTTATTCGACGGGGACAGACAACCATCACTGCGCGTCGCGTCTCCATTCCACCGACCGAGCTGCAGCAGTAGCGGCTCAACATCAACAGCGACAACAAAAGGGGAGAGGGGACTTCACACAAGGCAAAAAATGTGTCCGAAAAGTGTCGTTATGAGGTACAGAATGGGAATTTCACACATACTATAAGGAAATCGAGGAAGAGGAACCTGCATATTATTAATGTTTTAGAAAGTCGAAGCACCATTTTTTTTAAATATTTTACGCCAATCTGCACCCAGAATTACTGAAAGGAACAGTGTTACCAAATGCCATCACACCCCGCAAAAAACTGGTTAGTTTAAGGTTAAGTTTTCTTGCCAGTCCAGTGCAAATTTGTGGGCAATAGCCACATCTCCCTTAATACCTTTCTCTTTCACATTTATAGATTTTTCTCACTTTTAATAGTTCAAGTGCCTTATTTGCAACAAGTAAAGATTGACCACTGAAGCTTGCAAAACCGTTTCACACATAATCCAAAGAGCTACTTAACAACAAATAAGCCTGCCACGAAAGCATATTTAAACGTTACTTGATGTAAACTTCACAGAAATGTATTTTACCAGTGCTGCTCCTAAAAATCGGAAGTATCAGCAATAATCAAAGGCATGATTATGGAGAATGCAATAGAAACAACTGCATTAAAAAATTCATAACTTGCATCTAAGAGACATGAGGCCTGTAACCGATAAAGTTTCATGATGATCTCTCCATTGGCATAAGATTCCAGAATAGTCCCCTATTAGGATTTCTGGAAGATAACTACCAAGATGGAAGTGATCATGAGAAAAGATTTCATTACCAACGAAAGGATAGCGTTCTACGAATCGGGGCGTGGAATGTCAGAAGTTTGAACGTGGTGGTGAAACTATAAAATCTTAAAATGGAAATGCTAATGCGAGTATTGATGTAGTGCACGGTAAGTGAATCGAGAAGACTACCGGTCAGACAAGCATAGGGTAATATCAAGCGTTGCTATCCTACAAACTTCGTTTTGGGTCTGAATTATAGGCAGTAACTACGCTACTGATTGAAAGTCAAATATCACAAAAATATAACGGCTCCCATGCCTAACCATGCAGCCCACATATCCCACCATATACAGATTTTCAACGCGGTAAATCACAATTGCTATGCTCAGCAATTAACAAGAATGTATGTACACTACTATGCAACATTGTAGTATCCTCTTTGAGCTTAAACCTTTAAATACAGCGCACATTTTATTTCAGCCTTTTTGAAACAAGCTATCATGTTTGATTTGTTTGCACACAACATTTATATTGCGAATGGTCCGTAGGTTAATTGTAGTAGTATTACTACGTTACTCTGTAGAGTTATATGTGTTTCTGGAGATAATTTACATTGGTATAGTGGGTTACAAATGCTTCGATCTATGGCAATAATCTATTTTCATTGTAATGTTCTTTGTGTGTACTTGAACACTATTTTCAAGAAATAACTTAAAGCGAGATGGCGCAGTAGTGAGACCCTGGAACCGTATGTGGAGGGTGACAGTTCATATCTCCGTCTGCCCTTCAATACTTAGCCTTTACGTGATTTCCATAAATCGGTTACAATTCCAGCTTTACTCCTTTGGAGGGGCACGGTCTGTTTCCTCCCCCATCCTTCCCCAATCCAAGTTTCCGTCTGTAATGATCTCGCCTCCGACGGGACTTTCATACCATATCTTCCTTTCGTACTTTCGAGAAATATCTAGACGTAATAAAAAATAAAAGGTTCCATTATTGCACAGCTCGTAATTCATATGAATCTCTGTGAATAAAGGCATATATTGATACTAGATAGGGTGACGATATGTACTATCAGTAGCTCGTTGTCGGTCGTCCGATCCAATGAGCCACTCACTTATTTCCAACACACAGAGAGATGCTCGCTGACGTTTCTTCTCAAAATTTTTCCACTTATCACATTCTGCTCACGATAGCAGACACTAAATGGTAGCTCGGAGGTGTGTTCAGAATTTGCGTCACTAACCCAACCAGGTAAGCCAGGTAAACTACGGATGACAACAAACGGTTCGCCTTCATGTTTCGAAATGCTGCTCATGTGAGGGTCTTAACGTCTAAGTGAATTCCCTTACAAATAGCGGTGTTAAAACCCTTTTGCATGATCAGCAGTAGCCCTGCATCCATAGTCCGCAAGTTACCTCACGGTGCCTGGCACAGGGTACTTTTTGTATCGCTTCCCTGTTTCCAGGATACAGCCCAGAATAGCTCGCGGGGAGGATTGTTATCTATAAGCCACTATGTGAGCTCTTATGTCTCTGACTTTCTCTTCATTCCCTTTTCGTGAGAGAAACGTAGAAGGAAGAATTATATTGGTTGTCTCTTCTAGAAGCTTTAACAGTAAACCACGCTACTACTTCCAGAAGGCTTTTGACACCGTTCTTGATAAGTAAGTTCTACTCACATTGCGTGCCTATTCAGTTTCTCCTAAATTGTTCGATTGGATTCGTGACTTCCTATCAGAAAGGTCAGAGTTCGTATTAACTGACGAAAAATAGAATATAACAGAAGTAGTATCTGGCATTCACCAAGGAAATATTATAGGTCCTCTGCTGTTCCTGATCTACATAAACGATTTTGGAGACAATCTGTGTAGCCCTCTTAGACTGTTTGCTGATGATGCTCATAGTTACCGTCTTATAAAGTCATCAGATGATCAAAACGAATAACAAAACGATTTAGGCGAGGTATCGGTATGATGCGAAAAGTGGCAATTAGCTCTAAGCAATGGAAAATGTGAATTCATCCCCAGGAGCACTAAAAGGAATCCCCCAAATTTCCGTTACACAATAAATCACACAAATACAAAGGCTTTAAATTTAGCTCAATATTTAGGAATTGTAATTACGAGTAACTTCAACTAGAAAGATCATATAGATAATGTTGTGCATAAAGCAATTCAGAGACTGCGATTTATTAGCAGAACACTTAGAAAACGGAAGAGGACTGCCCAAGAGACTGTTTACACACGCGTTTTGTACTATCGCGTAACAGGGGACATATGATACGCTAAATGGTGTGGCACATATAAAAACAAATGCGGTTTTCCCTGCGGCGAGATATTTTCAAGAAATTTGAATCACCAACTTTCTCCTCTGAATGTGAATATATTTTATTGCTGCCACCCTACATAGGGAGAATTGATCGTCCGGTTGTCCTGCATTTCACTACAATCCTCCAGCGTTGCGACTTCTCTGAATACAACAGCATCAACCGCCAAACACCTCTGAAACTTTCGACGTTATTCACCACGTCATTTGCAAATATTGTGAAAAGTACCGGTCCGATAACAATTCCCTGGTGGACGCCGAAGTTAGTTTTATGTCTGCAGACTTCTTTTACATCTGCAGAATTCTACCCTTTGAGAATGACAATGTTTTCTGTTTGCTAGTAAGTCCTCACTGCACCCACATAGTTGGTCTGACATCTCGTACGCTCGTATTTTATTTTCATTAGGTGCGATTGCGGAACATTTTAGCTTTTACTAGACCGTGGCATTTTTTTGAAATATATACACATGTTTTACACACACCGCTACCTCTCATAGTTCTTTGTTATCTTAATTAAATTATTTTAGGGCAGGAAGGTCAGCATCGGTTGTTATGTCGTATGCCTTTTTTATCGCGTATCAACTAACACTGCTACAAATACAAATAATACAAGAATCATACATAGAAACACCAAATTCATCAAACGACATGCCACGGACCTACTCAATTAGAATTACACAATTACACACCATTACAAGTAGGCACGTAGGCTGAACGTAATTGTTATGATACATATTCTAATCTGAATCACAAATGAAGAAGCATTAGTCGAACCTAGGTGCTGTTTACAAACGCATAAGATTAACCTCGGCTTACGTCATAATTAATATACAACGCCTTCTACTTTTATTGTCCATATGAAAAGCATGGGTTACGATAAAAACACTCATACATAAAAAGGCAGGGTAATCAAATAGTAATTATTATAAAATACAGTGCTGGTTAAACGTAATACAGCACTTGTCATAATGATTTTTTTGGATTTATATGCATTTATATGTTTTTATAATTACTAAGTGAACTCTCCGTATATTTAAGCAATTTTTTTTAACATAACGCTCTACCTACCATCGGGTGTCAGAGCCTGTCCGTAATATTTATATCTTCTCTATTAGTAACTACACGTTTTATTTTAATGAAATTTTATGACTTTCCCTAAATCATCAAGTTAATCATCTTTTTGGAAAAAATTCTAAAAATTTACGTATAGTTCTGTATTAAAGCGTTGGTGCACAATTCCTTCCGTACAGCCCTCGCAGGCGTGTAAGGTTAGAAGCAATTTCTCAATAATCAGACATATGTCGGAGTAACGTCTATTAACATAATTTGCCATTGTTGAGTCTCGCAGTTATTCATCCAGTATCCAACATTCCTCCTTGTAAGAACCACACCTTTATCTTGGTGCTTTATTCCGTGTCAATTGTCTGGTCTACAAACTGAAAATGTTACAGTGAACAGGACTATCAGGTGAGAAGACAAGGGAATTGCTGGAACAGTCTACTAATTCTGAAAACACACCTAGTGAAAGGGAGTCTTCCAGTGACGATGATAATGAGGCAGATGTCGCTGAAAACTCGGAGCTACACAAAGATGATAATCATGAATAATCCCTTACAAAGAAGCAGAACAATTTGGCGCAAATTCTGTTGAGTGTGGCTAATTCTTTTCTCGTATTGGCAGAGAAATCTGGGTTACAGCTCCTCAAGCTGGATTTTCTGGTAGGCGGAGCAAAAAGGTTCAAGTGTGAATCAATACCAGCGACCTAAAAGTTATTCGTAGGAACTTTGATAAAGGAATATCTTTTTTATGTTATTCTTTCACGTACCCCTCGTTAACAAAGTGTGTATGTGGACCAGTAGGGAAGGTCTAATCGCTTACGACGGTTGGGTGATATAGATATGCATGACATGAAAAAGTTAATTGGGTTAATTGGTGTTCTGATCCACTGAGGTTTACTAATCAACGAATGTGTTGACAATGGCCGACAAATGTTCAATGAAATTGTCTCCCAACTGCATCCATGCTACTCTGAGGGTGTTGCGCTTTGCCGCTGCAGCAGCCCGGTGTGAACAATGGTCAAGTGATAAACTGGAACAAACCAGAGAAGTTTTTGAGATGTCGGAAATTACCCTTCGAGATGCCTACATTGCAGGATAGTGCTAAGTATATTTGGAGAAGGAAGAAGAAACCAGAGCCACACGAAATGGAGAAAATGTTGTGAAAACCCTGGTGATTGGAACTGGAAAATGTTGACTTATTATCACCTGTGGTTTCGTTTTAACTCTCAGCTTAGCTCATTAATTTCTGTCAAAAGATCTGACACTAGGCGGTATTATCCGCAAAAAAGGTGAACTGCCTGCCGATTTTACTACACATAAAGGACATGAAGTTTACTCTAATTACTAGGTTTTTAACCAGATGTGATGATAGCCTCTTACGTTCCTAAGAGAAGCTAAGTTGTTACCGTCCTTAGCTCTCTGCATGACCAACCAACGGTATCATCATCACAAGTAAAGAATTCTGAAACTATAGTAACATACAACGCCACAAAAAGCTCCTTTGACACCACGGACGAGAAATATGGAGAGAAAAACAAGGCGCTTGCTGTTGGTGGTTTTCTTCAACATGATCGATGTTACTGTAATGAATGCATGCATAATTTTGGATGCTGGCTACCAATAAAAAAATGAGATGTAGGACTTTCCTCATCAGTTTGGGAAAGTAACTAGCAGGGGTAAAGAAGTCAATGAATTCATTAGCAGCAGCGGATCCAAGAAGGGCTACGCATCCACCAGCTTTTAAGAAGATCCGCATATTTTTTAGAGGAGACAGGTATAAAAAATCAAATTACATGTTATAATTGAAGAAAACCTGTATGCTCGGAATGCTGTGCTATTGTTTGTAGACCCTGTGCAAATTTGCAACAAGAATAAAACCCAGCGGTAGAGGTATAAATATTGTGTTTTTTAAATGCAAACTTTAAATAAATAAAATTATTTTAAAAGTATTTATACCTAAGTAGTGAAAATAGTGTCAATTTAGGTCTATTTAAACAACACGGGCCTCAGATGCCCAGTTGTTAGGCAATGCTATACAGACTTTCTGGTAAGCAGAGGATTAACCTAGACTTTTATATAAAAGCAATAAAAATAATGCGCCGATATCCAGAATGGCGTTAACTGAGGTTAGCTGTATCGATCTGTATACAGCGTCCCCAGTTGGATTAATGCATGCACATGCCTGATTTAGATTTGAATAATCGTTATAACATAGTTCAGTCTACATGACTACTTACAACGGTATGTAATTGTGTAATACATTATTACTTACAACTGTGACATGGCATTTGGTCAATCTGATGTTTCTGTGTCTGATTCTGTTTGTTTTTACAACACTGATGACAGTTGTGCTGTCAGTTAAACTCTCGCCGCGCGGGGTAGCCGAGCGGTCTAGGGTGCCTTGACACGGTCCTCGCAGCTCACCCCGTCGGAGGTTCGAGTCCTCCCTCGGGCATGGGTGTGTGTGTTGTCCTTAGCGTAAGTTAGTCTAAGTTAGGTTAAGTGGTGTGTAAGCTTAAGAACCGATGACCTCAGCAGTTTGGTCCCATAAGACCTTACCACAAATTTCCAATTGAACTCTCGATGTCCACTGCAATAACAAAGACAGATGACATTACGACCAATGGCGACCATATTTCTGTCCTGGATTACTCCGCGGTCGTGGTGCACAGTCATTCCTATGGAATCAGCATGACAAACTGATTTATTTACTGGACGACGTTTCTAGGTATGATCCCCTCAGGCAAGAATGACACTAAAGAAGCATGTCAAAAAAGCATTTTACTTGTCTACCTTGTCGACCTTAATGCAGCACGGTTTAGTTTTGGCGTCTGTTGTGAATTACTTTGTTTATTACAATTAATAAATTGACATAGGTCTGTGTCTGTTTTTCGTTGTCAGTTTTGTCTGATGATGAGGTCATTCTTAGAAGCATAATTTAATTTAAGTACGTTAACAAAGAATTCCTGCTGTCAGAGCTCTCCGTCAAACCTGTTTATGAAGGATAGCCACGTTGCGAGTTTGTAAGATCCCATCTTGAACGGCAGGCCTTGTATAATGGAGACCCTAGGTGCCTCGTCAGCACGAAATTCCGCGACGCCTGTTTGCTGTCAGTTATTCCCGCCCCAGTGAGGCAAACCATTCAGGTCGTGGGGCATCGCTGTGACCGACGACGGCGAGTCAAGAGCTGTGACAATTTAATGAAGGGACGGGACACGCTAGGCAGAAGGGAGGCCAGGGCGCAGGCAGCGGGCACCCTCCTACGCGACGCCCTTCCGCGCCGCTGACGTCTGTTTGCCCGCCTCGACGTCGCTCGTCTCGTCACATCCCGTTTCTCGCAGTGAAACTCGGGTAAGACGAAAGCATATTACACAGGCGGCATCCTGAACGTAATACATTCTTGATTGTGCGCCAATGAAATAATTTTTTATGCTATTTCACCCGGTAAGCAAAATGATTTAATTCCCAAGTGCAACAACATGTGTTTCTTCTTAACACACAGTCAGTAGAAATGACTGCGTCAGATTTTCAGTAAGGGAATACATGTCATCAGTAACTACAAAAACTATGGGATAGTTACTTCCTATAAAATTTTCAAAATATACTGAAAAATTTAGAACGCGTTATATAAAAACAATACACTTTATAGAATGAGATTTTCACCCTGTAGCGGAGTGTGCGCTGATATGAAACTTCCTGGCCGATTAAAACTGTGTGCCGGACCGAGACTCTATCTCGGGTCCCGAGTTCGAGTCTCAGTCCGGCACACAGTTTTAATCTGCCAGGAAGTTTCAATACACTTTATAGTGGGTACAAAACAGATTCGTGTAGTGGTCGAAAGTAAGTATGCCATAGTGCATTGTAAAAAATTAGATTTAACACTTAAAGTACTGGTCTTGCAAATAGCTGCCACCACCTGTGGACTGGCTAAAGTCTCTGGTTATTTTCGGGTTAAAATACTTGTGTAGAATGTATAAGACTGGCGTCATACTATCAAACTTTCCGAAAAATATCATCGACACATTTCCGAAGAATGCAAGAGCCAACAAGTGAAAGAATTACAGCACAATCAGCTTAACAGCTCATTAATTCAAGTCGCTAGCAACAATATTATAAATAAGAATGGAAAAGATAGTTCAGGATCTTTTTATTGACGATCAGAAAGGCAGTTTTGACATTTGGATTGATAATGGAAGCAAGACTGAAGAACAACCAAGCCACGTTCATAGGATATGTCGACCTGGGAAAAGAGCTCGACAGTATAATTTGGAGAAAGGTGCTCGACGTCCTTAGGAAAATAGGGGTAAGCTATAGGGGAATGTAACATACAATACGGATGGGAACCAAGAGTTAACAATAAGGGACTAACATCAAGAACCAAGAGATCATAATTATAAGCGTGTATGACAGAAAGGCAGTTTTTCGCCCCTACAGTTCAGTCTATACATCGAAGAAGCAACAACGAAAAAGAAAGCTTCAAGGGCGGGACCGAAATTCAATAGGGAAGGATATTAGTGATATGATTCGTTGATGACATTGTAACTCGCGGTGAAGTTAAGAAGACTTATAGGACCAGCTGAATTTTTGGAATGAACTTTATAATGCGTACAAAACACGCTTTGACAATAAGTCGAAAAATATCGAAAGGAATGAGAAGTAGCAGACCTGAGAAGAGCTAGAAACTGAGCAACAGTATTGATGATCTCGAAGTAGATACAGTTACGGATTTCTGCTGCCTAGGCACCAAAATAGTCTGTGGAGGAAGGGGAAAGAAGGACCTAAAGAGCAAATTAGCAGTGGCAAAAAAGCCATCCCAGGCCAAGAGAAGTCTACTATATCAAACAGGCGTTAATGAGAGGAAGAAATTTCTGATAACGTCCGTTTGGAGCACAGCATTGTATGGTAGTGAAACATCGACTGTGAGAAAATCGGAACAGAAGAGAATTGAAGCATTTGAGTTGTCATGCTAAAGAAGAATCTTGAAAATTAGGGGGGCTAGGTAAGAAATGAGGAATATTGGCAGAGTTAAATCTTGAATGCGCATTTCAAAGTTCAATTTAACAGAAATCATTACTGAAAAAATATGAAAAGGAGTTCTAGTTTTCAAATACGGAACCACATCCGGGTTTTTTCTCTTTATATTTCCTTTACAGCCATTTTACCTTTGCATAATCACGCACAACGCAAGTTCAACGCAAAATTTTGCCTTCAGATACACAGTCCTAAATTACATTCGCTCTACTCAGATGTTCGCTTACATTTCCTAATGTATGTGAAGGACGAAACTGTATAACAACACATTCTGTGAAAAATAATACGATAAAGGTATGCAGCAACTCACCAATTGTCAGATGATATGTAATCTGAAGCAACATCAAATACTTCGTTTGCATTATTTGTAGACTCGTCAAGGCTTTTATAAATCAATTTCTCCGAACCTTTCACCTTTTCACTGCACATTTTGGACACAAAAGCAACATAAAAGCACACAGAATGACCGAAACAGAGCGAACTCGAACGTCATCTAACGCCTACGAAGCAAGAGACCATACTCAAGTGATACTGCTGCTAGCATCTGCTAAGCCTGCAGACCACACAGACGATTGCAAATGTTAAAATAAGTTCGACACCGCGGAAAACCATTGTAATCGGCTCAACGTAATAATCTGTCTACCACATATTTCCGTTCCTCGCAAAAACGTAATATTGGGTCGGCAGTACGCTCATTATTAACAAAATCAGGTTGACGTAGGAAGAAAGGAAGACAAATTGGATTTTAAGTTCCTGTCGACAGTGCGGTTGCTAGAGACGGAGCAGAACTTCAGATTACGAGATGGGGAAGGAAATCGGCAGTGCCCTTTTCAAAAGAACCATATCGGCATTTTCCTGAAGTCATTTAGGGAAATCACAGAAAACATAAACCTGAATGTCCGGACAGCGATCCGAAACGTCATCCCTCGATTGAGCGTCCAGTATGCAAACCACTACGTCACCTCACTCGGTATGGACTCAGGGATCTATGTGCTCATGTCAGTAGCAGAATTTTGTACAACAGTTGCTGCCAAAAAGTGACAAGGAGAGAAAAATTAGCTAAATCTGTAAGATGTTTACACAAAAGCATTTTTATCCATCATCTTTAAACATTATATTTTTCCTTTACCGGTTTCGATAATTTCAACCACCATTATATGGAAGAAACATTATAATCTGTTGGTTTAAAAATGCATATTCCTTGTAGAAGACACTTTGGTATACCAAATGCGACAATGACAAAACTTGGTACGCAACATAGCCATAATTTGACTATATCTTGAAGAACGTAGGTTACTTACATTTACACTCCTGACAGTTAACTGTTGCTGTCCACGTTTTGTCATTGTTACATTTGGAATATGAAAGTGTCTTCTACGAAAAATGTGAGGCAGGAAGAACTGAAATTGGAAACATTCCATTACAAACGCTCCCTAACACACACACACACACACACACACACACACACACACACCACACACGATAGTCCCGCAAAGATGTGAAACAAGTATTAAAACTGATTGCAAGTAGTGTTAATTAGGCAATGTGGAGGACTGTCCAACGCAATGGACATTCGTTTGGTGTTGGGTCAACTATATCTCTTCGCTCCTTTAGCAGCGTAGTGTAATCATTGTTTTATTATAGTTGAATCTCGTTTGTCTAATATTTGCAAAATGAATACTAAGTTTCAACGTTTTAAAAAATTTAAATATTTACTGAAAATTTATATGATAAATGTTATATCCCAAGTCAGCATCTCTTTTTCTCAACACACACTAATCGTACAGAAATGAATAAGGGAAAAATGATGTATCGTTAGAAAGGATTTTTAACCGGCTTCTGGCATTGCATACCGATGGGAGCCTTTACCAATGGGTCCACCCCTCTTTCCTCTGCTATGATTTTTCCCTACAACACCATCCCTTCTTCATATTACGCACAATTCTTTCGTACTCAAATCTGTCACGTTGTTTTGTTATAGTTACACGTGCCAGTGGCATAATATCAGACTCCGCCCACCATCGTCTCTGCACATATTTAATATGTTCACAATTAAAACTTTAAAATGCACATTCTTTGCCCCTTAATTACACCTAGGTGACAAAAGTCATACGATACGTCCTAATATCGAGCCGGACCTTCTTTTGCCTGGCTTAGTGCAGCAGACTGGCATGGCATGGAAGCATCAAGTCGTTGAAAGTCCGCTGTGGAACTATTGAGTGATGCTCCCTCTGTTGCCGTCCATAACCACCAAGAGGTCTCGTGCACGAGATGACCTATCGACTATGTCCTGTAAATGTTCAACGGGCTTCATGTTGGGTGATATGGGTGGCCAAACCAATCGCTCGAATTTCCCAGAATGTTTGAAAGACATGCATTTCATTCTCATTCACTAAGCACCACTTTCATAGTTAGTTCTTTTTTCTAATGGAACTATTTTCCATCAGTCTCTTACAAAAGAAACTGAATGTTTGCATCGCTAGATAATTTGTGTTAATATCACGCTGATTAGTGAGAGAGGATAGGTGCAGGACATTTTTTTTTATTTGTGCAGTCAATTCAGTAGCCTCCCTGTTGCGATGACGGTTCCACCTTTCGCGCCTTGCTCTTTGTTCTAGGGGAGCACGTGGGACCAGTTTGAATGATAGGTGGTGGGCAAAGTTGTCCCTCTTCTTAGTCTCTCAAGTTGTCATACCAACTGAAATTTCACTTCTCACTCTCCTTTAACGTCGCAAAGTAGCCTCACTGGAAATACCGGACCCTCTCTCTGGGCTGTGTAGGGGCGCGTCAGTGTTCGCTGCCTAACTCTCCCAGCTCTCCTCTGGTCACAGGAATCTTCGGTCAGTTCTAGTCTGCTGTAACTCATGGCTGGAGGTGCCACTTCGAAGTCCCGTATCGGTGAGCATGACTATTCTGTGTGAATTTCACCTTCGTTGGTTACAAAATAATGAATGAGTCGGGAATATCTTGATTTAGAGCGCGTTCGTAGTTTTGATTTTCTTGTGATGTTTGTCCCATAAGTTGAAGGATTTCTTTGCCATGCTGGGTTGGTGTCTGGCCTCTGCCCGATAGACATAAGTGAGACGAGACGATAGTTATAATTCACATGAGCTTGGCCCTTCATCCCAGACCACAGGACCACGAGGCGAGCGGCTGGCTATACGTTATGATGATCACATAGCAAGTGCTCGTATTCGCGGTAATTTGATTCTATTTGCTCAGACGTAAGCTATTATCAAGGACATTGATGACTGTTACTTGATTTTCGGACGGGAGGTCACTTTGTACTCTTCTTATCCTAGTACTGATCACTTGTTCTGTTTAGTTTACGATAGTGGCGGTTGCATGCTGGTAACTTCAGCCTAGTACTGACCACTTGTTCTGTTTAGTTTACAGTAGTGGCTGTTGCATGCTGTAACTTCAGTCTCTTATTAAGATGTAATGTAACTTTCAGTCACGAAGATCAGGTTCCTTGTTTCCTTGATCGCTGTCCTTTTGGCTTCTCGTCATTGGTGAAAAGGCAGGCTGCAGGATCAAATCCCCCACCCACCACCCCTTTAAGGCCATACTTAACGCTAAAAGAGTGAGTAAGAATATTGAGGTTGACCTTCTGTAGTAGATTTTCTTTATCTTTTTTGTTGATAAATATTCAATGTAAATGTCAATCTGCCTATTTTCACTCACAAGAAATTCAAAGCATCACATAATAGTTTGGAAATTCCCCTGTAAAATCATTCTCATTAGCAACGTAAGTAATTAATAAATGCATTACGTGGCCGGACTCTTAAGGTCGTGCGGATTTTGCGTCTTTTCGTGTTGGGGGCTAAGTTGATTTATGCAGATCTGTTATGACCATTGCACTTGCGGTACTGCAAATAGTCAAAGCATAATCTTACCCTTCATAGCAATGGAGAGGTCATGGCTCACTGTGAGTCATGAATAAAATTCCTCTTGATTTGGCGAAAGTAGGATAACTTATTCTGAATAGTTGATAATTAATGTTAGCATTCCTGAGTTTGGAACATTTTTATAGAATTAATTTTCCATAGTTATAAAATTGGGTGTGAGTGACATGGCGCATTGTCATCCACCAAAATTCCATCTTTGTTCGGGAACACGACGTCCATGGATGGCTGCAAATGGTGTCCACGTAGGCGGACCTGCAGAGGACCCAGTCAACTCCTTGTAAACGCAGTCCACACCGTTATGGAGCCATCACCGGCTTCCACAGTACCTTGTTGACAACGTGGCTCCACCGCTTCGTGGGATCTGCACCACATTCGAACCTCACCATCAGCTCTTACCAACTGCAATCGCCACTCTTCTGACCAGGCCACGGCTTTTCAGTCGTCTAGCGTCCAACTGATGCGGCCACCAGCCCAGGAAAGGCGCTGCAGGTGATCTTGTGCTGTCAGCAGAGGCTTTTGCGTCGGTCGTCTACTACCATACCGCATTACCGCCAAATTTCGCCGCACTGTCCTAATGGATACGTTCGTCGCACGTCCCACATGGATTTCTGCGGTTATTTCCTTCAGTATTGCTCGTCTGTTAGCACTGACAATTCTAAGCAAGCGTCGCAGTCCAAGTGAAGGCCGTCGGCCACTGTGTTGTCCGCGGTGACGGGTAATCCCTGAAAAGTGGTATTTTCGGCACACGCTTGACACAGTGGATCTAGGAATACTGAATGCGCTAGCGATTTCCGAAATGAAATGTCCTATATCTCTAGCTCTAACTACCATTCCACGTTCAAAATCCATTAAATTTCATCGTGTGGCTATGCGCTGCCCTTTCATACCATGTGTACGCGATACTGCCATATATATATATATATATATATATATATATATATATATATATATGTGTGTGTGTGTGTGTGTGTGTGTGTGTGTGTGTGTATCGCTGTCCTACAACTATTATCAGCTGAATGTACGTACGGTTACTGGCAACTCAGAATACACCAAAGAAAAACAAATGACTGGCTACATTCACCAACCATGAGAGGACCGTATAATCACAATTGTAACAGTTTATCATTAATACCTCTTCAGTTAAAGTTCAAACAGGTAAACCTCTTCATTGAACAGCCTGTATATAAGTGAAGCGAAGACGAATAAGGAATGTTCTAGTGGCGAAGTGGCCTGCGTCTACGGGTCTACAGTGTGTCAAGGAATACCACAGGTTGTTAAAGCCCTCCGCCTGGGAACGAGAAAAATCGAAAACGGCTAAGCTGGTCGACTGTTTACATGCTGCTGTCATGAGCATCTGCAGGAAGTGGTTAAAGGACAGCGAAATCACGAGTAGGCGTGAAGCTACCGCACGTCCTCGCCACATCACAGAACGTGGGAACGTGTGGAGCGGAGGCATACCTGCACTATAAAAAGCAGGTTAGGTGGCGTTACGTGTCAGATCTGACGACAGAGTACGTTACTGGAGCAGACACACAACACACTGTTCAGCGATTGTTGTTGATGTTATTATTTAGGGAACTTCAAACTGTTTTCTTTTTACTAAAAAGTTGTTATGAATTGATAGTAGTTGTAGTGGATTAAGACTCGAACTCACTTTAGCTGTTATGTAGTCTTTTATCAGGGACACTACCAGTCTCCCACCGTTAAGTGTGAATCTTCAGGCGATGAACTGTTAAATAAAATGCAGTTTTTTAGAAGAAGATTTTATAAAAAAGAAATTATTCTTTATATAAATTCTTAAAACTATTTTTAGAACGTGCATTACCTGGAAAACTGTGAAAACGTTTTTAAAAACCATTGCTCACATGATTAGCTCTCAAACCGTCTGGAAGCTACGATGTCTCATAGCTCTGTCGCAAATCGAAAATTTTGGTCCCTTGTCGGTTGTATCATAACTAAAATTGGCTTTGAGCACCAGTAGGTGAATGTCAGACTCAACACATGGTGCGATAAGATCTAGTGCAGACAATAATTATAGTCGTTTAAAGTTGTGGCGGAGGTTCGAATCCTCCCTCGGGTATGGGTGTGTGTGTTTGTCCTTAGGATAATTTAGATTAAGTAATGTATAAGATTAGGGACTGATGACCTTAGCAGTTAAGTCCCATAAGATTTCACACACATTTGAATATTTTTTTAAAGTTATGGCTAAAGTGTGTAGAAAACTTTAACTGTATTCACTATATGTAATGTCTACAGGTTCGACGATAGAAATAATAGCAAACTACCAAATGTATTGATCGAATTAAGAATCAGTTTCCATTAAGCAGATGTTAAAATGGTGACCATTTGGGTTGCTAGTGCTACGAGCTCATGATATAGGAACACGCGAGGCAATATTTCTGACACGACATATCTTAGATACATTATGTGATCAAAAGTATTCGGACACCTAGCTGAACATGACTTACGAGTTCTTGGCACCCTCCATCGGTAATGTTGGGGTTTAGTATGGTGTTGGCCCATCCTTAGCCTTGATGGCAGCTTCCACTCTCGCAGGCGTACGTTCAATAAGGTGCTGGAAGGTTTCTTGGGGAATGGCAGCCAATTCTTCACGAAGTGCTGCACTGAGGAGACGTATTGAAGTCCGTCGGTGAGGCCTGACACGAAAGAGGCGTTCCAAAACATCCCAAACGAATTCTGTAGGATTCAGGTCAGGACTATGTGCAGGCCAGTCCATTACAGGAACGTTATTGTCGTGTAACCACTCCGCCACATGCAGTGCATTATGAACAGGTGCTCAATCGTGTTGAAAGATGCTATCGCCATCCCCGAATTGCTCTTCAACAGCGGGAGGCAGAAAGGTCCTTAAAACATCAACTTGGGCCTGTGCTGTGATAGTGTCACACAAAACAACAAGGGGCGCAAATCCCCTCATTGAAATCCACGACCACACCATAACACCACCGCCTCCGAATTTTACTGTTGGCACTACACACGCTTTCAGATGACGTTCACTGGGCATTCGCCATTCCCACACCCTTCCATCGGATCGCCACATTGTGTACCATGATTCGTCACTCCACACAACGTTTTCCCACTGTTCAGTCGTCCAATGTTTATGCTCCTTACACCAAGCGAGATGGCGTTTCGCATTTACCGGCGTGATGCGTGGCTTATGAGCAGCCGCTCGACCCTGAAATCCAAGTTTTCCCACCTCCCACCTAACTGTCATAGTACTTGCAGTGTATCTTGATGCAGTTTGGAATTCTTGTGTGATGATCTGGATAGATGCCTGCCTATTACACATTACGACCCTCTTCAACTGTCGGCGATCTCTGTCAGTCAAGAGACGAGGTCGGCCTGTACATGTCCCTTTACATTTACACTTTACTATCACATCGGAAACAATGGACCTAGGGATGTTTAGGAGTGTGGAAATCTTGCGTATAGGCGTATGACACAAGTGACAACTAATCACCGAAGTCCGTGAATTCCACGGAGCGCCCCTTTCTGTTCTCTCACGATGTCTGATGACTACTGAGGTCGCTGATATGGAGTACCTGGCAGTAGGTGGCAGTACAATGCACATAATATGGAAAACATATGTTTTTCGGGGTGTCGGGTACTTTTGGTCACATAGTGTAGCTTAAGGAGAGGCAAACTCACATTTGAAGCATTTATAAAGTAAGACAAAAGAAAAAGCACTCCGTCTTCAGGCCACGAGTGGCCTACCGGGACCGTCCAACCGCCGTATCATCCTTAGTGGAGGATGCGGATAGGAGGGGCGTGGTGTGAGCACACCGCTCTCCCAGTCGTTATGATGGTATACAGTAACAGACAACTTTTGACAATTTTGACACGAAAACTGTCTTTTAAATTTTGAAGACAGTTGGGGTAAAATAGAGGGAACAAAAGGCTATTTACAACTAGTACAGAAATCAGACAGCAGTTATAAGAGTCGAGGGGCATGACAGGGAAGCAGTAATGGAGAAGGGAGTGCAAACAATAAAGGAACCTAAAGAAAAATTTGGAGTATGTGTTCAAGGAGAAGAAATAAAAATTTTGAGTTTTTGCTTATGACTTTCTAATTTTGTCAGACACAGCACAGAACTTGCGAGAGCAAGTGAACGGAATCGACAGTGTCCTGAAACGAGGATATAAGATGAACATCATCAAAAAGAAAACAACGATTGTGGACTGTTGTTGAATTAAATCAGTGATGCTGCGGGAATTACACCAGGAAACGAGTCGCTTAATGTGGCAGATGTCTTTTGCTATTTGGGCAGCAAAATAAATGATGAGGTTCGAAGTGCAGAGGATATAAAATGCGGAATAGTAAAGGCAACGAAAGCGTTTTTGAAGAAAATAAATTTTTTAACATCTAATGTAAAAATGGAAATGATTGTATGGAATTGTTGGCCAGGAGGCCTCATTCACGCGAGTTCGGCTGCCGTATTTCATATCCTTTTTAGTTGACGCCACGTCTGCGACTTGTGAGTCAATGATGATGAAAGACATACAAAACACCCAGTCCCCTAGCGGGAATCGAACCCAGGCACCGTGCGTGGTAGTCGGTAACGCTACCGCTACGCTACGCAGGCGGACAACAGCGAATGTAGAGTTCAGCGTTAGGAAATCTTTTCCGAAGATATTTGTCTGGCGTGTAGCCATGAGTAGAGGTGAAACCTGGTCAACAAACAGTTTAGACACGAAGAGAACAGAAGATTTTGCAGTGTAGAACTAAGGAAGAATGCTGAAAATTACATGGGTAGATCACGTATCTAATGAGGAGGTATTAAACAGAATCAGGGAGACAAGAGATTTATGGTGCAACTTGACTAAAGGAAGTGATCACTTGATAAGGATCACCAATTTAGTACTGGAGGAAAAAGTGTGTGTCTGTGCATGTGGAAGATGGGGGGAGGGGGGTGTAAAAATCAAAGAGGGAAACTAAGACATGAATGCAGTAAGAAGATTCAGAAGGAAGTATATTGCAGTAGTTATTCGCAAATGAAGATGCTTCGAGAAGATAGAGTAGCATGAAGAGCTGCATCAAAATCGTTTACAGACTAAAGACCACAACAACAAGAACAACAATAGAATTTGCTTGCACTACGAAAATAGAAATGAAACATGATATATGCGGTTTGACTCTGGGCACGTCCCCGACTGCCTTACGCCGGCGGCAGACTGTGGTAGCCAGCCAGCGCTCTGGACGCGGCGTTAATTAAACTTGTCCGCAAACAGGGGGAGGGCGAATCGCGTCGTCACTCCCCGCACCAGGCTTCGCGCCGTATTGTCTCAGCTGCCACGTGCTGGCCGATCTGGTAAGTGGGGGTCTCCGGGGTACTCTTCAAGGGCTGCTCTCAGATTCGGGTATGACGCGCGCCCCGCGAAGCAGCTCTGAGAACACACCGCAACCACTTATACAGCACGAGACATCAGGCTGATGTAGGTAACTTCGCATTTCTCTTTCCTTTTGAACCGGTAAAATGAGTGCGAACTTCAATCTGCGATGTTCTTAAAAGAATCCGCAACGAAATTCCGTCTTGAATTCTTGCAGGAAAACCAAACAGAATGTAGTTGAACGTAAGGCAATGTGACCGACGACACTCCTCTAAATCAGCCTTCTTTGATTTCAAATGATGCTGTCTCTTACCTTTTAATAGAGTCATAACAAGATCGAAAAGAGTTGCAAAATAATTTAGACCAGATATGTGCTAATGCGAAGAGTCACAACTGACCCTGAGAAAACAAATGTGTGATACTAAAACGATTCCGTCAAGTTTCGAGTACAGGTTACAGCGGCAAAATGTAAAGGTTCTCTGTCCAAGTAAATACATTGTTCGTAATTAAAATTACGAACAATTTCAACTGGATCCTCCAGATACAAAATGCTGTGGGGAAGGCGAACGAATAACTCTGTTTTATTGGGAGAATACTTATAAGGTATAACAAACCTACTACAGAGACGTCCTACACCACACTAGTCCATCCTCCTCTGCGCAGTATGGGATATTTTCTAGATGAGACTGACGGAGAAAAATGGAAAAAGTTCAAAGAAGGATGTTTTGCTTCTGTTTTTTTTTTCTTTATCGAGGAATAGGGGAGAGGGTATCGCTGATTTGATAAGCGAGGTGCGATGACTTTCATCAAAACAAAGGCATTTTTCGTTGTCACAACACCGTTTCACGAATCAACCAGCACCATCTTTCTTCTCCGTATGCCAAAATATTTGGCAAATATGTCACACTAATAATTAAGTATTTAACATCAGCAGCTTTTTGATGGTACTTTATTAATATGTACTGTTTCTTAGTGGGTGCCAAAGATGACGTTCTACAACAATCATACAATAACATGCGAGGAAAGTCAGACTACGATGATACAGGAAGCCACAGCACTGACAAATCATTATGTAGGGCCTATACCTAACATTAATAATATATAAAGGGACGCCTGTTACGCTGATGCCTAGTAATCAGTAACTGGCTATATCTGCACATGTGCATCTTGAAAGTCTTCAACAAAGTCGTTTGGGTGGCACGGAGGGTGTTGCCTAATTCGGAGGTCTAGCAGATCCCTTTGCTATTTTAAGACGCATGTGACAACGCCTCACTGCCTTTCCCCTCCCCCAGTGATAGCGCCACACGAGGCTGAGAAACACCAGGGCTGGGAAGAATTATCACCCTTTGCTGCTTCGCATTACTTTCAAAATTCATCGAATGCTTTTGAATGATTCTTATTGGTTCCACACTCTGTATACCAGACCGAAATACTACAGAGGGGTCAGTCGAGTTCAAATAAAACGTTGCAGGCCCACGATAAAATGAAATGACTCTAAGTACTATGGGACTTAACATCTGAGGTCATCAGTCCCCTAGAACTTAGAACTACTTAAACCTAACTAAGGACATCACACACATCCATGCCCGAGGCAGGATTCGAACCTGCGACTGTAGCAGCAGCGCGGTTCCGGACTGACACGCCTAGAACCGCTCGGCCACCGCGGCCGGCGCAGGCCCACGATATCCTTAGAAAACGGTTCAATAGTCCGGAGGGTGTTATTAGCATCCAAAATTGTCAGCAACGTCGTCCTGTTCCTTAGCGCTCTGCGAACTGTAGTTTTAGTCCCAGAATGTGTTGAGTATCGAAATCCTAAGGGAAGGAGTGTTTTCACTGACGGCCTTTGTGCAACCCCTTGAGGCTTTT
Organism: Schistocerca cancellata; assembly: GCF_023864275.1. Taxonomy (NCBI): domain Eukaryota; kingdom Metazoa; phylum Arthropoda; class Insecta; order Orthoptera; family Acrididae; genus Schistocerca; species Schistocerca cancellata. The sequence goes on along the minus strand of NC_064632.1, from coordinate 214,567,354 downwards.
CCTGTCGACACAGAGCGGCGGTCTGACTGAATCTAACAAAAAACGCGCGATTACAACGATGGAGTCGCCTTTGTGACTTGCATCGCAGATGTATCAAAAGTAGGGGTGAAATGTGGGTTCGAGAAGTCGTGACATGTGACACGCCGACGGTAGTGTTCGGCAGTTTGAGGTAGTATTATGCTAATCTGATTTCATTAACCAATCTTACACCTCACTTGGACACTTTTCCACATGCGTCGACAATGGCTGACGTCGCGAAGTGCCACGCTTTCGCTCCACTACGGGGGACGGTTGTAGACACCTTTGAGCCAAATTAAAAACTTCGGTGTCGCAATTCGAGACAATTAGAGGGCTTCTAAAAAGTGATCTTCTATTTTGTTGCACAGTGCAGTTATGAAAACCTTTCTACGAATGTATGTACTTTACGTCTTTCCTCCTAAACTAAAAAACCGATTTCAACCAAACTTGATAGGAATTTCATTTACTATGTGCAAAGAACACTATGGGATTAAGAAAAATTTCCTCCTTAGTAATGCGTTCGTAAGGGCAGAGCTCGACGGTAGTCAGAAAAAAGTATAACTCAGGAGCCCCTAGAGTGATTTCAATCAAATCTTGTTCATACATGACTCATTATTCTTACAGTTCTTTGGCGATATAAGAAGCCATGGCACGTAAAAATTTACGATAACGGTTGATATTAGTACACCTATAGTCTTCGCAGTCTATAGGCTCATTGGTAGCAGCCTCGATCAAGTTTCACATCTTTGAAATGATGATGCAGTCGGCGGCATATCAACATGTATGTGTAACGCCTGAAACAATTCCTACTAAACTATGCACACGTATCACTTGCTACATGGGAAAAAAATACTGTGCCAGTAAGATACCCCTACCTCACCTGTGGCTAACGGGATGAGCATAAATCAGGAGCTCTAGGAGTAATTTAAAACCAAGAAAGGTATCTAAGTAACTCTTTATTTGTATATAAACACTGTGGAGGATAATAAACTCTCAACACTACCAAAGCTCAAACAACATATGGGTACACAGCCAGTTAACATCTTTGAAAATCGCCATTATTTCTAGTGGTGCCCCTGTCATTTATTTCATTCTTTCTGTGGGCCGTTGTCTCGCGTCAAAGCTGGGTCGGCCGAGATATTACGGTTTTGGGAGTGTTAGTTGCAGAGGATGGCCGGATGCCTTTCCTGCCGCCACCCCGATCCCCCTGGGACGTAATTAGTGTACCCCAGCTGTCTGTGTCTAGTGTAAGCAGTGGAAAAGTGTGAACGTTTTCAAATGTCTGTGAGTCGTGTAACTGAGCCGTAACGTGGGGATCAGCCCGGTATTCGCCCATCAGGATGTGGAAAACCGCCTGAAATCCACATCCAGGCTGGCCAGCAGATCGGTGCTCGACTTTAATCTGATGGGCGGATTCGATCCGGGGCAGCACGAATACCCGAGTCCAGGAAGCAGCGCATTAGCGCTTTCGGCTACTCTTGTGGGTGCGGTGCTCCTGTCATTATCAGTATACTAATGATCACTGTGCATTGCAACTTAAACTCTCTCATTCTGTGACGCTGTGCCAACCAGGAAGTGAAAGAAGGACGACATGCAACTAGAGCCACCACAACACCAAAGGTGACAACTTTCAGACATTATTGATAGTGAAATACGATCAATAACTGCGCATTAGTATCACCAGCGCTGTCCCTATGTTGCTTGACTAGGAAAAGAACAGGAATTCAAGCAGAATCTTAGGAAAAACCTCTGTCACTGCTTGTTACATCACTGTCGAATCTCAGTAGCTTTCTTAATAACACTGTGCCAATAACTGAAATTGCACGCCAAAATGTCTGTGTACTTATTTTTAGTCGTTTGACAGGTATGAGTGTACTGTTTCACAGTCGTAGAACGCCTAGGATGAGGTAGCAGTGTGTGAAAAAATAACATGAAAGAAAGACAGTTTAAAAATTGAAGATATTTTAAGAATTAATTTAGAGATGGTCGCGAGCTCTCCCTTCTCCTGTGTTCCTATACGCCTTTCCATCTGAATGCGACTCTAAACGCTTGCAGTGGTCACAGCGTCATTCCAGCTGGATCATTTCGCCTAAGCAGCATCATAAAGGAACGAATACGACCGAAAAGACGTTTACCGCCATTATCGTTTATGTGGCAACAATGTACTAGTTTCCCGCAGCTGCTGACTACACCGCTAGACCACGTCCAACAATGACGTTCTGGCACACCTGGATGTGTCAGGGTTTCTTTCAAGCAGTGGGTTTAGTCCGTTCCAAAACCAAAGGAATTTAACAGAACTATTATCTCCATCTCTTCATTTGGCACCCTATGTCTCGTCTTCCAGCGTGGTTCAAATCTAATACTTGGCATGGTAGGCGCTCGGGTGGCATACACTTGATGTGGTCATATTATTTTTTGGTAGTTCCTAAAGTCGACTTACATTGTTGTTTTCACGTCTTTTGTTGTTTTCTTCCCAAGGTCAAAGCCAATGCCGAATAGATTGTGGCGTCAGAACTTCGAGTAATGACTCTGCGATAGCCTTGCAGCCCGGTGGGCAACAGGCTGCCGGCGACCCGAATCCGGCCCGCGATTGATTTCAATCCTCGCATTGTACCTCGTCCAAAACGCATTGTCGGATATTCGCCATTCTCTCGTTCGCATTTTTCCAGTTTTGCTACTGTATAACACAGCCGAGATATGTAAAATTCAAGTGATTTAGACTTTTAAACTTTTGGAAATGGGCAAAGGAATGATGGCTTAATTTGTTTGGCGTTACAGGAACAACCCATGCTTATGTGATCAGTCATCAAAAGTATTATTGGAGAAATATTTCGAAAACGTCTTACTAATAGTGTTTGTGGATATTACGACGCTATATTTGAAACACTCGAATGAGCCGCCTGCGCCTAAAAATCGTAAAAATGGGCCCGTGTCGTTGCCGTATTTTGTTTACCGTTTTGACATTAGTAAGTATTTTTGTCCATTTTAGACGTAGTAGAACATTGCAACTTTTGAAACTGATGGCAATGAATAAAGAACTAGCTGCAAATAGCTGCTATAGACGTTTACTTTCCTATCGTGACATTTCATTATGCTCGGCGCCCTGTCTTCAGATGTTAACATTTATTTACGTGTCGTGAACAGTGTTTCTTTACCACCAACAGCGTTGTGGAATTTTGCAATAGTGGTTTTCAATATAGCTGTTACAAAATGTAACTAAACAAACGACATTCAAGATACATAAATAAATGTAAACATCTGAAGATAGGGTACACATAAAATGAACGTACTCAAAAAAAAAGAAGAAAAAAACACGAGTTGCGAGGCATAATTTTGTCGGTATGTCTTGTCGTAAAAGGGATGGCATTCATTCCATTCATATCGGTGCGGCACCCCGTAAACCTTAATGTCATTGGCACTACACTTTTTGCTTTATGAACTGGAGCGCTGCAGTCGTCGTATGACGAGCCGGCCCGGGAGCTTAAATAAGTATGTGAGTCAACGCCCCAAACGTTCGTAATGCCTGGCTTAGCAGCTCTGCCAGAAAATCCTACTCTCACGTCCCCGAAGGTAGACTTTGGGCAACGCACTCTCTCATTAGCAGTCAAGCAGACGGGAAAGGGTGACAGGCTAGATCCCGCGGCCTTAACTGTGACGTACGGTCTTACAGAGAAGTGTCCGACAGAAATATCATTCGGGTCAGGAAACCTAAAGGTAGAAGCCCTCTATTCGTAATAAAATTTGTCCGTGATTGACAGGTTACACTGGTGGTCTGCAGTGCTGACAGCGTGTAGCCAGCCAAGCTTCACAAGGTGCGGCACGTACCTACAAAACAGGCAACACGGCGAGCAAACGGCGCTCGAGAAAGAACTAGAATTAGATGGCGGTTGGCCCCGACCACTGGTCTCGCTGGAACATCAGTCACAAACTAATTTTAATGGGTATATTCCACTACGCTAGAAAGAAGGAAGGAAGCTGGTGTTTTTTTTTTCTTTTTTGAATGGCTTGTATCGTATTTAAAAGCATTTAAATAGGTACCATCCATTCAACATTCACAGATCATCTAAAACAAGTATACCATAGCCAAACAACATTGAAAAATATATGAACATCATAAGAATCAATAAAGACAGACACCCTCTCTCTTCCCAAGAAAATTTCCGTACACACAAAGCATTAACATAAAATAAACAGTTGCTCAATGACAAAATAAATATTAGAAATCGGACACTATATAACATAACTGAAGAAATTACATGAAAAAGAAAAGAGACTTTTCCATCCTTCACCCTCGTCCACCCAACTTCCCCATCCCGATATCATTTTACTTCTTGCTCCTCACCTTCTACTCCAACCCACACTCCATCACAATACTACACACTTGTATCATGATGACTTCTCCCTCCCCCACAAAAAATATCAATACTCTTTCACTACTTTTACACAACATATAAGTACAAAGTAAAATTATTGTATAGAATTACATACATACAATTAACTAAAATAAAGAGGGTATATGTCAAAGACAAACTAGCGGCAATGTTCTGTTGCCAGCGCTACAACACAGAAACCACAATACATTCTTAGAAGTATAAAAATAAACAGAACAGTGATGTGCCAAAAGGTGTGCAGTTTATAACGAGAGAAATGCATACTTCTGCAGTGCAGCTTAAATTTTGTGCTAGCAATTCCAGACGTTGGCGAGAAACCACGCGAAAATCACCATAATCAAAAGGCAACATGTTATTACCGAACTGTTTTTCGAACATAAAAGCAAATCAAATTGTAAACATATTTAATTACAGGCAACTGATGATGCTTTACCTCAATAAAGCGAAACGCGTCTCGTGAAAAAAAAAAGAAAAACATTTGCTTGTATTTCCAGAGACAGAATGGAAACACCCTCAGGAATTATTTGAACGTTGTACACACCGGGAAAAACTCGGTTTTCACAATGAAGATATGTATTTTCCAATGAACTACTAGTAGTAGGCTACTTGGACGGTTAAGTAATATTTTTCAATAATGCCTCATTATCATTAATCTTACCTACAAGGATTCCTATGAGTACGACGTCACAAAAGGCCAACGACGTATACGGCACTCGATACCCCACAAATTGTCTAGCATGCAACCACAATATTGGCTGCTAATGGTGACAGGGAATGAGACGGAGGTATCCAATGGTGAGCACAGCGTAGGGCTACGGAGCAAAGTTGAACTGTATAGACGACGAGTAACGCACAACAATGGGACAGGCTAGTGGTTTTGATACAAAGCAGAGCAATGGCAATGATAAACAAAGCAAACATTGCATTAAATCTACAATAACAGTTGGAAAAGTTGACATTTCGTCAGAAAGAAAGCCGACGAATTTCACAGGAGGAGAAAGAAGTGAAATATTAGCGTGTCTGAAAGATGAGTCATTGGAATGTATGGTGTCGTACACGCACGACTGTGCGAACAATGTACTTGAGGAGTACAATGTCGATGATACGCACATAACAATTGAAAATGATTCAGTTGTTGAGCCATTCTCGTCAGACAGGGTGGCACAAATTTCGTCTCCAGTGAAACATAGTAAAGGACAATCTTTGACCGAGGAGCGCGTACTAAACATCATTACGTACGTGGAAGAACATCCGCGGCATAGCATAAAACAGAACAGATTTCGAATAAGTCCGCAGCAATATGACCATGTAGTGCATAAGTAAAACTACAGATGAGATTTTCACTCTGCAGCGGAGGGTGCGCTGATATGAAACTTCCTGAAAGATTAAAACTGTGTGCCGGACCGAGACTCGACTCGGGACCTCTGCCTTTCGCGGGCAAGTGCTCTACCAGCTGAGCTACCCAAGCACGACTCACGCCCCGCCCTCACAGCTTTACTTCTGCCAGTATCTCGTCTCCTACCTTCCAAACTTTACAGAAGCTCTCCTGCGAACCCTGCAGAACTAGCACTCCTGAAAGAAAGGATATTGTCGAGACAAGGCTTATACACAGCCTAGGGGATATTTCCTCCTGGAAATACGTCACAACAAGCAAACGTGGGAAAAAAGGGCGTATGAAAATTTTGAAATTTGTGGTAAGTTCCTATGGGACCAGACTTCTGAAGTCATCGGTTCCTAGGCTTACACACTATTTAATATAATTGAAACTAACTTACTCTATGGACAACACACACACACACACACACACACACACACACACACACACACACATGCCCGGCAAAGGACTCGAACCTCCGACAGGGGGAGCCGCACGAACCGTGGGAGGACTACAACTACGGTATGAGCATTGCTGTTGGTCAATAGCTGGTCAAAATAACTTGTTTTGCTTGATTCTTTCTCTGTGCATAAAATTCGTATTCCTTTATTCTGTGAAATTGCAATTCAAACTACCTGGAACCACTGGACAACTGCGGCCTCCGGATATTTGTTTTTTATCACACTATCTGCAGATGCACCTTAAAGGATAGTCAGTTTCACGACAAACTCCATGACACACTGTTTCACATTCGATTGCATACCTTCACATTCCATCAGTTCTCATCAGTCTGTTACACCGATATGATTCTGGATGCATTCTTTAAGAATGTATACCTAGCTCTACATTCTGCACGGTTTGTAAGCCCCAACAAGTTCGCCTTCGATCTCGATAGTGCGAACCTTTATGGTCACTGTGGTGCGACATTTTTCATTATTTGTTTGTGGTTCAAGTTATTTGTTTGTTTTGAACATTTTTTGAATGCCGACCAAGACCATTTTGTGAAGTGTAATAACTACATCCCGAAGAAAGCTGATCTGCGCGCCTGCCGACACTCATTTTCTGTAGCCCTCCTGACGTACATGGTGGGTTATTTGCACCAACTATTTTTCCTGTCATAATTGTTAACATGACACTTTCAGAGGGCCTTACTAAAGGTTGAACTAACGACCTCGCACTCAAGGGTTTGCCTGTTAGAACTGTAAGTAGGCTGTTCAGATTTTTATGTTCGTAACGTCACGTAGCGCTCTGTATGAAAATCACGGACTGTGCTGTGTGCAGTCTGTGGCTGGTTTGCATTGTTGGAATTTGCTATTGTAGTGTTGGGCAGTTGGCTGTTAACAGCGCGAAGAATTTGCGCAGTTGGAGGTGAGCCGTCAGTAGTTGTGGATGTGGGGAGAGAGACGGCAGAGTTTTGAGTGCGGATGATCTGGACTTGTGTCCATCAGAGAGAGTAAATTTGTAATAGTGGATATCATGAACTGATATATATATTACGACTTTTAAACACTATTAAGGTAAATACATTGTTTGTTCTCTATCAAAATCTTTCATTTGCTAACTATGCCTATCAGTAGTTAGTGCCTTCAGTAGTTTGAATCTTTTATTTAGCTGGCAGTAGTGGCGCTCGCTGAACTGCAGTAGTTCGAGTAACGAAGATTTTTTTGATGTAAGTGATACATAAAATGTATAGGTTATTGTTAGTCAGGGCCATTCTTTTGTAGGTATTTTTGAAAGTCAAATTGCGTTGCGCTAAAAATATTGTGTGTCAGTTTAAGCACAGTCATTTATAATTTTTCTAAGGGGACGTTTCAGAATATCTTGCTGAACCCGTGTAGAAACATTGCAGATAGGTGACTTTTTGGTGTTGGAGAGGCGAGATGGGGGCTGCTGTCTTAGTAGTTCTGCGATGGGCAAGGCACTGCACCTCGTTATTCTCATCATTCGATCTATTCTCGGTTGGTCCACGGCCAAATGTGATTCTGATCACCTCACTATATCCATTCTGACTGAAGATAAATTCAGAATGGGCTAACTCAGTTGACAGACGTCCAGGGTCTGAGATGACATAGGCTCCATGAACCAAGGTGAATGGTGACAACTATCAGCTGCAGCGAACAAATTAGAGTAATTTATCTAAAGTTACCAGAATCAAATGATACTCATGTCACTATTTCATGCCGGCCGCGGTGGCCGTGCGGTTCTAGGCGCTTCAGTGCGGAACCGCGCGACTGCTATAGTCGCAGGTTCGAATCCTGCCTCGGGCATGGATGTGTGTGATGTCCTTAGGTTAGTTAGGTTTAAGTAGTTCTAAGTTCTAAGGGACTGATGACCTCAGATGTTAAGTCCCATAGTGCTCAGAGCCATTTGAACCACTATTTCATCTGATGCGGTAGTACACCCCCAGGAAGAACTTAACGATAGTAAATAATAATTTATGAATACATATTTTTTGTTCGTGAATCTGTATCGAACTGTCGCGCATGTTTCTGGGAACCACATGGCCACACCTGAGCACATCAACTTTATATATATATATATATATATATATATATATATATATATATATATATATATATATATATATATACATTCTGACATTCGGTAATGCTGGTTATCGTTTCTGTCTTCAGGCACGCACTGCCATCGGAAAACGTTTAATCATTGCGGGCAGAGTGCGGCGGACGGGACGGCCCGGCGCAGCCCGGTGGCGCAGAGTTATGGCCGGCGGCGGGGACAGCCGAATGGCAGTTATCGGCAACAAAAATATGAGCGCGCTTGCGGGCCGGACGAGAGCTTAATTACGGCGCTATCGCTCGTGTGGAATGTGCTTGCAGCAATTCCATTTGATTGAAACTTCTTTGATATGAAGTGGATGCCATCCAAATTTGCCACAGAAATCACCCAAAATTGCCGCGATAATGACACGGCAGCACATTCATAACTGGAACCAAAAAAAGGAAGAAAAAACTGAAACAGCTGGAATATGGAAATTTCGAATAGTCTTTCACCCCCGTTTCTCTGCTGACGGTGCTATTCAGTTAAATCATCAACATCATCATCCACTAAAGCCAACGGCTTATTGTAGCAAATATCCTTTCATGCTATCTTTACCTTTTTGGTTCTTGCAGTAGATCTGATAATGAAATTTAATGTTACACTGTACGATTAGAAGTAGAGATGTTGTCAGGAGTCCTGTCGGCCGAGTCACAGTGATACCATTGCTGATCAGAGAGGTGGTAACCACGTGCATTTCCACAGTTACCGTCCGTACACGCCTCCCACACCCGTGGAAAACACTAGAACAGAGGCAATACCTCAAAGTTAACAAGAGTAGTAATAAATTTTTAACTATCACCTGGAAATCAGGAAACACCCATGTGTGGCCATGAAGCTTAGAAATGGTGTTAGCCTTCTTGTACATACTCACGCTCTGAAGTAGTTTATGCTGTAGCGACGCTGCCGCGCGCTAATTCAAGCTCGCCGGTGTGTGTTTGTGTGTGTGTGTGTGGTGTGTGCGAGTGTGTCAGTGCAGTGCTGTGCGGTCGTAATTACTGTACACGACGTCTGTGTAGTTCCACGCCCAACCTCTAGAGGCGTTGTGTTTCCTAGCTTTTATATACGTTCTGTTTATTATTATTATACCTTGTTTTTGAGTTAATTAGTAGTTCCGTGCCTCCTGGCTTGTGTGGACGAGTACTGTCTTTTCTCCAATAACTACGGAAGTTTTCCCAGGATTAAGGATCCTTCTGTAGGGGCCGGAAGCAAATTTTGTAACTCCGATCAGTCCATGCATGCCGGGCGTCGTCAGATACTCACTCGCAATAAAGTTATTGTTTCTGAACTGAAGGTCTTTATTCTTCTGAATCACGTTAAGCAAAGGTCGGACAGCCACCAGTTTAGCTGAACACGACAATGCTATGGACCTAAGTTATCAACAACACATCGTGCAAGCTTTTCGTGGGTCCATAATTGTGTGGGCTGTGCATACATGGAATGGATTGGGTCCTCTGGTACAATTGAACCAATAATTGACTGGAAATGGTTATTCATGGACGTCATGTTTCCAGACGACGATGAATTCTTATACACTCCTGGAAATTGAAATAAGAACACCGTGAATTCATTGTCCCAGGAAGGGGAAACTTTATTGACACATTCCTGGGGTCAGATACATCACATGATCACACTGACAGAACCACAGGCACATAGACACAGGCAACAGAGCATGCACAATGTCGGCACTAGTACAGTGTATATCCACCTTTCGCAGCAATGCAGGCTGCTATTCTCCCATGGAGACGATCGTAGAGATGCTGGATGTAGTCCTGTGGAACGGCTTGCCATGCCATTTCCACCTGGCGCCTCAGTTGGACCAGCGTTCGTGCTGGACGTGCAGACCGCGTGAGACGACGCTTCATCCAGTCCCAAACATGCTCAATGGGGGACAGATCCAGAGATCTTGCTGGCCAGGGTAGTTGACTTACACCTTCTAGAGCACGTTGGGTGGCACGGGATACATGCGGACGTGCATTGTCCTGTTGGAACAGCAAGTTCCCTTGCCGGTCTAGGAATGGTAGAACGATGGGTTCGATGACGGTTTGGATGTACCGTGCACTATTCAGTGTCCCCTCGACGATCACCAGTGGTGTACGGCCAGTGTAGGAGAGCGCTCCCCACACCATGATGCCGGGTGTTGGCCCTGTGTGCCTCGGTCGTATGCAGTCCTGATTGTGGCGCTCACCTGCACGGCGCCAAACACGCATACGACCATCATTGGCACCAAGGCAGAAGCGACTCTCATCGCTGAAGACGACACGTCTCCATTCGTCCCTCCATTCACGCCTGTCACGACACCACTGGAGGCGGGCTGCACGATGTTGGGGCGTGAGCGGAAGACGGCCTAACGGTGTGCGGGACCGTAGCCCAGCTTCATGGAGACGGTTGCGAATGGTCCTCGCCGATACCCCAGGAGCAACAGTGTCCCTAATTTGCTGGGAAGTGGCGGTGCGGTCCCCTACGGCACTGCGTAGGATCCTACGGTATTGGCGTGCATCCGTGCGTCGCTACGGTCCGGTCCCAGGTCGACGGGCACGTGCACCTTCCGCCGACCACTGGCGACAACATCGATGTACTGTGGAGACCTCACGCCCCACGTGTTGAGCAATTCGGTGGTATGTCCACCCGGCCTCCCGCATGCCCACTATACGCCCTAGCTCAAAGTCCGTCAACTGCACATACGGTTCACGTCCACGCTGTCGCGGCATGCTACCAGTGTTAAAGACTGCGATGGAGCTCCGTATGCCACGGCAAACTGGCTGACACTGACGGCGGCGGTGCACAAATGCTGCGCAGCTAGCGCCATTCGACGGCCAACACCGCGGTTCCTGGTGTGTCCGCTGTGCCGTGCGTGTGATCATTGCTTGTACAGCCCTCTCGCAGTGTCCGGAGCAAGTATGGTGTGTCTGACACACCGGTGTCAATGTGTTCTTTTTTTCCATTTCCAGGAGTGTAGATGACGATGCGCCACGTCACTGGGCAACAGTTGTTCGCGGTTGGTTTGAAGAACATTCTGGAAAATTCTAGCGAGCTATTTGCCCACCCAGGTCGTCGGACAAGAATCTGATCGAACATTTATGGGATCGAGGGGTCATCTTGCGCACAGTACATGGATCGGCAACAAGTTTCGCAATTACGGACAGGTACAGAGCCAGCATGGTTCAATATCCCTGCAGGTGATTTCGAACGACCTCTTGATTCCGTGTCACGTCGAATTGCTGCACTTCGCCAGGCAAAAGAAGATCCGACGCGATGTTTGGAAGTGTGCTACGACTTTCATCAGCTCACTGTACTTACTAATGCTTTTGATGCTTTTGAACACAATAAGCACTTTATTGAAAACCAACAGCAAATGTAACTAGATCTGTTTTCTTTTCACTGTTTCTTTCACTTGTGATTTCTCAGAATTTTGGTGATAGCGTATGACACTGCCGATGGTTAATGATTCGAGTCAATGAAGTTTCTCTCAACACATTTTTTCTTTGGGAAAACGTACTATAACGTTCCAAAACCTTACTAAGACGCTGGCGTACCTGCCACGCAGCTACACCACTTCTAGCTAGTTCTTCCTTTGCGGTGCCTTGCTTGTGGTGCGGAAAAGAGCTTCTTATGAAACCCATAGGCAACAGGCTCTCCTTGATTAGAGAGCATCTTGAATAAATTTGGGCCACATGGTATTCTTCATTAATTCCAAATTCCCCTTGCGACCTTATACCGTGCCCACATCCTTCCTCGCCCACTTACAATTTTCTGGGTTACATATTACAACATTTTCCACTCAGACACTTTGACTTTGCACATCAACACGTACGTCCATACCACGTCACAGATGCTCTCTACTGCATTTGTGCCTTTACCTCTATGACTACATGCTCTCGTGTCAACGATGTTGTTGTTACACAAAACATAATCTCTGTGATTTGTATAGTAAGAAGTTCTCTGACAAGGCCACCGTGTTTCTACAAAGATTTGACACAAATAATAATTAAATATCCTGTCAAAATACATTGCATTTTTCTTAAACACTAACTGCTGACAAAATTCAGTAACACATATATTTACGAAGAAATGATTGTAAACTCGAGATATCAAGTAACAGAAAAATACGTGAGGCAATAGGTTGCAGTGTTACACTGCCAATGATAACTGACTTGGTGGAGACCTTGTTGTAGAAGTGTCCATTTTTGCTTTTCCGGAAATGTTCCACCTCAGAACTCATCTCATCGTAGTTCTAGAAATGCCCGCCACGTAATAATTTCTACATAGGAGGGAAGAGGACGGAGTCAGTGACTGCCATGTTAGAAGTGTACGTGTTTGAGACAAAATTTGACAGCCCAGAGAAACAACATGTGTGACTGTCATGTGCAGATTATGCAGCTGGTCGGTTGATTAGGGGGATGGGACCAGACAGGCAAATCATCGGTCTCATCGGATTAGGGAAGGAAGTCGGCCGTGCCCTTTCAAAGGAACATTCCCGGCATTTGCCTGAAGCGATTTAATCACCGAAAACCTTAATCAGGATGGCCGGATGCCATATATATATATATATATATATATATATATATATATATGTGTGTGTGTGTGTGTGTGTGTGTGTGACACCTTACTGCGTGTAGTGAAGAGTGCTTTGTGTACGTCTCTTCCCCCATTTCCTGTTCCAGTCGTGAAAGGTTCGCGGGAAGAATGATTACTAGTAAGCCTCCATGCAGACTCGAATCTCCATAATTTGGTCATCATAGTCTTTTCACAGGAGAAGGAATATAATCTCTCGGAACTTCAGTAGTAGATCACACTGTCATTCAGAACGCTTCTCTCGCAGCATCTCCTACTGGAATTGGCTGAGCATGTCCGTGACGCTTTCGTGCTCACTAAATGAACTTCTAATGAAACGCGCTGCTCTTCTTCGGATCTTTTCTTTGTTCCCCTATCAATCCTATCTGATAGGGAACCCAGACTAACAAGCAATATCTCATACGAGCGTTTTGTAATCTACTTCTTTTGTCGATGGACTATTTTTCCTGAGGATTCTTCCAGTGAATGTCAGTCTGGTATCTTCCCTACTCGCCGTTAATTTTATGTCGACGTTCCTCTGCAAATCGCTCAATATCCATACTCCTAGATATATTATGTAAGTACGAGGTAACTGCTTCCAGTGATTGTTCTGCAATTGTGTAATCATACAGCAAAGATTCTTTGTGTATGCAATATGTTACACTTGTTTATTTTGAGGGCAACTGGCCCTTCGTGCATCAAGTGTCAGAGGCCTCCTTGTATTGCGAACTCTCTGTAATCAACAGCATCATCCCTGGAAATCCTCATGGAATTTACGACGTTATCTACTAGGTCATTTATCTTGTGTTGGCCACTGTGGGCTGTCAGCATCGACACAAACAAGGAAGGAGAGAAAATGCAACGGCTGGTCGCAGGAATCTAAAATGATTTGTACATAACACTTCCAGATTACTGTAACACTTTATTCATTTCCTGTGCCTCCTACATCAAGTACTTTTATACACTACTACTACTCGCAGGTTGAAGGCTAAATAACGTATTCGTATTACTCAACACTGATGCTCTCGATGCCTGTGACCGAAAGTGGCCGACCAGTGATGGACGGCTGGTTAAATCAGCGTCGACAGGGAGCGCTGTCTTCGTGGAGGTGTGGCGCTGCCCACTATTTCCATTGGTGCATGGGTCAGCGCCATCTTGATGCCGTTTCTCGAAGCTGCGCTGGACTGTGCGCAGTGGATGCTTTATGAGTTCACAATTTACACAGTCAGAACGCTACGACAATCGCTTAATCTTGCTCAATGCTTATTGGGTCTTCACTTACTTCGGCGTTAATAGATCCAATTGATTTCATTGCACACTTTGCTTCTTTATCTCGGGGTGATCAGTAAGCGAAAGAAATCTTTTGAATTGCCTGACACAGCTGCAACATTTCTGCTACTATCTCGGTTCAGTTTTATATATATGCGTGAGCAGTCGTGGAAACAAGTGGGCAGCAGGCTGTGTCATGTTCGTTATATCTTGCAAGGTGTTGAAAGTTGATCATTGACTGATTTTTACTTCTTCCATATCTCGTCAATCATAACTTGCTTAAGTCCTTGTCATGTGGAATGGCGGCTCAATTTTCAGCTGTTCTGCGCATCTCCATCCATTAGCTGCAGGCAGCCAATAAGAGCCTTTTCGAGTTACAACTAGACGGCAAGAATCTCTTTCCTGCAACCTGCATTGCTGCCACAATGCTGCATCATTCCTATACTTCCTGGCAACCGAATTATTCATTCAACCGTCGGTGTATCTGTAGATGCTCGAATGCGATTTAAGAAAACGTCAGATGACGGGGAAAAAAGTGAAGTGTTTCACTAGCGGACAAGAGGGACAGCACAAGTAATGGCAAGTTTGTTCGATTCTCGGCTTACCAGAGGGTGCCATGCTGAAAAACCTGAATTTTTTAAAATGTGAATTTGAAAGCGGGACTCTTACTGTTGACATCGGAAATCACAAGTACGGACTGCAGAAAAACGGTAGAGAGAACTGCAAATGAAAGTGTCAGAGCTGTAAAAAACTTAGGAAAATTTGGCTTCAGGTAGCCTGGAAAGCACAGAAATCGCAAGAAATCTGTAACGCAAATACATGGTTTTGAAAACGTTTTAAAGCGCTCAGTGTGATTGGTGGCGACCCGATATAACAAAAGGTTGTTACAATTATGCATAGAAAATTGACTTCAAAGGTAGGGCTTCGTCAATGTAAGGAATCTTGCGACATTGGTTTCAATTGTGTTAAGAAGAGAGTGTTAGTTGAAAGAAGTGGCACAGGTGCAGAACGATCCACGTCCTTTATAAAGATGTACGATAGTAGAGTACGAGTCAGCGTATTATCTTGAAGAAACATAATCAGAATTATTCCAATAACACCTGTTAGAAAGTGAGTGATGTTACTGATGGTTTTAAAGTTCCCGTAGGAATAGGTTCTCGCATAATTATTCTGAATGCTGGCTGTTCTTCTGGTTTTGTTCCTGAGATTCAACTTGTATTTAGATGTAAGAAAAAGATCAGTGACTGCCATTTTAAAATGAATGTTGTCAGTTTCATGAAGTGATTCACTGAACAATTCTTGCCATACCGTGCATCGAAGTCAGTCATTGTAATGCACCATGCTAGTTATCATTCAGCTGTCACAGAGAAAACTCCAAGTAGAAACATCAGGAAAGCGGATATTGTATCCTGGCTTAAAAATAAAATATATCCGTACAGTATAAAGCGGACTCTTGTCGAAACCTTGCAGCTCTTTAAGTAACGCAACTCAAACGAGCGACCGTACAAACCTGACTTTCTTTCGCGAGTCTGTGGTCACATAGTTTTGCGTTTACCTACATATCTCTGTCACTATAATCCCAGTACAATCCAGGGTCACAAAGACTTACCAGACTCGTATACTTGTAGTTGGTGCTGACTTCAGTTTACCCTCGACATGTTGGCGAACAACATGTTTAACCCTGCTGTTCTCTTCACTCTTACTACACAAGTCTAAAATTCTGAAAAAAACATATACTCACATTTCTTTTTCGTTCAGTTGTAAGTCGTCAACATTGTTGTTATAATACGGTATGTTGTTGATGATCATAGTGATAATAATAATAATAATAATAATAACAATAACGATATAATATACCGAACTTCACTAAATAAAATTTATTATTTTAATATTCATGTACGGTATATAAGGAACAACTGACATTTCTACCAAAAAGTCAGTCTCAACAACCATCTGTCCGTCCGCCCATATCTCTTTCTTTCCTTCTTACTCATTGTAGTCTGGGTACAACTATTTGACATGTGTTTTGCATACATGTTTATAACACTTTCCACACAACATGTTCGTTTTGCTTTCATTGCTTGAAAGACAGAACTTAGAGCATGCACGTTTCGTAGACTTTCTTACTGTTATTGATTTAGCGACACCTGCCATTCCTAGAGTGTTTTGGATTCTCCTGTCCATTCTCAAAGAATCTCCTGTTCTTGGGAAATGCTTCTTTGATGCAACGTGCTGTGCAATCAGTGACTTTCCAAGTTCCTCCAAAAATATTCACCTTCTAGCCAATTTTTTTTTCATTCCGGTAGGGTCAATCGAAGTCCACAAGATACATACATTATAAGCAGCAACATCATCAATATTGTAGAGAACTATGATGGGCAATCTCTTGGTTTTTCGTTTGCATGTATATATACCTGTTTGCTGATGGAGAGTGTATACAGCCCCTTTGGTTCAATTATGATGTAAAATATTTTTTGGCTTTTTATCAGTCCTGTCACTTACTTTCCCACTATGGTGGAGAGTGTTCATTTGTACAACATTTGCATTTCTGTTAGGAATATAATTGATCATCGTAGTGTCATTTGTGAAGTAAAAGGAAGAGCTATGAATCTCCTTGTCGATCATATTTTGTGGAAGCTCTGGCTTATTTTTACGTGTGGTTCCTAACATTGTCCGCTTCCTTTTCAGGAGCAGCTGTCTCAAATTGTCTGACATCACTTGTTACATTCTGACCTCGCAAATCCGAGGTAAGGTCAGCAACTACTCTCATTCGCTGATTTTTTTCTAGTGCTGCCCCACTCTTCTTTCCTGTATGAATTTGGGCTTTCAGTGCATGTGAAGACTTGCTATCACACAGAGCCCATATCTTCATCCCATATTTTGCCCATTTGCTTGCGGTGTACTTACGGAATGGCAGCGGCCTCTAAATGCTACCAGCTGCTCGTCAATGGTCACATTTCCCGTGGATTATACTGTCTAGGCAGGACTTCTATTCACTTCTCCCAGTTTTGCGAATTGCGGCGAGTTTATCAGTACGTCGCCTTACTCCTCTTGTGGATTTCTTATCAAATCGCAAGAGGTGTGGTGTTTTAAGGAATATTTCTAGGCAAATGTCTGCTCTAAATATGGTAGGCCCAAAATCCCTATCTCACAAACTGTTTGTAGATTCCCCATACGAGCGATAGGCACCCGCTAGGAATAGGAGTCCTAAGTATGCATGAAAAAGAGAGTCATCACTGTCTGTTCTTTGTTTACCGTAAACCTGTTGCCCCTCAATATTTGATGTCTCTGTTGTTTCATTCTGAAGTGAAATAGAAAAAATACTTCCAATGAAATTTATACATCACTTAATCAGCTGGTCGCATACCTGTTAACTCCCAGGGTACTCATGATGACGTTCAAAGCAGGTAGACGGTCGTGTTGTGCTGGTGGTTGCAACCGCTGTTCTACGTTCCCGCTGTACACTACTTTAACCCTTTGTTGCCTGACGGTACTTAAAAGTACCAGTAAGTTTTGACTCTCATTATTTTCTCGTGGTGCAGTTTCGTGATCTGTGAGCCTGTCGGTACGTAACAGTAACTCTGCTCTACTGTTTCATAGATGTTATTGTGCAATACATAGACCTCTCTGGCGGTCAGAGCTTGAAATTGTTTTTCGCGCGCTGCTGTGAAAACAGAAGATTGTATGTGCTTGTTTCCATGGTGTTGCCTGAATTTGTGCGCAATTTATCGAAACTTCCGTTGAGTTTTCCATTGTACGTACTTACCTTCTTTGTTTTTTTATAATAGTTTGAAGCATTACGTTACAAGTGAATGAGATAAAGTGGAAAATATAAGACGGACTTATGAGTACCGTCAGGTTGTGCGAACACTTTATTGTAGCAACAATGCGTTACCTCTCACTAGTTGTTCTGTCCACTTTTTCTCACACAGAAATCCGTAAATACATTTGCCTGTTGAACAATTAGAACAAACAGGAAAGGTTTGCCAGGGAATTTACCTAAAGAATAATGTCTAAATCAAATCACAGAGAGTCATCTTTAGACCTAACAGTTTTTCAATGGAAGGAAAATAAAGTAGTGTATTTTGCGTCAAATTTCCATGGCACTGAACAGAGCGTAGTGAAAAGAAAACAGAAAGATGGAACTAGTATGACTATACCATGTCCAGTTATTGTATGTGATTACAATAAAAACATGGGTGGTGTGGATCATGCAGACAGATTACGTTCAACTTATGGTCTTGACAAGCGATCAAAGAAATGATGGCACCGTCTCTTCTTGGGAGCAATAGAAATTGCTTTTGTCAATGCTTACGTCATTTTCAGAGATCTACATGGGGCACTGCCACTGCTGGAATTCAGGCGTGGTGTGGCACTAGGGCTAATGAATGAACAACAAGTGCCAAATCTCAAAAAGAGAAACTCTGGTAAAGATGAAATAACTCTCCCAAAGAGAAGGAAGGATAGCTTTTCTGTTCGGAAGGATGTACGTCTTGGCAACCGAGGGAACCATTTTGTAGTGTTCAGTTGTAAAAGAGGACGATGCGAAATGTGTGCGAAAAATAAAATTCAGTCGAGACCACATTCTCAATGTAGTACATGTAAAGTGTATTTGTGCTGCAATGAGAAAAAGAACTGTTTCCTACAATTTCATGAGGTATCACTAAATATGTGATATGTATATACTGTCAAAAATGTATAGCCTAGTTACTATGTATTGTGAAGTTGCTCTAGAATAAATTTATGCGAAATTTAAAAAAAATTCAGAAATATCATATTTCTGTTAATTAATTTTCTAATGTAAAAATATTTAATATTTACGTGGCATAAAGTACAAGTTATAAAAATTGGAGCATTTTTCTGCGCATGTTGTGATTCTGTCCATGGAGTCTGACGGTACTTCTGAGTACCAGGAGAGAAAAAAGTTGTGAAAAATAAAATAAAATTTTACAAAAAATCCTACCATCATTTGAGGCCACAATAGCATAAATTCTGCAAAGAAAATATTAAAAAGTAAATTTTATCTTATGTCAGGAAACAAAGGGTTAAAAGGGCTCTGGACTGTCATCAATTCCGTCAGAACACTAGCTTTTCGATGCGTTACTGACGTGATTTCGTTCTCTGAAAGTGATCCTTCATCTGTTGAGCTATTTACAAATTCTTTCAACTTAGCGCCAGTCCGTGGTGTAACTACCAAGATGTCACAATTCAGACTGATCACAGACAGTATAGAACACAAACTGACCAGAAACGATGGATAATTCGAAAGTCGTAATGACAAGTCCGTTGTTGTAAACTCAGCACCTTTGTTGACTCGTTGAATGTTGAGTTTTAGTATGAACAATGAAAGTCATTCCTGCTATAAAATATGAAACAACTAGAAAGTATTTGACTTAAGACTAATGATAATAATGTCGGGTCACATTGACCCGAATATTATGTATGTAACTCTTAAGGTTTATGAGACGATGACTTAAAATATTTTAAAACTTTTTTTTAAAACTTTTTTTTTTTTGCATTTTCAGACAAAGTCACCAAATTTCATAAGGTTAATTTGATATTTAATTAATAAGAAACGAAATTTATAACCATGTTGAGTCATACAGACCCGAAAAGAACATCCGGGGTAAATCCGAAGCTACGCGTAATACATCACCCGAAATTCCGCTAAACGTATTCTTTGATAATTATTTCGAGGAATTAACTCATGAGCCCACTCGAATAGTAAACTGTTTACAAAATACACTTGCTCTTCTAGAAACAAGTAATCTCGAGCTCATTACGAGCATCAAAACGAATACAGGGATTAGTTAACACTAGATTGTCGTAGCGAGATTGAATACCATAACCCTCAAATTCCCCAAAAATAAACGAAAAATATATCTAATCAAAATAAGCATATCAAAATTCACTTGACGCTTTCCTGAGGAACAGTCTCCAATCCTTCCAAATTAAGAATGTAAGTGTAGACCACATGCGGCTACGATTCAAAGAAATAGTTGTAGCCTCCCCACACAAATTTTAAAGGAAAATATTTAATAAAAATGGGAACCAAGTGTAACCTCCCGCAATGAAATTTACTGACAAAGGCAACAAAAATGTGAAATTCGCAATCTGACTCTGCTGTAAGCTCCCGCAAAAATAATGAAAAACAATTCAGTACTAATGAAATCTCAGTGATAATGATAATTCAATTAAACCGAAATATCGTTCTTTGGCCCTGTGCAAATCAGAATTAAATTCTTACCTCATTGTAACTGCTAGTCAAATTTCTGCTCTTATTCTTGCGCACAGCTTGGAGGAACTGCATTGCAAATAATAACATTCCTTTTTTTTGTAATTTAACTGAAACTTTTCTTTAAGGGAAGTGGAACGAAATCGTTAATTCAATTAAATAAATTTTTTTGTAAAATTGCTTTTGAAATCAAAAGTATTATTGGGGCACTTGTTGGAAATTAATTACAATCAATAAACTTTACATTATCTGATGATTACCTTAATCAACAATATACCTCATTCAGCATCTTGACCAGTGCTGCCGACAGACTACATCACACAACCGCACTGGGCTGCTACTACTGACCGACCGCTCTGCATGACGACTACTACAGAACTGCTCGCAACACTCGCGCGGTCAAGCGCAGACTAACCACGAAAATAGGCTCTCTGGTCAAAGATTTTAACGTGCCTCACCATCGCTGCTATGTTACATACGTGTTTCATAGTATCGAGAGCCACGAAGAGATTTAATCAAATAAATTAACAGAGGACGGAGCTGATCCCCCGTGGTACACAAAATAGGTCGGAACACTGTTGCAGAAACAACACAAAACGCATGCTAAATTTAAGCGAGTGCTAAATCGTTAACGAATGTGATATTTTACGGCAAGACGAAATTTAGCGCAGACTGCAATGCGACATGCTTATAATGGTTCCCACGACGGAACTTTGTCTCGGAACCTGGCAGAAAATTCAATGAGATTCTGGTCGCATGTAAAGTAAGCTAGCGGCAAGACACAATCAGTGCCTTCTTTGCTCGGTATCGGTGGAAATACTTTCGATGACAGTGTTGCTAAAGCAGAGTTATTAAACATAGCCGTCTGAAATTACTTTGCCAAAGTTGACGAAGTAAACATTTCAGAAATCTAATCAAGAACAGCTGCCAAAATGAGTTACTTAGAGGAAGATGTCCTCGGTGTAGTGAAGCAACTTATATCACTTAAAAAAAGCATGTCTTCCGGCCCAGACTGTAAGGCAGTTAGGTTTCTTTTAGAATACACTGAAGCGATAGCCCCATACTTAAAAATCATGTGCAACCGCCTGCTCAAAGAAAGACCCTAACACAAACACTGGGAAGTTGCACAGGTCACACAAATACTCAAGAAAGGCAGTAGGAATAATCCACTAAATTAAAGGCCCATATAATTTACGTCGATATGCAGCAAGATTTAGGAACATGTACTGGGCTGGAACATTATGAATTACCTCGAAGAGAACGGTCTATTGACACACTGTCACCGGCATTTGTGGCCGAGCGGTTCTAGGCGCTTCAGCCCGGAACCGTGCTGCTGCCACGGTCGCAGGTTCGAATCCTGCCTCGGGCAAGGATGTGTGTGATGTCTTTAGGTTAGTTACGTTTAAGTAGTTCTAAGTCTAGGAGACTGATGACCTCAGATGTTAAGTCCCATAGTGCTTAGAGCCATTTTTTGACACACTGTCAACACTGATTTAGAAAACATAATTCTTGTGCAACAAATCTAGCTCTTTACTCACACGAAGTGTTAAGTGTTGCCGACAAGGGATATCAAATCGATACTGCGTTTCCAACTTTCCGACACCATACCTCACAAGTGGATTGTAAACACATTGCGTGCTTATAGAATATCATCTCAGTTATGCGACTGGGTTCATGATTTCCTGCCAGCGAGGTCACAGTTTGCAGTAACAGGAGGAAATTCCTTGAGTGAAACAGAAGTGATTTCTGGCGTGCCCCCAGGTAATCTTACAGAAACTCTGCTGTTCCTTATCTGCATAAACGATTCGGGAGACAATCTGAGCAGCCATCTTAGGATATTTATGCTATCATTTATCGTCTAGTGAAGTCATCAGAAGATCAACACCAATTGTGAAATGATTCGCAGGCCGGAGTGGCCGTGCGGTTCTGGGCGCTACAGTCTGGAGCCGAGCGACCGCTACGGTCGCAGGTTCGAATCCTGCCTCGAGCATGGATGTGTGTGATGTCCTTAGGTTGGTTCTAAGTTCTAGGCGACTGATGACCTCAGAAGTTAAGTCACATAGTGCTCAGAGCCATTTGAACCATTTGTGAAATGATTTAGATTAGATACCTGTATGGAGCTAAAATTGGCAATTGACTCTAAATAATGAAAAGTGTGATGTCATCCACATGAGTGTCGAAAGGAATCCGTTAAACTTCGGTTGCACGATAAATCAAACAAATCTGAAGCCCACAAATTTAGTTAAATACCTACGAATTACAGTTACGAACAACGTAAATTTGAAAGTACTCTTAAAAAATATTGTGGGGAAGGCGAGCCGAAGACTCCGTTTTGTTGGCAGAACACTTAGAAGATGCAACTGATCTACTAAAGAATCTGCCTACTTTTGGAGTACTGCTGCGCGGTGTGGGATCCTTACCAGATAGGTTAACGGAGTTAATCGAGAAAGTTCAAAGAAGTACGTCTCGTGTTTTCGAGAAATATGGGGGAGAGTGCCACGGACATGATACAGGTTTGCGATAGACAGCATTAAAAAAAGGCTTTTCTCGTTGCGACAGTACCTTCTGATGAAATTTGAACCACCAACTTTCTCCTCTTAATACGAAAATGTTTTGTTGACATCGACGTAAACAAGGAGAAAAGGCCGTCATAACAAAATAAGAGATATCATAGTTCACACGGAAAAAGATAGGAACTAGTTTTTTCAGCGCAGTGTTCGAGAGATGAATAATAGAGAATTATTTTGAAGATGGTTCGATAAACACTCTGCCAGCTACATAAGTGTGATTTGCAGAATATCCATGTAGACGTAGATGTAGATGTAATTCATTTACTGCGATATCAAGGAAATTAAATTAAAAGGCTCTCTTAGACTTCTTAAAACTTCCATTAATTTGAGTGGTTGAGACTCAAAATTTGTCGATTCCATTTTAACTTATCGATCAGTTAACTATTTAATTATCGTCTGTTTCCATGTACCTTAGATGTTACCGTTTCTATTTCAACTGGAATAAAGGAAAGGATCTGGTTCCACGTTCTGTGCTTTATAAAGGGGAATTTCTATGAATCCATAAATTCATACGGATAATCTGATAAGTGACAAGTATTCTCGAGTGTAAAATATTTAATATTTTGTAGAGAGAAGTATGCTGAACTTGGCATTAGTTAAGGTTATTGAGGACATTGAGTGTAATATGTAAGTGCCAGTTGTTTTGAATTCTGTATATTCACCCCCGGCGACAAAATGTTGAAATACCTCGACTATGTATACTTGTGTAGTCATCACAGAAGTACAACAGCCATAGTAAAACATAAATTGTAATGTATTATAGAGCCATTCTCGTTAAAACTATGCCAAATGCATTTGCATCACTCACGTCATCGACAGCGCGCTGCATTTCATCGGTAATATGCATTTTTCCTGTTTTGTGGAAGACAATTACAGCAACCCTAGTAATTACCTGTTTTTCAGACACAACTGTAGTAATCTGATTCCGGCAGTGTGCAATATTGGGCAGCTTAAGGGATAAATGACAGTCTGATGGACGAGGCACAATTGAGGACAACGTGTAGTTATGACGTCAATTTGTTGAGCCAAAATAATCAGAAAACGACTCATTTAGCTTATTACAATATTGTTGTTGTTGTTGTTGTTGTCCTCAGTCCTGAGACTGGTTTGATGCAGCTCTCCATGCTACTCTATCCTGTGCAAGCTTCTTCATCTCCCAGTACTTACTGCAACCTACATCCTTCTGAATCTGCTTAGTGTATTCATCACTCGGTCTCCCTCTACGATTTTTACCCTCCACGCTGCCCTCCAATGCTAAATTTGTGATCCCTTGATGCCTCAGAACATTTCCTACCAACCGGTCCCTTCTTCTTGTCAAATTGTGCCACAAACTCCTCTTCTCCCCAATTCTATTCAATACCTCCTCATTAGTTATGTGATCTACACATCTAATCTTCAGCATTCTTCTGTAACACCACATTTCGAAAGCTTCTATTCTCTTTTTGTCCAAACTATTTATCGTCCATGTTTCACTTCCATACATGGCTACACTCCATACAAATACTTTCAGAAACGACTTCCTGACACTTAAATCTATACTCGATGTTAACAAATTTCTCTTTTTCAGAAACGCTTTCCTTGCCATTGCCAGTCTACATTTTATATCCTCTCTACTTCGACCATCATCAGTTATTTTGCTCCCCAAATAGCAAAACTCTTTTACTACTTTAAGTGTCTCATTTCCCAATCTAATTCCCTCAGCATCACCCGACTTAATCCGACTACATTCCATTATCCTCGTTTTGCTTTTGTTGATGTTCACCTTATATCCTCATTTCAAGACACTGTCCATTCCGTTCAACTGCTCTTCCAAGTCCTTTGCTGTCTCTGACAGAATTACAATGTCATCGGCGAACCTCAACGTTTCTATTTCTTCTCCATGGACTTAAATACCTACTCCGATTTTTCTTTTGTTTCCTTCACTGCTTGCTCAATATACCGATTGAATAACATCGGGGACAGGCTACAACCCTGTCTCACTCCCTTCCCAATCGCTGCTTCCCTTTCATGTCCCTCGACTCTTATAACTGTCATCTGGTTTCTGTACAAATTGTAAATAGCCTTTCGCTCCCTGTATTTTACCCCTGCCACCTTTAGAATTTGAAAGAATGCTAGGAATGTAGGTTTCCCTTTCCTTAATCTAGCTTCTAAGATAAGTCGTAGGGTCAGTATTGCCTCACGTGTTCCAACATTTCTGCGGAATCCAAACTGATCTTCGCCGAGATCAGCTTCTACCAGTTATTCCATTCGTCTGTAAAGAATTCGCGTTAGTATTTTGCAGCTGTGACTTATTAAACTGATAGTTCGCTAATTTTCACATCTGTCAACACCTGCTTTCTTTGGGATTCGAATTATTATATTCTTCTCGAAGTCTGAGGGTATTTCGCCTGTCTCATACATCTTGCTCACCAGATGGTAGAGTTTTGTCAGGACTGGCTCTCCCAAGGCCATCAGTAGTTCTAATGGAATGTTGTCTACTCCCGGGGCCTTGTTTCGACTCAGGTCTTTCAGTGCTCTGTCAAACTCTTCACGCAGTATCGTATCTCCCATTTCATCTTCATCTACATCCTCTTCCATTTCCAAAATATTGTCCTCAAGTACATCGCCCTTGTATAGACCGTCTATATACTCCTTCCACCTTTCCGCTTTCCCCTCTTTGCTTAGAACTGGGTTTCCATCTGAGCTCTTGATATTCATACAAGTGGCTCTCTTTTCTCCAAAGGCCTCTTTAATTTTCCTGTAGGCAGTACCTATCCGACCCCTAGTGAGATAAGCCTCTACATCCTTACATTTGTCCTCTAGCCATGCCTGCTTAGCCACTTTGCACTTCCTGTCGATCTCATTTTTGAGACGTTTGTATTCCCTTTTCCCTGCCTCATTCATCATCATCATCATCATCATCATCATCATCATTTAAGACTGATTATGCGTTTCAGCGTTCAGTCTGGAGCATAGCCCCCGTTATACAGTTCCTCCATGATCCCCTATTCAGTGCTAACTTTGGTGCCTCTTCTGATGTTAAACCTATTACTTCAAAATTATTCTTAACCGAATCCAGGTACCTTCTCCTCGGTCTGCCCCGACTCCTCCTACCCTCTACTGCTGAATACATGAGTCTCTTGGGTAACCTTGCTTCTCCCATGCGTGTAACAAGACCCCACCATCTAAGCCTGTTCGCCCTGAGTGCTACATCTATAGAGTTCATTCCCAGTTTTTCTTTGATTTCCTCATTGTGGACACCCTCCTGCCATTGTTCCCATCTACTAGTACCTGCAATCATCCTAGCTACTTTCATATCCGTAACCTCAACCTTGTTGATAAGGTAGCCTGAATCCACCCAGCTTTCTCTCCCATACAACAAAGTTGGTCGAAAGATTGAACGGTGCACAGATAACTTAGTCTTGGTACTGACTTCCTTCTTGCAGAAGAGAGTAGATCGTAGCTGAGCGCTCACTGCATTAGCTTTGCTACACCTCGCTTCCAGTTCTTTCACTATGTTGCCATCCTGTGAGAATATGCATCCTAAGTACTTGAAACCGTCCACCTGCTCTAACTTTGTTCCTCCTATTTGGCACTCAATCCGTTTATATTTCTTTCCCACTGACATTACTTTCGTTTTGGAGATGCTAATCGTCATACCATAGTCCTTACATTTCTGATCTAGCTCTGAAATATTACTTTGTAAACTTTCAATCGAATCTGCCATCACAACTAAGTCATCCGCATATGCAAGACTGCTTATTTTGTGTTCACATATCTTAATCTCACCCAGCCAGTCTATTCTTTTCAACATATGATCCATAAATAATATGAACAACAGTGGAGACAGGTTGCAGCCTTGTCTTACCCCTGAAACTACTCTGAACCATGAACTCAATTTACCGTCAACTCTAACTGCTGCCTGACTATCCATGTAAAGACCTTTAATTGCTTGCAAAAGTTTGCCTCCTATTCCATAATCTTGTAGAACAGACAATAACTTCCTCCTAGGAACCCGGTCATACGCCTTTTCTAGATCTGCCTCATTTACTGCATTTCTATTACAATATTAATTAAATATAAATACCGATGTTACTTCGTATAGGGGACACAGAATGTAGATTGCTTTTAAATATAATAACTGAAACTGCCAGCAATCTGAATACATCATGCCAGTCTTTGACCTTGAGGAATACACACTCCTTCATGTAACTTCACAAGGCTTTCTTTAACAGCACAATGTCTAATTACATGTGCCGATGAAAATATAGGCCCACTTCACTAGCCTGCTCGTTACGCTGAAATACCGCCCTAACAACTTTTGTGGATTATGGTTATCTAGTAGATTGTTCGTTGAGGTCTTTTAAAAACTATTGTGGATGTGCTATGGATTCCTGTAGAGAATGCCTGGAGGTCTGGCTGCCACGTTCAGATTTCCGCGGATTTATCACGGTTTTCAAGGCTTGTGGGGACGTCCTGGGGGTTGGGGTTATACAACTGGCCGGAATAAACTTGGAGGCCTTTTTTTGCGGCTGAAGAAATTGGTCTGACAGCAAATAAACAGATTTTTATAAATCTTATTTAAAATTCACTTCGTTAGCTTTAAACCAGGGTCTAGTGACAAGAACGCTTTTACGCTCTCCTACGCATACAGTTCAATTTATATTTATTCAGAACAATGGGAAGCCGTTGACAGTTGGCAGTCCCATGCATCTGTCGCCGTGTCGTCCGCTACACTGATGGCGCACATGAGAAACGTTTCACATCATACATCCATGCCGAAAACATGATTTCCCGATATTGCAAAAAATGGTTCAAATGGCTCTGAACACTATGGGACTCACCTGCTAACGTCATTAGTCCCCTAGAACTTAGAACTAGTTAAACCTAACTAACCTAAGGACATCACAAACATCCATGTCCGAGGCAGGATTCGAACCTGCGACCGTAGCGG
This sequence comes from Schistocerca cancellata, assembly GCF_023864275.1. Taxonomy (NCBI): domain Eukaryota; kingdom Metazoa; phylum Arthropoda; class Insecta; order Orthoptera; family Acrididae; genus Schistocerca; species Schistocerca cancellata. Next base: position 214,539,453 of record NC_064632.1, on the reverse strand, counting down.
TCTCGCGGTTCCAGGCTGCAGTGCCTTTAACCGCACGGCCACTTCGGCCGGCCCCGATATTGCAGTACATCGACCTAGGTAAGTTTGTATCGTTTGTATTAATTAAACCTTTCTAATGTCATGGTTTCATTTTTATCGTAGCTGCTGATCGGTACAAGGCTCACATACTTGCGTTGTCTGCACTGAAAGACAAACGAGAGAACATTCCCCCTTCGTGCCCGCAGGACCCAGAACATCGGGCGAACAGAAAGGATGTATCCGGGGGAATAATCCGATTTGATCAAAATGTCCTGGGTTTTCCTTGTCGGGGATCAGCAAATTTAAGTGATGATATGAACACCTAGCTGTAACATTCACAAGAATGTATTCACAATATTTTAATATTTCCATGTAACGACATTTCGGAATAATGACTGTATTACTTGGGGGGCTACATAATATAATGTAATCTCAACACCAAACATCTTGTAAGATAAAGGTGTCATCAAAGCATCGGTTGGTCTGAACATCGAAGTCCTTTACTAGATATGACTGTAGCTATTTGAAATGATATTGCAGGTTGGTCACATTAGCGTCGTGCTTCAAAATTTTATTTTTGTGGGTCCACAGTCTCAACGTCTTTTGAGAATGAAAACATGTTCCAAGTAGGTTGCACTCCTTTCATTATGTGTGTAGTCGGCCAGTTTCAAATATGGATCATTTTCAAGCACTTATGTTAAGCTTCCACCTACATTTTATATCGTATTTCCTTACGGAAACGTAGCAGCTGTACAGAACTCTTCAAACAAATCCAAGCATTTGTCTATACATCATTCAGATTTACGGTATACATAATTACACGAGTATGTCCTATCTCGGGTAAGTGCTTTACTTTAAATTAACATGTCGTTCAACAACAAGGGAAACATGAAACTAAAATTCTAATTTGTGGTAAATTCTTATTGGACCAAACTGCTGATGTCATCGGTCCCTAAGCTTACACACTACTTAATCTAACTAAAGTAACATACGCTAAGGACAACACACACACCCATGCCCTGAGGGAGGATTCGAAACTCCGACAGGAGGGGGGAGAGGGGGGGGGGGGGGGAGAGCCACGCTAACTGTAGCAAGGCACCTCGGAAAAGATGAATTTAGATACATTTACTGCATAATTTCTTCAGAGTGCACAAATTTCTTATCTCGTTGAAATACGTGTTCTTGTTTTTGTTTTCTAAAAGCGAACAAGAGAACGATACAAGAATTCGACATGATCTGGTAGTAAGAATAGAACCTAAGCCAAAGGCTGGGTAATCTTGTGCGCTATTCATCTACGCTACGCTAACAACCGAAACTAATTGTCTTTGACGGGCAGCTTCAATTTGCAAGAGCAACTGCTGATTGACTTCGGTGCTAACAAATTCGGAAAATGCGCAACGTATGGACTTTTTTTATTGTTATTTCACAGCACAATCTACCCTTTAACACCTTTACGAGCTTTTCAGGCTGTTTCTGACAACCCTGTATACAGCAAAAATGTGTAGAACCTGTACAAGAACGGAAGATGGAAGAGACAAATATTCAGCGTATGTTTGACTCTTGAGAGTGTACTGTAAATACCGAATACTCTTAAGCTAAAGACAATCGAAAAATTACAGCTAATTGCCTGCGGGAATGCTCTTTAAAAAATTTAGAAGACCTGTATGTGCTGTTCGGTCTGTAGAGCAACTGGCAGGAAGTCGAACATGTCAGCAAAACGAAACACGTAATACATATTTACACAACAGCTGATACTGTGATGTTGCTTATGCAAGTCGTAAATCAAACTGCCTTGAAAGATGTGAAAAAATTAAATATTTTATACATCTTTTTTATCACACATTAATAAATACACTTACTCCAAACATTTAAATGTAGACATATTAAAGCGTGTAAGAAATGGTAACCAAGCAGGGTCAAAATAGCAACACTTTAAAAAGTGTACTTACACAGATTACTTTACTGCACTGAAGACGTCAGATCTTACACAGCATTTATTTTTTGTGTTACAGTTAGTAACTCAAGTAATTTAGTTGATTTTGCTAAAAGATTCACTAGCGAAACAGACTGGAGAAGTTGGTGACCTATCAGACCTCTAGGTCTTTCTTAAACTGTAGTTCATTAGCACTTTAGCGTTTGATGGATGCTGATAACTTATTGAAATTTGATTTTTGTACCCGCTTCTGCATACTGTCTTAAAAGATGGTTTTTCCGTCTTGTAACATTTAAAGGAATGAACAAATAAAATGTTCCATCTGCAGAGCACTCTACAATAATTTGCAGACCATTTCTCCATGTATGTCCAACATGACATAAATAAAAGGATCAGCAACTAGTGTCGAATTCTCAGTTTCCATTTTCTGTCACAGTTGCGTCCACATTAGAATTTAATGGGTAGTATTTAGAAACTTAGTGTTCATTTAAAACTGTTATATATTATCATAATACATAATTAGAGTCAAAACGTGAAATAAGGACCATTAAAAATCTTATGAGCTCTGTCTGTACGATATTACAGTTCAGGTCGCTTTTACAATCAAAAACTTACCAGAACTTTAATAATGTGAAACGTCATAAAGTTATTTAAGAGATCGGTAATGTTATGAATACATTTGTGCCTTTCGTAAACAACGGTTTTAATTTAAATACAGTAGTTCTGTAAGGATTATTAAAAAATTTGATAGAGCAATTAAAAAATTGGGATCGATATATGCACTTATATAAAATCTGACTTTAATTGTTGTTAAGTACCCAAACCCCAAAGCGTAAATTGTTGTTTATGTTTTAATTAGTATGTTCAGCAGTTAGTGTAAAAGACTACGCAAGTGTCCTTCGAGAATTGTTAGAGGAGATAAGGACACTGTTCAATGGCGGCAGCGGGCGCGACTACACAGTGTAAACAAGTATTCCTGCCCACATACCTTCGCCAGGTGGGTGAGTGCACCAAGAATCCATAAAGCTAAGTACACACATCAGAAAACGTTTTCCGTCACCTCAGTTTCGAGAGTTCCGGAACCCGTACAGAAAACTAGAACAGAGATCAACATAAAAATCATTTCCGCCCTTTTTATTGCTCATGAAAACCACACATTGCATGTTGTGCCACCATACAGCGAGACCTACAGAGGTAGTATTCCTGCTTGCTGTACACACCGGTACGTCTAATACCCAGTAGCACGTCGTCTTGCGTTGCTGCATGCCTGTATTCGTCGTGGCATACTATCCACAAGTTTATCAAGCCACTGTTGGTCCAGGTTGTCGCACTCCTCAACGGCGATTCGGCGTGAGTGCTTAGAGTGATTGGTGTCTCACGTAGTCCATAAATAGCCCTTTTCAACCAATCCCAAGCATGTACGATAGGGTTCTTGTCTGGAGAACATGCTGGGCACTCTAGTCGAGCGATGTCGTTATCCTGTAGGAAATCATCCACAAAATGTGCACGATGGGGGCCCGAGTTGTAAATGAAGAAGAATGCCTCGCCAATATGCTGCTGATATGGTTGCACTATTGGTCGGAGGATGGCATTAGTGTATCGTACAACCGTTACGGCGCCTTCCATGACCACCAGGGGCGTACGTCTACCTCACATAATGCCACCCGAAACAGCAAGGAATCTCCAGGTTGCTGCACTCTCTGGACAGTGTCTCTAAGGCGTTCAGCCCGACCGGGCTCCTTCAAACACGTCTCCGATGATTGTCTGGTTGAATGCATATGCGACACTCAGCGCTGAAGATAACGTGATACCAATCCTGAGCGGTCCATTCGGCATGTTGTTGGGCCTCTGTACCGTGCTGCATGGTGTCATGGTTGCAAAGATGGACTTCGCCATGGACGTCGGGACTGAAGTTACGAATCACGCAGCCTCTTGTGCAGTTATTCAACATATGGCGTTGCTGTCACGTTTTCTCCGAGCCATAATCCGTAGGTAACGGTCATCCACTACAGTAGTAGCCCTTGGGCGGCCTGAGCGAGGAATGTTGTCGACGGTTCCTGTCTCTCTGTATCTCATCCATATCCGAACAACATCGCTTTGATTCGCTCCTGAGACGCCCGCACACTTCCTTTGTTGAGAGCCCTTCCTGGCACAATAACAATGCGGACGCGATCGAACCGCGGTACTGACCGTCTAGGCGTGGTTGAAGTACAGACAACACGAGCAGTGTACCTCCTTCCTGGTGGAATGACTTGAACTGATCGGCTGTCGGACACCCTCCATCTAATAGGCAATTCTCATGCATGGTTGTTTACATATTTGGCTGGTTTAGTTACATCTCTGAACAGTCAAAGGGACTATGTATATGATACAATATCCACAGTCAACGTCTAATATACACGCAACATTTTGTTGTGTGTATATGGACTGTATAAATGGGAAAGTAGATGAAATGATTACTTTGACGAAGAGAATTCTATGGCATTTCATCGTAAAAGATCGTGTCAGCAGAGAGGGAAGAAAACACGATGTCAAGACAGGATTAAAATTGATTACGGAGACTCATGAATATATCAGTACTGCAAGTTACTTACGTTCTCCTACCCATTACCTCCACGAAGCTGCCTCAGTACTCCACAGTTATATGAATGGATCCTTAGTTGCATATAAAAATTAACTCCTTATATTACTGTTACTGTTCACCTACAGATTCAAAAGATCTATGTCACTTTGAGCCCTCTACTAAAATAGTACATTTTGTCTTCTGCTTTCTGACACATCCACATGTTATTCAAACATCATTCATAGAGTTCTACAGTATCATATACATGGACCTCTACAGTGCCATATTAATTGCTATAAATCCACCTGATGATGGGGGTATATTATTCTAAACGCACAGTGGCAAATTTAATAAATGTGTCTGTTGACAGTAGTTTCTGTAGTGGGATACCAACAGAAGTACAAGGATAGCGTAACAATAGGGACAAGAAAGGAGGCATGAAGGGCGCCAACAGAAAAACAATCATCCATTTATTGTCCCATTACACACGCACATCATGATATATGAGACATTATGACAAACAGTGTGCATAATGAAGGCCGCACATTTTTTCCAATGTAAGAAATTAAAATAATAGGAGCATAAAATTAACTAAAGTGCCTGAAGGAAATGTTTATGAGAAGAACACGACGGGGCCGCAAGGGAGGAGGCAACACAATACTTAACTCTGGTGCACCAAAACAAACAACGGACACCAGGCCGCGCCAACAACGGACACGTAAGGCACGCAACTACTCTCTCCGTTGCGGCTCCACGTGTTCCACCCAAGTAATAGCTACCTGAAACATTTTAAAACTTTGAACAGTACACCAGTGATCAACAAATTATAAAAAAATAATAACATGACATAAAAATACAATAATTTAAGAAAATCATATCATGTGAGTATGAGCTTAAGGCCTTTCGGTAATTAATAGATTACGAAAGGTATAGAGGCATGTGCCACTACTCAATCTAGCGTAATTACACTACTCAAATTTTCAGTACCCAAGTTGCAATTATGCAACAAGAATTAAATCATTTAAGTGATATGTTACCTTAAAATAATAATAAAATTATTTCATACAAGGAAAACCAAGAATGGACCGATCAGTACTCCTCAGTGAAGCAGTTCACACAAACGGTACTCTACGGCTCCGAGAACACAGCCCCATACAAAATGCAACATAACCACAGCGACCCGGCGTACTACCAGAACCACCAGGCATTAAACCAAAATCGTACTAAGCCAAAACAAGGACCGGCCTTTAAAATAACGAGACCTAGCCCTGGCCGGACAACAGACCAAATCCCGGGAAATCCATAAGAACTTCAGGCAACTTAATACCAAAACAACAATTTATGAACAATATGCAAAACACAAGACCTATCAGTCCAAAGGCTTCCGTTTAGTCGCGAAGGTGGCTCCGGCCCACCTGCTGAGGTGCCAAGCGTCGTACGGCGTGCCGAATCAAGCTTAGCCTTCGTTAACGACAAGCGGAAGCACCACAAGACAAAAACTCCAATCTAACTGCGCAAGGCAAACTCTAAGGTGTGCCACTCGAAGACTATGCACTCGAAGATCAAACAAAGCACCCAGACTAACGTGCCGCTGAACGACGCACTTCCATCACCAACGTCTAGTAGAGTACAGAGAGCAGCGTACCCCATCGATATGCATCCATGGGACGGTAAACGAGGGTAGCAATCTCAGCGACGGAGAGACAGGAGGACGAAATGACATCCCAACTCACATAGAAGGTATTTCAAACTCAGGCTCACAAACTACAACAGGCGAGATTTTGCTCCCCTTGCGAATCAAGTTAAACGGCACACCACGCCGCTGTCCACACTATTAACCGTAAAATCACGGTCCGGTCTTCCCATCGGGCCCCACTCGGCGTCCACACGCAAACAACCCCAGCCGAGCAAGCCACCTCATTCATCCTCACACGCCTCCAGCTAAGCTCCGCCCAGCGATCACACACGGAAACAACCGCCTAATGCCAAAGCACCATCTGAGTGAAAACTCAGCACTAAGATCGATACGGACATGGAAATAAGCGAGCACCGTAACAGTTTCTTATTTCAGTTGATATTCACAAGAGTTACAGTCGAGCTTAACCTAAATTGTTCACGTTAGAAGTTATTAGGATGTGAAAAGAGATCACAGAAATTGTGAAACACAAACCAACTTCAACAGAAAAGCAGAATCGTTCAAATTAGACACGTTGTGGGCCGATGAGCCGTTACGTGTAAGTACTTACTTTTTTTTTTTTGGTTGGGTTTAAGGGCGCTCAAATGCTGAGGTCATTAGCGCCCAGTCACTGTTGTTAGAGCACATGGAATCTGGTAAAACTCAAGGGGATGGAGGGGACACCAGAAGGACCCGACAAAGATGCAGACAAAATAAGTAAAAAGATTAAATGTCTTTGGACAAGCCGGTTAAAGTTATAAAACGCAGAATACGAGCAGCTGCTCGAGCGTCATCAGCTAAAACATCCGGTAAAGTAGATGGCAGGGACAGGACAACACGAAATTGACTAAAACGGGGACACGACAATAAAACATGGCGCACTGTTAATGCCTGACCACAAGGGCACTGCGGGGCTGGGTCACCGGAGAGCAGGTAGCGGTGGCTAAGCCGGCAATGCCCAATCCGCAACCTGGTCAGAAGGACCTCCTCGCGCCGAGATGGTCGGGAGGATGTTGTCCAAGCAGTTGGTAGCGGTTTTACTGCCCGGAGCTTGTTTCCTTGGAGGGATGACCAAGCATCCCACCACAACGACACAAGCCTCTTACAGACATCCCCACGAACGTCGGATGACGGGACACAATGGGAGGCTGGCCGAGGCAGGAGGACTGCAGCCTTGGCTGCAGCATCCGCAGCCTCATTCCCAGGCACTCCCACATGTCCGGGAACCCACAGAAAGCTGACAGAACCACCGTTATCAGCGAAAGAATGGAGGGACTGCTGTATCCGTTGAATCAAGGGATGGACCGGATAGGGAGCTCCAAGGCTCTGAAGAGCACTGAGTGAGTCAGAGCAGAGTACATATGATGAATGGTGGTGGCGGCGGGCATACTGAACGGCCTGATGGAGAGCAAAAAGCTCGGCCGTAAAGCTGGAACATTGGTCGAGGAGCCGGTATTTAAATGTGGCTGCCCCGACGACAAAGGCACAGCCGACACCATCGTCAGTTTTGGAGCCATCGGTGTAAATAAAGGTGTGACCGGCAAGTCGAGCACGAAGTTCGGCAAACCGTGAGCAATACATTGCAGCCGGAGTACCATCCTTCGGGAGTGAGCTGAGGTCGGGATAAATATGAACCGGAGCCTGGAGCCAAGGTGGTGTCGGGCTCTCACCCTCTCTGAAGGTGGTAGGGAGGGCAAAATCCAATTGTCGAAGCAGGCGACGGAAGCGGACTCCGGGGGGCAGCAGGGCAGACACATACAACCCGTACTGACGGTCGAGAGAATCGGCGAAGAAGGACTTTTAAGAGGGGTGGTCGGGCATAGACGACAGCCGGCAGGCATTCCGACACAGCAGTACGTCGCGCCGGTAGGTCAACGGTAACTCGGCAGCTTCAGCATAAAGACTCTCGACAGGACTAGTGTAGAAGGCTCCGGTCGCAAGACGTATCCCCCGATGGTGGATGGAGTTAAGCCGGCGTAAGAGGGACGGCCGAGCGGACGAGTAGACGAAGCTGCCATAATCCAGCTTCGATCGGACTATGGACCGATACAAGCGAAGCAGAACAGTGCGATCCGCTCCCCAAGATGAACCGCTAAGAACTCTGAGGACATTAATGGAACATGTACAACGGGCTGCCAAATAAGAGACATGTGGAGACCAACACAGTTTCCTGTCCAACGTGAGCCCTAGAAACTTAGTTGTGTCCACGAATGGGAGAACAACGGGACCGAGATGTAAGGATGGCGGAAGGAACGCTTTATATCGCCAAAAGTTGATACAAACCGTCTTTTCTTCAGAGAACCGGAAGCCATTTGCCACACTCCATGAGTAGAGGCTGTCTAGACAACGCTGAAGGCAGCGCTCCAGGAGGCATGTTCTCTGGGCACTGCAGTAGATCGCGAAGTCATCGACAAAGAGAGAGCCCGAGACATTAGGTGGAATGCAATCCATAATTGGATTGATCGCGATGGCAAAAAGGGCTACGCTCAAGACGGAGCCCTGAGGCACTCCGTTCTCCTGGAGGAAGACGTCGGACAATACGGAGCCCACACGTACCCTAAACTTTCGATCCGTTAAAAAGGAATCAATAAAAAGGGGCAGGCGACCGCGTAGGCCCCACCTGTGCATAGTGCGGAGGATACCTCCTCTCCAACAGGTGTCATAAGCCTTCTCCAAGTCGAAGAACACGGCTACCGTTTGGCGCCTTCGCAAAAAGTTGTTCATGATGAATGTCGACAAGGTCACGAGGTGGTCAACAGCGGAGCGGCGGCGACGAAATCCGCATTGGACATTAGTAAGTAGCCGTCGAGATTCAAGAATCCAGACTAACCAAGCATTAACCATGCGCTCCATCACCTTACAGACACAGCTTGTAAGAGAAATGGGGCGGTAACTAGAAGGAAGGTGTCTATCCTTCCCGGGTTTGGGTATAGGAACAACAACGGCGTCACGCCAACGCATGGGGACTTGACCTTTGGTCCAGACGCGATTGTAGGTACGGAGAAGGAAGCTTTTGCCCGCCGGAGAAAGGTGTGCCAGCATCTGAACGTGAATGGCATCCGGCCCCGGAGCAGAGGACCGGGACAGTGCAAGCGCACGTTCGAGTTCCCGCATAGTAAAGGGGGCATTATAGGTTTCCAGATTCAGCGAGTGGAAGGAAGGTCGCCGAGCCCCTTCTGCCTCTTTCCTGGGAATGAAGGCAGGATGGTAATGGGCGGAGCTTGAAACCTCCTCGAAAAAGCGGCCAAAGGCATTGGAGACAGCCACCGGATCAACAAGGACCGCATTACCTGAGGTCAGGCCAGGTACCGAGGAGTGGGCCTTAATGCCCGACAGCCGGCGCAGGCTACCCCAAACGACGGAAGAGGGAGTAAAACTGTTAAAGGAGCCGGTGAAAGAGGCCCAACAAGCTTTTTTGCTGTCTTTGATGACTCTACGGCATTGCGCTCAGAGTCGTTTGTATTCAATACAATTCGCCAACGTAGGATGGCGGCGAAAGGTGCGTAAAGCACGTCGTCGAGCACGGATAGCGTCCCTGCAAGCCTCGTTCCAACAGGGGACGGAAACGCGACGTGAAGAAGTAGTACGAGGAATGGAACGTTCAGCAGCATGGATGATAACAGCCGTGAGGTATTCGACCTGACTGTCACAACTGGGAAAATCGTGGTCCGGAAAGGTCGCCAAGGATGAGTAAAGTCCCCAGTCAGCTTTCAGTATGTTCCAGCTCGAAGGACGTGGGGATGGGGTGTGGTGCAGGAGACGAACGACACAGGGGAAGTGGTCGCTCGAATAGGTGTCAGAAAGGACATACCACTCGAACCGACGGGCAAGAGTGGTAGAACAGATCGAGAGGTCCAAGTGGGAGTAGGTATGAGTAGAGTCCGAGAGGAAAGTCGGGGCGCCGGTATTGAGGCAGACAAGATTGAGATGGTTGAAGACATCTGCCAAGAGTGAGCCTCTTGGACAGGATGCAGGAGAGCCCCAAAGGGGATGATGGGCATTGAAGTCGCCAAACAATAAAAACGGCGGGGGAAGCTGAACGATCAGGTGCATCATGTCAGCCTGACTAACAGCAGACGACGGTGGAGTGTAGATGGTACAAACTGAAAAAGTAAAAGCAGAAAGAGTAATGCGGACAGCTATTGCTTGGAGTGGGGGTGGTCAATGGGATGGGATGGTAATAGACGTCGTCCCGAATGAGCAACATGACCCCACCATGAGCTGGGACACCGTCCACAGGGGTGAGGTCATACCGCTCCGAAGTATAGTGGGTAAAGGCAATACAGTCAGTCGGGCGCTACTTGGTTTCCTGGAGTCCAAGGACGAGCGGACAGTGCAGGCGGAGGAGCAGTTGTAATTCCTCCCAATGAGATCGAATACCTCTTATGTTCCAATGAAACAACGCCATCGCTAGTCAAAAAGTTGGGGGAACGAGACGGGGGAAGAGCTGGTCACCTCGACGGCCGCGGAGGGCCAGGTTGCGAGGGAACAACGCTACAACCGACGGGAGGCGGATCCGGTTCCATCGACTGGTCGCCAGCTGCGGCCGCTGTCCCTGGTTGTGTAGGAGGGGCAGCATCATTTGCCGACGAAAGGCCAGCTGAGCGCCTGGCAGCAGAGTGTCCCGGCGAAACTGAGGACGGCCGGGAGCGGCGACTCACGGATGGAGCGTCAGTCGAAACGCGCCGGGGTGGAGAGGGGGATAGAGACTTCTTCTTGGAGGCCTTCTTGGAAGGCCGAGGAGGCACAGGGATGGTGGGCTGGACCCGAAGAAGGTCCTCACGCGCGGGGTCCGTTTTGGAACGCCTGACCTCGGAAGCCGGGGTCCGGAACGTTTCCCCGATGGACGCCTGAGAAGAGGATCGCTTCTCAGGTGGCGTGTGGGGAGAAGGAGGAGGAAGGGTGGCCCCTGGGGCAGAGGGGGTGGGGGCCACGGGGGAGGAGGATTTGGAAGGGAGGGATTTGGGAGGCGGAGGCAGAGCCCCCTGATGGGCGGAGGAGGCGGAGGGGGGACAGGAGAGGGGTGAGGATACCGCGGAAGGAGTGGACACAACTGAGGCAAACGAAGTGGTCAATGGCACGGGATGGAGGCGGTCGTACTTCTTCCTGGCCTCATAATAAGACAGCCGATCCAAAGTTTTGATTTCTTGTATCTTCTTCTCCTTCTGATATGCGGGGCAGTCTGAGGATCTAGGCGAGTGGACGCCAGGACAATTAACGCACCGAGGTGGTGGGGTGCATGTATGTTCCTCACGAAGAGGACGTCCACAATCGCCACAGAGGGGCTCAGCCTCACACCGTGACGACATGTGCCCAAAGCGCAAACACCTAAAACAGCGCATAGGAGGCGGAACGTAGGGTCGCACGTCACACCGGTAGCACATTACCTTTACCTTCTCCGGGAGAACGTCCCCCTCGAAGGCGAGGATAAAGGCCCCGGTGTCGATGCGACGGTCTTTGGGGCCGCGCTGGACTCGCCGGACGAAATGCACGCCTCGGCGCTCCAGGTTGGCCCTGAGCTCCTCATCAGATTGTAGCAGGAGGTCACGATGAAAAATAACCCCCTGCGTCCTATTGAGTGCCAGATGTGGGACAATGGAGACTGGGATGTCCCCTAGGCGGTCGCACGCCTGGAGCGCCGCCGACTGTGTGGCGGACGTGGTCTTGATAAGAACGGACCCTGAACGCATCTTGCTGAGAGCCTCGATTTCCCCGAAGATGTCCTCAATGTGCTGAACAAAGAACATGGGCTTGGAGGTGGCGAATGTCCCCCCATCGGTTCGAGAACAGACCAAATAGCGGGGGAAGTACTTCGCTCCAAGCCGGCGGGCCTGTCCCTCCTCCCATGGAGTGGCCAAGGGGGAAGGGGCAGGAGAACCAGAACTAGAAACGGTACCTTTCCTTTTGAAAGACTCGGCCGCAGAGCGACCCGATACGTGGTGACGTTTCATCTGCGAAACGTCCGCCCCGATACCACCCTCTCCGACCAGGGGCTCTCCCCACGGGCGCCACCCAGCCGCAGCAAGGGCCACCTGGAAGGATGACCATTGCCGGGAGTCCTGATGCCCCAAGGAGACTGGCATCTACTCCTTGGCCGACGTAGGGAGGGTGCAGCTCAGATATCGGCAGTACGATCCCTGTGTTGTCAGGGGGCTACAACCTAGAGGGTACATGACGACCCCACCACAACGGGCTGGCTACCGTGCTGGATTTCTGGTGCCATGGAAAGTCCATCATGATCGCTGGTGCAGATGGAGACGCACTATGGGCGTAACTGGGACAACCCAAAAGGCGTTTAGGCCCAATATGAGTAATAGTGGGTATGGTTACAACGCCGGTGCAATGCTGAGTGCCAAGGTCTGAGTGCACTTAGGACCAGTGGTACACCACGTAAGGTGTCCTTCCCCAAAAGGCTCGTACTTCTGTAGAAATTTAGAAAAATGGAGGTCAAACCCCAAGGGGGACCATCACATGGATGGCGGAAAAGGTTGAAACTCCTTTTAGTCGCCTCGTACGACAGGCAGGAATACCTCGGGCCTATTCTTACCCCGGACCCGCAGGGGGGGTACTTACGTTGTTTCGCGTAGCAGAGCAAATACAATGTACACTGATTCGATTTTTAAAGCACTTTACGCTAAGAATGTACTACGTGCGTCACAATTGCTTCTTAGGACGAGCAATGTGTTTTAAATCAGTCAACAATAAATTTGACTATGAAGGCAACTGCGAAAGAAATAAAAACAGTGAAGTGTAGATGGTTGTTTAATTGAAATTTATGACCTATTTGTCTGGAATAGGGAAGAGAAACCTTGTTTTACAGTCTTTTCTGAATGTTTGTGCCAGTTCCGCACACAATTCTTCACCTTCGCGGATCCACTGTTTTGATCTTATGAGATAGCAGTTTGCTTGTAGCGTAGAGTTATTTTCAACAAATGTTTTACCATCGATGTCTTTCTTGGAAGAGATGGCAGGGAGGTTTGGTACCTTAACCCCTCCACGTTTTGTTGTTGTTCGGTATGTATGGTACTTTCATTGCAGATTCTCCTAGTCCACAGTTAATGTCGTCGTCCCCGTCTCCCGCGCAAACGTAACTTGCCGTCACTAGTAGCTTTACCGTGCTACAGCTGCCTAGTTTTTTTCATTATGATAACATTAACAAAAAAATATGTAAAATGTTCTAATAGAATAATAATTATTTTATACGACTGTTCAGAATATCACCTTAGCCTGACGTAATTTATTTCAGAACTGTAATAGCAACAAGCTATCGCTGTTTCGACAAATCAGTATTATTTTGTTATAGATATTTGTTGTTGCTCTGGTACAAGCTACAAGACCGGCTTGACGCATCTCTCCGTGTTATTCTATACTGTGCAGGTCTGTTCAGTTCGGTAACAATCGCAACCTATATCTACTTTAACCAGCAACACTACATTCAAGCTGTGCCATAATTTACAAATGCACTACCCTTTATTATTAAACTCACCACTCTCTGATGTCTCAGGATGTCCCCCATCAATTGATCCTTTCTTTTATTTTAGCTTGGAAGCTGACCCGCCTATCTCGGCTGCATATGACTGTTGAGCCACATTGACGAAAACACTATGTCCTAAAATCTATCCCCAGGCAGTGAATGATAATGTGGTCTGTCCTTTTGACTGAGAGATGGCAAGCTTGCATAAAGCACAAGACATGGGGAGAACGTTTTTCGTAATTTACACAACTGAACACTCAACACGTGCATGAAACTGTTATCCACGTACTACATAATCTCCAAGTTTAATAATTCGCACCTTATACGTCCGATTTGCGCGATGACATGTCTTTGTGGTATTTTACTATTATTGCTTAATAACCTGTGAATATTTAGAGAGTGTGGAGAATGCAGTTGCTCTCAGTTACATAGACTCAGTAACAGGAAATCTCGGAGTAATTGCATCAGCACTAAGTTGCCTTGTTTGCTGAAAATCTTTTAGAAAACAAGAAATTCTAGTAGGAAGTACATGTGCATTGTATCTCCGTGTCAAGTGACACACAGAAGCGAAACACACATCACTCCACTAAAGTAAGAATCCTAACATCGATGTAAATTCACGTGGAAGAAACTGGTAATAACAGGAAAAAGGGTGAATTAATGAATACGTGAAGTCTAAATGCAGTATACAAACAGTATTATTAGCTACTATATTAGTGATACAATATTGCCACAGTGGCGATGACTAAAAGTCGATTCGGAGTATCTTATGTGGATTTCAAAAAATATCTTACAGTCACAAAAGGAACAATATTGCAGATCCCCTGCGAAGCACTTGTGTGAGAAAAGCTGTGAGATTTTACACACGCCCAGCACTGTGATGGATTCATTCTGAATGAACAGAAATGAGAACAAAGACCCCGATGACCTGTATACGAAATCTACACGTAGAATGACATGCGCAGATCATACGAACTTACCTAACCCGACTTCCGAATCGTATGAAAGCTATGTCACTGCTTGCATGGTACGGTCTCACTATTGTACCAATGTTTGCCTATCGAACGCGTTCCTATTCCCACTACACAAATGGCTGCAAAACTGTTTGTTACAGCGTGATGCTTCACGCAAAGGCCAAAGAAGAAGTGTCTTTGTCCAGCAGAGCATGGTGGAACAGAAACGAATTCTGCCGCCTTGCATTCTCATTAACCGATGCCGCGGATAGATAGGTTCTTACTTTCTCGTTCTGGCAAAGATAATTCGCTCTAGGAGAAAGAGGCGACGCGTGACTGAATTCTAATAGTCAGAAAGTGATATACGCCGACCGTGAAGCAATTCTGAGGCGCACGAAAGACGCTAGATCCAAAACGACCATCTTTCAAGCTGTACCTTAAATTTATTTCTTCCACAATTTCATTCAGTATTTCATTAGTTATGCATTTTACCCACCTAATCTTCAGTATTCTTATTTAGCACTACATGTTAAAAAAACTTCTCTTCCGTTGTTGTCCATACTGTCAATCGTCTACGTTTCATATCCATATCAGAGTTCACCAACCACGAAAACCTTCAGAAAATGTTTTTGAATATTTCAATTTACATACAATGTTAATATATTGCTCTTTTTTTAAAGAAAGCTTATTCTGCGTTAAAAACAGCTAAAATCTATTCATTGTCATATTTCTAAATGTATTTCCTTCAATCTCATATTCATTTAATTGGAAAAATTCATAACCATCGCTTTTCTTTCGTTAATGTCCGTCTTATACACTACTGGCCATTAAAATTGCTACACCAAGAAGAAATGCAGATGATAAACGGGTATTCATTGGACAGATATATTATACTAAAACTGAAATGTGATTACATTTTCACGCAATGTGGTTGCATAGATCCATAGAAATCAGTACCAAGAACAACCACCTCTGGCCGTTATAAAGCGCTGATACGCCTTGGCATTGACTCAAACAGAGCTTGGATGGCGCGTACAGGTACAGCTGCCTATGCAGCTTCAACACGATACCACAGTTCATCAATAGTAATGACTGGCGTATTGTGACGAGCCAGTTGCTCGGCCACCATTGACCAGACGTTTTCAATTGGTGAGAGATCTAGAGAATGTGTTGGCCAGGGCAGCAGTCTAACATTTTCTGTATCCAGAAAGGCCCGTACTGGACCTGCAACATGCGGTCCTGCATGATCCTGCTGCAATGTAGGGTTTCGCAGGGATCGAATGAAGAGTAGAGCCACGGGTCATAACACATGTGAAATGTAACGTCCACTGTTCAGAGTGCCGTCAATGCGAACAAAAGGTGACCGAGACGTGTAACCAATGGCACCCCATACCATCACGCCGGGTGATACGCCAGTATAGCGATGACGAATACACGCTTCCAATGTGCGTTCACCGCAATGTCGGCAAACACTGATGCGACCATCATGATGTTGTAAACAGAACCTGGATTCATCCGAAAACATGACGTTTTGCCATTCGCGCACCCAGGTTCGTCGTTTAGTACACCTTCGCAGCCGCTCCTGTCTGTGATGCAGCATCAAGGGTAACCACAGCCATGGTCTCCAAGCTGATAGTCCATGCTGCTGCAAACATCGTCGAACTGTTCATGCAGATGGTTGTTGTCTTGCAAACGTCCCCATACGTTGACTCAGGGATCGAAACGTGGCTGCACTATCCGTTACAGCCATGCGGATAAGATGCCTGCCATCTCAACTGCTAGTGATACGAGGCCGTTGGGATCCAGCATGGCGTTCCGTTTTAGCCTCCTGAACCCACCGGTTCCATATTCCACTAACAGTCATTGGATCTCGACCAACGCGAGCAGCAAAGTCGCGATACGATAAACCGCAATCGCGGTAGGCTACAATTCGACCTTTATCAAAGTCGGAAACGTGACGGTACGCATTTCTCCTCCTTACACGAGGCATCACAACAACGTTTCGCCAGGCAATGCCGGTCGAACTGCTGTTTGTGTATGAGAAATGGATTGTAAACTTTTCTCATGTCAGCACGTTGTAGGTGTCGCTACCGGCGCCAACCTTGTGTGAATGGTCTGAAAAGCTAATGATTTGCTTATCACAGCATCTTCTGCCTGTCGGTTAAATTTCGCGTCCGTAATATGTCATCTTCGTGGTGTAGCAATTTTAATGGCCAGTAGCGTAATAGATGTTCAAAACGTCGTCGACTCCATTAAGCAGATCTCGCTTGTTATTTTCTGTCTCTGAAAGAAATGAAATGTCATCGGTAAACTTTAATGTGTTTATTTTTTCTCGTTGAACTTTAAAGTCCTTTCCTAATTTCTGCCTCGCTACCTGAATGATAACTGGACAGGCCGAATAAAGTTTCAGTAATTTAGTTCTTCGAGACACTTTTACTTCAGTCTCCGACAGATAGATCAAAAATTTTTGATACATGAAGAAATGTAACGTCTTTTAGTAAACTCTCCCACTTGAGTCAGTACCTGTCTACTACGCGAGTGTGGATGTATCGGTGCAGACCGGGATGTCCTGGTGCGTGTTCCTCGGGCTAGGTTTGAGACCGCGGGCTGATTGGATGCCGCGAGCCGCTTCTCCTGCCTTTGATGAGCGCCGAGACGCCGAACAGGTTGTTAAGCCGGCAGAGGGACTCGCGGGGCGTGCTTTGGGCGTGCGCAATGAAGCGTGCCATCAGGGACGGGCTGCAGCGGTTCCTGGGCGCAAGTGCGCTCGCAGAGGCACAGCCGACAGTGCTGGGGAGCTAGAAACTCCGAGCCGAGCCGGCCAAACTGGGCTGCCGCCCATACTGCCTCAACACGCGCCTCGCAACCACATTCATCACTAACAGCAGCCTGTCTGTCAGCGCTTATAGCGAGAATACTTTGAGACTATGACATTTAAATTATCACCTCAAAATTGTCAAGGTGTGCACATAAAATATGATCTGAGATCTGCTCAGCATGAAGATAAACTTCTTACCTTGGTTTAAAGGGCCTAACGCCGGCCGGTGTGGCCAAGCGGTTCTAGGCGCTACAGTCTGTAACCGCACGCCCGCTACGGTCGCAGGTTCGAATCCTGCCTCGAGCGTGGATGTGTATGATGTCCTTAGGTTAGTTAGGTTTAAGTAGTTCTAAGTTCTAGGGGACTGATGACCTCAGAAGTTAAGTCCCATAGTGCTCAGAGCCATTTGAACCATTTTTGAAAGGGCCTAAAGGGCCCACGTCGTTTCATACATTGAAAGTTTGTCAGTCTTGAAGTCACCTTGTAACGTTTTCATATGTTTCCTGCTATTGCAAATAATTCACATTTTCTGTGCTGGTGAAAGTTGAATGATGCACTGCAATAGTGGAGTGAATAAGATACTTGACTCTGTGCTTAGCTTTATCTGTTGCTAGACAGTCAGTTGTGCAGTGCTGGAGCATTCTTAAAATGGAAATTTGTGGTGAGGACTATGGGACCAAACTGCTGAGGTCATCGGTCCCCAGGCTTACGCACTACTTAATCTAACTTTAACTTACGCTATGGACAACACACACACCCATGCCCGAGGGAGGACTCGAACCTCCGTCGATGATAGCCTCGCGAACCGTGACAAGACGCCACAGACCGCACGGCTTCCCCGCGCGACGGAGAATTCTTATTTGAGGCTTAATAGCGAGCAGTTGATCTTCACAGAGAGTGAGATCTGTTATTTGTGAATCAGGGAGAAACTACCTGGAACACTATTATGGAGATGGAAACTCTTTTACAAAGCTATTTCATTCTTTGTATTGATGGAGAAGATTCTTGGAGAAATATATAAAGGTAACCCATGAGTGTGTAAGAATAAGATGTTCATTTGTCAGAACTATTAACTGGAGGCAATATTTGTCCCTCAGGTAACTAATATTATTTATGCTTAGTGTTAATTTGATCTCTTTGTTTCCATAATTGTTTTAGTGAAAGAATTTAGCAGTTGTTAGTCCCTTATATTGTACAATCCGTCTTTTCAGTGACAGAGCAGGAAGGAATGGCATCACGGTTTGAGGCGCCATGTCACGGATTGCGTGGCCTCTCCCACCGCAGGTTGGAGTCCCGAGTCCTCCCTCGCTCACAGGTGTTTGTGTTGTTCTTAGCATTGTTAGTTTAAGTAGTGTGTAGGTGTAGGGACCGATGACCGTAGCAGTTTGGTCCCTTAGGAATTTACACACATGTGAACAATACCAATCACTAATTTATCAAAAACAATTTTTTTAAAATAAAAGCACCTCCAACTTTTCTTAGTAAACTTTTGAGTATTATATCGTGTGTGAATGGCATCTTACGCCATATGCAGCAACAGATTGTTCCTGACAAGCAAAAACAAAACAGAATACATTATTTTTCTTTAACTGTTTTATCTGCTAACTTGCATTTATTTCCGAGAACGTCAGTATATCACACACACAAAATAACACGCTGAGCAAGTATTAAGTCTCTTTTATTTCAGGTCATATCCCACCTACATTCTCAAGAGGAAACAGTACATTAAATTATCAGGTGTTGTGTTAAGAAAGCGCATTAATTTTCAGCGAACGGTGTTGGTGAATTCATACATCTTTTCTTGGTGGAGCAGTAATTACTTTTTGTGGTTACTCCTAGTCAAACATTGTACTTCATATGACGCAATTTTCATAAAGAACTTCGGTATCGAATTTCAGTAGTACAGCTTTCGTTGACATTCAAATACACTCCTGGAAATGGAAAAAAGAACACATTGACACCGGTGTGTCAGACCCACCATACTTGCTCCGGACACTGCGAGAGGGCTGTACAAGCAATGATCACACGCACGGCACAGCGGACACACCAGGAACCGCGGTGTTGGCAGTCGAATGGCGCTAGTTGCGCAGCATTTGTGCACCGCCGCCGTCAGTGTCAGCCAGTTTGCCGTGGCATACGGAGCTCCACCGCAGTCTTTAACACTGGTAGCATGCCGCGACGGCGTGGACGTGAACCGTATGTGCAGTTGACGGACTTTGAGCGAGGGCGTATAGTGGGCATGCGGGAGGCCGGGTGGACGTACCGCCGAATTGCTCAACACGTGGGGCGTGAGGTCTCCACAGTACATCGATGTTGTCGCCAGTGGTCGGCGGAAGGTGCACGTGCCCGTCGACCTGGGACCGGACCGCAGCGACGCACGGATGCACGCCATGACCGTAGGATCCTACGCAGTGCCGTAGGCGACCGCACCACCACTTCCCAGCAAATTAGGGACACTGTTGCTCCTGGGGTATCGGCGAGGACCATTCGCAACCGTCTCCATGAAGCTGGGCTACGGTCCCGCACACCGTTAGGCCGTCTTCCGCTCACGCCCCAACATCGTGCAGCCCGCCTCCAGTGGTGTCGCGACAGGCGTGAATGGAGGGACGAATGGAGACGTGTCGTCTTCAGCGATGAGAGTCGCTTCTGCCTTGGTGCCAATGATGGTCGTATGCGTGTTTGGCGCCGTGCAGGTGAGCGCCACAATCAGGACTGCATACGACCGAGGCACACAGGGCCAACACCCGGCATAATGGTGTGGGGAGCGATCTCCTACACTGGCCGTACACCACTGGTGATCGTCGAGGGGACACTGAATAGTGCACGGTACATCCAAACCGTCATCGAACCCATCGTTCTACCATTCCTAGACCGGCACGGGAACTTGCTGTTCCAACAGGACAATGCACGTCCGCATGTATCCCGTGCCACCCAACGTGCTCTAGAAGGTGTAAGTCAACTACCCTGGCCAGCAAGATCTCCGGATCTGTCCCCCATTGAGCATGTTTGGGACTGGATGAAGCGTCGTCTCACGCGGTCTGCACGTCCAGCACGAACGCTGGTCCAACTGAGGCGCCAGGTGGAAATGGCATGGCAAGCCGTTCCACAGGACTACATCCAGCATCTCTACGATCGTCTCCATGGGAGAATAGCAGCCTGCATTGCTGCGAAAGGTGGATATACACTGTACTAGTGCCGACATTGTGCATGCTCTGTTGCCTGTGTCTATGTGCCTGTGGTTCTGTCAGTGTGATCATGTGATGTATCTGACCCCAGGAATGTGTCAATAAAGTTTCCCCTTCCTGGGACAATGAATTCACGGTGTTCTTATTTAAATTTCCAGGAGTGTAGTTTGCCGGCCTCGGTGGCTGAGCGGTTCTAGGCGCCACAGTCCGGAACCGCGCGACCGCTACGGTCGCAGGTTCGAATCCTTCGTCGGGCATGAATGTGCGTGATGTGCTTAGGTTAGTTAGGTTTAAGTAGTTTTAAGTTCTAGGGGACTGATGACCTCAGATGTTAAGACCCATAGTGGTCAGAACCATTTGAACCACTTGAACAAATAGTTTCTTTTGCCAGTTAATTAGATCCATTTTCTTTATTCCTAATTTTGCATTTCATTAAGTTTAAAATTTTGTTTCACGGCTATGTCCACATGCGCAACACAGGGCCAACCAACAGCGAGTAATACTCAACAACTGAACACAAGATTTAAAAGACACATTACACGAGGAGAAAGTTCTGGAAAACAAAATATTCATTATTCTCACATACGGACTATTTTTTTTTAAACCTTACAGCCATACATCAGAAGGGATATAGTGAAAGACAGATCACACATTATCGAACGAACGTGCACCGAGTGAGTGATAATAATACCGAGTTTTCAGGCTATTCTACGGACTTTCTGCCTCACGCAGGGTGCATTCCCAACAAGACTGGTGATGTCGTAATATTAGGGCCTTTTTCGTTTCCATTAAGGCTGAGAAGGGTTTGCGTGAGGCCGGTGTCAATCATATTCCTTGCGGTGGTGGCGTTGTAAGGGTTCTAGTTTATTGTTGGTATTCTAGGAACTAACTTTACGTTTTCATTGGATATGTCATATTTCATATCTGTACGCTAAGCATTTTTCAAACAGTAGCTTTGAATAATCGATATGTTACGCCACAGAGGTGCTGAATATAAATACTGTGATGTTTGGTAGGTAGTATCACTGTCGTTGCTGTAGCATTCAAAGAGAAGCTATTGTGAGAGTCGTGTGTTGGTTATGCCGTTGAGCGAAATGAAATAGCTTGAAGGACAAAGAGATAAAGATCAGAGCAGGATGAGTTTGAATACGTAATATGGAAAAGATTAACTTCGGAATTGATTACCAGTGGCAGCTATTGCTACTCTACATCCTTGTGCGTGATCATAATACGTGTGAATAACGGAAAGTTGTAGTAGTATTTTTCTTTGATAGTTTCCGTTACTTACTTTCTCGAATGTAAAACAGCCCACAGTTGGACTAAATTATGTTTGTTTTAAACCTTGACCATGGTTTCTGCTATAATAGTATAGCCTTCGTCAAAAGTCCTATAAATGATCAAAATAACATCTAGACCAGTGATACAATCCACACATAAACTTCAAAATTAGGTAAGTGATAACATATTACTTACATACACACTAATAAATGAAAAATGTCTTAGCCCCGCGGCTGTTTCAAGATGAATAAAATTACTTCAACAGACATAAGCCTGTTTCAAACATAAGTAAAATTACATATGGCACCGTATGTCCTCTGCCACTACCACTGTTATTCTGGGCGCGCAGTTGTCAAATGTGCTGCACCTCGCGTACCATAGGTGGCGCTCACCGCACTGATATACGTCATACCGTTTATTAGGCTACTAGTCAATATGTATGACAGTAAATTAATAACAAGCCTACATCTGCAAATGACGGACCGCATACTATTAATACGAATGTCCAACAGATGAAATACTGTTGCATACGATCATTAGAGTGGTAGAACATTAACAATTTCATATAACAAAGTTTGTCGTATCACTATTTGATGCATGATTCAGAAACGAGAAGTCATATGCAAATATAACTTCAGCTTACATTATACGCTCTGAAGGCTTATAGGGCTAATTCTACCAACCGACCATAGTAGTCGTACATAGCTACACTACCAATGATTGACATTATTTGTATGACTAGCACCCTAGTGCATGAGTGCGGTAACATGGTACAACACGACAAAGGGCACATTAACATATGTCTCAGCATAAACCAGTGTTAACATAAAAAAAGCTCATGACTCTTTATGACCGATTCCTACTGGAGCATTGTCATAAAACATTAGTTTACCCCAAAAGATAATCATACACTCATATGGCACAATCGAGTAACTACTAGTGCCAATCTGCTAGGCCCAATACGGCCATTCGAGACAATTTCTCAACGGTTGCTGTTGTCGCTGCCTGATGAAAATAATTACTTTAATTGTTCACACATGATTAAGTAAAGTTATTCATTCACATAGATGCCGTAGGATTGCCACACCCTTACCATTTCCAGTAATTAATCGCTTGGCGAAGAAAATTTGTTATGAAAGAAAAATTTTGCAAAGATGATTGAAATAGTCAGACAAGAGGAATTTCAGTTTTCGCAATACAGTTTTTTAAAGGTCAATTTTTCTTCAGTCATTTAGCAAGTTCAAATTCTACCACCGTCTCCTCATGAAAGAATGTCATTTTTCCATGTTGCCACATTGTACAGATTGGAACACAATTGCTTAAAAGGTGAAACTTGATCTATTTAGAATGATTGCACATCCTTGCGATGCACAGTGCAAGGTTTTCTTTCCTTTTAGCTTGCTTGCTACTGCGCTGCATGTTTTATGTGGCAGCAACGAATTTCCATTGCCACAGGTAAGCCATATGAAATGTGCTACAGCCAGTTTTGCATTATAGTCAAGGTATTTCGATCATTCACAGTTAGCTTTGCTTTTCAAAATTATTATCACGTTCAGTTTTGACAAAGTTAAGTTCCGATTACTTGTCTTATGCAGACAGTTTTGTTCTCACGCAGCAGTTTGACATTCACGAGTTGATTTATTATTCAGAATTTGGATTTCTATTTCGTCATTATGCATACATAAATTCACAGAGAATTTTTATAGAAACGTTTTGATTATTTATTCTTTCAAAACCCTTATGTACCATTTTTATTCTGTTAGCATTGTATGTTGGCACTCAAAGTCAAGTATTTTGACGTCACTCATTATAGCACTGCTCGCTACAACGCAAAATACAGAGTTTCATACAACAACGTATGTAGTTTACAGTTTTCGCTTTCTAATTAATTTGGTTGAAGTTTATTAAAATATATGAAATCTGGTTTCGCAGGACACAGCGAATCAGATTATGGTTGTGGAGGGGGCCGTAATCAGTTACTGTTAGTTGTACAAAACAGACAAACTTTTATTTTCCTGAGAAACACTTAATTACACATTGCCTTAAAAGGATCAAATTAAAACAATACGGCTGAAGGTCTAGTTAAGAAAACTTGCGATACCTCCTGGGCTCAAGGCCCAAAACCACACCCAAAACAAGAACAGCTGAAGGCCTGAACACAAGTTATAAAACTGCTTTAAAGAATACAAGTGGCTGAATGCCTTCTTTAAAAAAATCTTTCACGTACTCGGCTGAAGGCCACACACAAGACATTGAACATATCAGGGCTTAGGACCTGGATATCAAGAATTTCAGATGGAGCAATTTAAAAAAAATAGTTTTAAACATATCAATTTTAAAAATTTTAATTTAAGACGGCTTAAGGCCTGATCTTAACAATATTTCACGTAAAGGCTCTGCTGAAGGCCACACACTGGACATTGAACAACTCAGGACTTAGGGCCTGTATAACAAGAATTTCAGAAAGAACAAACTTTCAAAATTTTAAGTAATTAAACAAGTCAATCATCAAACTTTAATTTAAGTCGGCTGAAGGCCTTATCTCAAAATAAAAACAAAGTAAATTAATAGACGGATTAAGGCCTCGCACAGTACATCAGACTAAAATGAAAATCACAATCAAAACCAATAGATCAGTGGTGCTCAGAAGTGTTCCAAAGATCGGCCTGGGGCGGTAGCTCTAACGTAAGGTGAGGTAAGACAGGCAGCTGAGAGTAAGGTTAAATATTCTGATGGAACCCGACCCAGGGACGGCTGAAGGACCGACCAACAATCTTATCAATTCGCTTCCGCCCGACCAACGGTACGACAACGGAAAATATTAGCCGAAGACAAAGATACCAGCCGCACTACGTCTTCGAAATTGGCGTCGGGAAACAGCCAAGGCACAATAACCACTCTTAAGAAAAAAAATATGATCAACAACTAAAAGGCTGTCAAACTACACGCCGTGCCGGACAGTAACAACACGGCGAGGAAAAACACTCCACCGGAAAACTACGCTAACGACCAGGGCAGGTAACTGGGGTGTTAACGGCCACAAGGCAGAAAATACCGATGGTGCACTTCAATGATAAGTAACAACCAATTTAATAGTTAAAGACCACACAGGAAGACAGCTGCAAAATTTCGCCGACTCCAACACACCATATGTTGCTGCTAGCCGGAACGGCCCAACAAGCAACAACCGACAATGAATGAAGACATGTCACAGCAGTTTAGGTTTCATAACAGGTTAAATTATCACTCATCTTCAGTGTCCACGTTCGGTGGGCAACGAACTTTGTAGCTCTCACAGCTAGCACCTCACAATGTGACCGCGCTTGCACGCAGCCAGTGGTCTCGCCGCGAAGACTTCCTCGCTGCTCTGTCCCAACCGACTGCTACACACACCACCACACGGAAATATAGCGGTCACACCAAAGATGGTACAGCAGTAATAGTACCGACAAGCGCTGCTGCTGCCACTGACCGGGGCAAGTCAGTAACTCGTTATGGTAGTTAACTCAGGGAGAAATAAGATGCCACTCGATTACAACAAACTGCCGAAGAACAAACGACATCAACGCAATCCGACCACGGCTCAATATAGTTATACAATTTCAGTTTTGGTGACTCATATAACAGATAGCGTTTCCGTAACTGCACAACAGGCATTGTTCAATATTAAAAATGCTTCAAATGACTCTGAGCACTATCGGACTAAACATCTGAGGTCATCAGTCCCCTAGAACTTAGAACTACTTAAACCTAACTAACTTAAGGACATCACACACATCCATGCCCGAGATAGGTTTCGAACCTGCGACCGTAGCAGTCGCGCGCGGTTCCGGACTGAAGCGCCCAGAACCGCTCGGCCACCGCGGCCGGCTTGTTCAATATTACAAGAGTGATACAAGAAGTTCAAGATAGGAAACCAGTCGATGTTCAGTTTGCAAGATTCAACAAAGAAAAGTTACAGCACTTTATGTATTGATGAGACTATCAGGACCGTGGAGGATCGGCATACAGAGTGTAACACACACTTTTAACAGCCGAGCAAATCGGCTATTGCAGACAAAATCTTGGCACCGGTCATCCTATGGAATATAAGACCACAAAGATTCCAGCGTTCACTTCCAACTGTTATGATAGCATTATTAAGGAAGTAGTTTAGGTTAAATTAGCAAGTAACTCTGTAAATTCTGCGTAGAATTCTCCTCTCTCCCTTGCCAAATTACAGGAAAGAGTTAATGCTACCTAACTCGTTGTTTAGTAATTTTCAATGTTCATAACTTCGGTCCTCATTGGTTGCGTGGTGGCGCTAGTGTTTTCATTGTATGTGATATCTTTTCGGAATGGCTCTGCAAACTAAGGTTTTATATTCCCTTGCACAGCGTTTGTTTGCTGCAGTCTTTCCTTCGAAATGACAGTGTTTTCATCTGCCGAAATATCGGTGGTTTTCGTCGACCTCATCTGGCTCCATTTTCTGATATGCGCATGTACAGATAGTAGCAGTATGGCGTGCACAAGGTATAAAAGGGCGGTGCATTGGCGGAGCTGCTGTTTGTACTCATGTGGTTCACGCAAGGAGCTTTCCGATGTGACAATGGCCGTATGGCGGGAAAGGTAATTGGAGCCAGACGCATGGGACACATGATCTCGGAAATCGATGGGGTATTCAGTATTCCGAGATCCACAGTGTCAGTGTCAAGAGTGTACCGAGAACACCATATCTCAGGCATTACCTCTCACCATGGACAGGGCAGTGGCTTTGAGCCTTCATTTAACGACTGAGAGTAGCGGAGTTTCGTGAAATAACCACAGAAATCGATGTGGGACTTACGACGAAAGTATCCGTTAGGATATTGTGATAAAATTTGATGTTAATGGGCTATGGCGACAGATGAAAAACGCGAGTGCCTTTGCTAAGAGCACGACATCGCCTGTGCTAGTGACCATATTGGCTGGATCCTAGAAGACTGGGAAGAACCGATTTCAGCTGGTAAAAGCTGATAGTAGGTTTCGAGTTACGAGCAGACCCCACGAATTCATGGACCCAAGTAGTTGCCAGTTGGTGGTGGCTCCATAATAGTGTGGGCTGTGTTTACACGGAATGGACCGGGTCCTCTGGTCCAAATGAACAGATCATTGACCGAAAATGGTTATGTTCGCCTACTTGAAGACCATTTGAAGCCATTCATGGAATTCATGTTCCGAAAGAACGATGGGATTATTATGAATGGCAATGCGCCGTGTTACCAGGCCACAATTGCTCGCGACTGGTTTGAAAAACTTTCTGGACACTTCGAGCGAATGACTTGGCCACGCAGATCGCCTGACATAAATTCCGTCGAAGATTCATGGAACATTATCGGGAGGAAAGTTCGTGCACAGAATACTGCAACAACAAAACACTTTCGCTATTATGGACGACTGTAGAGACGACATGGCTCATTATTTCAGCAAGGGAATTCCAATAACTTGTTGAGTCCGCCCCATGTCGAGCTGCTGCACTATGCCACGCAAGAGGAAGTTCGATGCGATGTTAGGAGGTATCCCATGATTGTTGTCACCTCAGTGTATAGGCTGTAACAACGCCCTGAAATGGAAACGTTTCGGTCGTCACTTACAATGATCGTAATCAGACTAAAAATCTCGAAAGAGTGTTGCAGGGTAGTTTGTTTTGAAAAAAAAATAGTAAAGAACAAAATTCGATATACTGTGCCGTTTCCGAGTTGATTAGCATTGAAGGTAACCAATCAGGTGTTGCTTGCGCAAATTCAAGCAGCCCGTCAGAGAAGTGTCACCAAACGTGTCCCTTTTCTGATTTTCTAAAACCAAAATTGAGAGAATACGAAAATGGGACATTGGACGGTAGCAAGGAAAGCACGCGAGCCAAAGTTTGAGCAGTCTCTTGCCCTATCGTCTCTGGTGTGAGAACACATGACACAAATGGTATCTGGTGTGCCGATTGACTTTTGCGTTCCCAACGGCCAGATTGGCCATCTTCAGTGTTAACTCGGAAATGTTTTTCTTAGTAATCGAATATTTTCTTATGAGGGGAATTGTTTTGTTAACAGTCGGACTTTTTTCTTGGCAATTATTTCTCACAACAGCGTACTCTGCAACATCCTTACAATCTTTTGACTCTCTCTGTTCTCAAGAAAAAAATTAGTTCAAATGGCTCTGAGCACTATGGGACTCAACTGCTGAGGTCATTAGTCCCCTAGAACTTAGAACTAGTTAAACCTAACTAACCTAAGGACATCACAAACATCCATGCCCGAGGCAGGATTCGAACCTGCGACCGTAGCGGTCTTGCAGTTCCAGACTGCAGCGCCTTTAACCGCACGGCCACTTCGGCCGGCCGTTCTCAAGAAAAACTATGATGAATTTCTTAACTGCAGCACGACTTACCCGTATCGATAATTTGCAAGGGAATGCCACCATGGCAAAATCTTTGTAACTTCATCTTCTCAGCAGAAAATCAGGTCAAATAGTTTCAGAGTGTTTGAATAACTTGTTGCAATTCAGCTGGATAGACATGTCACATGCCGCCGACACCTAGACACGTAAACCCACCGTTATTTGCAAGGCACGTGCTGCAGCTCAACCTGCTGACACAGACTAATGGGGAGAGTGGATGCATAGGCGTGGAGCTAATGCAAGGTCATGCAGAATGATATACAACACGCTACCGAAGCTAGCGCCACTGCTTGCGAGATAGAACATTCTGAGGACACTAAGATTATTTTCAAATGGTTCAAATGGCTCTGAGCACTATGGGACTTAACATCTATGGTCATCAGTCCCCTAGAACATAGAACTACTTAAACCTAACTAACCTAAGGACAGCAGACAACACCCAGTCATCACGAGGCAGAGAAATAAGATTATTTGTCAATAAATTATTGCTTGCATTATACACTATCAATGTTGTTCTGCATTATGTAACTAAATCAGTGTCGGGTTATTTAATAACAGCTCGTTGCACTACTTTCTATATCAGTTGGGTATACGATCGTTAATTTGTTGCGTCAAATACGTAGAAGCGTATATTCATAACGATTTATGATGTAATGGTCACTTTAATGTAGCTGTCGTCAAGGCAAATGCTAAATTAAAATTTATCATAGAAATCTTAATAAGTGTAACTCTCGTTGACCGGAAGGTTATTTTGAACGCTGCACTGGTCGACCAGGTATAGTTCATTGGAGCGGCAAGCTCTTACTTTTCTCTGAACTGCCTAAGCAAGTGAGCTACAAAGGGATTGGGAGTTTAACGTGGATTTAGGATGCGTAATTCACTTCCCAAAGGACTCACTTGCAAGACGCAACTAAAAACCACTACGGAGTACATTTCGTCGGTATGGGAACCTTACCAAGATGGATTATGAGAGAAGATTCGAAGAATAGCTGTGCAAGGAAAATCTGTGCAACTCATCACAGGTTAGTCGTCATAGAACGAAGAGATTGCAGATGTGACGAACTTCACTGGGAGACTATGAAAAACGGCTTGTTCCCAACTGAGACCTCAGCCTCAAGCCAGCTTTGCACAGGCAGCTAAAGTAAAGCCACAGCAAGTGGTATGACTTTTGGAACTTTAGTGATACTATGAGCTGCTGTTCCCATACACCACAGTAATTGCAGTGTGTGGTTAACTAAAATCATGTGGTGAGCGCGTGGGGGGGGGGAGGGGGGGGGGAGCATGGCGACGTGAATATTCCATCGCAGCTTATGACAGTAAATGTCTGCTAAGGACTAATTAAGCAGAGTGGAGTGAGAAAAAAAATGCTGTTCAAAATGTATATGATTGAAATATGATTGGGGTACCAAACATGGATGATGACAATAAATCATTATTTATCATCTACGTAAAACTGAGATGTAATGCTTAACGAATACTTAGAAAATTGAACTTCACTCATTAACTCACTGATTAAATACACAATTTTTGTCCAAACTTTCATGACCCGATAACAAGAACTTGAGTTAAATCTGAATTATTTTGCATCTACATCTAAGAAAGTTGTGATGAGGTTTCACCTCTTTAAGTGTATTAATGGAAATATCATGACGCTGCCATGAGACATCGAGTAAGGTACGAGTATTAACCTTCTATGTTGAAGTATATTATTTTGCTGTCATTACTACAAGTATGCTATTATGCAACAACAAATATTCATATTACAAACTAACGTATATAAAGTTCATACAAATTACCTCCTTTGTATTTTACTATAAACGACTGACAACTATTGACAATGCAAACAAGACCATTTGAGACTGGATTTCTACTTATTTTGAACGAATCATTCTTTCACGTGATTGTTATGGTATCCAGTAAAAATCAACAAAATGATGATGTTTCACAACGCAGCCGTGCAGGCGCCATTCGAGCGGCTCTAGCCGATAGTTCGGTAAGACCACTGGCATTACACATCTTCATTCAGTTCCTCGCTTTTGTTTTCATTCCAACCATTAACTCAGTACTCCACTTTCATTCCTATTACATCTGATGAATGCAATTAATAGTATTAAGTTCAAGTTTGATAGATACTAACACCTAACCCTTCGCCAAAAATGTCACCCCTTCTTTTTTCTCTTCACTGTTTGGTCTTCGCGGTAGAAGTGTTCTTTGATCCGGATTTCACTGTTAGAACTATTGACTGGTTACTGAACCAAAATCCGAACCTGTTTGTTCATATCTTGTTATTTTGGAAACACTGCTATAGCTGCCCGTGGAAAGCTGGATTTGGTCTCAAAATTTCGGAAGCCCACGTTCCAATAGGAAACAATATGGGGTTATTACCATTTTCTTCAAAACTGGCATTTTGAGACCGCGGCTGTGTATAAACTACAGGTTGATGCGTACAAAGAAGAAAACAAGAAACAACCACTTTTGATAACGTTATTTATTACTCAAAAAGGGCCAATACTGGTTTCGAACCAACAGGTTCGTCTTCGGACAACTGTTAGCATCCAGATAAGCATTGTTGAAAGCTGCATTAGTTTTCAATTCTTTATTCCTCCATGTGACGGGGTGGTGCTGTTGAAACTCTCACGTCATTATCTGGAAGGCAGATAATTCTAACAACATAATGGGATATAGTAACTTGGAAGCTGCAATATTTGTTAACGAGTGGGTTCAGAAAGATTTGTAATGTTACTTAAGGGCTGTATATTTATACATACAGAATGGAAAATTGATGTGAGTAAGAACAACCTTTCTGACGTTAAGATTATTGTCAACGATTTAATGGACGTGTAACGAAACGAAGGTTAAGAGACCACAGGGAAGAGCTCATTGAATGAAACGGTAGTAATAATTGTCATAATAGTATAAAAGAAGATGGATGGACCCAAGGTGAAGTATATTTTAAAGCAGATATCGACGGAAGGTGTAAAAGAATAATGGGTTCATAGAAAAAAATGTGAAATCCCAGTACTTAATAGGACTCTTCAGGATGTGAGTACCTTAATTATTATTAACATTTTGAGCGGGATGTACTGCAAATGGTGCTTACAGAAAAGTAAAGTAGAGTTGATACTGCGGCAAAACTGTCTTAGGTGATTGGAGATGAGGGCTAAGGAGGATCAGGCTAGGAACAACAGCTGAGAAAGGAAACCAGAGTTAATACACGACATCATAAGTGCACCTGTAAATGATAACCACAACAGACGCAAATCCAAACGACTTCTACTTTGTAGGTGGACGTGAGTTAAGTAGAGGCTGAAAAAACGTGGAGATGTTTAAATAAACATGAGAAGACGGTAACCAAATAACAGATAAATGAAACGCAGTAACACAGATACGTGAATCAATTGGATATTTTCTTTCTTTTCTTTTTTTGTGGTAGGTCTTCTGACTGGTTTGATGCGGACCTCCACGAATTCCTCTTCATCTCAGAGTAGCACTTGCAACCTAGGTCCTCAATTATTTGCTGGATGTATTCCAATTTCTGTCGTCCTCTACACTTTTGGCCCTCTACAGCTCTCTCTAGTAACATGGAAGTCATTCCCTCATGTCTTAACAGATGCCCTATCATCCTGTCCCTTCTCGCTATCAGTGTTTTCCACATATTCCTTTCCTCTCCGATTTTGCACAGAACCTCCTCATTCCTTACCTTAGCAGTACCCCAGATCGTCTGTAGCATCGCATCTCCAATGCTTCGATTCTCTTTTGTCCCGGTTCTACCACAGTCCATGTTTCACTGCCATAAAAAAGCTGTACTCCAGACGTACATTCTGGGAAATTTCTTCCTATGATTAAGGCCGATATTTGATATTAGTAGACTTCTCTTGGCCAGGAATGCCCTTTTTGCCATTGCTAGTCTGCTTTTGACGTCCTCCTTGCTCCGTCCATCATTGGTTATTTTACTGCCTAGGTAGCAGAATTCCTTAACTTCATCTACTTCGTGACCATGAATGCTGATGTTAAGTTTCTCGCTGTTCTCATTTCCACTACTTCTCATTGCGTTCGTCTTTCTTCGATTTACTCTCAATCCATACCCTGTACTCATTAGACTGTCCATTATGTTCAGCAGATCAAGTAATTCTTCTTCACTTTCACTCAGGACAGCAATGTCATCAGCGAATCGTATCATTGTGGTCCTTTCACCTTCAATTTTAGTTCCATTCCAGACCCTTTCTTTTATTAGTATCATTGCTTCCTTGATGTACCCATGGTACAGTAGGGGCGAAAGGCAACATCCTTGTCTTAGATACTTTTTAATACGAGCACTTCCTTCTTGGTCTTCCGCTCTTATTATTCCCTCTTGGCTATTGTACATATTGTATACGACCCGTCTCTCCGTATAGATTACCCCTACTTTTCTCAGAATTTCGAACATGTTGCACCAGTTTACATTGTCGAACTTTTTTTCCAGGTCGACAAATCCTATTAACGTGTCTTGATTTTTCTTTAGTCTTGCTTCCATTATTAACCAAAACGTCAGAATTGCCTCTCTCGTACCTTTACCTATTCTAAAGCCAAACTGGTCGTCATCTACCGCATACTCAATTTTCGTCTCCGTTTTTCTGTATGTTATTCTTGTAAGCCACTTGGATGCATGAACTGTTAAGATGATTGTGCGATAATTCTCGCACTTGAAAGCTCTTAGTATCTTCGGAATTTTGTGGATGATGCTTTTCCGAAAGTCAGATGGTATGTAGCCAGACTCACACATTCTACACACCAACGTGAACAGTCATTTTGTTGCCACTTCTCCCAATGATTTCAGAAATTCTGGTGGAATGTTATCTATCCCTTCTCCCTTGTTTGATCTTAAGTACTCCAAAGCTCTTTTAAATTCTGATTCCAATATTGGATCCCTTGTCTCTTCTAAATTGACTCCTGTTTCTTCTTCTATCACATCACACAAATCTTCCCCCTCATAGAGTCCTTGAATGTATTCTTTCCACCTATCCGCTCTCTCCTCTGCATTTAACAGTGGAACCCTCTTTGCACTCTTTAATGTTATTACCCTTGCTTTTAATGTCACCTAAGGCTCTTTTGACTTTCCTGTATGCCGACAGTCATTTCTTTTTCGATGCCTTCACGTTTTTCATGCGGCCCTTTCGTCTTAGCTTCCCTGCAATTACTGTTTATTTCATTCCTCAGCGACTTGTATTCTGTATTCCTGAATTTCCCGGAACATTTCTGTACCTCCTCCTTTCACCGAGCAAATAAAGTCTTTCTTCGGTTACCCATGGTTTCTTCGCAGTTACCTTCTTTGTACGTATGTTTTCCTTTCCAACTTCTGTGATGGCTCTTTTTAGAGATGTCCATTCCTCTTCTTCTGTACTGCCTACTGATCTATTCCTTATTGTTGTATCTATAGCCTTAGAGAACTTCAACGATATGTCGTCATTCCTTAGTGCTTCCGTATCCTATTTCTTTGCGTATTGATTCTTCCTGACTAATGTCTTAAAAATCAGGCTACTCTTCATCACTACTATATCGTGATCCGAGTCTATGTCTGTTCCTGGGTGCGCCATACATTCCAGTATCTGATTTCCGAATCTCTGTTTGACCATGATGTAATGTAGCTGAAATCTTCACGTATTATCCGGCCTTTTCCAAGTATACCTACTCCTCTTGTGATTCTTGAACAGCGTATTCGCTATTATAGAACTCAGTTAGTCTTCTCCTCTCTCATTCCTTGTCCCAAGCTCGTATTTTCTTGTAACCTGTGTTTCTACTCCTTCCCCTACAATTGCATTCCAGTCTCCCATGACTATTAAATTTTCATTTCCCTTTACATACCGTATCATCCTTTCAATATCCTCATACACGTTCTCCATCTCTTTATCTTCAGCTTCCCACGTCGGCATAAACTATCGTTGTCGGTGTTGGTTTGCTGTCGATTCTGATAACCCTATCACTGAACTTTTCACAGTAACACGCTCTCTGCCCTACGTTCCTGTTCATAAATAATCCCGTAATACCATTTTCTGCTGCTGTTGATATTATCCTATACTCATCTGACCAGAAATCCTCTCCTTCTTTCCACTTCACTGACACCTGCTGTATCTAGATTGAGTCACTGCATTTCCCTTTTCAGATTTTCTTGTTTCCCATTCACGTTCAAGCTTCTAACACTCATAGAACGTTATCCTTACGTTGATTATTCAATCTTTTTCTCATGGTGACCTCCCTCTTGGCAGTCCCTTACCGGAGATCGGAATGGGGGACTATTCCGGAATCTTTTGCCAATGGAGACATCATCATGACATTTCTTCAATTAAAGACCACATGTCCTGTGGATACACGTTATATGTCTTTCATGCAGTGGTTTCCATTGCCTTCTACATCCTAATACTGATGTAAGCTAAGAGGTGTGAAGCAATAGACAGTGGAGTGGGGAAAAAACCAGCGTGTTCTGGTATAGTGCATAAAAGAAAGGAGGCGTGTGTCCATGCGCCTACTCTACTGTGGGTTACAATATACAAAGTATCGCGGAGAGTCTCAGATGTCAGCAGGGGGGCGGGAGTGCTGTCAGCGTGTGACAACATCCAACTGAGCGTGGGTGACGTAAAGATCGCGCGTAGGTAATTGGCGAAGAAGGCGCGGTAGCGCGGTCGGTGCTCGACTTCACTGTGAGAGGTTTGTAAGTACTGCCAGAAATCAAGGCGTGATTTGTCGCAATCGTTATACATGCAAGTGATCGTCCATCCCCTGACCCATACAATCGCATGATTTTTGGTGGCGGGGGAATAAGTATCCTCAGGATGGATAAAAGTCCATGGGTCAATCGAGTCCGGCGTAACGTGGAGGTAACAGGCAACGAACTGTCGGCCAAGTTTCCAGACGTCACTGGTGGCAGCACAAGTCAGTTGGTGGACATCGTCATCCATGAGGTGGCAAACGGAACAAAGTGGAGAGTCCGTTAGTCCGATGGCGCGAAGACGTTGATTTGTGCCGAATTTTCCACTTGCGACGTGGTGCCATGTTGCCCGGACGTTGCAGGGAAGGAAAGGCTGGTGGATATGACGCCAAACCGTGGGTCACCGCTTGGACGGATGTCTGAGTTCGATATTGTTGCTGGATATGGAACGCAGCAGTGTGGTATAAAAACCTTTAGGTCGAGGAGAACGCGTGGTTGGTAAATGTGTGTGGGCATAACTGAAGTCGACGGTGAAAACAGAAATGTGCGTCAGATGGTGCTTGATGTGTCTGACAGGTACTGGTGGCGTTATGGTTGCGGGTACAAGAATTTCTAGCAAGCTGCGCGTAAGTGAGGTGCCCCCGTGCCACTGCTTGTTTATGGTGGACATGTACAAGGACGCATCTCGGAGGCGCACATTGCCAAGGCCGAGGCCTCCCGCTCGCGGGGGAAGGGTGAGCGTGTCGCAGCGGACCTTGAAGAGCGTACCGGCAGTAAAAAAGTATCTGAAAGCAGCCTGGAGGCTGCGTCCAATAGTTAATGGCAGCGGGAGGACCTGTGCAATGTTGACCATTCTGGACGCAACATGTTCATTGAGGTATTGGACGCGTTGTAAAGAATCGAGTCGGCGGGGATGATTTTGTCGCACCATCGTGCGGATAGTTTGGAGTGCACGCCGAAAATTGATGGCAGCGTAGCGGCGCACGGTGTAGATGAAATTATACCAAGGTATCGTAGCTTTTGCACACACGGGAAAGGTGCTAAGTCGTCGTGTGAGAGGCCGAGTCCAATGGACATTGCCGTGGATTTTGCCACATTCATGTTACTGTCCGCTGCAGTTCCGTACGTTGATATCAAATCAAATACCGGTTGTGTTTCACTCCGTGAGCCGACCATGAGGAGGAGGTCGTCCGCATGCGCACGACATCGAAAACTGCGTTGTCGCAAAGTGAGACCAGAAAGGTGGCACGTCAGACTCCCGATGAGTGGCTCCAGGCTTATGGCATAGAGTATGGTCGCAAGTGGGCAACCTTGCCTTACGGAACGCCGGATCGCCACTGGTTCCGCCGCACGGCCATTAACCTGAATCAACGATTCGGCAGTGCCTCATCACTGAGAATAGAAAACGATGCCGTACCTTGTCGAATGCGCTGTCAAAATCGATGACAGCCACCGCGGCGCGGAGTCTGCACGCCGCTGCCAGTACAATTAAATCGCGACATTTTCCTGTGGCTGTTTGTATATTAACTGAACCACCCGCAGTTGTCTTCTCCGGGGATGGAATGCTAGGTAGGACTTTGCGGCACCGCATCGCCAGTAAACGTGTAAAAATTTTATAGTCTGCGTTAAGCAGAGTCAGGGGACGGTAATGTGCTGTCGTCGCACTCGGTGTCGGTTTGTGGATGGGTATAATAATTCTCGTGTTAAAGGACGGCAGTATAGCGTTCCCCATCGTCATCAGTTCAAGAAACATCGTCGTCCACAGTGACGCCGTAAGTGTGAGGAAAGCGCGATAAAATTCTATCGGCAATCCGTCGACACCAGGTGACTTATTGAGAGCACCTTTGCTGATGACATCGTGGACTTCATCACGCGTAATTGGCTCCATCAGCTCGTCCGCTTCGTCGCTGGCGAGGGTGCGAGTTACGTGTGGTAACACAGACTCCTCAGCATGGTTGTCGGTATTCTCCTCCTGGTACATTGTGCCGTAGTGGTCTACAAAGGCACCGAAGATTTCGGCCTGGCAAGTGACGTACTGGGGGTGACAGGTGTTGATCTCGGTGATGAGTCGTGTCCTCGATGTTTCCTATCGGAGGCGATATGATGCATAGTGGGATGTTCTTGTTCCGCCGAATCTTGACATCGGGTTCGCACCATAATCCCCTGCAGTCTACGGCGTGTCAATGTTACAATTTGCGCCTTAATCCTTCTGCGTTCCCTCTGGGTGGGGGGTGGGCGGCTGGGCGTCCAGGTCTCGGAGAACCGCGTAGAAAGAGTCGGTAGTGTGCTGGCGCCACGTAGCAACTTCCTTGCCATACAGAATCAAAGTACGTCGAATGGCAGGTTTGGCACATTCCAGCCATCAGGTAAAGGTCATGCAGTACTTACGTAAGCGACGTTCACAGGTGGCCCATGTCTCGGTAACACGTTGAAGACATTCGGGATACTGAAGATGGGAGGTGTTTAGCTTCCACGGTGCACGACTACGCCAGACCACTTTCTGGGGGAGGAGAATATTGCAGAAGGAGGCACGGTGGTCCGAAAAGGCCAAGGACCAAAGTTCTGCACCTTGGACTGCAGAGATGAGATCCCAAAAGACGTAAATCCTATCAAGGCGGCTCGCGGAGTGACTCGTCTGGTAAGTATATCCAGGCGCGTCGCCGCGCCGAACTTCCCAAGTGTCGCGGAGCAACAGGTCTCGAACGACAAGACGCAGTTCTTGACAGGTGTTGTAGTGGGGCACTGGATCCGTAGGCTGCAAGACACAATTAAAATCACCCCCAAGCAAGTAATGGTCGCAGCGTCCAAGAAACAAAGGGGCGATTTCTTCTGAATAGAAGAGTGCACTGTCGTGTCTGCGGGTGGAGCCTGACGGAGCGTAAATGTTGACGATACGCGTCCCCATGACGGTGACTGCCATGCCTCTGGCGGATGGAAGGTATGTGATATCGGCCACTGGAATGCCTTCTCGGGCGTAGATGGTTACACGGCGTCCCAGGTGGTCACCAGGAGAAGGATAAGTGTTATAACCCGCGACGTCGGGAAGTGTGGCCAAGTGTACTTCCTGTAGCAGTGCGATGTCGACGTCCCACGCCCATATCATCTCTCGCAGCAGTTGAAGTTTCACGCGTGAGCTAATGGTGTTAGTGTTGATCGTCACTACTCGGTAGGTTTGGAGCCGTACCCCGCTGTGGAAGGGAACTCCACCAGTGGAGGATGGAGAGGGGCGAGGCAACGGCGAGTCGTGCCGTAGGCCACCTGACAGCGTTATCAGCGGCGTAACGAGGCCTCCGTCTGGGGTAAATTTGTCCCCAGCGTGTGGTCCGGGCCTTCATCGACGTCCTCTCTCACTCCACGACATTGAAGGCGCTGTCGTTGTGAATGTCGTATGTTCCACTTCGGTCGTAGGGGCGGAGGACGTCTCGGTGGCAGTCGCAACGGTGGAGTCCATTGGTTCAGGAGCCCCTGGGCGAGCCAGCAGTAGAGTAGGCATCGACACAGCCAGTAGGCGTCATGTTGTCGTCATTCGTATCGTCGTTCAGGTTCTCCCTCGTCGTGTCGGACGGCCTCTTTGAGCATCAGGGGGAGGTGATCCGTCTCCTTCCGAGACTGTACGGCGCCTTCTCTTGCGCCTCTTAGGTGAATGCTGTTTGCGGATTCGTCCCTCTGTGTCGGAAGACGGAAGGGAGTCGCGGCGCTCTGGTAGGAAGCCCGTCACGGGAACGTCAAGTGAAGGGGCGTCCATATGATCGGGCGGATAGGGATCGGAAGTCGTCGCTGTTGGTAGTGGCGCCGGAGTAGCGTCTGGCTTTAGCGCGACGTGCCGATCCCGGCTGTGTTCGTAGCAGCAGGAAGGGTCACCGGTACATGGTCCGACGGGCGGCGGCCGGTGGGAGGGGAAGAGAGCGCCGATGCGTAGGTGATCGGTAAAGCCGTCGTCAGAGCCGGAGGTGCCACGATAGCGGCTGGCAATTGGGTGATTCGTCGCTGAAGACACTCAGATCTGAGGTGGCCTTCTTTGCCACACCCGGAACAGCTCTTGGGTTGCCTGTCGTATATGACGTATATGCACGTGGCGATGGAGATCGATGGTGATCTGTCGTACACCGTTAAGAACGGGATACGTTTGGAATTGCGCCCAGCGTTCGGCAGTGTGGCCATGTACAGTGCCATAGGGGCAGAAAGCCGCGATAACGTCTTCCGCCGGGAGCTCGAACGGGAGTTCGAAAACTCGTATGGTACGCATGCCCAAGCCTGCATGGTCGACAGTGACCGCGCCGACATCGCCATCGGCGGAACAAAATCGTAGTCCATGTTAGGTGTCACAAAGTATTCTTTCACACGTCGCGTAATTACGGCTTTGACGTACACCGTACTGCTTAATATGGACAAATGGATGCCCAAGATGACGGAAGCTGGGATCTTAGCAACGTCGCGTAGGAAGCGTTCCACTTCCAGGCCTTTGGTCGTGCGTAGTCGTTGCAGAAGTTGAATCGTGGTATTGATTTTCTAAAGCGGTTGGCCATGGTTCTAGTGCACGTAAGCGACACGTAAGCGACGGCCGCTGAAATGTAAACAACAGCGAGCGGGCGTGCTCCGCAGGCGGAAACAACAACACGTCCGCAATGCACGGCGGCGAAAGCCGGACTATTTAAGCAGCGGCTGGATTTGAACCTGAGACCGAAGACGTTTTGATTGTAGATGAAAGACGTTACGCCTAGACCCCGGGGATCTAATGAATAGGAAAACAACCAATTCTACTAATATGCCAAGAAAAGGCGACAACAAACAGTCTGTTTCAGTTGAGAAAAACGTACAGGTGAAGCGCTGGCGGACCATCATCAACGTGAACGGAGAGAAGATACGATCAAATAGTAATTAAGGTCTTATAGAACATGCTCAGCTAATAATTAAGCACATGTAGGAAACGAATACTAACAGAATGTAGATTATAGCCCGGAACC
Organism: Schistocerca cancellata; assembly: GCF_023864275.1. Classification (NCBI taxonomy): domain Eukaryota; kingdom Metazoa; phylum Arthropoda; class Insecta; order Orthoptera; family Acrididae; genus Schistocerca; species Schistocerca cancellata. The sequence goes on along the minus strand of NC_064632.1, from coordinate 214,499,502 downwards.
CACGCATTATGAACAACTTTCAGTTATAAATTATTAATTAGGGAGATGAGGAAGCCTGATGGCGTTAAATGGTATGAGAAACTTGAAGAATCAGCCTCCCTAAGTAAAAAGTCAAAAATGAAGGGCAAAAGGTGTAATAGAGTTACGTTCCTTTAACGATTTCAGTTACAACCTGTTATGAAACTCTTTGTTTTTCCAGAGCGACATGTAACTTAAAATTAGATTATCAGATAAGTACAATCTTTGTATCCAATATTGTAAAAACGATATGTGGTGTAACGCGTCCTCTTATATTATTATGTTTTGCTATTGTTATTCTTAGAAAAACCTTTATTCTGTCGGTCGTCGAAATTTTGAAATAAAAGTTGTTGCGGATGTCGCGTAATAAATATTTCGCGTGATGCGCTGTTGTGACACAGGCAAAAAGATCAATTGTGGAAACTAAGCCACTGAATATTACAAATAATGTTATTAAAGAGTACGGCCGACTGACTACATCAAATAAGAAGGCACGTACATTCGCGAATGAGTGGCAAAAAAAAAATTAAAAAAAAATAGCCTTAAGGCTGTGTAGGATATGAGTCTTAAATATAGTTACGCTAGTAGACACTCAAATGCATGCGAACATACGAACGGGATAGAGGCACGTACATTTTGAGTGCAATCATCCTCCGTGGCCTGGATAAAAAGAATTACAGTTAAATGCATTTATTCATCTTAGAAACGTAAATGCGTGGACTTCGAAATTAAATGAAAAGAAAGACTGCAGGTTCTGAATGTCGCGGCAAATATATTGAAATAGACGGTAGCGGCCACGGAAGGAAAAAGATGAACACATTCACGTACCTCTATTGTTGAGCAGCGTCGCCGTGAAGATCGTCGCCTCCATCTAAATTCTCTGCATAAAATTAAAATAATAGTAATAATTTTCCTTAATTTCAGGAGCTGGGACCCATGGTATCACAAAAGACGAAATCGCTCTGCTTCAAAATCACTTTCATTATTTAACGTAATTTTGTCAGTAAGAAAAGGCACAACACGTCGTAACACTAGGACAGGATAACAGCGAAAGGTAACTTATTCTAAAACTCATAAACGAAGCTTCTTTTGTTCAGCAAATGGTTTACGCATTAATCTCTGGTAGTTGAACTAGTGTCTATGTATTCATTAAAAAAATTTATATAATTCCTTTGGAACATAAGGAGAAAGCGTTGGTAAAAGTTGGAGCCATCGATTACTCATGATGGGTAGCAAATGACGTGATAGTTAACGAGCAATGAAATACAATCAATGGGTCAAAAAAGGGTCAGTATGAAGACGAATGAGGTCAAGAAGGAGGGGCGTGGAACCTTGCTTCAAATAGGAACCACACTGGAGGTCAACAGCCTTGGCAATCATACAATGATACATTAAAGTAACAGCAAATATAGGAATAGGGGAGCTACACAACGGCATGGTATTGAGAAAAGAGATACCAAGATAACCATGTACATATTTTCAATCCTATTAAAATCCCATATAAAATCTAGCAAATTTATCCAATATCATTAACTCACATATTATAAGGAAATGAAACTACAAGAAAGAAGAGCAGCAGTTGCTGCAAGAAGAAGAGAAGACCATGAGGTAGAAGAATGAAGATTCACCTTCCACAATCCTCTCTTTAAACCTCAAAAGTCAAATATGTCAAAACACCATGAAAAAATTCCCTAACCCTTCAACTTAACGCTCAGCTAATAGTACGAAACGTATCACTCTGACCGTCAAATAAGTAACGTCAGTGTAGTACTGGTTTTCATACAATAGAAATGTGGGCAAATCATCAATAATGAGGGCCTACGATTTCTAGCTAAACTACGATTTGTTACATCACATGTCACTTGTATCCAATATAGTAAAAACGATATGCGGACACAAGCAGGAGGACAACGCAGTTGGAACTTAGAGGAATGGGTGCAGCAGTCGTGGGACAGCCCTTGTCACTTGTAATACAACACTATCATGGGCGTGATGCTGATGCCTGTACTAACACTCATGTAACTGATCGTCCACCACGAAACACTGCCAGCTACACTACAACTAGAATCATCGTTATATGTCATTACATACGTCTCTACCACATAAAAACAAGACTCTGCGATCTGTGACAACATTATGTGATCCACACAGCTACTCAACCTACAGATACTGTACACTGCAGTCCAGGAATAATTTTTCGAGTATAATGGGAAACAGGATCCGCTTACTGCTATACACAAATAAGTGGGTGAGTACTATGAGAATTCTATACCACAGTCCACAAATAAATTTAAGAGTATAATGGGAACTGTATACTGCAGTCCAGAAATAAATGTACATGTATGATGGGAACTGTATGTTGCAGTCCACAAATAAGCATAAGAGTGGAACTTTAGTATTGGAAAAAAGTGTATTTCAGTGCCAAGTCACCCAAGGAGAAAACAGTCCACTACAAGTGTCAAGAAACATTATCCCAATGTCACCTACATGTCAATGTATAATCTATTGTCTGATGTAACATGTACCACAAAAATTGTAATTATTTTACGTATATGTATAATTTGGTAAACTTTAATTATTTCATTTCGATAAATACCCTCGTAATCTTCAGTTATATTTTAGATGTATGTTGTGGCAATATTCAGTAAGGATGAATTAAGTATTCCATAAGTAAACATAAAGAGACAAATATTCTAAATGCACACGTAATGTGAAGGGTTCAGAGAAAATAACATGATAGATAAGAAAAAGGTTTCCTCAGTTTCAGCCATACACATTATTATTACTAATACTGAGAATGAATGTGGGCGCTTCATTTAAAAAATCTGAAACACAATTAGACTTGTTACAGGATGAGTGAGATACTGATTCAATTGCGAAAGAGGCATTCTAGTGCAATTACTTATAAGGAGTCACCAAAAAGCTATACAATAATTGTGAACTTTTAGTCCATAAGGTTTAAATATACAGAAGAATATCGCCAATAACTTCTTTGAAACTTCTGTATATTAAAGATTAATAATAATGTAAGATGACTCATCTTAACTTAAAACAAGGTGGCTGGACAAATTGGGAGGTGGGTCAGAAATTAAATTGAGAAACTCATCTAATTTTGTGCTGGCATCAAACAGTGAGTAAACCCAGCTCCAAAATAAGTACCGAGGGGGAGATTACGTAAGATGGCAGTCCAATTTTTACCACTTCCCATGAGCAACAGATAAAATGATTCTAATAATATGTCACACACCATACTTTGGAAATAACAGTCTTAATCTGCATAACAAATGATACTGAAAGTGCTCTTGGTTGATAAGATTAAGATACTAAGTAATCCCTTTTCCCATTTGTATGTACATACATTTCAGTAGTAATGCACACCTGGAACGTAGAGGAGATGACGAGCCGGGAGGCAACATTTTTCTTTAAAAGCCTGTTTTCAGACACATGGCGAAGAACGGGGATGATCATAAATATCATGGCCGCAAGGACTGCAGAAAAGGGCTCGACAGAGTTGCGATTGGCGAGTTTACTGCATCCGTTCAAGCAGAGGCGATTTCGCAGTTCACTCTAATTGGATGGCCGGAATTTTCGGAGGTGGAGAAGGTAACAGATATTTAAAGCACCATGCGGCATTCAGGTGAAGAGTGCATGATATCTACATACATATACACATGTAACCTCCCCCCTCACTTATCGACCTTAATGACAGTGAAAAATTAAACCGCGTGCACCTAATGGAAATTTGTAAAAAGCAATAGTCACCGAAGTTAATTTGTTGGTAAAGAGGGAGGAAAGGGTTACATCTAAATGAAAGGTAAAATGCAAATGAAATTGGTGAAAATTAATTTTGAGAAAAGGGTAAAATTAATAAAGAAAGTAAATGTGCGGTCGTTACGTTAACAATTAATTGGCGTTAATTAGATATTTGAGATTTAGGGAAAATTACGGTCTCCAGTCCTATGGACAAGTACTTTAATAACTGAAAATGAAAGATTAATGCACATATAATTAGCACTGAAAGCGTGGCAGCTGAAGGTTGACACGTGCTGTGTAAAAACTGAATGTTTGTCAGAAGTAATAAATTTCGCTACCCTCTGACTTAATTTAGCAAAAGAATTAATAAAACCGTAAAATTGAAAGATTATTTAGTGACTGAAATTAATAGTGAACTTTGTTTCTGAAGCACTACGAAATTCAATAAAATAAGTTTAGTCTTGGGCTACCTCAACAAATCATTTCAAAAGCTACTTGAATCTACGCAATTTAGAAATAAGAGATTTAACTTTGAACTTGAATTAAATGATTCTGAACAATTAACAATAGTAAAATTTAGTCCGTACCAAGCTGAGCTGCAGTCACAGGTAAGCTAAAATATGGTAACAAAACTCGCACTCTTAATTTCTGCTTGTGTAATCTAAATATTGTGGCCAGCTATGAATACTTTAACTGAACTTTGAAATTAAAGCAGTGAAATGGAATGATATTACTTTAATGCTCACGTATGAATTTCAACGACACTCGGGTTCATTCCATAAAAGGAAGGGACCCTGCTTGGTAATGCAATTGGGACAATGAGCAACAAAGGTTCATGCTAACTTGCTGTATTTTTGTGATGCAACAGTTTGAAAAGCTGAGGTCTGCCATACAGTTCTAAAACTTCACGTGCCTTTAGTCTTCCTTGTTTGTTGATTGAAGGTTTGCAGTCGTCGATCGGGGAGGTGGTGACAGTTACTCATTATCGGCCGTCTCTGTTGCAGAAGCTGGATGTTGGCGCGCCTTCTTCTCGAGCGGTCACCAGGCGAAACGGGCCCTTGATGTGCGCCAGCTAATGCTTCCCGTCCGCGACACCGTGTCAGAAACTATCATAGCAAGTCGAGCGCAATTATATGCTGCCAAATCCCGAAAGCGCAGCAACTCGCGGAAGCGTCACACAACACACCTGCTCCACCGCCCTACTCCAGCCAGACTCCCTCTGCCCGCGCTCCATGCGGCAGAGTTAACAGTACCAAAGATCCTAAACACTTTGGTTCTCCACACGACCTATCGATGTAATCGTTCGATAGCATAGTTTTCCCTAGGCCAGATTCAGCGTAAAAATACAAACAATATTTACAAAACAAACTAATTATACATCGACATAAATACATATCAGTTACAATATATAAAGACACAGAAAAGTCATATCTTCTGGTAACAAAATAAGGAAAAAAAATTGTAGTACAACAGATGGAAATTGGAGGATATGCATTTCCGGCGTTACACACAATGTGATCAAAAGTATCCTGACACCCGAAAAAACATACATTTTTCATATTAGGTGCATTGTACTGCCACCTACTGCCAGGTGCTCCATATCAGGAATCTCAGTAGTCATTAAACATCGTGAGATAGCAGAATGGGATGCTCCGCGGAACTCACGGACTTCGAGTGAGGTCAGGCGTTTGGGTGTCACTTGTGTGATACGTCTGTATGTGAGATTTCCACACTCCTAAACATCCCTAGGTCCACTGTTTCCGATGTGATAGTAAAGTGGAGACGTGAAGGGACACGTACAACATAAAACCATACAGGCCGATCTCGTCTGTTGACTGACAGAGACTGCCGACAGTTGAAGATGGTCGTAATGTCTAATAGGCAGACATCTGTCCAGACCATAACACAGAAATTCCAAACTGTGTCAGGATCCACTGCAAGTAATATGACATTTAGGTGGGAGTTGAAAAAACTTTGATTTCAAGGTCGATCGGCTGCTCATAAGTCACACGTCAAGCCAGTAAATACCAAAAGACGTCTCGCTTTATGTAAGCAGAGTAAACATTGGATGACTGAACACTGGAAAAACGTTGTGTGGAGTGAAGAATCACCGTACATAATGTGGGAATCCCATGGCAGGGTATGGGTATGGCATATGCCCAGTGAACGTCATATGCCAGCATGTGTAGTGCCAACAGTAATGTCCGGAGACGGTGGTCTTATGATGTGGTCCTGTTTTACATGGAGGGGGCTTGTACCCCTTGTTGTTTTGCGTGCCACTATCACAGTACCCGCCTACAATGACGATTTAAGTACCTTCTTGCTTCCCAATGTAATTCGGGGACGGCGATTGTATCTTTCAACACGATCGAGCATTTGTTCGTAATGCACGGCCTGTGATGGAGTGGTTACACTACAATAACATCCCTGTAATGGATTGGCCTGCACAGAGTTCTGATCTGGATCCTACATAACACCTCTGGGATGTCTTGGAACACCGACTTCGTGCTAGGCCTCAACGACCGACATCGATACCTCTCCTCAATGCAACACTCCGTGAAGAATTCCCCAAGAAACGTTCCAGCAACTGATTGAACGTATGCCTGCGAGGCTAATTGTTGGTCAACACCATGCTGAATTCCAGCATTAGCTACGGAGGGCGCGAAGAACTTGTAAGTCATTTTCAGCCAAGTGTCCGGATACGTTTGATCACATAGTGTATATGAATGATAGTAAAGCCCTGGACGTCTCGTAAAATGCTCTCTCATTGGCAGAACAGCCTGAAAACTTCGAGGGATGGGAGATGGCATCCTTTACGTCATTTCTTTACAGAGATGGAGTTAGTGGACAGGAGGACTAAAAGTAATGTTTTGAGATTGGGAGAAATAATTACTGCATGTAGCCGTTTTGCTGTGGCAGACTGCAATTTTTGAGGGAGGCAATGTTCTTCATAGGGAGGGGAGAGGTAGTTCAATATAGGCAATCGGCAGACAAGAAAGAGCTCTGTCTCTCTCTATCTCTCTGAACCGCTGTGTTGATACACAGAGTGATTAATGCTATGTGAGGCATGGAGAGCGATTTATTCTGTGTTCACTTTGATCACAATGGACTCTGAATAGATCAGTGTTAAAGAAGCTGAGACTCTCGTATATTCTGCAAGTGGAGAGATCGAAAATAGTTGTTTTAGTTAATATGTTCTTGAGGGAACTGCGAGGGCAACACAGTCCACATCACCCCACCAAGCAGTCTTCTGCTTCACACAAGAATTCGATAAGAGTATATGACTGACACTTAAAAATAAGAAATTTTATAGACTGGCAGGCAGCGAGGAGCAGATGGGCCATCTGGCATCCCAATCATCCAAAGACACACCGTGCAGCAAAGGTAAACCACGCACTGAAGTCATGCAGAGAGTATATTATATAAGATATTGCCACAAGCATTCCCCATCGTCCAGTTCAGTGACTAGTTTGGAGCAGTATATTAAACTGTCCTTTGTGTTCAGCCAAGCAAGATCATAGTGCTGAATGTCACTTAGAAACTATTGCCAAACTATGTTAATTAACATTGTTTGAGTATGGTATATTCGAGACTCTATTTCTGTAGCGTTTACTTATGTTCTTACCTGCTTGTTTTAACTTATTGGGTAGCAAATCGTTATCATGTATAACTACCTGATACTTATGTCAAGATCATCAGATCTGCTTTACATCAGATAATTGGATGTACTATGATATTGGTATCTTAATATGTACCCACTTCAATGTTCTTTTTTCCTGTATTTATTAATCTTCTTGCATACACGACACATAATTTGCTATCTGATGTTTCCTGCACAATCGTAATTGCACCATTAAGTGGACTACACCTGTCAGTTTAGACTAATAAGCATTAATGCGTTGCACTTGCCACATGCAGTTGTAGGTGCTAACCAACCTAAAAGCATACCACCTGTAATTATTAGTCTGCAAATGATGTCAGTGCTGATACAGTATTATTCAGTACGCTTCCCTCAGTCAACGGGTAAAATATCTGCACCTTTATCCACAACTGGCTGTATATTAAATCACATAAGTGATAAAAATCCCGCGGCCCCCCAAGACATTTCTACAATGAGAATGAAATACCGAAAACTAATGTAAGTTTCAGCAAATGTGTATCTACATGCGAACAGACGCCTGAAGATGAATCTATCGGTTAATGTAAATAAAAAGTATTATCAATAGTAGCTAGTTGCTGTTTTGTTCTTTGGAAGAATAAACCTACATATTGTAGGCCTTCATTGCTACACAGTATTTAGCTCTTAGGAAATGATAAGGAATTTGAATTGAAAGGACTGACATGTATGCAGAAGCACACTGACAGTTTATCTCCCAGCATAAAATCCACACAATGCAAACATAGTACCAGTAATTCTGATGTAGCGTTTTCAGATATTCGTCGTATATCTATGGTAAAGTATTGCCTGAGTGAAAAGACTGGCAGATGCTGAACAGCGATTGAAAGGTTTTGGAGGACAAGCGAAAAGCTAGTACGGCACTGAGATACACAATGTGATCAAAAGTATCTAGACACCTGGCTGAAAATGAGTTACAAGTCCTTGGCGCCCTCCATCGTTGAGGCCTGGCACCAAGTCGGTATTCCAAAACATCCCAGAGGTGTTCTATAGGATCCCGGTCAGGACTCTGTGCAGGTCAATCCATTACAGGGATGTTATTGTCGTGTAACCACTCCATCACAGGCCGTGCATTATGAACAAATGCTCGATCGTGTTGGAAGATGCAATCGTCATACCCGAATTGATCTTCAACTGTGGGAAGCAAGAAGGTGCTTAAAACATCAATGTAGGACTGTCCTGTGATAATGCCACGCAAAACAACAAGAGGTGCAAGCCCCCTCCATGTAAAACACGACCACACCCTAACACCACCGTCTCCGAATTTTACTGTTGGCGCTACACACGCTGACAGATGACGTTCACCGGCCATCCGCCATACCCACACCCTGCCATCGGAACGTCACATTGTGTACCGTCATTCGTCACTCCACACATCGTTTTTCCAATGTTCAATCGTCCAATGTTTACGCTCCTTACCACAAGCGAGGCATCGTTTGGAATTTACCGGCATGATGTGTGGCTTATGAGCAGCCGCTAGAACATGAAATCGAAGTTTTCTCACCTCCCGCCTATCTGTTATAGTAGTTGCAGGGGCTTCTGATGCAGTACGGAATTCTTGTGTGATGGTTTGGATAGACGTCTGCCTATTACACATTACGTCTCTCTTAAATGGTAGGCGGTCTCTGTCAGTCAACAGACGAGATCGGCCTGTACGGTTTTATGCTGTACGTGTCCCTTCACGTTTCCACTTCACTATCACATCGGAAACAGTGACCTAGGAATGTCTAGGAGTGTAGAAATCTCGCGTACAGACGTATGACACAAGTGACACCCAATCACCTGACCACGTTCGAAGTCCGTGAGTTCGGTGGAGCACCTCATTCTGCTCTCTCACGATGTCTAATGACTACAGAAGTCGTTGATATGGAGTACCTGGCAGAAGGTGGAAGCACAATTTACCTAATATGAAAAACGTATATTTTTGGGGACGCCCGGATACTATTGTTCACATGGTGTAGCAAAAGTAAGGCCGACAATCACGAATCGTGTGGTGTCAGTGTTGGTTGGGTGAAAAAGTAATAACATGCAGTGAGGGAAAAATTTGTGGTTCAGAAATGTGTTCCACGTTTTAAAAATATTTCGGTACTTCTTTATTTAGCTTCTAGCGTAGTATGTATAGAATATGAAACATTATTTAACGGGATGTACCTTTCCTACTCCTTTTAGTTCCGAGTATCACTAGTGATGAGACTCATATTTATTTCGTAACGTTTCAAGTATGTTTTCAACTGTGTTGGTGGGCACTTGAACATTGTGACTAGAAAAACGTCTTACATAGTTTGGCTGCTGATGTTTCAGTCTGGAATCAGTATCGGTATTAGACCGAATAACGACATGTTTCTGTATTTCCAAAAGACTGTATGTAGTGGTCCCATGATGCGCTGTTGGAAGTACGTTTTACGTGGCTGTGTGTTACGAAACCTAATAACTCACATGATGAGAGGCAGCATCTGTGAAGAAGATGGTTAGCGGCGTTTTACAACGTAGAGCACCAGATCTCACCGTAATAGTGTACCAGATGTCTGCCGGATGTCTATCTGTAGCATCAGTTCAGCGTCGCTGACTGCCTATGAGATTCTGAAATCAAACAGGTGATCACTACACCTACGCTAACGAAGCTGCTTTGGCAGACAAAGCTTCAATTTGCAGAGCTGTATCGGAATTGGAGCTCTACTGATTGGCGACCGATTGCATTCTCCGATAATACCGGCCGCCTTGTTTCATTGAACGGATGGGCCGTCCGCATTTGAAACGAGAAGCATCACAAAACAAACGCTCCACAGTCTGTACAGAGGACTGGAAGAAGTGAGAGAGGAGAGAAGCGAAGGAGGAGGAGGGTGGCGGCGGCGAAACTGAGTGAGGATCCATTCAAGCTGCCCTCAGCCACGTGGCACGAATTCCCGACTTTCTCTCCAACGTTTCTACGAACTGCCTCTTCCACCTCATCTTGGGCCACTGTTTGGCTATAGATACAGGGATAGCGACAGAACTTTTAGAAAACAGATTACATTATTCATCGTTGTATTAGGCCTCTTCACACGAAAATCTCTACCTCTGGACTGACAAAATAGAAATCTGTTGTTTATGTTGTAAGTATTCAAAGAAATTATGTGACAAATGTAGCTATACTCGTATTTCATGAAATTCTAACACACAGGTTCGGTGAATGACCTTCAGAGAAAGTTATTAAAACAGACTACCCATAAATACCTTATAACTAAAGACGCAAGTTTTGAGTGTCGCCTTTTTTTAGGAGCCCCTGCCTCAATCGGTAAAAACGGAAGCCTTATACGATCACTTCGTTTTCTGTGTCTTTCTATATGTCTGTATGTATGTGCGACTGTTTGGACCCCTTTTTCTCAGGAATGGGTAGAGATATAAAGTTGAAATTTATATTACGTATTAAGGACAATAGTCTGTTGCTCATGTGAAAAATGTAAACTTCTGAGTCAATCAAGAGGTCCAACCATTTACGCCACATATCTCGATGCTCGCAAACTCACTGGTCAACCCATAGAATCACGAAATTTGATACGAGGCATGGTTTCAGAGTACAAGCAGAGGGAAAAATCCAAACCTTCTTAATTTGTAATTACATAACATAAAAAATAACGTTCACGTATTGTTGTCCGTCTGTCGGTTCGTCCGTCTCTTAAGAACCCCCCCCTTTTTTCCCAGGGAGGGGAATAACTCAAGTTGGAATGTCAGTTACTCCGTTGATGGTGTCAAAAACGTAAGTTTCTATGTCTAAGCTTTAGGTCAACGGTAGGTAAGTACCCTTTTGCGTGTATCGAAATATGTTACGTAAATGGCTGGGTCTCTAAGTCATACGACCTTATGTCACTTATTTTGATACTCACAAAGTCAGTCATGAAAACCTATAGGGTACTTTCCATTGATCTCACAGCGACAGCGGAAACAGTGACACTGAAGAGGAGCGGGAGGAGAAAGACGAGATGTAGTGGTAAATAAGCTTTAGGTGCTCTCGATCTAGTTATGAAAGCACGAAATGCTGTAGAAAGATGAGCACCTAAAGTTACACATAGGATTGGTAATACAAAGAATAAGTAATACTATTTCTCTAGTACTAACCAAACTTTTTTTGTGTCACTGCAGGTCAACAGTTTGAAGAAGCCTTTCCGAGGTATTCACCACTAGTAACACCCGGTGACGGCAGTAACAAATCTCTCCTCTATCCTACCTACTTTTCATTTTCTTCTTAAATCAACACGAATGTTATTTATTTCACAACTTAAATTAGAGTTATTTTAAAAATTATTATTATTTATAAAATGTTGCAGATAAAAATAAAAGGAAAGAAATCTACAAAATGATGAAAAACGAAAACTGTAAGATGTACGACTTGTTTTAAAACATCAGGCAACAAATAAATAAATACACTGGTCAAAACAATTAGAGGATCAGTTGAGATATCTAGGCTCTGAAGTGTCACCGGCAGAATGAACTAAAGTTGTCCGACGTCTTTCTGTCGGTTCTACGGAGTTGAGACAACAACATTACGGTCATCGAGATAGTGGTAATAACGGAAAGTTGCTGCAGAGTGGGTTAGTGTTGACACAAGCAGCTGGGTTCAGACAGTGTAGTGAGCTGGTAGTGCAATGCAACGACAACATGACTCACCGAAGCTATGGCATGGAGAGCCATAGGACGGTTGGAAGGGGTACAGATACAGGAGGAGATGGCTGCAGCTATAGGAGTGTCCCATAGTGTAATTTCCAGGTTCTAGACGCGAATTCACACAACGTGAACCGTTAAAAATACGCAAGGCGAAGGTCGTCCACGGGTAACATCAGCAAGAGATGACTTTTATCTCCGATTAAAAGTCCGTCGAGACAGGATACAGGAGACTGAATGCAACTCAGCTGCAACGCACCCTCCAGGCAGCGCAATATCAACACAAACAGTCCTTCGGTAATGTGGCGTCTACGCGCGGAGGCTTATGGAGTGTGTTCCATTAAAACCACGACACCGTTTAGTCGGCAGAAACTGGGCGGAGGAACAACAGTGTTGGAGACTTAACGCATGGTGCCGGATGCTGTTCACAGATGAGTCAAGATTTTGTGTTCAGCCGGACAATCGTCGTTCTCTCATCTGGAGAGAACGTGGAACGGAACAGTCCTGCTTATGTGCAGGTAACATCACCATATCATGGTGGTGGACGAATAGTGTGGGCTGGAGTCAGTATTGGCGGACCTCTGTGTCGTCCAGAATCGTGCTTTGCCTGCTAAGAGGTATAGAGACGAGATTCTTCAACCTTTTCTTGTGCTCTACGCTGGTGCCACAGGAGATGGGCTCCTTCTGGTGGACGATAACGCTCGTCCCCAAAGAGCTGTCCTGGTGGACAACATGCTTGAAGCTGAGGGAATTGAACGAATGGAGTGGCCAGCTTGTTCACAGGACATAAACCCGATTGAACATGTCTGGGATGCACTTGGCAGACGCATTGCAGTCAGACCAGCAACTCCCACAACGGTTGAAGAGCTGGATATTGCACTTATGGAAGAATGGCCAAATGTCCCTCAAGAGCTGATTGATAACGTCATAACGTCCATGGCACGCAGGTGTGCGACTGTACTGGCTATCATAGGTGATGGTTCAAATGGCTTTGAGCACTATGGGACTTAACATCTATGGTCATCAATCCCCTAGAACTTAGAACTACTTAAACCCAACTAACCTAAGGACAGCACATAACACCCAGCCATCACGAGGCACAGAAAATCCCCGACCCCGCCGGGAATCGAACCCGGGAACCCGGGCGTGGGAAGCGAGAACGCTACCGCACGACCACGAGATGCGGGCTATCATAGGTGATCAATACCATATTAGAGAGCAACGAGAATGACTGTTACACTATTATGGTAGCCCCATGGTGCCTCGCTTCACGTAAACACCATGTAAACCTCAAGTAGAGAGTTGAGACAGCAAAATATCGTACTGTATCACACAAAAATTACAATTGTACGCAAAAGTTGACTAAAATACTTTACCAGATGTCTATTGTGTATGATATCTCATCTGCTCCCCTAGATGTTTTGAGCAGTGTAAATAAATAATTAAATTACCATTGATCTACAATCATAAAATTAGACAAGAAGCCATGTTTCACAGTTAAAGTAAAAGATAAAAGTTTGTATATGCTGGGTGTAGCATAATTAATGGCGTAAATGCATACAGTGGAAAGTACACAGTACTAGAAGCAAAAAAGTCTCTATAAACATAGGGTCGAAAATGCATATCTTAAGAACTAAGAGCAATTTTTCATCATCGATAATGTGAACTAAATCTCTTCTACTGCAAGCTCTTTGCTTTCCACATTTTGGGAAGTAGTAGTATGGACCAAAACAAGTAAAAAGCGCAATAGACATTTGCTCTAAAATGCATACCTTAGAAGTTATGAGAAATTGTTAATTACAAGATTTATGTTTCCAAGTAGTGAAGATGAGTACGTGCTTACAGCTGTTAAGGCATGCATTTTAGAGCAAATGTTTACTGGACTTTTTTCTTGTTTTGGTCTACATTCCAATTTCCCAGAATATGGAAAGCAAAGAGCATTCAGTAGAAGAGATTTGCTTCACAGTAGCGAAGATGAAAAATTTCTCGTAGCTCTTAAGGTACAAATTTTCGACCCTATGTGTACTGAGACTTTTTTGCTTCTAGTATCGTGTACTTTCAACTGTATGCGTTTACGCCATTAATTATGATGCACCCTATATATATGATGCATCATATTTAATGGCGTAAACGCATACAGTTGGAAGTAAAGTACAAAAGATATGGCCACATGTCTCATGTTTCGATACTCGCGAACTCACTCACTAAAACCTATGAAACGTCCCCTTAGAACAATTATACATGAGTGTGTTTAAACTGACACAATATTTTTAGCACAACACAATCTGACTTTCAAAAATCTCTACAAAAGAATGGCCCTGACTAACATTAACCTATACCTTTCACAAATCACTTACCTCACCAAAAATCTTCGTTACTCGAACTACTGCAATACAGCGAGCGCCACTACTGCCAGCTAAATAAAAGATTCAAACTAGGGAAAGCATTAACTACTAATAGGCATAGTTAGCAAATGAAAGATTTTGATAGAGAACAAACAATGTATTTACCTCAATAGTGTTCAATGTCATAATGTATATAGCAGTTCATGACATCCAGTCTTACAAATTTCAAAACTCTGCCATCTCTCTCCCTACATCCACCACTGCTGGCGGCTCACCTCCAACTGCACAACGCTATGCACTGTTCACATCCAGCTGCCCAACACTACAATGGCAGACAACAGTGCAAACTAGCCACAGACTGCACACAGCACAGTCAGTGATTTTCATACAGAGCGCTACGTGGCGTTACCAATATAAAAACCTAAACAGCCTACTTATGTAGCCCCATGCTCCCCACAAAAAACTTTAAAAATTGTTTTGGGCAGTGGCCAATAATCATTTGATAAAATTTTTCATAATTACAATAACAAAGATATCAAATGCACACACTTATTGATACAATAGCTAAAATTTTCTCACAGCCCATAAAGACAGTCCTGATCATTCATCATAGTAGAATTGCAGTGTTTTTCTCAAAGTCTGAGCAGTAAAAGAAAATGCACACGGAAGTAGTGGATTTCCATGCAGTCTTGAAGAAGTAGTGTTGTCCTTCCAACGGAAAGTCAGTGCTGACTCTCGACATGCAGACAGGTAATGGGCCACAACAGAGCAAACCCACAGCAGAGTCATTCGAAGTTTTGAAGAATATTGGTAGGTAGGTCATCACAGAGTAGACCCACTGTAGGCCTGGTAGAGAATACGGTATTGGTGGGCCACCAGAGGTGCAGACCCACTGTAGTCCTGGTAGAGATTGTGGTATTGGTGGGCCACCAGAGGTGCAGACCCACTACAGTCCTTGTAGAAATAATGGTACTGGTGAGTCAGAAAAGGTGTAGACCCACTGTAGTCCTTGTAGAAATAATGGTATTGTTGGGTCATCAAAGATGGAGACCCACTGTAGTCCTTGTAGAGATGGTCAGCAGCCATCTGTTGTGACTGTGCAGGAGTACAATCACCATTGAAGAGAGTTGCGGATAGTATAGCAAGTCCATAACCACCACTTGTGCACTCACAAAAAGTTTTTGAAATTGTCCTTAGAGCCAACAGTGCTGTTATCCAGTCCCTTGCTGAATTATTAACACACGTGCAAACACTACCAGTCCCTACACTACCAGTCACTTCTTACATATTGTCCATATACTATGACCAACAGAAACGTGTGCAGTGAAATGTAACTTACAAGTTACTTAATTTGATGAACTGGTGTCAATTACAATTTTATAACATAAGAATACCATAAGAAAGATACAAAATACATCATTAAAGAACATAACAATACAGATAACATTTGTAGTAATACAGGCTTTATAAAAGAATCGACATAACATATACATCAGTGTTACAGGAATTATGACATGAGTACATACATAAAAGATCTGAATAACTTTCGAAACATCAACTTCACACATGAGCATTAAAACAAAACAGAATAAATAACGTCTAAGCATTTTTACAAGGTAAATAACATATTATCAGAAAAATTCTACAACATAACTCCCATCAGATAAACACATAAAGACAGTAAAAACACAAATAAACAAAGAGTACACAAACACATAGCAGAATAACACAAGAGGAAAGTGCAGGGTTTGTTTTCAGTGTAACATTTGGTAATGCAGTCCAACCCAAAACTTCATTCCATAGATCTTTCGTCTTATTTCAACATTTGTTTCCACCAAAAAAAATATCCTATCCAAGCATGCTTTCTGTATTTATATGCTCACATATTTCTTACCTCATGATTTATTTTCCATTACCTTACCTCATCATTTATTTCCAAGAAAACCCTACCTAGACCTCTTGTCCCTAAACCCTACTTTTTTGTTAATATCCTCTTTCAAAATACTTTTTTGGCCAAACCATTTTCTTATAGCTTCTCAATGCATTTCTTCCCTATTCTCCATAGTTAGTTTCTTATATAGTCTACCCCCTCTTAAGCTAACTTAAATCTACTGAGCTCAGATGCATAAACTAAGGGACGAGGCAATGCAGCAGCACAAAACAATTAACACAAACAGCAATGACAAAAAAATGCAAATTGGCAAAGCAAGCAGCATAAATTAGCAAAGCAAATGCAATATTACAACTAATATAAAGCAATGCACAGCAAACAAGAAAAATAAATCCATAGTAAAACTGGCCTAACAGAGTAATACAAAGTCAAATTCAGTAACATTATGCCTGGCAAACAGCAGCAGCAAAAGCAATAACTTATATCTAAACATGACAAAGCTCAAGCAGAAAAAATATTACAGTAAAAATGGCCATGTTTAATACCTAAGTCACATCTTAACACTAGGGTGATACATCACCTTTACTGACACTACTAAATAAGTTACCTAGTCATTGACAAAAATTCTGTATGCAATTCCTGTGAAGGGAAATGTCTTTTTGTGTTCCCTCGTTTTTTTAAGTAGATTATAAAATGGTTATTTACTGGATCTGTAGGCATAAAATATCTATATTTGTACATCTATTAAATTTTATTTTAACCAATGCTGCAGTGCAGCTAGAAACTAGATATCAAACAAAATGAGCAATCTCTCAACTAGAAAGACAACAGATGTAAAATGTTTCTCATCATTTCATTAGGCATTTTAGTAAATATTAGAAATGAAGAGCTCCACAGTGTAATAATATATTTTCAAGTTTGAGCGTGTCGTATTTGCGATGCTTTCTACAAAGGAATGTCAATAGCGAGGATAATGGCTCCCTTTTTTTTTCTCCACCTGTGCCTCTGAAAGGCACACACTAATGGCTTTTTTCCAGGCGACTGTCGCGCAGCTGCCCACGTAGTGCGTTGTGCCCACGACGCATTACGTGAAGGTCACTTAACTTTCTTACTGAAACATTTACAACACCAGTTTGCACTACAGTGGCAGTCTCATATAAAAAATTTCACAGGTCGAGAATTTGCGTTACAAATGTGTAGAAACAAAATGTTATGAATATAACAGTGTCCAAAAAATTTTCGCCGGCATTGTGTTACATTCACGCATTTACACACCTTTCATAATTCTTAAGGTACGATTCTTGGTTTCCAACATCCTTTTTCACAAGTCAGAGTCCCTAACCACTATTCATTACTCCTTACCTTATTACACATATACATATTCGTCGACACGTCAATCTTGCGACGACACTTCAATATTTCATCATAATAAATACATAGCATAATCAGATTCCTCGTATAGCATCGGCTTATTGATCATAAACATACCTCAACAGCATAATACACATTGTCATCGTAATAATAACAACATAACACCTCAGTCAAATCTCAAAATCGTCGTAGCTTTCTGCAATAATTTCAAAACCTAAAAAAAAATTCTCTGCTCATTTCAATAGTGTCATCTACCTCAAACGTACTTTAAAATCATGCTCCCTTACCAAATAAATCATTCAAAGCTCTCATGGTATCACAATGGTTTCGAAAAAATATGAACAGTTCACAAAATACAGACAAAATACAATTTCGTAAGTGTGAAGTTACCCAACTGTGTAACTGCGTAAACATGTGTCACTGATGTAGTAAAAAAAATGTTTATCTCTCAGTTAAATGATCAGATAGCTGTGTAATTTGTGTGTTAGAGAAATATGGTACGGATGTGTAAAGTTGTATAAGCAAATACGATATTAGCTAGGGCTCCTTGTGCTTGCCAAACACATGGTACACAAAGTAGGCGTGTACCCCCTGAGGATTAATGTAATTATACCCTCAGGTGTTACAGATTACAGCAATGGAATGAAATATATCACTGAAAACCTTTGTATCATTGTAATTCAAAAATCTTTAAAAATAAATGTTTTAAGTACAAAATTAATCACTCAAATGCGTGTCCTGTAGCGCTAAATTGTGCGTCTTGTTGTAACATAATCTCTGTCATTACTTAAGGGTAAAAAATGTGCCAAGTGTCGTAATTATCATCGTCCGTAAGCAAAGTTCTGTGGAAGTCAATGTACTTACCTCATGATAAACAAAATTGAAATGCTTTGCGTATAGATATATTACTTATTATGCTTATTGCCATGATGAACAAAGTACTGTGCTGTAATGTATTGTTGTCCTACGGAAAAGGTTGTCTCCTTGTAGCTATACCACAAAAGTTACTACTAAAACATGTTTTACTTTACAGAAGAATTCAGAAAAACTGTGCAGATATAAAACAGATACACCGCAAAAGCAACATTGTAAATTGTCACTCATTAGTAGCCTCGTGATAAAATCGTGTAGCTGTCACATAAACTAACCACTGTGTCATCTGGTATCTCACAGAAAGTACTTTAAATCCAGAATGTACTTTCAAGTAAACCAAAATGTTGCATTAAAATCTCATTAGCAGTACTGGTAAATGTTCTAAGTATGTGAGCCTTATAGTCGTTACGTAATCATGCAACTAACAATCAAGAAAGTACACACAATAACACTGTGTCATCTGTCCGCAATAACAATGAATTTGTAATTTCTGTTTAAATACGCTCTCTTGGTTCTTGACTGGATATTTAACTTCAAACATTGTTGCATGTTAACAGATTCTAAGTCTGACAAAGCATACTAGCAATGAAAAGTGAAAAGTTATATGGCAAAGATAAAGATAAAAAGAAGATTATCTTTCAATAAACGGTTTTACATGTGAAATGTGGTGTAAACCTTTACTCTTCCTAGTACGCAGAGTTTCAACTTCAACGCAATTATCATGTGGTATATGTCAGATTCTGTAAGGTCCATTGTAAACTAGAAAGAATTTGTGACTCAAGTGTTTCTTCTTATGTGACAATGAATGAGCTTTAATGAGAACTTTCTGACCAATATATAATTTCTTTGCATTTGCTTTACTGTGTAGTTTTCTCCTTTTGTCTGCTGCAGATTTGATATTTATAATAGCCAAATCAATTATGTCTTTGTGTCGAAGTTTATGTGTATTCGGGAAAGGTACAAGCTCTCTGATTCTGTTCGGTGGTTCTTCATTCTTCAGTACAAGAGTAGGTGGTAAAGCAGTGGGGTCATGAGGCATTTCATTCAGCACGTTTTGAAATAAGTGTAAATATCTGTCCCAATGCTGATGCTTTCTGTGACAATAAAGTCTGCAAAGCTTACTGGTTTCTTTCATAATCCGTTCGGAGGGGTTACAATGTGGTGAGTACAATGAAATAAAAACAGGTTTGATTTTATGATTCCGAAGCATGCGTGACCAAACAGCAGATCTGAATTGCGGTCCCTTATCTGAAATGACTTTACTAACGTGTCCAACTTCATGTAAGAAATTTTTAACAAAGACGTTGGATACAGACCGTCCAGTGGCTTTACATAACGGTGTGAAAGAAACAAATTTTGAAGTAAGTTCAACAGCGACTAAAACGTACGAAATCCGTTAGATGTTCTGACAAGGGGTGCCAAGAGATCAACAGCAGCAAATTCTTTTAATTTGGAAGGAATGATAGGAAACAGCGGAGCACGATGGGAGATAGTAGATGGTTTCGCCTTTTGACAAAGTTTACAAATAGACAAGACTCTTCGAATTCTCTTTTCCATATTGTTAAAATAACAAGTCGTTCGAAGAATATGATAACATTTCCGTGGGCCAAAATGTGCATAGCTGAAATGAATGTACCAAATGAGCTTATTAACAAAATCGTCAGGAATGCAAAGTACCCATAGCTTGTCATCAACAATGCAGCGTTTGAACAGTACGTTGTTTCTAACCAGATAATAATGCCGAATCTGTGTGTGCGTCTTTTCATACCATTTGCTCTTGATGTCTTTCCAAATCGGATCTTTATCTTGTTCATGAGCAATGTCCCTTAAAGATGTGGTGATGAAGTTTTCAAAGGCGACTTTCTGAATGTAAAGAATACTGAAATTTTTCTCGAGGTTGCCTTCTGTGTTACTTTTCTCAAGCCCAGCCGGTGCGCGTGACAGTGCGTCCGCAACAATGTTCTCCTTGCCGGGAATGTAGACTATTGTAAAGTGGAATTCTTGCAGAACCAATGCCCAACGTTTTAACCTGTCATGATTTAATTTTGAAGACATAAGAAATTGTAATGCACGATGATCACTGTGTACTTTTACGTGCTTACCAGAAAGAAAGAAACGGAATTTGTTAAATGCCCAAACGATAGCTAAAGCTTCTAATTCAGTAACGGAATATTTTTTTCAGATTTTGTTAGCAATCGGCTAGCAAAAGCAATGGTTTTCTGAACAGTAGTGTCATTTTCTGTGGCTTCTTGAAATAAATGGGCACCAAGACCGACTTTAGAAGAATCCGTGCTAAGGCAGAATTCTTGTGACAGATCTGGATGAGCTAGTATTGGCGCGTTAAGTAGCGATTCTTTCAAAGAATTGAATTCCAACTGTGCTTGTTCGTCCCTGTTCCAAATAGTATTTTTTCCAATGAGAGAGGAAATTTTTGGTGTAACTAGAATTTGCATAATTAGAAAACGACGGGAAAAATTTACGAGACCTAGAGAACTGCGGACTTGTTTTTTTGTGGATGGAACTGGAATGGCTCTGATTGCTTCTAACTTTTCAGGATCCGTCTGAATGCCTTCAGAAGAAATAATACGTCCCAAAAACTTCACCTTTGTCCTACCGAATTCAGACTTTTCCAAGTTAACTGTAATTCCAGATACTGCAAAAAATATGTAACACGCTGTTGAGGATGCGATTGTGTTGTTCCCATGAGGCTTCTGCTATCAGAATATCGTCCACATATAAGGTGATGTGACGTTTTAAGAACTCAGGTAATATGGAATTTAGCCCGCGAATGAATGCTGCCGAAGAAATGTTCAAACCAAAAGGAAGTTTCCGAAACTGATAACAAACGCCGAAACAAAGGAAAGCTGTGTATTTTCTACAATCTGGATGAAGTTCGATGTGATAAAAGCTGGATCTGAGATCAATGGAAGACAACACTTTTACACCATTAAAATTTTGAAGAAGTTCTTCCAACGTTTGCGGCCTGTCTGTTTCAGGAATAATGATAGTATTGATTTGTCTCGAATTCGAGACAAGCCTGATCGATCCATTTTTCTTCTCAACAACATGTAATGGAATGTTGTATGAGCTTACTGCAGGCTCAATAATGCCCTCGTCAAGCATAGATTGTATTTCTGTTCTAACACGGTCCCTATAATGTGCTGGAATTACGTATGGTCTAACACAAAATTTAGTATGCTGACGAACACGAAATTGGTACTGAAATCCCTTGATTGTTCCTGTTTTGTGAGTAAAAACTGTGGAATGTGCTTGTAAAATCTCAAAAAGGTCCTGCCTATCAGTATCATTACAATTCTCAATTGTTTGAATTTTATTCTGAATTAACTCATTAGTTTCAAATATGCCGTCGATATCATCCCTGTCAATACTTGCAGAGTGATTGTTAGTGTCTAGTTCCGTAGAAAATTCCGAACTGCTGTCTAACAGAAGGTAAAGCCGATTAATTTCCTCGTGATGGTTTGAGAGCCAATCTTCAAATTTTAAAGCTATTGACTTACTTTCTTTCTCTAAACTTATTTCAGCATCATGAAAGTTTAAGATTGCTTTGTATTCATTCAAAAAGTCTACTCCCAGTATAATTTCTGTCGACAATAATGGAACAATAAGAGAGTTCATAGAGAAGCTGTGGCTTTGCCAAAAGAATTCTAAGCTGGTTTGTTGGCGTACATCTACACTTTTTCCAATGATTGCACCTTGTAATTTAATCTTACTTAACGGAAGTGTGGGGCAATCGTTCGATTTGTTGCATTTGCTAAAAGCTGTTTCACCAGTTACTGAAATGGGACTGCCAGAGTCAAGTACTGCCGTAAATTTTACGTCATTTACAGTAATGTGAATCAAAGGATATGCAATGTTGTTATGTTTTACGTCATGTTCCTGGAGTAAGATGTCCCAAATGTCTTCCATTTTTACGTAATTACTAGCTACGGCAGCTGCGTCGTCAGTTTCATAAGTACGTTTTGTGGCTGCCAGCAGTATGAGTCATTGCCTATTGTGTCTTTGTTGGCGTGCATCGTTATTGTGATTTGGAGACCTAACTTCTACAAATTCACCTTGTTGAGAGGGCCCTGCTCTGTTTGAATCCCGCCAGTTCTGATGCGATTCAGGTCTGTCGTTACGATCATATCGTCTGTCGTCTTGTCGGTAGATTGCATAGTTTCTTTCTTGTCGGTCATGTGGTGGAGAACTTCTCCCTGAATTATCACTGCATGGTGGACCATTGCGTCTGAATTTATTCTGTCTCCCGTGATAGTAATAGTTCTGGTTGCCATATTGTCTGTTTCTATTATTGTCTCTGTCATATTCATTACTACGGAAATGCGATCTTTCTCAGTAACTATTACTCTGCCAGTGGTTGTCATATGGGTGGTGTCTGTTTTGGTCACGATTTACGTTGTAAGAATAGCCTTGTCGTGTCCAGTTATTATTTCCTTCATCGCGGAGATGTGATGGATGTGAACTGTAATTGTTGTGCTCCTGTTCTCGCGTTCCGCGATTGTCAGTGTCAATTTATAATTCTTGTAAGAGTCCCTGAAAAGCTTCAATGTCGTCTTTGCAAAGTCCTGCCAAAATAATATGTCGTAAATGTTCAGGTAATTTTATTAAGCAAATGCAGATGAGTTCTGAGGGGCTGTATGGGTTTTACAGGTACTGATTCTTGTGCAACATGTCTTCAAAATTTTTCACAAGACTGGAAAATTCAGATTGTTCGAAATGTTTCATCATTATGATGCTATGTTTTACTCGGTCTTGTGTAGCTTGAGTCCAATATGCTGCGAGGAAGGCATGGTAAAATTCTCCTTCACTGTGACAATCGTGAATGACCGATCGCATTCTTACAGCTGGTTCATTCTCTAAGTAGCCACACATAAATTCTAATCTGTGCTGCAATGACCAGTTGGGAGGTAAACAACGAGAGAATTGATGAAGCCATGCTCGTGGATGAATGTCGTTGCCAGAATTCTTAAATGTTTTGAATTTATGTGTAGTAATGAACAGCTTATAGTCGAAACCATCTTGTCGGCGAGTCGCACATCGCTCATTGTTACTTCGTTTCGGCGGTTCCATCTCAAAATCCAATGCCCCTTGCCAATTTCTTTCATAATTTCCGAAGTGTCCTATGTTATTATTTTGTGGTCGTTCCGTATTTCTATGTCCCTCTTCCCGTACTGGAGCGCGAGTGTCCTCTGAAATATGTAATTCTTGTATTACTTGTGCCAACTGATCTTGTACTTCCCGGATTTCTCTTTTGTACACTGTATTGATTTGATTTTGATTTTGTTTGAATTTTCTAATTTGTTCATACTCTTCAGTGTCCGTAAAGGCTACAGGTCTTGTGTCATTCAGATCATCATCTACCTTTGTAGATAAGTTAGTGAACTGATCTGAAAGTTCTGCTACTTTATCTGATAGTGAAATTATTTCCTCTGTGTGTTTTTCTGAACCAGGTTTCAGAGTGTCCATTTGTGTTGAAATCGTATCTACTGTGTCCTTTAAGTTTTCCTGAGTTTTTGCAAGTTGCGTAACCGAATCGGTAGATGCTACTGAGTCAATTTTAGCTTGCAAGCTGTCGTGATTTTCATGAACAATAATTTGCAGTTCTTTTATGGCTGCTTCGTGATTCTGTAATGCATTTTCATGATGCGAAAAAATAGGTTGGAAATGCTCACAAATTTGTGTTTTTACGCCATTACAGACTTTTTGACATTTCGATTCAATGTTATGTAACTCAGTAGTTAAATCTTCACGTGTTTGTTCAAGTGTGGTGTCTAACGTCCGAAGATTTTGTTCCATTGTGTCTAACTGTAGCTGTGTTTGTCTCTGGTGTTGTTCCATTGTGTCTAACTGTTGCTGTGTTTGTCGCTGGTGTTGTTCCATTGTGTTTAACTGTTGCTGTGTTTGTCTCTGGTGTTGTTCCATTGTGTCTAACTTTTGGAGATTTTGTTCATTGTGTCTAACTTTTGAAGATTTTGTCCCATTTGTTTCTGATTTTGTTCAAGCGTTGTGTCTAACTTTTGTAGCCTTTGTCCCATTTGTTGCATTAACTGTAATAACAGTGCACTGGTGTCTGAAACATGTTCCTCAGTGCTATTCGGCAGTGCATTTGAACCGCCAATATTCGCATTTTGAAAAGCAGAATATGTGTCTTGATTTGTTTGAGAAAACGGTGAGGACGCAAAACCTGAATCTACAGTATTTGCAAGATTGTGTCCTGTCATTTCGGAATCCTGAGGCGAGCTGTTGCCGACCGATCGATCGATAATGCTTCCCTGTTCACTAATTGTTTCACTGTCTACACCAGTATTTGCAGCCCACTCCATTTCCCTATGCACAATTACCAAATTACTACTTTGAACATTAGTTAATTCATTACATGGTGGCGCTAACACTCTACTTTCGTCTTCACTGTCATTTCTCAGTTTACTTTGGAGCCTAGTATTACGTTTTTCACACGCCATTATTGTCACAATGTCTCACACGACAACACAGAAAAACACAATTTGAAGAGCAAAAATAAGAGAACACATTAACATAGCACTGAAAATAATATCTCGTTAATTGCAAGCGCTGCTGCGAAATACTTGGTGCAAATCTACTTCCATGCCACAACTGGTTTACAATACAAGAATGAAAAACTACAACTACAAAGGAAATTCTCTCTACAATTACGCGCTAGCAATAAGCAATAGCTACTTAATTACACAAACTACAAGAAAAAAAAATCAGAAGATTCCAGTGAGGTATCCTCGGCTAAGAGTCGTCATATGAAACGTCCCCTTAGAACAATTATACATGAGTGTGTTTAAACTGACACACAATATTTTTAGCGCAACGCAATCTGACTTTCAAAAATCCCTACAAAAGAATGGCCCTGACTAACATTGACCTATACCTTTCACAAATCACTTACCTCACCAAAAATCTTCGTTACTCGACCTACTGCAATACAGCGAGCGCCACTACTGCCAGCTAAATAAAGGATTCAAACTACTGAAGGCACTAACTACTAATAGGCATAGTTCGCAAATGAAAGATTTTGATAGAGAACAAACAATGTATTTACCTCAATAGTGTTCAAAAGTCATAATGTATATAGCAGTTCATGACATCCAGTCTTACAAATTTCAAAACTCCGCCATCTCTCTCACCACATCCACCACTGCTGGCGGCTCACCTCCAACTGCGCAACGCTACGCGCTGTTCACGTCCAGCTGCCCAACACTACAATGGCAGACAACAATGCAAACTAGCCACAGACTGCACACAGCACAGCCAGTGATTTTCATACAGAGCGCTCCGTGGCGTTACCAATATAAAAACCTAAACAGCCTACTTACACCTATAGCTGAAGTTTTTAGTCCAGCGGTAAAGCCGGTGTCTCGAAATCGAGATTCGCGGAATAGAAAATCCGTCGATTCACGGATTTTTGGTCTTCGTTTTGAACTAGCCTTAATGTCTCAACGACGGTAGGAGTCATCACAAGTAACACGCGGTACGCACTCTACGTTAAGCATTATATTCCCTCTCCACGGTTGGATAACAACCATGGAAAGGACACGTAAGTCGCCGAAGTGGTGTCCAATAGCAAGACTTGCACCATGCTACTCTGCCAGACAAACTGCCATTATCATCTGTACACGTAATTAAGATAGCACGGAACCCGCAGAGCGCCAGTCCTACTCGCGCTTATCCGTTTGCTTTATGTCTGTTTCCTGCAAGAAGCATGTATTTTTGAACCTCAGGATTTCACATTTGTGACGGACGTATTTTGACAGTTACACCAATGAGATTTTCTATGTGTATACGCGAAATACGTACACTTAATCGTTCGTAAATACATATACAATTTTATATCTGCACGTGTCAAGAAGTATTGACGCCTCGCATAATGGTTACTGCTAGTCAGAATTTGTTTAGGTTATACATGTCCATAGGTCATACACCAAAAAGGTCACTAGTAATACGTAGCAGTTACTTAATTATAAATATTAAATTTTTAGAGCTCATGGAGTATGGTGAGACATATCTTTACATTTAACCATTTTTGTCTCTCTCTCTCTCTCTCATCCCCTCTCTCTCACTTCTTTCCTTTTTTCTGTTTGCAAATATTATGAACTCAGTTATAATACTTTGAACCGTTTATGATGACAAGAATTTTAAATTTCTCGCATCAGTGTGTCTTGATTTTCAGGAGTGCATATGAGTACAAAAGAACCACTCTGATACTCATTAGTATTGATATCATGATGTTACCTATGTTAAGAAAAAATTTTGTGCACCGGGTGATTAAAAAGTCAGTATACATTTGAAAACTTAATAAACCACGGAATAATGTAGATAGAGATGTAAAAATTGCCACACATGCTTGGAATGACATGGGGTTTTATTATAACCAAAAAAAGAAACAAAGTTAACAAAATGTCCGACAGGTGGCGCTGGACAGCAAAACGTCAGTGACTGCGCATGGCAATCGTGTGTAAATTAGAGAGAGAATCAGATGCGCCAGCAGTCGCAGCATTTTGACGTTACCTGAAAAGGCGGTTTTAGTGAAGCTGTATTATCAGAATGGGGAATGTGCTAGTCCAGCGTTATGATCCTATCGCCATAGGAAGGGGATTCGAACGTGTAAAGGTCCGTTGTGAATTGCAGCTGTGGCGAGAATGATTACGAAGTTCGAAGCCACGGGTTGTTTAGACGATAGACCACGTAGTGGCCGACCGAGCACAAGGCGTAATGCTGTTGAGTCAGTTAAGGAAGAAATGGAGACTGTAGCGGGTTCGTCTATTCACGGGGAAGTCAGCGCTCGTGCACTTGCTCGTCGCACCGGCATTCCATACACTACTGTTTGGTTGGCACTTAAGCGTACCCTCCGATGCTATCCGTACAAAATCCATCGGCATCATGAACTGTTACCTGGCGATTTAGTGAAGCGGAGGGCATTTGCCGTGTGGGCGTTTCAAAAGATGGCGGAAGATGACGATTGGTTGTGTAACGTATTATGAACCGTCGAAGCTCATTTCACGATCCGAGGGTCTGTCAAAGCCCACAACTGCAGAATTTGGGCTACCGAAAATCCTAGAACTGTCGTGGAAACTCCATTGCACGACGAGAAAGTCACGGTATGGGTTTGATTTACCACGTCTACCGTTATCGGGCCTTGTTTCTTCGAGGAAATGCGTGATTCTGGTTTTGTAACTGCTGCCGTGACGGGTGAGAGGTACGCCGGTATGTTACAAAATCGCATCATTCCCAGCCTGGATGATAAACACCTGCTGGAACGTACAATGTTTATGCAGGATGGCGCTCCACCGCATATTGCTAGACGCGTGGAAGATCTCTTGCGCGCGTCGTTTGGTGATGATCGTGTGCTCAGCCGCCACTTTCGTCATGCTTGGCCTCCCAGGTCCCCAGACCTCAGTCCGTGCGATTATTGGCTTTGGGGTTACCTGAAGTCGCATGTGTATCGTGATCGACCGACACCTCTAAGGATGCTGAAAGACAACATCCGACGCCAATGCCTCACCATAACGCCGGACATGCATTACAGTGCTGTTCGCAACATTATTAATCGACTACAGCTATTGTTGAGGAATTGTGGTGGACATATTGAGCATTACCTGTAAAGAACATCATCTTTGTTTTGTCTTACTTTGTCATGCCATCTGTCGGACGTTATTTGAACTTCTGTATTTTTTTGGTTCTAATAAAACCCCATGTCATTCCAAGCATGTGTGTCAATTTGTATCTCACTTTCTACATTATTCCGTGATTTATTCAGTTTTCAAATTTATACTGACTTTTTGATCACCCAGTAGATACAGCACTTCCTTTTTCCTTTAGGTTGAAGGTGCATCCCACATTATTTATTTTCAATAAAAAGTTAATCAAGTACTGTTCTTGCTTTTCCGTTATCATACAGCGATCGAACTATATGTGCGATCGACACTGGTAGTGATCAACGAGCTTGTATTCCAGCACCACATCACCTCATGATGAAAACTCCATCACTGTGGTTTGTACCTCACAGAAAACGAGTGGTTGAAACCGAATATTTGTTCTTTGTGTCTGAGTACGCTGAATGTTGAGGCGACACTGCATCCGTTGTAGTGCAGGTATTGTCCGCCCTAATAGCTGCGTGGTTAGCGTGACGGATTGCCGTCCTACCGGCCCGGGTTCGATTCCCGGCAGCGTCGGAGATTTTCTCCGCTCAGGGACTGGGTGTTGTGTTGTCTTCATCTTCATTTCATTACCATCCGGAGCGCTGGTTGCCCAATGTCTCGTCGAATGTAATAAGACTTGCTCCGAGTCGGCCGGACCTGCCCCGCAAGGGGCCTCCCGCCCAATGACGCCAAACGCTAATTTCCATTTCCGGTGCAGGTATTGACAGTACTCTTCACTAAGTTACTTACATCAACAAACCACATTTCTTAGTACCTGATTTGGAATCCAGGTGCATATCTAATTATCTTACAATTATATACTCCTGGAAATGGAAAAAAGAACACATAGACACCGGTGTGTCAGACCCACCATACTTGCTCCGGACACTGCGAGAGGGCTGTACAAGCAATGATCACACGCACGGCACAGCGGACACACCAGGAACCGCGGTGTTGGCCGTCGAATGGCGCTAGCTGCGCAGCATTTGTGCACCGCCGCCGTCAGTGTCAGCCAGTTTGCCGTGGCATACGGAGCTCCATCGCAGTCTTTAACACTGGTAGCATGCCGCGACAGCGTGGACGTGAACCGTATGTGCAGCTGACGGACTTTGAGCGAGGGCGTATAGTGGGCATGCGGGAGGCCGGGTGGACGTACCGCCGAATTGCTCAACACGTGGGGCGTGAGGTCTCCACAGTACATCGATGTTGTCGCCAGTGGTCGGCGGAAGGTGCACGTGCCCGTCGACCTGGGACCGGACCGCAGCGACGAACGGATGCACGCCAAGACCGTAGGATCCTACGCAGTGCCGTAGGGGACCGCACCGCCACTTCCCAGCAAATTAGGGACACTGTTGCTCCGGGGGTATCGGCGAGGACCATTTGCAACCGTCTCCATGAAGCTGGGCTACGGTCCCGCACACCGTTAGGCCGTCTTCCGCTCACGCCCCAACATCGTGCAGCCCGCCTCCAGTGGTGTCGCGACAGGCGTGAATGGAGGGACGAATGGAGACGTGTCGTCTTCAGCGATGAGAGTCGCTTCTGCCTTGGTGCCAATGATGGTCGTATGCGTGTTTGGCGCCGTGCAGGTGAGCGCCACAATCAGGACTGCATACGACCGAGGCACACAGGGCCAACACCCGGCATCATGGTGTGGGGAGCGATCTCCTACACTAGCCGTACACCAGGTGATCGTCGAGGGGACACTGAATAGTGCACGGTACATCCAAACCGTCATCGAACCCATCGTTCTACCATTCCTAGACCGGCAAGGGAACTTGCTGTTACAACAAGACAACGCACGTCCGCATGTATCCCGTGCCACCCAACGTGCTCTAGAAGGTGTAAGTCAACTACCCTGGCCAGCAAGATCTCCGGATCTGTCCCCCATTGAGCATGTTTGGGACCGGATGAAACGTCGTCTCACGCAGTCTGCACGTCCAGCACGAACGCTGGTCCAACTGAGGCGCCAGGTGGAAATGGCATGGCAAGCCGTTCCACAGGACTACATCCAGCATCTCTACGATCGTCTCCATGGGAGATTAGCAGCCTGCATTGCTGCGAAAGGTGGATATATACTGTACTAGTGCCAACATTGTACATGCTCTGTTGCCTGTATCTATGTGCCTGTGGTTCTGTCAGTGTGTTCATGTGATGTATCTGACCCCAGGAATGTGTCAATAAAGTTTCCCCTTCCTAGGACAATGAATTCACGGTGTTCTTATTTCAATTTCCAGGAGTGTATTACATAACCGAAGCCGATATGAAATGAGAGAGTGGTATCGGGACAAAGATATAGCAGAGTCTCACAATTAACTGAAGCGGCCGAGCGAATTGTATGTTCAGGAAGTCCAAGTGTACTACACCAGAAGGCATGCAGTCCTAAGTGTACACTAAAATGTGCCAATCAGCCGTAGGACCGTAGCTATACCCTGCACTTTTAAAAATATTGAGGAAAAACGCGCATCACCTGAATAGTTGCGAACTACTGTGAGCGTAGATGCATGGTTTTCACACAAATAAAATCATTGTATTCATCGTGGACGGTGAACTACTACGGTGATTTAAATTGCTATGTATCTGTATAAAATATGAAACCAGTTCTATTTTTAAGTTTTGGTTCAATTCAATTTCTGTACCATTAACTAGTTTTCGAGACACTGCAGACTTATCAGACGAAAGTGTTACAGGAACATTATGTAGACCTTGTGCGAGAGGACACTGTGGTCGCAGTGCTGGTGTAAGTAACGGAATTTAGTTATCAGTGAAGAGAAGTTTGTGAAACGAAAAGGTTTTTGTGTTTTGGCTACTTCCATTCCTCTGACTCAAGAAATTCTTGCCAAACAAATGCTAATTATGTAAGTTTTGTAGATTATACGCACACGTACAAACTGTTCATAGTTATCTCATTCATGTAAGAACTTGGTGCTCTGTTTCCTTACTCACATCTGCTTTGGTCTTTGTTATTTAAATTACCAACACCTATCAAAGGAAAGCTCTGTCACAAATAATAGTAACTTATTTACTCTGTAATTATGTAGTAATAATTCACTCCATCTGTTTATCTTTTGTGCAACTTTTTGATCGATATTACCTGTATATTTCCAATGTAAGAACACACCTGAAACTTGCAAGGTTGACATAAACGCTTTATCAACGCTTGTAAACATTCATTTTGTAATGCAATGCATCTCAAGTCAAAGTTCGAGGCTTAGCAAACTGTGATATCTCCTGTATTCTCATTCTTTGTACTTGAGTTCAGTGTTTACTTATTGTGAATGAGTGTCAAACGAAGTTCAACTAAATACTGTATATGTGTTTGTATAATATACAAACTGTACATTAATGGCACATTTTTTGCCTGCGATATCAGGAGGCCATGCAATGTAAGCACTCAAAACAAAAGACGCTTTCGTCTCATAAGTTTCTCCTCAATGGTAACTAAATTTTCGTTACTTCCAACACTAACACAACCACGGCATCTAGCTGCACATAATCAAGATAATGTTTCTGTAACATATCAAGCTGATGATGAGCTCGCAGTAGCTCGAAAACTGACTAATGGTAAAGAAAATAAAATCGTATCGGAAATTTAAAAAGGTTACTGTCTACGAGTTACCCAAATAAATCGCCAATAGAAGCATTGGTTTATCGTGAAGTAAAAACAAAACAATAACCAAAATAAGGTTTGCAGGATGACAACCAGTACCGCTTCCATACAATTCTTGTGGACTTTAGATTGTGACATGATGTAAAATGTGTCAGCTATTACATTTTGTAATATTCCGCGGTCTAGAACCCACAAGAATTGTTTTGAAATTGACTTGGGCCACCAGAGCCTACGTACTGGCAATGCTGTGTTGCAACACACTGCGTACTGCAACGCCCTTGCGATCCCCCTGTACTGCTCAAGTCGATCCCACGCTTACACTGCGGTACTCCTCAAGTTTGTGAGGAGGGTTTCTGGAACGACGCCTTACTACTTCTACCTGATCCCAGACATAAATGGAGACAGAAACTCGTCCTACATTTCAAGTTACACTTCGAAACTAAAGGTTTCTCTTGGCGCCATTTCTAAGTTGTCGGTTCATGTGTTTGCGGATAGGTGCTTCCCCCATGCAGAAAGCTCGCTCACTCGTAGTTCATTATGCAGTGTGTGTCGAGTCGGTGTGGCTATAACGCAGCAGCAAAAAAAAAAAAAAAAAAAAAAAACGTAAAAACGTTTCATTATTCAATAGGACAGAGCATAACTGTACCAGCCCCTGCGTGTACGACGACGCTAAGTAGCAATAGCAGCGAATGCACAGCCATGCTCCCAAAAATGTGCTACTGGTTTGACGACCGTCTGAAAGTTCACATGTGACTGATGGACTGAATATTAAACTCGAAATTTTGAGCCTAAACCTAATTATTAACAGGCTACAAAGATTTTATGTACACCCATGTTGAAAATATAGGCTCGTCCCTTCAAACTAAAAAAAAAACTTCGTAATTTTGTGTATAAGTTAAAATTTACAGCAGTTTTCTACTCTCATTCGAGTAGAAGGTATGGTCTTGTGAAGTGGGGTGTATGTTTTTCAAACATTATGCAAAAATTTTCTTAGTTAATAGTGTACAGAGAATTTGCCTATTGTTTGCAAGTGCGAGAATTGGCAAATAGCTGGAAACTGTTGCCGGCCGGAGTGGCCGTGCGGTTCTAGGCGCTACAGTCTGGAGCCGAGCAACCGCTACGGTCGCAGGTTCGAATCCTGCCTCGGGCATGAATGTGTGTGATGTCCTTAGGTTGTTTAGGTTTAATTAGTTCTAAGTTCTAGGCGACTAATGACCTCAGAAGTTAAGTCGCATAGTGCTCAGAGCCATTTGAACCATTTGGAAACTGTTTTAGTAACGATCGCCAGACTTCAGTGTGCTGGCGGCTGTAGTAGCGCAGATAAACAGCCCGTGGTGATGGCTAGTATCTCTGTCGGTGCATTGCCTTGTGTTCTTGACCTCACCAGATCGTCCTCACCCTAAGATAAGGTGGCACACCGTGGCGCTGTTGTGAGCCTCTGCTTGGAATGCATTTATAGGCACATGGATGCACACGTGCTCCATTAGTTTGGACACTGAAGAGAGGCTTAATCCACAGGCTCAAATATTTTGCGATTATCTTGAATTCGCATTTCATACATTATGCTGAGGGCAGTGGCGTACGTTCAGTATCCACATGTGAATTTTCCAGTTTAGGAAAAAAAAAATCCATAGACAATAATGCAATCACTCAAATTAAAGAGCAAAAAATCATCTGTAATTGTCTCATAATTCAGTTGTTAATGGTAATGGCCTTGTAATTTTAAGGATAGGGACCTGGTTTGACCAAGCAGTGAAAAGCAACGAAATCCTAAATTCGAAACAGAACAGGTATCAAAAGGACGGTATAAACTTCTACGGCAACAAATGACGGTTTTTCCTGTTGTAGCGTATTTAACTGAATGGCATCGCTAAAATGGTGTGATATTCCAGTAGGCATAATTTTTGCGAGAAAAACCCATCTTCTAGAACGAAGCCACCTTGTTTAACACCTGACAGTATGTCAAACATCATCCACACAATCCCGAAAATTGCAAGAACCGACAAGTGCAAGAATTTTCGCACAGTCAGGTTAACAGCTCGTGCATCCAAGTTGCTGACAATTATAATATACAGAAGAAAGAAAAAGAAAATTGAGGCTGTGTTAGATGGTCAATAGTTCGGCTTTAGAAAAGGGAAAGGGACCAGAGAGGCAATTCTGACGTTGCGATTGATAATGAAAGCAAAACTGAAGAATAATCGTGACGTGTTCATAGAAACTGACGACCTGGAAAATATTAGTTGGTGCAAGATATTATAAATTCTCAGAAAAATAACGGTGACCAGCAAAGAAAGTTGGGTATCATACAATATGTACAATAACCAAGAAGGAACGGTGTGACCTTGAACCAAGGAAGGCGGGATTGGGTTACGATTGTGGACGGGGCCGTAATAAATTGCTGTTGGTTAGTTTATTTTTTCAATTACTTACACTTTATTGGAAAACAACAACAAATAAAAGGTGACAATATATTAAGACGTGTTCCGCGGCTGAAGGCCTTACTGACAGCAGATTCAAAACTATATCTCGGTTGAAGGCCCCAGTACTGATAATTTAAATCTGTTTCACGGCTGAAAGCCTGAATAGCAATCTTAAGAACCAGTTAAACTACTCCTACCTGCAATTACAGTCATTAAAATATTTTCACAAGAACAATCATCAAAATGTCTCTGCTAGAATATAATAATCTAATTAATTTTTTTAGACAAGTAACACTCATGGCTGAAGGCCTTAGTAACAACAAATTCAAACTATTTCTCAGCTGAAGGCCCCAACAGTAATAATTTAAAACTGTTTCACGGCTGAAGGCCTTTAATGCCAAGAATGGCAATTATTAAAGAAAATTAACAACATACAATAAAACAGGAAATATAATAACAAAGGTTAATTCCAAAGTACAAGCAACTGATCGCGAAGCAGGTGAGACAAATGATGGTATCTTGGTAATACAATAATAAAATAACAGCACAATTAAAAAACCACAAGAGCCAGTCACAGTCGGTGCTCCAGGAATTGGCCTCGGAGTAGGTTAGGCCAAAATCAGAAAGGCAGCCAGGTGTTGCATTCACACCACAAGATGGTAACTCAATCTAATGACAGTCTAACGAGTGACTAATGATAATTTAGGTGAGGATACCTGACGTCCAATAAACCAAATGCAAAAATGAAAAATATGCCAAAGCCTGAACTGATGGTCTGGACTCCACCCACAGAATACTGCGCTTAGAGCACCCGGAACAAGAAAGGAATCACTACCACCAAGGTAGACGAATCGCCAACCAACCTACAATCAAAAAGGGTGCCAAACTTACACTCCACACCGGACAGCAGCGGCAAAACGGGGAAACGTACACTGCCATTAACATAAACGAACCCCCCAGGGCAGGTAACTGCGGTGTTAGCGGTCAGGAGGCATGAAAATACCGCTGGTTGGACTTAACAATTTTAACAAGCTGAAGGTAGTAAATAGTGATTACAAGCCCAGGAAAGCTAATCAGATCCACCTTCGCCAGGCACTCCTCTCACTGCTCTTTGCCTCAGCGACACTATGAGAAGCAACACGAACCCAAGTCACTGGAGAATCGCGAGATTACACAATGGTGGAGGTTGGTCTACTCGAATTGAAATGCACTCGACTTAAACTTGCAGGATCCGGTGACTACAGCCCCTCGATCCGGCAATCCATGAGCGCCACCAGCAGTCCCAGCATGTTCTCACTCTGCGCGGACTTGGCTCCTCCTGCGTCCCCAACCGAACTCCCGACTTACGCGACACGGATACACTACAACGTCCCCCCAAAGATAGTACCATCGTTACTACAGTAGATATGGATAACCGCCGCTGCTGCCACTAGCGTACAGACAACACTTGCAAACGGAGTGGCGCCAATGAACACAAAAATAAGACGACAACTGTAACTATACCAACTAAAGGATACCAGCCTAACAAGGGCACCAAAGCGAGCTACAACACGGCTCAACTACCCCCCGCCCCCCTCAAATACAAACCGAGGGATCACCCAACTAGCGGTCTAACCAAAGTTAATTTGATTAAGATGGACCTGATATTGCTTACTGGTATGGTTGTCCTTAACGAGAAGACTGACTGGGCCTAAAATAAGCATAATTGTACATAGACGCAGAAAACGGAGAGTAAACTTACCAAGGTTGCCAACACGCATTGATCAGAGTGTCTGTTGTCGGCCCTGAGAATGTTGCGCCTCGCGCGATTCCAGTTTTCCTTGAAGACCTGAGAGGTAATGTCCGCAGGAATTAGATCTTAAAATCAGGCACTCCAAGAACCGGAGGATTGGCTATAGCTGTGCTAATGTGCTCAAAAGCGGCCTCTTGGGCAGGTCCCCATTCAAAACGCACCCCCTTTCGGCGCAGTTCATTTAAAGGAGCCCTCAGCTGAGCAAAATTAGGGACAAAACGCCTAAAATAATTCGCCATGCCTAAAAACCTGACAATCCCACGTTTATCAGTAGGCGGCGGCAGAGCTCTCAATGCCTTACTCCGCTCCTAGCATATGCGAATGCTCTCACCTGATACTGGATGACCTAAGAAAGATACCTGCTGCCTGGCAAATGTCATCTTAGTAGATTTAACTGTCAAACTGGGCCCTGCAACCTAGCAAAACAGTTTTGACCTTGAACCAAGGAAGGCAGGATTGGGTTACGATTGTGGATGGAGCCTTAATCAATTGCTGTTGGTTAGTTTATTTCTTCAATGACGTACACTTTATTTGGAAACAACAGCAAATAAAAGGTGACAATAAGTTAAGAAGCGTTCCGCAGCTGAAGGCCTTAATGACAGCAAATTCAAAACTATATCTCGGTTGAAGGCCCCTATACTGATAATTTAAATCTGAAATCTGAATAGCAGTCTAAAGAACCAGTTAAACTACTTCAAACTGCAATTGCAGTTATTAAAATATTTCGAAAGAACAATCATCAAAATGTCTCTGCTACAACACAACAGTCTAATTAATTTTTTTAGACAAGTAACACCGACGGCTGAATGCCTTATTGACAACAAATTCAAACTATTTCTCGGCTGAAGATCCCAATAGTAATAATTTGAAACTGTTTCACGGCTGAAGGCCTTAAACGCAAAGAATGACAATTATTAAAAAAGGAATTTAATAAACATACATAAAATACAGACACAGTAAATAATGTTTTGAAAACAACCCAATGTGGTCGCAATTAGAATTTTAAGTGAGGTAACTACAGTCACGGCTGAAGGCCTTTAACGCCAAGAATGGCAATTATTAAAAAAATTTAACAAAGATACATAAAATACAGACACAGCAAATAATAATTTGAAAACAAGCCAATGTGGTCGCAATTAGAATTTTAAGGCAAGTAATTACAGTCACGGCTGAAGGGCTTCAACGCCAAGAATGGCGGTTATTAAAATAATTTAATGAGGACGAAATTTCTTAGAATGTAAGTTTGGTGCACAGCATAGCATGGTAGTGAGACATCGAGTGTGGAAAAACCAGAACAGAAGGAAATCGAAGTATTTGAGATGTGGCGCTGCAGTCGAATGTTGAAAGTTAGGTGGACTGATATGGTAAGAAATGAGGAGGTTCTGGGCAGAATCGGTTAGGGAATGAGTATGTGGGAGCTGTAGAGCATAGAAACTGCAGATGAAAATAGATACGTCCAGTAAATAATTGAAGACATAGGCTGTCAATGCCACTCTGAATTGAATAGGTTGTCAAAGGAAAAGAATTCGTGGTGGGCCGCATTAAAACAGACAGAAGACCAATGACTCAAAACAAAAAAAAGAAGAAAAAAGTCAGGAAATAACAGCTATGGTGAAGACATACTCCATGCCGCCACGGGGGATTAGTGATTCCCAATACGAATTTGTTTGATATGCGAAAAAAGTCAAAGATGAACCAGCTAATATAACCATTTGGAGAACGTCGAGACGAATTCCGTAATTTTTTTAAAAAATCATCGTTCTTTCGACTGGTACGTTTGCGTTCTCCTCTTTGAACATGTTATGGTAATATAAACAAGTTTTGACTCATTACCCAGAGCGTTGAAACCAAGGATAGTGAGTGATACCTTGAGAAACTTCCTTGAAAAGTTACGGAAGGGACTCATGAGATTAACCGGTTTAAGGGAATGTTGAAAAAAGTAGTAATGTGTAAAACTTGAGTTTCTCTCTGCGTATACGATTTTCGTATGAATTATGGGAATGTAATTGCGTGAATTCTTCGGCGACCGCTGATATTTAGAACAAATGAACACACTGTTACTTTCAAGACACAAATGCAACGAGAGAGATCCGTGCAAGGTGATTTAAAACGTTGGTAGGTCGGGTACGTCGACCAAGAACCATAATACGGTCTACGGTAAATGCACTGCAAACAAATAGCGCCACGACACAATCAAAGATCACCAATCTCGGAAGTCCTCGGTAGTGAATATTAATTACCAATGTACGAGCTACTAGCAATAAACCTAACCCCCTGTTTTTTGACCGCGGAGAGAGCCGGATTCCGAGCAGAATTTAAACAGGAGTCCCCTATCTCTACGTTTACTTGCTAACTTAATCTCAGATGCTTTTATAATAACACTTATTCATTATCCGAAGTGTAAGCCAGAAGCTCTGTTTTGTTATATTCCTTTTTATAACATGTACAAAGGCCATATTCTGCAATAGCAGATTTGCCCGGATCATTGAAGCGTGTATGGCTCTCATTGACTACCCCATCAGCCCAAGTACTTTCGACACTGGATTAATAGAAAATTGAGAAAAGTAAAGATGGTGATTTTAGCCTTTTAGATTTTGTACGTAGTCACCACACCTCTCCCACCCTTCAATTGAGTACAACGCACAGAATGTACATACATCCATGTGAATCTGACAGAAAAGTCCTTTTATAGGATGTTATTCACCTTGTGCATCGGCCGGTCGGAGTGGCCGAGCGGTTCTAGGCCCTACAGTCTGGAACCGCGCGACCGCTACGATCGCAGGTTCGAATCCTGCCTCGGTCATGGATGTGTGCGATGTCCTTATGTTAGTTAGGTTTAAGTAGTTCTAAATTCTAGGGGACTGATGACCACAGAAGTTAATTCCCATAGTGCTCTGAGCCATTTGAACCATTTTTGAACCTAGTGCATCACATTCGCACCTCCTCCTGTCTGGTGAATCATCAGAGATCCATTCTGCACTTGGTTTTGGTGGCAGGACCTTATTGATAACATCAATTATTGTAACCTCTGATCATTGTTTCCAGAAATGAGACGTCTGCGTTTTTCACTCCAATAATGTCGCGTCTGGCGTCCACTTGGCATTCGTTTTTGATGAGGAGTCAAGGTCTGTGGACAAACATTGTACATAATTTCCTCTTTG
Organism: Schistocerca cancellata; assembly: GCF_023864275.1. NCBI lineage: Eukaryota > Metazoa > Arthropoda > Insecta > Orthoptera > Acrididae > Schistocerca > Schistocerca cancellata. The sequence continues at coordinate 214,460,277 of NC_064632.1, read as the reverse complement.
TCTAAACATAATGGAAAATCTCTTGAACACTTGATTAAAAGACGTTCAATGTTTTTCAAAACAACGTCGACTCACTGCCGCCACCCGACCACTAGAACCCTGCAACTGTGTGGTCTCTCCGCATGGCTCGCACACGGTTGTAGTGTGCGAGTGAGAGCGTTAATACATTTCGCAAACGTTGACGAAAGTTGCCGAAAATTAACTATGCTAATGGCAGCCACGTGAGTGCATGAACAGGCGGCTTTCATGGTCCTGCACTCACTTGAACACAGGCTGCGAATTTGCAGTGTGCGCATCTTCAATGCGCTACACATAGCACGAAACTTAGGCGAAATTTATATGAATTACGAATAACGAATACAGTTATAAATTACTATTCGATACTCGTGAATAAAAAACTGTTATTCGAAACATTATTAGCTGATACTATTATCACTTACTCGTCATCTGCTAACAAAAAGTGTTAAGAATAGCTAATAAATTTGAGATCCAACTGGATATACAGCTACAATTCTGATTCATTTGTTAACAAATGCTTTTTTTCATTTCATTTATTTTTGTGTACAGAACAAATCCTTTTTTTTTTTAATGTGTCATCATAAAAATTATTTTATTTACTGAGATTTACCTCCGTGACACTAAAGAAAACCTATTTTACACGTGCAATGCACTCTTGAATTCGTCTTTGGACATGACTTCGATGGATGACTTTTAGCTCATAATCTTCTTAAGCAGAAATTGAGAAATCATCAATTCCATTATAGTTTTTGGCAAATAATTTGTTATGATTCCACTTTAATTTCTCATATCAAATCGCATTCCAAATATAATCCTCTTTTTACATTATAATGTCATTCGAAACTCATAACTCGATTTCTTTGTAATTTCTTTGGATATTATACACTCCTGGAAATTGAAATAAGAACACCGTGAATTCATTGTCCCAGGAAGGGGAAACTGTATTGACACATTCCTGGGGTCAGATACATCACATGATCACACTGACAGAACCACAGGCACATAGACACAGGCAACAGAGCATGAACAATGTCGGCACTAGTACAGTGTATATCCACCTTTCGCAGCAATGCAGGCTGCTATTCTCCCATGGAGACGATCGTAGAGATGCTGGATGTAGTCCTGTGAAACGGCTTGCCATGCCATTTCCACCTGGCGCCTCAGTTGGACCAGCGTTCGTGCTGGACGTGCAGACCGCGTGAGACGACGCTTCATCCAGTCCTAAACATGCTCAATGGGGGACAGATCCGGAGATCTTGCTGGCCAGGGTAGTTGACTTACACCTTCTAGAGCACGTTGGGTGGCACGGGATACATGCGGACGTGCATTGTCCTGTTGGAACAGCAAGTTCCCTTGCCGGTCTAGGAATGGTAGAACGATGGGTTCGATGACGGTTTGGATGTACCGTGCACTATTCAGTGTCCCCTCGACGATCACCAGTGGTGTACGGCCAGTGTAGAGGATCGCTCCCCACACCATGATGCCGGGTGTTGGCCCTGTGTGCCTCGGTCGTATGCAGTCCTGATTGTGGCGCTCACCTGCACGGCGCCAAACACGCATACGACCATCATTGGCACCAAGGCAGAAGCGACTCTCATCGCTGAAGACGACACGTCTCCATTCGTCCCTCCATTCACGCCTGTCGCGACACCACTGGAGGCGGGCTGCACGATGTTGGGGCGTGAGCGGAAGACGGCCTAACGGTGTGCGAGACCGTAGCCCAGCTTCATGGAGACGGTTGCGAATGGTCCTCGCCGATACCCCAGGAGCAACAGTGTCCTTAATTTGCTGGGAAGTGGCGGTGCGGTCTCCTACGGCACTGCGTAGGATCCTACGGTCTTGGCGTGCATCCGTGCGTCGCTGCGGTCCGGTCCCAGGTCGACGGGCACGTGCACCTTCCGCCGACCACTGGCGACAACATCGATGTACTGTGGAGACCTCACGCCCCACGTGTTGAGCAATTCGGCGATACGTCCACCCGGCCTCCCGCATGCCCACTATACGCCCTCGCTCAAAGTCCGTCAACTGCACATACGGTTCACGTCCACGCTGTCGCGGCATGCTACCAGTGTTAAAGACTGCGATGGAGCTCCGTATGCCACGGCAAACTGGCTGACACTGACGGCGGCGGTGCACAAATGCTGCGCAGCTAGCGCCATTCGACGGCCAACACCGCGGTTCCTGGTGTGTCCGCTGTGCCGTGCGTGTGATCATTGCTTGTACAGCCCTCTCGCAGTGTTCGGAGCAAGTATGGTGGGTCTGACACACCGGTATGAATGTGTTCTTTTTTCCATTTCCAGGAGTGTATGTCTGAAGGTCGTTGTAGGTGCCCCTTTGGTCATTGACAGCAACAGAGATGAACTGTTGGTTTTTAAATCGTGGATAAGGCACTGCTGCAATAATTTCATTTCATATAGAAACACGGAAAACGACTTTGAATAATTTCTTAACACTTTAACGACACGCCAGTAGCAAGTGTACTGCAGCATTACGACCTCCTTTATATACTTGAATCCAGTGAGTCTTCTGAAATTTTTGAATCTCAAAGCTCTATGTAATTGCATAGGTGGGAGCAAGAGTGAAAAAGTATTCCATATTCTATTGGCAAGCTTACCCAGAGTTAGTCCTTTGGGTAACTATGGATGTCTAACAACATTCGAGAAACGTTGTAGGAGACTTCAGTTTAACCATCTGGTGACGTTAATCATTAGGAACCACTGAGCTCTTACTTGTTTCACTCATTTTATAGCTCTGAAACCACAAATTCCTTAATTATACTTAGGAGATATGCATATCCAGTAGTGTTAGCAATGTCAGAAAGGTTTTGAAGATTCAGAGATTTTGTCATCTGCATTGTCATCATCGGCTGCTTACATAGGGTTCTTGCACCATGTCGGCTGTGGGAATGGGAGACGTATTAGCATTTGCAGAGATAGATGTAGGGGCCGAGTCGGTAGCGCAGTAGGCAGCGTCGTATTAGGCAGACCGTCTGCGACAGCCAGTAAAGAAATGACGCAATGTTGCCTGTGCACTGGGCAGCCTCTAAAGCCAGCTGGCTCCCCTTTGCCAGTTGCGAACAGGCTGTCTCGTGGAGAACATACGTGGCTGCCTTCAGTGCCCGTGCACTTGTCGAGGCATCCAGACCTTCCTTGCATCCTGGAAAAACTTTCATGATATTTTCGACAGCTTGTAGGACTGGGGGACTTTTCAGTTCTGCAGGGGCGTGTTCAGATTTATAGCCATCTCTTTCTGGTTGATTATTTTGTAAAACACACCATATGTTTATTACGCCAATTGCAAATTCAACTCGAACATCCAGTGCGTGATGAAAAATTTTCTGTTCTCTATTTCTTTGGCGGATTGTATTCTATTAACAACCTTGTCCAAGACAGTCGGTTTTTAAAGGTTCGTTTATGGTTTGTTAAATTTCTTACTCCGTAAAGACATATTAAAATTTCACATATACCGATAATGACACACGGCATCAGTAGTCGCTTGTTTGATATGTGGCTTTCCTCTGACATTTGTATAAATTTACCAACTAGAGTTTCATTAAAAACTGACTGGATAAGAACACATGAATAACTATATTTTCCTTGTGCTTCACATCTATGTATGTGAATTTATGATTCACAGCGCATAAAGCAACTAAAAAGATGGAAAAAATTATAGTAAAGCATATTTGTTACGAGAAAGAAGATTTAACATATTCCACCTCATCTCCCTCGGCTGCTCGGTCACAACTGCCCATCACCTGGCCGACTAACCCGGCTGCTTCACACTGCGACTCTCTAGAGCAATATAGCCCAAACAGGTGAGGCAATCATTCCGTAAGCATATTTATGTTCCATTTGTTACGCTCCAAATGAAGTAAAGCAGTACGCAGTTTGAAGGATGGTTTCAGTGCTACAGTGCTATACTAGGCATCATGGTGTGCTCTTGACTTCCTCCAACCTCAGAACGTATACAGCCAGCTAGAGGGGGTCTATGTTTCAATACGAATTCCGTTGCATCCGTAATACAATACAGACTCGGCCCCCTTCACCTGTCTCTGCATGTGCCAATACGTCTTCCCTTCCCACCGCTGACACGGCGCAAGAACGCTATGTAAACTGCCAACGGTGACAATGCAGCTGACAAAAACTCTCAGTATTCAAAACCTTTGTGAGATTGATAACACTATCGGATGTGTGTGTCTCCTTCGTATATTTAGGCAGTTTGCAGTCGTAATGCTACAAAATGGGAGAACCAAGCAAGAACTCAGTGGTTCCTAGCGATTGACATCACCAGACTTTTAACTAAATACTCCTAAAACGTTTCTGGAATGCTGATGGACGTCCAGAGTAATACAAAGTGTGTTAGATTCAACTCTGAGTCAGCTTTCCGTTGGAATATAGAATAGTGTTTTCGATCCGACAATAGTTTATGCAGCTAGACAGAGTTTTGAGGAAGAGACGCTGGGTTTCAGTATATGAGACAGTTTCTAATATTGCAGCACACTTGCCATTTGCGTATCATAAAAGATAAAACTGTGAAGATACAATTGAAGACGTTTTTCTGGTTTCTATACTAACTGCAGTTATTGCTGCGACGTCTTTTTTTTTTTTTTTTTTTTTTTTTTTTTTTTTTTTTTTTTTTTTTTTATCAGTCTCCCGATTGGTTTGATGCTGCCCGCCACGAGTTTCTCTCCCGTGCCAACCTCTTCACCTCAAGGTAGCACTTTCAACCTACGTCCTCAATTACTTGCTAGATGTATTCCAGTCTTTGTCTTCCCTTCTGTTTTTGCCCTCTGCAGTTCAATCTAATACCATGGAAGTTATTCCGTATCTGATTCGGAATATCGGCCTGATCATGATGTAGTCTAACTGAAATCCTCCCGTATCAACCGGCCTCACTTTACGTACTGTATTACCATTTTAATATTCTTTTAAATTTTTTCTATCTTCATCTAGCGATGTCCGCATGTATACCTCAACTATCGTTGTCACTGTTGGCATGCTGTCGATTCTGATAAGAACAGCCCTATCACTGAACTGTTCACAGTAACTCTGCTCTACCTTCCTATTCATAACGAATCCCTCTCCCATTATGCCTTTTCTGCTGCTGTTGGTATCATCCTATACTCATCTGACCAGAAATCTTTGTCTTCTAGCTTTCATTTCACCGACCCCTACTATGTCTAGAGTGACCCTTTGCATTTCCCTTTTCAGATTTTCTCGCTCCCTAACACGTTCAAACTTCTGACATTCAACCCCCCAGTCTCGTTGTTCTTTCGTTGGTTGTTCAGTATTTTTCTCATGGTCGCCTTCCCATTGGCAGTCCCCTCGGGGTGATTCGAATGAGGGACTATTCTGGAATCTTTTGCCAGTTAAGAGATCATCATGACTTTTTTCAATTATAGGCCACAAGTCCTGTGGATACACTTTATTTGTCTTTAATGGAGTGGTTTCCTCTGCCATCTGCATTCTCATACCGTTGGGCATTGCTGATTCTTCCGCCTTTAGGGCAGTTGACAAGGCAGTTGCCAGAATGAGGGTGACTTCTTATGCCTCGAGTCTTCGGCCGCCAATGCTGATTATTAATCGAAATTTATGAGGTGGCCGGTTTTGTAAGCGCGACCGAAGACGTTTTCATTACTAATCAATGACGCTGCCCACAGACTACGAATGCGCATTAGCAAAGTCTTGCCCTGGTATTAAAACAGGTAGTTATCCTCTGTTGCTGTCAAACACCAAAGGGGTGCCTACAACAAACTTGAGACGTATAATAGCCAAAAAATCTTCAGAGAAATCGAGTCAGGAGTTTCGAGTGATATTTTGATGTATAGAGAGGATTTTAATTGGAATGTGATTTGAGATGTGAAGTTAAAGTGGAATCACAACAAATTATTTGACAAAAACTACAGCGCATCTTACGGTTTCTTAATTTGTACTAAAGAAGATTGTGAGCTGATAGACATACATCGAACTCATGATTAAAGAAGAATTCAAGAGTGTATTGCATGAGTAGAACATGTTTTCTTTAGTGTCCCTGCTGTAAATCTCCATACATAAAATAATTTCGTTGATGAGACATTTAAGAAAAGGAGTTGTTCTGGAAACAAAACTAAAAGAAATGAAATATTTGTTTGTTTAATAAATGACGCTGAATTGCAGCCATAAATCCAATTGGATATAAAATTTATCTGTTATTCTTAACACTTTTTATTCAGAGATGACTATTAAGTGTTTTTATGTGTGTAAGTGAATAATGTTCCGAATAATATTTGTTATTCACGAATAACGAAAAGTTGTTTATTTCTGTATTCGATAATCGTCATTCGCACAAATTTCGCCCATTTTTGGTGCTAAACGAAGTGCATCACACGTGCACACACTGCATATTTGCAGCCTGTGCAAGCGCTTGCAGGAGCTTGAAACCCGCACGACTCACGTGGCTGTGCCTGCTGCTTGCACATGCACTCACACGGCTGTCATTATCATGGGTAATCTTCGTCATCTTCCGTAAACGTTGGCAAAGCGCATTAGCGCTCTCACTCACACATCGCAGGCGAGCGTGGGTCACGTGGATTGGCCACGCAGTTGCAAAGCCCTAGTGGCGTCTCCTGTTGACGGGTGAGTGTCGCTAAATACCGCGGGCTGGCCCGTGACAATCTAACTCGTGCTAGTCTCTGAGGCGTTTTGCGTAGTCGTGATAATGCGTGATTCACGTCTATGATCTGGATTACTCCCTTCCTCGAGTGTCACATACGCTACGCTCTTGGCTGGTTTTGGTTACCAGTTCACTTTGTGAACCCTGGTATCATTGATTCCAGGAACTGCCTGTTACGGTCTGTCGTTTGCTGAGTTACGATCAGTGTGAGTTGTCGTCAACTGTGTCCTACCAATACAGGGTAGTACAGAAAACTTACCATACACAATTCCTGACAACTACCTGTAATTTCAAGAGCCTGGTGTTTCTGCCTGTAATAATAAGCAGTGCTCACTTTCTGATGGAATTCCTGTTCATGAAAATAACTGGGCGGTGGGCGGAGGGGAGGAGAGGGGATATCCTCGGTTCCCAAAAAAATGGGATATTTAAGTAGATTATGTACGCAGAAGGATAATTTTCTAGTAAATGACGTGGCGAAAACTTCATTTGAATACTTATGTATGAAACTTGAAAAGCAAGGAACACGTTGTCCAATCCTGTATCAGTGATTATCACGCCTAAACCAAGACAACTGTGTTGAGCACATATTCCTAAATCATCAGTACAAAAGTAACCTTACAAGAATCGATCAGTCAACACTGTAAATTTTAAGATTACATAGAAAAAAATGACGATATAAATGACGTACTAATCAAACTTCAATATCTTAATAACTCGGAACCTCTCCAAATCTACTGTACTGCACATAAGCATGTGGAGAGATACTAGTGCACAAAGCAACACTAATGAACAACCTCACACAGTACAGTGAGCTTCAGTACTGAATATAAATTGGACTTATCTTGCCAGACATCGTCCAAGCTACTCAGTATCATGGTTCACCATAGAACAAAAATGGCTTCGCCAGAACAACATGCATCCTCACAAACCTCCCAAATCAGACACGTCTTAAACAGTCCAGAGTAATGTGCAGACAAGAAGAAGCAAGCTGAATAATGGCTGACATCTTCTGAACAAGGTACCTATGTGGCTTTCTAGCCGCCAGTGAATCCTATTGGTTGATACAAATTCGATTCACAAAATCCTGCTACCCATGCATTGTTTCAGAAGCCAGTTGATGTAGTAAAATACGTAGTATAAATAGCAAGAGTAGATGAAACACGTTGATACAAAATCAATATGCCACTAACAGCCACCTTTCGGTCGACAGCAGAATGCATGTCTGATTTGTCTTTCACTACAGACATACCAGGGAAAGGTGACTTCGAGGTATAAGTTATGAAGTCAAGCTGAGCTGAATGATAACTACCAGTTTGAAGATACAAATCAGTGTGAGCATCTCAACATACCACCACCTTCCTCCTGCCCAACAAATCAAGGAAAGGAAGACAGCCAAGTTTTTCCATCTCCATATTTGGGTCGATTGAATTCAAGCTGTGAGGTATCAGCTGAGGTGCTACAGGAACTAAACGTGATAAGTTGTACAGTGAACAGATCGCTTCCCATGAGATCATGTGACATGAGAAAGCAAAGTCACACAAAGGATAACTATTTAAGTATATCAATTAAACAGGGATGGGACAATTGAACATGAAATATGGGCACCACAAGTTACATAGATACATTGATAAGCATTTCCATCAATCTGTTAAATGAAACTAAAGGCCCCTGTAATAATGAGATTTATCGCTAGACACATTAATGTGATTCTACATATTAATGTGATTCTAGCCACAAATTATCTTGGCACAGGTTGGACAGAAATTATACAGAAACTTTACCCATGGACAGCTGCAGTGATTGCTGAATAAGTTGACAGCCTAAAGAAAAGACCCAGAAATTTGCTATTAAGCACTAGTTGTCTCATGTAAGAGCTTACTGAGTGCAGCTAGCTGGTTAATTCTGAAAAGCAAGGCTTGACCTGACTAGCACCACTGACGATGGTCTTTTTATTAATTAACGATGGTTCTCTTTCTTTGCAGTTGAGGTGGGCTGAAACTTTTACTTAGCCATGACAATAGTTACTTTGTGGCGTTCTGTAATTTATGATATAACATTTATATTTGCAACAGAAGATGCAGTTCAAAAGTTTCGAAACCGGTTGGTGGGTTTATAAGTGACCTGAACAAACATAGCTACGGTGGACCACTGGGCATTTCATTCACTTTCATTTTAAAAAATTTTAACAACTGTATTTACAAAAAGCTCTTCACTTTATGAAATGTCAACCAATCATGTATAACTATTTCTGCTGTGGTTGCTACAGTTTTAAATAGTCTTCCTACAGTTTTATCACGTTTTTCTATTCTGTGACTATCCCAATCATGGCTATAAATTTTATTTGCTTCTTTTAATACACTGGTGTGCAAACCTTAAGGAAGAAAGTAACTATCGCATGTTGTCGCTGCCAAGTAACATAGCTCCACGAAACTTGGCTGTCTTACCTTCGCGGGGTCAAAGAAACTTCGCTCCCGCTTGAATATCACTATCTAAGAATATCCCTTCATTCACAACAAGTGGTCTTATATTTTCTTGTCAGTTTTCCTATTTAGAAAATGTATCTGTATTATAATTTATTCCTGATGACGACTGACATTTATTACCACTGATGAATAGTAAAAGAAACAAACAGAAAAGTGTAGCCTAGAGTGCTCTTAGCAAACTAAATAAATTTTTAAAATGAACTTGTCAATGTATATGAAATCGTACGTTCGCAAGTTCTTATCGCCAGATTTTATTGATGATAGTGACATGTGGTCTTTTACGAAGAACAATGGAGAAATGTATGTTTGCAGATTACTGGGAGAAACAGGACAGCTAGTAAATAGATTACGGAATAGACCAGAATGGAAGACGTAACTACTATAACGTTTAAAATAACATGAGTTTTGGATGTAAAGTAGCCAGAAAGATGGGAGACAGATGGCCAGTGGAATTCTTTTCTGGATTCCAAGAAATAACAAAAGGTTGAGGAGATCAAATAACGGAAGGTACGTTGATCGTATTCAAAATATGTAGGATCAACAGGGATTCATATCGCTAAAGGTCACAATGCATAGACTTATCTAAAGGAGTGTTTTTCCTATAGAGTAGAGCTTTTCTGTCGGTGGACGTCAAATGGCTGATGATGAGCTATAAAATATACAGGGTGGTCGTAAATTCCCGTTACAAACTTCTAGGACGTGTAGAGGGTAGTGAGTACAGAACATTTTGAATAGGAACCCATGTCCGAAATTGTATTGTTCCCGTTCTACGACAGTTTCAGTTCAAATGTGTACCTCGTCAACGTCTACTTGGGCAAGAGAAACGTCTCAGAGTTCCCTGTCCTGGTATGCAGCAGGGTAGACACGATGACGTGTCCATGACTTGGGCCTTAGTGCTCAGGAAGAACGTACTATATGTAGGGGTGGACATGGTCCCCAAGGACACATGCATAATTGGTTTGATTCTTTGTGCCTTACACAATGACGAGATCACCCAGCGAACCCTTCGAAACCACTCTCCAGATCGTAAAGCTCCCGCCTGTGGCCTAGGCACTTCCGACAATTGTTGTCGTCGATTTGCTTTCAGAAGTTTCACGCCAACGGCCATCTGTCCTAAGCAGCATGAAAATGACATTCATCTGAAAATGCCACCTGTAACTGCTCAGTGGACATCTCGGCCAGCTGCGGTATTGGCGAGCAAATTCCAGCCTTCGTTACCGATAGACAGCAGTCAGCACAGGTACATGATCCAGGCGCCTGAAGCGAAGGCCTATACGCAACACATTCATTGGACGTTCGTTGAGGAGACATTTGGTTCATCTGGTCGGTCAGCTGATCATACGTTTCAGTCTATTTGCCTGTACACAACTCCGCAGCCGTGGTTCACCCCCGTCATCTATGGCATATGGAGCACCACAATTGCCTTGGCGCAGGTTTTGGATAAGGTTTTTTTGCCATGCACGGTATACTTTGACCATGGGGCACAGTTTTCATACAAATACGTCTCGGAAATATTTCTACCCTTGGCTCAAAACCCAATGATGATGCCCTTTTGCACTTCAGATAAATCGCTCTGATTCACCACTAAGACAACGGCTTCATTCTTCTCCGCATCGCTTCGACCTGCTTTATGATCCCTTCACTGCTAGTGCTGCTACCTGCCGTCTGTGAGTAGTTATTGCACGTTGACATCGGATATTGGCGGTGGTCATATTAATGTGACTGGACCGTGCACGTGATTGACTGGAGGTATTGAGTTGTGCACGGCTCGTGTTCATGCAGTTTATTGTTTGTCATCTTCTCTTACGGTACTGCCGCCTAGTCTTCTTATTCCATTTACTGGCGCTTATCGACGGTGAGCCGGTGAGGTGCGGGGAGCCAGTGCTCCCCGACCACTAGCGACACACATGACCCTTCCGACGGAAGAAGATTGGAGCGGGACGACCGTTGGTTGGTCGTTCGGTTGGTCGTCTCATCGGCCGATGTGTATTTGGTCCTTTGACCGTTTCTGGGGCTAGGCAGTCGGTTGGTTGGGGCAGAGCAGCGAGAAAGTCTCTGTGGCGCGTAGTCGTTCCGGAGCCGCTGATGGCGTGCACGCGCAGTTGGAGCTGTGAGGCGCTTCATGTGAGCGTTAAGAAGTTCGTCGCCCACCGATACTGGACACTGAAGTTGAGTGCTCACTTAACCTACTATCAAGCCTCATCTGCTATCACATCTCTTCGTTTGATCCTGCTTGTCCCTTTCTGGAACATTCGCGCGAGCAACAACGTGTGTGCATTTTGGTCGGCTAGAATTGCAGCCGTCATCCTGTGTGGTGTTTAACTTAATTTAATTCATTCCTTCATTAATGAAGTGTACAAGCGGTATCATCTGCCTTGTGGCCGTTGACGTTCCGGTGACCCGCCCTGGACTTTGACGTAGTTTTCGGCAGTGTATTCTCCTCGTCGTGTTGATGTCTTCCAGCATGGCGTGTAGTTCGACAGCTGAGGTGTTGTTGGTAGTTTAGGGCGTTATTCTGACTTGGCTGGTTTGGGAACCAGTATCTAGAACATTGTGCTATTGACATCTTGTTGTCGTTTTGCTGGTCGGGTGGTGCAGAACTGATCTTGTTGGTGGGTTTGTCGGCTGGCTTTCGGTTCGGTTGCCTTCTGATTAAAAGGTTGTTGGTCTGGCTGCCTATCTTACCTAAACGTACATTACTGTTACTTCCCCGGCTGATCCTTGGAACCTTCTGAGCACCGCTCCTTGTGTTTTGCATAGTAATTTCCTTTTTAGTCTTAAGTACTCTGCGTGGCCTTCAGCCGAGTTTTAGCTTATTAAAATTGCAAGGCTTTTCTTCTTACAAGGGAACCTCCCCATCGCAGCCCCCTCAGATTTAGTTATAAGTGGATAGGCCTTGAGAAACTGAACACAGATCAATCGAGAAAACTGGAAGAAGTTGTGTGGAACTAAGAAAAAAATAAGCAAAATATACGAACTGAGTAGCCCATGCGCAAGATAGGCAACATCAAGGATGGCGTGAGCTCAGCAGCGCCGTGGTCCCGTAGTTAGAGTGAGCAGCTGCGGAACGAGAGGTTCTTGGTTCAAGTCTTCCCTCGAGTGAAAAGTTTATTTTCGCAAAGTTATGATTTGTCCGTTCGTTCATTGACGTCTCTGTTCACTGTAATAAGTTCAGTGTCTGTGTTTTGCGACCGCACCGCAAAGTCGTGCGATTAGTAGACGAAAGGACGTGCCTCTCCAATGGGAACCGAAAACTTTTGATCGCAAGGTCATATGTCAACCGATTCCTCCACAGGAAAACACGTCTGATATATTCTATACGACACTGGTGACGGCATGTGCGTCACATGACAGGAATATGTTGTCGACCCACCTAACTTGTACACTTGGCGAATGGGTAAAAAGATTCTTCTACCTTGCCCGATATAGGTTTTCTTGTGTATGTGATAATCACTCCCGAAAAAGTGATGAAAACATAAGCGTTTGTCACATAAACTGCAACAAATGAATGCAACAGTTTCACACTCGTACTGTTTTCCCTGTGCTCTGTCGAAAGATATGTTTTTAACGTTTCAAAATTTTTCCGTGTGTAGACCGCCAAATCATGCATATGTCCAAGCAAATCTGAACATGTCCTGGAATTTTGGAGAGCGAAGTTGATTATGTGTGATTGCCTGAACTTTGATAATATTCTGAAAATAAAAACTTTTCACTCGGGGGAAGACTTGAACCTAGGACCTCTCATTCCGTACCTGCTAACGCTAACCACGGGACCACGGTGCTCTTGACCTCAATGTATCCTTGATGTTGCCTGTCTTGCGCATATACCACTCAGTTTGTATATTTTGCTTATTTTTTTCATAGTTCCACACAACTTCTTCTAGTTCTCTCGATTGATCTGTGTTCAGTTTTTCAAGGCCTATCCACTGTGCCAACTTATAACTAAATCTGAGGGGGGTGCGATGAGGAGGTTCCCTTGTTAGACCTTAAGCCGTACAAAAATTTTTTCTTGTTTGGTATGTGACCTTCAGCCGAGTTTCAGCCTTTCAAAATTAAAACTGAAAATTCCTTGTGCCTAGGCCTTAAGCTGTAAATTGGTTTCAAGTTAGTATGTGGCCTTCAGACGAGTTTTCAGCCTTTTCAAATCAAAAGTTGAAAACTTTTGTCTACGCCTTAAGCCGTATGAAATATTTTCTAGATTGTATGTGGCCTTCAGTCGAGTTTTCCAGCTTAAGTTCAAAATTGGAAATTTCTTTGTCTGGGCTTTAAGCTGTGAGATTGTTTGGGTTTCGGATGTGGCCTTCAGCCGAGTTTTATGTGAAGCATTTTAGGATAAGGCCTTTAGCCTCTTTTAGTTGAAATTTAAAAGCTCTTCTCTTTAGGCCTTAAGCCGTAATATTGTTTTCTGCATGATGTGTGGCTTTCAGTCGAGTTTCTTCAATTAAAAATTCAAATCCTTGTCTTGCCCTTAAGTCATAAGATTGTTATTCTTTAGTATCAGGCCTTCAGCCGAGTTTTACACGAAATATTTTAAAATAAGGTCTTCAGCCTTTTCAAATTGAAAGCTCTTGTTCCTAGGCCTTAAGCCTTTAAATCTTTTTGTTGATATGCGGACTTCAGCCGAGTTTTCAGCCTATTTAGAATAAACCTTGAAAATATTTGTCTTGGCCTTAAGCCGTAACACTGTTCTTGATTAATGCGAGGCCTTCATTCGAGTTCTAAGAGAAAAAATTTAAACTAAGGCATTCAGTCTACTTATATTGAAGATAAAAAAAATTTTTTAGAGAAGTGAAACCTCCAGAAGAACTCCTGTACCTCAGTTCCTTACTTTGGCCTTGTGCCTTGAATTTTCGATGTGGCCTTCAGCCGATCTAAATTAAATCAGAGGAGGTCTTTCGTTCAAAACTGGAGAGTTTTGATTCTTGCTTGTGTTATTGTGTGTTTTAAGAAATAAAGTTTATATGTTGAGTGCAACTAACGGTAACTTATTTTGGCCCCTTTCCACAAATATAACCGCATCCGCTCTGTCCTGCTTGCCAAGGGATTTCAGGTATATTACACCAGCGTACCCACTGGTTGGCGAATGTTCTACAGAAATAAAGGTAACATTGTTTGTGCCCCAAGGAAACATAAGAGAACCTCTAACAGTATGAGTTTACGCAAATGATGTATCACACAGACTCCACTGCATTATAAGACTGTTGGCTAACCATGTTGTGTCTACCGAAAGAAAAATCATTATTAGACAATCCTAAGGAAATGCAGCCTGATTCGGCCATACTTGGTGTAGTGAATAGTCACTCTATTTAAATTTGTATGGATGTAGGGTAATGACTATCACTAATAGAAAGAAATCGACAATATCTGATTGCAAGATCAGTGGTATATCTTGGGCACGTGGCATCGTATACTTATTTAGGGGCAATACTAAGAAATAATATGAACCCGAACGATCAAGCAACAACAGCTTTACTGAAATCTTTCACATGCTGGAAGGGCTCTGGGATAATGTGACGCATCTGTAATGGAAATCGTATATAAAACGTTAATACTAGCAATTCTAGACTACTGTTCCAATGTTTGGTGTCCTTATTAAGTAGACATGACAACAGATCCCAAATGAATTCAGAGACGCGGTGCTAAGATCGTAACAGGTCGGCATAGCTCACACGAAAGTAAAACATATATATTTTGCGAATTTAAATGGAAATCCTTAGAAGGCAGATTGCCAAGCCCTGTCCGGCAGATTTACAGAACCTGTTGTAGGAGAAGACCATGCGATCATGATGCTGCTATTATCTTGTATTTCGCGAAGGGATCACGAGAAATCCGATTAGAGCACTTGCAGAGCGTTTACTATATACGCAAATGGAGACGGACATAAAATCGAAAAATTTATACAGTACATAGGCTTTCAGGGTATACAGGATGGTCGGGAAGTCTGAAAAGCTTGTGAGGGTGTTGCAGGGTTGGTGGTGCTGAGAAATAATTGTTAAGAAAAAAATTCGATACGTTGCGCCGTTTTCGATTTAATTAACGTTGAAGTTAGTTAGTGAGGTCTTTGCGCGCAGCAGTTCAAGCAGTCTGCCAGAGGCAGTATCGCCAAACGTTTTCTTAGTTTCGTTACCAACGGAACAATAACCACTCTAAGCAAAATATGAACCAAACAAATTAAGAGGCTTTCGAACTACACGCCATGCTGGACAGCATCAACACAATGAGGAAAGGCACACTGCCAGTAAACTACGCTAACGACAGGGCAGGTAACTGGGGCGTTAACGGACACAGGGCAGAAAATATCGCTGGTGCACTTCACTGGTAAGTGACAGTCAATTTAATAATTAATCACAATATAGGAAGACGGCTGCAAGATTTCGCCGACCCCAACACATCATACACTGCTGCTAGTCTGAACAGCCCAGCGTGCAAAAACCCGCAAATGAACAAAGAGATGTCACAATAGTTGAGGCTTCGTAACAGGTTAACTGATCACTCAACTTCAGCGCCCAGGTTCGGTGGGCATCGAACTTTATCGCTCTCGCAGCTAGCGCCTCAGGATCCGACAGCAGGTGCATGCCGCCAGGCATCCCAGCCTGGCCTCGAGCCATGGAGAGTTCCTCGCTGCTACATCCCAACCGCCTGACCACCTCCAGCACGCAGACAGCATTAAAAAAACTGCTCAGTCAAAACCACACAAGCTACACATGGTTCCACGAAACACTTCCACAAACAACTCGAACAATACTAAAAACCAGTCACTGTGGAACAACAAGGACGAATCACAGTTCGACTCACATGGAGAACCTAGAAGTAGTCGGTGACCAAATACACGTCGTCCGACTAAACGACCAACCAAGGTCGTCCCCAGTCAAGTCATGGGCATCGGAAACAGGCGGGCGAGTCATGGCTGTCTGGACCACACCACTGCTCCATCCTGACTGAACTACCGACACACGACGACCTTGAAATACTAGCGGTCGCTCCAAAGACAGTACGACAGTGCGCTTATCGAGAAACACTGCTGCTGCCACTCACGGGTAGGCAAGCCAGCAACTTAGTGACGCCAGTAAATCGAATAAGAAACGAGACAGCAGCACCGCCAAGACAAGATGTGAAGCAATAATGGCACGAACACGAGCCGCACACAGCTAAAGCTCAGAAACTTAAAGAGTACTACAGCATATTTGTCTGGTAATTATGTAGACTGATAAGTCTGCTGTTGTGTGGCCTTGAGATTCTACTGCTATGTAAAATCAAACAGTAAAATATTTGACAGGTGAGATATTATTGCTATGTAAAGGCAAACAGAAAGGGTGCAGAAAGGGATTTTCGATGAAAATAACGTAGATTTCTTTATTACCTCAAAATATTGTCTGTGACCTCTCTACTAACTGTTGTGTTCCAAGTGGTTGTACTACAAATGCAAACTTATTACTTAATCAGTTTTCTGAGTTGGTGCAAGAACTTTTTGTTGCTGCAAATGGATATGTGTCAGACTTACAAATGATTAGTTTATGTGGTATACGACACATCTGAAGTTTCACTGTTTACCAGCCTGGAAAATATGCTCTCTTGTTTTCTGTTTGCACCTACAACTATAATCTATATTTGTGAGTCATGAATATGACAGTTATTTCGAGAACTTGTTCACTCACTGTTTACATTTTTATTTCAAGGTGCCTTGGGGAGAAAGCTATTTTAATCACAGGAAGTGTAATTTGTGCAGTTTCAGCAACAGCATATTCCATCAAAGGGTATAATGAGGTAATGGACATATGCGTCCAGATTAAAAACTGTAGGTGTTACAAGATATTGAAGCATCAGCTGCTTCTGGAATATGAAATGAGGGGCTATGTTCACCCTAGATCAGTCTAAGTTACAAAATGGAGTAAAGGAAACACAGCAGATTAAAAGAAGAGCTGTGAGAATATGAAGACTCTAAATACACAGTATGGTGCACATTTTTTTTTGTTGCCAATACCTGATTTGAATGTTTACCTAATTTTGGGGAAGAATTGGTTGACAGACTGTAAAGCAGAAGAAAAAGCTGTTGAATTATTCTGCTAGTACTGAATACTAAGTGTCAGAGATAATTGCAAATGTAAAATTTGATTATATAATAGTAGGCGGAGAGGTGATACTCCGACGTGGCGCGTCCCAGGTGGCGGATAGGGGGGTCCTCACCGGTTTACCGGCGGACTTGAGCGAAATAAAATAGCTCTCGCGGACCAAACACTAAACAACCTCTACGGCTAACAACCGTAGTTGTAACTCGGAGCTTGCTCCATACAAGGTTGACTACCTTTGAAAGTCAAACATGGAAGGAAATCTTTCAAGGAAAAATCCACCGCTTGGCAATAACCAAGGAAGACTGCACTCGGATACCGTGGGCAGTCACCTGAAAGATAACGTGGATGAGTCGGAGCATCTGAAAATACCCAAAACGGACAGACGACCAAAACTGAAGACAGGACAAATAAACTACATTGCGACACACAATACAAATTCCCTCATACAACCAGGCAAACTCAAAATTCTGACGGATGAAATGGATCGCAAGGGGATTCTCATAACCGGACTTCAAGAAATGAGAAATACTGATCAGGAGCCGATAGAATCACAAGGATATAGGATTTATAAGGGAATACCAGGGAAAAGAGTCATGAAACAGTGTCCACAATTTGGAACAGGATTCGTGGTGAGTCTGAAAATAATAGAGTCCATAATAGAATTTAAAGCACAATCTCCCAGCCTCTCAACATTAACTCTAAAAGCTGCAAATAAAATGTACACAATAATAAATGCCCATGCCCCGACAAATGATAAAAATAATAAAAAAGAACACAGAGAAGAGGTAGAAAAATTTTGGGAGCTCTTAGATCAAACGACGAATAACATTAATAAAAATCACATCAAAATTTTAATTGGAGACTTCAATGCCCAGTTAGGAAGGGAAAAGAGATATAGAGACATAATAGGGAAATGGACAGCACAAAGAAGAACAAACAAAAATGGCATAAGACTAGTGGAATTTTGAAGAAACCATGACATGATCTCAAAGTCGACGTATTTTAAGAGAAGACAAAGTAAACTAAAAACTTGGAAACATCCAGACTGGAAAAAAGGAGAATGGCAACTGGACCATGTCTGCATGGACAAGAATTACCACAAGGAAATTTACAATGTGAAAGTACTGAGAGGGACAGATACCGGATCAGATCATTACATGATAAAAATTGAAATTAAATTAACCCCATTAGCAAAGAAAAAATCCCACCAGAAGAAGAAGAGAACCTATGACCCTCATAAACTGATACAAAATGAGGATTATGAAGCACAAACCAGGGATATAAAAATAACAGATGATCTGGAAGAAATAATTCCCAAATTGAAACAAATAGCTGAACAAGTTGCCCCTATAAATCCAAGGAAAAAACACCAGTGGTGGAACGATGAATGTGATGCAGCAGTGTTGGATCGACACCAAGCCTGGTTAAGGCATCAAAATGAAAAAACAGAAAAATCATATTTGGAACTCACAAAACAAAGGAAGACAACACAAAAAATAATAAGGAGAGTTAAACGTCAGTACCAAAAAGATATACTTCTAATGATAGAAACAAATAGTGAAAAAACAAACTCAAGACACTATTACAAAATATTTGGCAGACAATTACAAAGATATGATCCTCCAACATTAATGTTAAAAGATAAAGATAATAACCTAGCCCATAGCAATAGTAAAAATACAGAAATTCTAGCAGAAACATTTAACAAGTTACTAAATTGTGAAGATCCCCCAGAACTTCTTCAGATAAACACAGAAACCCCAATTAAAACACCAGCAGAAAATATAAATACACCTACAATTAATGAGGTCTACAGAGCTTTGAAAGAACTCAAAAACTACAAAGCAAGTGGAGAAGATCAAACGTTTGCTGAACTTGCAGCAGAACCAGTAAAGATAGCATTACACCAATGCATAGTAAAAATCTGGAATGAAGAGAAATTACCAGAAAATTGGACTACTGCTATAATACATCCATTACATAAGAAAGGAGAAAAATCAAATCCAGACAACTATAGAGGAATTTCCCTTTTGGACTGCACGTATAAGATCATGGCAAGAATACTATACAACCGCTGTAAAGATCAACTAGAACTGGAACTCGGAGAATATCAAGGAGGATTTAGATCCTGGAGAAGCTGCCCAGAACAGATAATCACCTTGAAGTTAGTTATGGATATCTACAAAAGAAGGCAAAAACAACTAGTCATAACCTTTGTAGATTTCAAAAAGGCGTATGATTGCATCCATAGATCTTCAATGATGAAAATATTAAGGAATTTTGGACTTCATCATCCTAAATTAATAAAAATGATACAGTTAACCTTAACAAACACCAAATCCAAAGTAAAATTTAGAGGAGAAATATCTGAACCATTTACGATTAAAACAGGGTTGAGACAGGGAGATTGTTTATCACCATTGCTATTCAATTGTGCTCTTGAATATGTAATGAGAGAATGGTACAAGGAAAATCCTATGAATATTAAAATTGGAACTAAGAAAGATAAAATAAACCTAAATTGCTTGGGATTTGCCGATGACCTAGCATTACTAGCTAACAATATTCAGGAAGCCACGAAACAAATAACAAGCTTACAAAATATAGCACAAAAATTAGGACTCCAGATATCATTTGAAAAGACTGAAATAATGGTAACGGTTCCACTTGTAATAGATCACATCACAGTGAACAATAGGGAAATTAAAATAGTGAAACAATTTAAATACCTGGGTGAAATTATAACACATAAATTGGACGAGAAACCTGCATGGCGAGCAAGAACTAATAAAATGATAAAAGCTCAAAAACTAACATGGTCTACGTACAATAAAAAATGTCTATCAATTAAAGCAAAATTAAAACATAACAAGACGGTGGTTCAACCAGAGGTTACATACGGAAGTGAAACTCTTTTTAAAGTCACCCAGAAAAACAGAATTGACAAAATTTTAAAAGTAGAGAGAAGAATTGCTAGAACATGCATAAATAAGAAATATCAAAAAGCTGGGCAATGGCGGATAGTTCCAAATGAAGTGGTATACAGAGAACTGGAGCCCATCACCGATACTATACGAAAGAAAAGGATCTCTTTTTGTGGTCACATTCTGAGGACACCAGAAACCAGATTATCAAGGAAAATTATTGAGAAACTCTGGAATTTGAAACAACAAGGAGGATGGCTTAAGGAAATAAGAGAGGATATGGAAGAACTGGAACTAACTCTGGATGATTTGCAGAACAAAACGCCAAATTTAAAGAAGTTGAGGGACACAGAAATAAGATTTAAACCAAAAATTAACAAACGACATACAATGAAAAGGGTATTTACAGATGAGGAACGACGAAAAGCATCGGAACGAATGAAGAGATACTGGGCCACTCGGAAGGGGAAAATACCAAAGAAGAGGACCAGAAATGATTGACTGAAGTGGTCCAATGAGGCCGTAAAAGCAGAAGAAGAAGAAGAATAGTAGATTCTAACCATTTGTAAGTATAATAAAATTTCAGTTTTGCTTGTATGATGCAATGCCACCATTTAAACAAGGTAACATTACAACGAGCCAGGGACTTGAGATTAATGGTATTTTCTGCTGGCTCTGAGATCGTGTATGCTATGTTGACCTGACATTAGGCTAGGCTACGAAATGTAGTATAGAAAACATGGCACATGAAAATGGGCGCTGTGAGAAGACACGAAGACTCCATGATGCATTTGAAAATAGATACCGTGGCTATGCAATATGCCTGAAGAGATGAACCTTTTGACGTTTAATTCACATTGCCGCAATAGCTAAAAATGTAGTACTACAATCTTCGGTTATTAATTTGAAGCAAGTAAACCGTATTTTTTTTGTTTTGTTTTGGTTTTTTTTTTCTTCAGAACAAATCCTCATGCTGGCAAAGCTTGATACATCATTTCCATGTTTCCGACTCCTGTTTTGGCTAAGAAAATTTGGACAAATATCTATTGCGTTATTCCCAGCGAACTCTATTTTCGCTCTGCTCAAATATTTGACTAAAAAGTAGTGGGTGAAATTCTTCATATTGTGTTTGTTATCTTAATTAGTGTAGAAGGCAATGGAAACAATCGCTTTACAGACACATATGTGCATCCACAGGAAATGTGTCCAGTAGCTGAAATAGTGTTATATGAATCTCTTTGTTGGCAAAACATTCTGAACTAGTGCTTTCTGCGGGAACACTGCCAACGGGGTGGTAACCACGAGAAAAAGATAAATAATCAACTAAAGGATAATTTTATACGAGTAGCATGGAATGGCAGAAGTTTGAACGCGGTAGGAAAACTAGAAAATCTCATAAGGTAAATGCTAAGATTCAGTCTAGATATAGCGGGGGTCAATGAAGGTATTTGTGGTCCCATGAGTATGGGATAATATCGACATCACCAGAAAATAGTGTAACGTGAGTAGGACTCGCTATGAGTGGGAAGCAGGGCAATGAATCATTCACTGTGAACAGTTCAGTGATCGGGTTGTTCTCACCACAGTCGACAACAAAACTACCCCGACAACGATAGTTCGCGTTTATATGCCGACGTCGCAAGCAGAAGATAAAGGGATAGTCTCTTTTGAGACGGAGAGAGAGTCTTGGTGGGAGCAGCATCTTCCGGGTATGGCCAGCATAGAAACAGTAATCATGTATATGACTGCAATATGAGGCACCAACTGAAATGGAACACCGAGACATCTGTTACCCGTAACTGTGGAAGATGGTTGGTTGGTTGTTTGGGGAAGGAGACCAGACAGCGTGGTCATCGGTCTCATCGGATTAGGGAAGGAAGTCGGCCGTGCCCTTTCAGAGGAACCATCCCGGCATTTGCCTGGAATGATTTAGGTAAATCACGGAAAACCTAAATCAGGATGGCCGGACGCGGGATTGAACCGTCGTCCTCCCGAATGCGAGTCCTGTGGAAGATGAGTTTAAATGTAGAGGTCATCAGTCACCTTCGAACAGCTGTGAGGAAATGCTCCAAAATGCCGCCAAACTCTTCCAGTTTCCATAATTGTGATGTTTTCCACATTTTTAGCCCCTGTCTTTAGCCGGCCGAGTGGTTCTAGGCGCTTCAGTCTGGAACTTCACTCCCGCTACGGTCGCAGGTTCGAATCCTGCCGCGGGCGTGGATGAGTGTGATGTCCTTAGGTTAGTTAGGTTTAAGTAGTTCTAAGTTCTAGGGGACTGATGATCTCAGATGTTAAGTCCCATAGTGCTCAGAGCCATTTGAACCCTGTCTTTATTTCAATCATCCTATGTATTGTGGGAGCAGCAGCACAATTTACACCGTGCAATGTCCAGTTTTCTGCGAGACCCAATGGGTGGAACCGTGTTAATGTCAGTTTTGATCCCAACACAAACCTAGAAGTCGTGGTGGAAAAAGTAAAATATACTTAGGGCAGAAAAGAAAAAAAAACAATGTATCAAACAAAAACACAGGACCCTCTCTTGTGACTGATGGGCTGTGGGATATGGTACACCCGCAGTACAGGTGATGAAACTTTACACTGGTCTCTGCAAGCGACTTCAATCACTGGCCACCTGTTCTGGTGGATCGATACATGTACGTTTAATAGGATCGCCACATATGGTCTATATATATAGGAAGAGATGCAGTGAAAATCTCATCGACTTCTCTATTGGATGATGTAAGGGGAGTTTTTATATTTTGCAGTTATTCTTTGTAGGATGGTGCAAAATAACGACGATACGGATAATGGGTGACAGACGTTAATGAATTCTGAGGGATGCAGATTTCTTTTGGACTATAGAATCTAAATGAAGTTTGGAGACACATTGCAATGCAGTAAAAAAATCCTTGTCCTTCTTCCAGTTCAAGTAACTGCTCGTACTGTCTTTTCTGCTACCTCATGTTGCAGGAGAAAGCTACGTTTGGAGCCGTCCTTACACATTATGCACGGTTGGCAGAGCCACGACAACACGTTCCCATTTTCACCGAGTGGTCAAAATACGGTCCTGTCGCATTAACTCAGCTCACCCGATTCTCCATGGGCTCAGAAGGTGGTAGATATGGCGCTTTCAGACTTCTGCTCAGTTCCGACTTAAATTGGAACGATCACATGCACAAAGCTGCAGGGAGGGTGGGGCACAGACTGAGGTTCAAATAGCTCTGAGCACTATGAGACTTAACTTCTGAGGTCATCAGTCCCCTAAAACTTGGAACTACTTCAACCTAACTAACCTAAGGACATCACACACACCCATGCCGGAGGCAGGATTCGAACCTGCGATCGTAGCGATCGCACGGTTCCAGACTGTAGCGCCTAGAACCAATCGGCCACTCCGGCCGGCACAGACTGGGGAACAGTTACAAGATACAGAGAGACTATCTAAAACGTTGTTGGAGTTTTTCTATATGGGGTCTTTAGCAGACAGGTTCGAAAAAGACCACTCGCTTCGAGGTATAAGAGTGCCACGAATATGATCACTAGTAGCTGTAGTAATTAAAACACATCTCCATAGGATATGGTTGAATGGAGCGATTTGATTCCAAATCGCAGACACCATATCTACAGGAAAGCGTAACACTATAGATCTGAAAAGCCAGTGTATTGGCCGTAGATACACTTCTTACAACTTCAATCTAGAACTGCATTTTTTTTTTTAATTGCTTCATCACTTAGCACACCATATACTGTGTGTGATCATTCTCAATCAACCATCATCCTCCCTTGTTTATAACCCAGTGGATATATTAAAGAACCTCTGACAAGGCATCAAGACAGACTGCATTACCAATACAGTTTTCTACCATGAGAAATTCTAGTGGTGGAGTGCGGGAGCAGCAAATATATGCATAATACCACATTGCTTAGCCGAATCACTTTCTAAATTAGGTGTGAGTTGTGATTTTATTACGAGCTTACACCGTCAGTGATGTGGACCCGCTCTTTCGGTCTGTTAATACGCAATGATGAAAAATATTATTTTAAAGGCAAGAATACATTTTATTAACTTTATAATTACACCCTGGATACGAAATAAAACACATTTACTGACAAAAAACAGAAGTTACACAGAAGTAAAGAATAAATATATTAACAGCAGAGTCATTGAGCAGCACATAAACATAGACCCCAATGAATTTTTTTTCTTTTCTTTTAACACTTCCTCCAAAAGAAAAAAAATCATCAAATTATTGCTTTGTCTCTTGCATGCCAATTTCTGAACACAGAAAATTAAATCGAACTCGTTTAAGGGTTTTCGTCAAAATATCTGCCAACTGGTTGAGTCCATCAATGTATTCCAAGAAAATTTCACCATTCAGATATCTTTCACGAACATAGAAATGTCGGACCTCTATACGTTTAGAACGTCGATGATATTCTGGATTTTTTGCTAACTTCAATGCATTAGCATTGTCAATGTAAAGAACTTGAGGCTGCCCCGACATTTCCACTAATTCTGATAGCAGACGACGTAACCAAACTCTTTCGCTCCTTCACTAGCTGCAATCATTTCCGCCTCGGTTGTGGATGTGGCCACTACTTTTTGCAACTGACTTGTCCATGACACTGCACCACCTGAGTGATTTGCAAGAATTCCAGGTGTTGAGCGCCTTGTCCAGTTATCACCTGCGAAATCCGATTCAGCCTAAATCTTTAACTCTTCCTTTTTATTATATATAATTCCAAAATTTAAGGTCCCTTTCAAATACCGGAAAATGCGCTTGACTCTATTCCAGTTTTCAGTTGGTTTCTCCATACCTCAAGCAGCTTTATTGACTGCAAAAGTGATGTCTGGACGAGTTACTGTTGAAAGGTACATGAGGCAACCAATTGCTTCACGGTAGGGTACCGATGACAAAACTTCTTCGTTTTGATTATTTTCCTCACGTCCAGTGGCAGTTGAGACTGTATTGCATTCTAACATTCGAAATCTTTGCAGAATTTCTTCTGTGTATTTCTCTTGACTTATCATTATTGCTCCATCTTCATATTGCTTTATTTTTATACCAAGAAAATTGTCAAGACTGCCAGTTGTAATTCGAATTCATGTTGTGAAACATCCATAAAACAGCAATTTCTTTCTTGTTACTGCTGACAATCGGGCCATCATCAAAGTAGATTGCAACATAAAGGCTATTTCCATTTTGTCTACGATAAAATAGGCATGGATCTGCATCACTGTTTAAAAAAACCAGCTTTCTTCATTAACTCAACAAAACGTTTGTTCCAGCAAGGTGGTGCTTGCTTCAACCCATAAAGACTCTTTTTTAAGAAACACACTTGACCTGTACCATCTTCGAAACCTTCTGGTTGTTTCATATATACTTCACCTTCAAGTATTCCATTCAAAAATGCTATCTTTACATCGAATTGTTCTAGCAGCATTTTCTTTGAAGCAGCTACAGCCAACAGAGTTCGTATGGTGTCATAACGTGCCACAGGACTAAAGGCGTCGTCATAACCAATTCCTGCTTTCTGAATAGAGCCTTTTGCAACCAGTCTGGCTTTAAAGCGAGTATCTCCATTGACTGCGACCTTTCGCCGTTGAATCCAGTGGTTTTGCAATACGTTTGCGTTCTTCGGACGGTCAACCAGCACCCAGGTATTGTTTTTCTTTAGTGATTGAAGTTCTTCACTAATAGCTTGCATCCATTCTTCCTTCTCGTTTCACTGCAATATTTCTGAAAAACAGTTTGGATCTTTGTATTCAAGTGCATCAACTTTTTTGCCATACAAAATTCACCACTTTCCATCCAGGTTGGTTTTCTTCGTTGTCTTTTATTCTTCTGTTTCTCTTGATTAGAAGATTCAGCAACTTTTGTTTTTAGAAATTCTGTTAATACTTTATTTTCATCACATTCACTCGACTCTTGACTTTCTCTAGAATCGAGAGTGACAATTTTTTCTTGAGTTTGACTTCCTCCAGAAGTGTACAGCCTAGGAGATTTACATTGGTCATCTTTAGATGAATTCGTATCATTAAATTCTTCATCAGGAACTTCAAATTCAACATGATCACTATGTAAATCACAAACAATTTCTGACTTACATTTCGCCGGCCTGGGTGGCTAAGCGGTTAAAAGCGCTACAGTCTGGAACCGCGCGACCGCTACGGTCGCAGGTTCGAATCCTGCCTCGGGCATGGATGTGCGTGATGTCCTTAGGTTAGTTAGGTTTTAGGTATTTCTAAGTTCCAGGAAACTGATGACCTTAGAAGTTAAGTCCCATTGTGCTCAGAGCCATTTGAACCTTTTTTTTTTTTTTAATTAAATTTCACATCGTGACTCAACACCACTTTTCTTTTAGATGGAATCCAAACTCTAAACCCATCCTTGTCACCAACATATCCAACAAGTCGTCCAAAAACTGCCTTATCATCAAACTTGGAACGGATTTATTTGTTAATGTGAACATAGCAGCCTGTGCGAAAAATTCGGAGATGATCAAGTCGTCCTACTGGTCGACTAAACCATAGTTCATAAGGGGTTTTATTTTCAACTGAAGATTTTCCAGTACGATTTATTAAGTACGCTGCTGTGTTTCATGCCTCTGCCCATAACCCTTTTGGTAATTTACTCGGATTTAGCACTGACCGGGCAGCTTCAACAATGGTCCTATTTTCCCGTTCAGCCACACCATTTTGTTCAGGAGTGTAAGGAGGAGGAATCAGAAGCTCTATTCCCCTGGCTGCAAGCAGTTCACTGACATTCTTATTGTTAAATTCTTTGCCACCATCACATCTAAATTGTTTGACGACATGTCCATTAGTTCGTGCTTTATTTAAAAACTGCTTAAGCACAGTACACACTTCACTTTTGTGTCTTAAAAAGAAAATTCGACGAAACTTACTAAAATCGTCTTTGAAACGTACATAATAATGCTTACCCCCAAAAGATATCGTGCTCATTGGTCCATTGACATCCACGTGGATTAATTAACCACTACTGGTAGAGCGTATTGTTCGTGTTTTGAATGACAGCCTACGCATCTTTCCAACTGCACAGCCGTCACAAAATTCACTCTTGGCATCTTACACATTAATGTTCATTCCTTTTAAAATATTCTTCACATGTTGTTTATTTTGATGACCAAATCTTTCATGGACTCTTGCAATGTTCACATGATTCATTTTCGCATTTCTAACAAAAGGCATGTTCAACACATAATGTCCATTTTTCAAATAACCTGTTATAACAATATTGGCATTGACTTGTTTTCGAACATAGACATTATTATAACTAAAATTAGTACTGTAGCCTCTGCAGGCAATGGCTCTCACAGAGAACAGATTAGCACTTACATCAGGGACGTACAAAACATTATCCATTCTACCATTGCACCATTTATTGTTTCGTCGAATTTGGATGTAAACTGTTCCTTGACACATTTTGACATCTTGTTTTCCCAATGAAATTATTTGAGGAGCATCAAATTCACTATACGAAACAAAATACTGTTCGTTGGGAGTGATATGATTTGTAGCGCCACTGTCGCAATACCATTTATTTGGGTCACTGTGATTACTAGAACACACACCCATAGAGTATGAAGTAAATGCAGCGTGTTCACTTTCTCGCTTCTTCTCTTTCCTTTTATTGCTATCACGAGTGTTCTGTGGACACTCTTCTGCCAGTGACCTAAGTGTTTGCATATATTACACGGAAACTTCTGTTTTAATAGTGACTTCGTCATCTTTACTTGCTGATTACTTGTTTGCCGTTTTCTTGTCTTAGAAACGACGAAAGCTGCACTTCCATTAATGTCTTGTTCACGCAGTTCAATAGTACAGAGTTTTTCAATTAATAAATTCAAGCTTTGCTTTTCTGTCGGTATCGTATCCCAGTGGTTCATGGTGTGGGTTCCTGTAGTCATGTCCTAGTTCATGAACCACGGGCAACGTATGAGTGGCCAAGTAAGTGGTCCCGACAGTCGGGATACCAGTTACTTTGGAATGAGGCTGAGCATCTCGGACATATTCTGAGTCGTGGTCACCTTTGTGCTCATACGGCAAAGACTACCAAATCCACCGGTTAGTCCCTCAGCCGTTAGGGGTAAAACCCAATGGGACTCGGGGCCAGTAAGGCTAGCAACCTGCTTCCCTGGTACTTTAAATATGATGCTGGCAACAATCAGAGCAAAATGCCTCGGACCTTTGGAGGTGACGGAGTCCACCTCTAACTGACAAACCAGGGACTCCTAAGATACGACTTGGCAAACAAATGGTAATGAGATGGGGAGCAATTAATATCAATGGGGGCTACTCTGGGAAGAAGTAGAGCTGGCAGAGGCTGCAAGTAAGATGGGGCTGGACGTTTTAGCTGTTAGTGACATTCGGGTATGGGGTGAGAAAGAAGAGGAAGTGGGAGAATACAAGGTCTACCTGTCAGGAGTCAAAGCAGGAATAGCACAATGGGGTATAGGGCTTTACATCAGGAAAGAAATGGAACCAAGCGTAGTTGCAATAAGGTATGTAAACGAACGACTGATGTGGATAGATTTGACAGTGTCTAGCAAGAAAATTAGGATTGCGTCAGTATATTCGCATTGTGAAGGGACAGATCAAGATAAGATGGATAGTTTTTATGAGGCCCTCAGTGATGTAGTTGTTAGAGTAAAGGACAAGGACAGTGTTCTTCTCATGGGTGATTTTAACGCCAGGACTGGAAATCGAACAGAAGGGTATGAAAAGGTTATGGGTAAATTTGGAGAGGATATGGAGGCCAACAGGAACGGGAAACAACTCTTGGATTTCTGTGCCAGTATGGGCTTAGTAATCACAAACTCCTTTTTTAAACATAAGAACATTCACCGGTATACTTGGGAAGGCAGGGGAACCAGATCTGTCATTGACTATATAATAACAGATCAGGAATTCAGGAAGGCTGTGAGGGACACACGTGTATTCAAGGGATTCTTTGATGACACTGATCATTATTTAATCTGCAATGAAATTGGGATTGTGAGGCCGAAAGTGCAGGAGGTCAGGTCCGTATGTAGGAGGATAAGAGTGGAGAAACTTCAGGATAAGGAAATCAGGCACAAGTACATAACAGCGATCTCAGAAAGGTACCAGTTAGTAGAATGTAGTCAATTACAGTCATTGGAAAAGGAATGGACAACGTACAGGGACACAGTACTAGAAGTGGCTAAAGAATGTCTTGGAATAGTAGTGTGTAAAGCAAACAGCTTGGTGGAATGATACAGTCAAGGCAGCCTATAAAAGGAAAAAGAAGGCGTATCAAAAATGGCTACATACCAGAACCGAGGTAGACAGAGAAAGTTATGTTGAAGAAAGAAACAAAGCCAAACAGATAATTGCAGCATCCAAGAAGAAATCGTGGGAAGACTTTGGAAACAGGTTGGAGACTATGGGTCAAGCTGCTGGAAAACCATTCTAGAGTGTAATTAGCAGTCTTCGAAAGGGAGGTAAGAAGGAAATGACAAGTATTTTGGACAGGTCAGGAAAACTGCTGGTGAATCCTGTAGATGCCTTGGGCAGATGGAGGGATAATTTTGAAGAGTTGCTCAATGTAGGTGAAAATGCGATCAGTAATGTTTCAGATTTCGAGGTAGAATGGGATAGGAGTGATGATGAAAATAGGACCACATTTGAGGAAGTGGAAAAAATGGTCAGTAGATTGCAGTGCAATAAAGCGGCTGTGGTGGATGAAATTAAGTCGGAACTCATCAAATACAATGGAATGTCAGGTCTTAAATGGCTACAAAGGATAACTGAAATGGCCTGGGAGTCGGGACAGGTTCCATCAGACTGGACAAAAGCAGTAATCACACCAATCTTTAAACATGGAAACAGAAAAGATTGTAACAACTACAGAGGTATCTCTTTAATCAGCGTTGTGGGTAAAATCTTCTCAGGTATTGTTGAAAGGAAAGTGAGAGTATTAGTTGAGGACCAATTGGATGAAAATCAGTGTGGGTTTAGGCCTCTTAGAGGTTGTCAGGACCAGATCTTTAGCTTACGGCAAATAATGGAGAAGTGTTATGAGTGGAACAGGGAATTGTATCTATGCTTTATAGATGTAGAAAAGGCATATGACCGGGTTCCTAGGAGGAAGTTATTGTCTGTTCTACAAGATTATGGAATAGGAGGCAAACTTTTGCAAGCAATTAAAGGTCTTTACATGGATAGTCAGGCAGCAGTTAGAGTTGACGGTAAATTGAGTTCATGGTTCAGAGTAGTTTCAGGGGTAAGACAAGGCTGCAACCTGTCTCCACTGTTGTTCATATTATTTATGGATCATATGTTGAAAACAATAGACTGGCTGGGTGAGATTAAGATATGTGAACTCAAAATAAGCAGTCTTGCATATGCGGATGACTTAGTTGTGATGGCAGATTCGATTGAAAGTTTGCAAAGTAATATTTCAGAGCTGGATCAGAAATGTAAGGACTATGGTATGAAGATTAGCATCTCCAAAACGAAAGTAATGTCAGTGGGAAAGAAATATAAACGGATTGAGTGCCAAATAGAAGGAACAAAGTTAGAACAGGTGGACGGTTTCAAGTACTTAGGATGCATATTCTCACAGGATGGCAACATAGTGAAAGAACTGGAAGCGAGGTGTAGCAAAGCTAATGCAGTGAGCGCTCAGCTACGATCTACTCTCTTCTGCAAGAAGGAAGTCAGTACCAAGACTAAGTTATCTGTGCACCGTTCAATCTTTCGACCAACTTTGTTGTATTGGAGCGAATGCTGGGTGGATTCAGGTTACCTTATCAACAAGGTTGAGGTTACGGATATGAAAGTAGCTAGGATGATTGCAGGTACTAGTAGATGGGAGCAATGGCAGGAGGGTGTCCACAATGAGGAAATCAAAGAAAAACTGGGAATGAACTCAATAGACGTAGCAGGCAGGGCGAACAGGCTTAGATGGTGGGGTCATGTTACACGCATGGGAGAAGCAAGGTTACCCAAGAGACTCATGGATTCAGCAGTAGAGGGTAGGAGGAGTCAGGGCAGACCGAGGAGAAGGTACCTGGATTCGGTTAAGAATGATTTTGAAGTAATAAGTTTAACATCAGAAGAGGCACCAATGTTAGCACTGAATAGGGGATCATGGAGGAACTGTATAAGGGGGGCTATGCTCCAGACTGAACGCTAAAAGGCATAATCAGTCTTAAATGATGATGATGATGATGATGATGATCGTATCCCAGAGATCCTTAAAATTGTCATAGTCTTTTCCCAGTGTAGACAAAATTCGACCATTTAAGATTCTTTCAGATAGCGTATTTTCTTCATGTTTTGCTAATTCATCGTTCAGGTCCACAAATAACTTTTGCAGTTTGGCCACATGTGTACTAATATCTTCCGTTTCATCGCGTTTAACACGGAAAAATATTTCAATCAACATACTCAAACGCTGAGTAATGCTACGTTCAAATCGGGCGCGTAATTTGTCCCAGATTTCTTTAGCATTCTTGCACTTTAAGACGAGTTCTGCAACAGGTTCACTTAGCGCACTTGCTGCCTTTGTGTCGTCCTTGTGCCATTCCACATTCGCTTCTTTTTGTGCACTTGTCGCATCTTGCGGCAACTCTACACGTTCACGCGTACCGTTAATAATATCTTCTAGTCCATATGAACGCAGCACCATAGAAATATGCCATTTCCATTTGGCCCAGTCCTCTGATCCTTCAAGCTTATCAATGCTGACCTTATAATCACCGCTAGCAATCATGTTTCTTTACAGACATAGGCTCATTTCAAATATTCTTTTAATTTCCGGCCGTTGTGGCAGTGCGGTTCTAGGCGCTTCAGTCTGGAACCGCGTGACCGCTACGGTGGCAAATTCGAATACTGCCTCGGGCATGGATGTGTCTGATGTCGTTAGGTTAGTTAGGTTTAAGCAGTTCTAAGTTCTAGGGGACTGATGACCACAGAAGTTATTTCTATTAAACCTGTTGTTGCGACTAGGTTTCGCATAGTGCTCAGAGCCATTTGAACCATTTTTTTAATTAAACTGTATTGTTTGGCTTTACACGTGTACTGGGCCCATAAGCAGATGAAAAGTATTATTTTAAAGGCAAGAAAACATTTTATTAACTTTATAATTACACCCTGGAGACGAAAAAAACACATTTACTGTAAAAAACAGAAGTTACACAAAAGCAAACAACAAAGATATTGACAGCAGAATCATGGAGCAGCACATAAACATAGACCTCATGGATTTTTTTTTCTTTTCTGTTAACACACAACCCAGCTATTATCATCTATGCTCAATGTCGTGGTATTTCTGTGGAAGACCATTGGGAAACAATATCATACCTTGATTTATAAAGCTTGTATAACTTTCAACATGGATATTTGTGTGCGCCTGTAGAACCGCTTTTTATGCAGTATGACAGTAATACAGCCATTGCGATCGTGTTTTTAATAGCTCATCACTTATAAGACGACTACATCTCTCTTCTTAAGACACACAGATAACGCAAGAAACACAAATGAGACATGTCCATCCATCGTGGATTTTCGCTCAATGTTATTTGGTGTCAGCAGCATTCAGTTATTGACGAAGTATTATAATAAAGAGGATGTGTGATAGCTTCTCTGTGACAATCAGGGTTATAAAGTATGTGTTGGGGTGTAAAATTACTGTGGTCATTGCTCCGAGATGTACAAAGGAAATGGCTTGTCCTGTCGCAAGACGGTATGGATTTGACGTGGAAAATTGTGATTTTAGCGCAACGATAGCCGTGAGAGGAACGAAAGACATTTTTATGTGGAAAATTTTGTCCAGTCATAAGAATAGTACAGAGTTAGATATTTCCAGCGCCACAGCCATCAAGAGAGGGAATTTCCGATACTTAACTCATTGTCTAATGTCACCAGATTGACTCTCCAATCGCAATATTTAATTGTAATTAGAGCTATAAGTATGTGGCTGGTTTCCTAGGGCGATTATTCCTAGTATTTGGAGGAGGTAGCCTGTGGCCGGAACAGTTAACATCTCTGGCTTACAGTGGAAGCTGTCGTTCAGCCGCCCAAGCTGGAGAGGCTGGGGTACAAAAATGCAGTTAGCCTACACATGTCCGCCTCTAGGCCGCTGAATACCTAACTGATACTCACTACGAGTTGGGCAGCCTTCGCGATTGCTTGCGCTGCGAGTATTCTCGGTAAAAGTTTGAGAAGATTCAATACGGGAGAATGTTTGCACTGGACAGTTATTCACTCCAATGTAAACTGACCAATTGAAAGCTTGTACTGCCATTCTGCCCATTTTCCGTCTTTATTTGATTGAGCGAACATCGATTGTGATGTGTGTTGTGTGCATTTAGATGGGGAAAACAGGTTGAAGATACGTTTGCTGGTTCTCTAGACATGAGAAACACCTTAGATGACTTCGTAAAGTGCAAGGGTGATCTCGTATCTGTTACACCATTGACATCAGTATTCCTTAAAAAATATGATTGTAACTATTAGTTTCCTTTATTTTCGAGTTTTTCAGCTAAAGATCTTCGCCGAAACGATAAGTTTCTAGTCAGTGAGTTGGTTGCAGCATGTGCCACATAATGACCTCGCTTAAGTTTCAGGTTTCTTGAGATATAATTTCCACTCTTTATCCTCTGAATTATACTGTGCGAGCAACTGACAGCATACTGCTATGTGGCTGATATCCAGAATAATTGCGTAAATGGTCTGATAATCTGGCAAACCATGTGAAAGTACATATGTTCTTGTAACCCCAGAGATTGGAAATGATAGCAACTCCGTTGCGGAAACCACATTAGCAAGTAGATCAGATCGGAAACAGTACCGTCAGTGTACACCTTTGTGCTGGGGAAGGGGCGGGGGTTGGGAGGGAACAGTTAGCAGAGTTCGCAGTTGGCGCTGGATCACGCACCTCACCAGCTTCTGTGGGAGGGCAGTTGACTCGTGACCGTTAGCCATGGTGGATGACCGACCGACCACATGGGAAATATCTAGTGTTGCGACTATGTACAGGGCAAGTACTTATGTTTTTTTGATCTGTCTGGCTTCGGGGTATATGTACGAGTGTCTGGTGGTCGATAGTTGTAGTCAGGATGCAGAAGTGATGATTTTGTATACGAATTGTGTTTACTACATCGATAAGGTATGGTGGTATAATCGTTTGTGTTAACATAGCCTGGTTGGATATGGTTTCACTCTGAAAAATTCAGCTTTCCTCGACAGTAGCAGTGTAATTGAGGAAGTGTCTTTAGAGGTAGTTTCCATATTTCTTGATCTGCAGATCACTTTAGCAGAGTTTAACTATCAGTGCAATGCTGCATGTTTTTCGATCTGTACAAAATTGTTTTCTTGGGACTTCTAGTTATTTATGTGTCTGCTGAATATGGCAGACAGCGCTCACGCACTAGCAGCAGCAATTTGTCGGATAAATTTAGTAAGAACCAACCAGAATGCTCCATTCACAGGAAGTTCCAGGCCATCTGTCACAAGACATCGTTTGTGTGGGAGGGAGAGGAGGTTGGAGCTAGGTCAGTGGAAGTAGCCCAATTGACCTGTTCTCCGACAAAAATTTTAATTTCCCACCATGATGTCAGTGTGACATTGCCAGATCTATAGCCGCCATCTGTGATCCACCGTCTTAAATGAATCTCGCAACAATGCAGAGTGGGGCAGTGCTCTCTTTGCCCTACTACTATCGAATATTTATTCAGGAGGTACTGAATCGGAATGGGGAAGAAATTCTTGGCACATTTCCGATAGAAAATCTTGAGGCGTCAAGGAATGGTTAGTTTCTTTATGGAGAGAAGTGTGGGCGTAAAATCTGTAGAAGGAGACCAAGGCTGGAGTACAGTAAGTATGGTCCAAATGGCTCAAGGTTGCAGCAGCTACGCAGAGGTGGAACGTTTCGCACATGATCCACTAACATCATGGGAGGCTGCATCTACTCAGTCTTCAGACTGAAGACCACAATGGCAACATTATGAAGCCTTTGGTGCACGCTGTGGAGGATTTTGGGTGCATGACATCAATACTACGAGAGAGAGCTAAGGGAGAATACCATTATCTGTGTAATGAACCACACTGATGGAAGAATATCGCACTAGTCTACACTGCCAATGAAGCACTGATCGCACAGTCGTAATTATTTCAGCACTTGCATCGGTCTCTCCACCAACGATGAATATTGAACGTGAAAATTTTGCAATTCTTTAGTAATTTACAGGACGGTGTGTAACTCTTCTTGCGTTTCTTAACGAAATGAGGAACGTAATCTTTTCATAATATGAGAAACGTTTTCAGTCCTTGACACCCCAACTATTCGTGCCAGGAATATTTGTACATGGGTTCACTCGTGATAAATCATCTGTTTGGCGCCTCGCAAAACATACAAAGGTGGTCTTTTTCCCTAGGAGCACTGGACTTCAGAATTAGGGATTTGTATTAGTCCCTTGCCACTGAGTAACGAATAGGTAGGTAATTTTTTAAGAGTTCCTCAGAATACATTTGGATGAATAACTAGGTGTTTCCCATTTTAGCGTCAGATGAACTCTATTTCGCTGCCTACGTGTATGTGGGCGCGCATTAGACCTAGTCAACAGCATACTTAAAGCCTGGTCCGACAGAATGCGAACTGACACCTTAGTTCAAGGCCTCAGTTTTCAGTGGCGAAGTACACCACACAGGTAAGAGCGGCTGGCCAGAGCGGCTTCCTTTACCGTGTCAGCTGTCATACAGTGAAAGAGGCCAAAACTACGTTACCTGCTTGCTTGTGCATCGCAGTTGCATGGCAGTGACGATTTAGCGACTTCATGCAGTATGTGATCAACCCAGGCTGTCTGCATAGTGTGATTTTATTTTTTTTTAATTTTTGTTATAAGTTACAAATTTTTTTACGTAAATGAGTAGTTCGACTCCATCTCGTACTAGGGCTACAATATGGTAGCAAGGAAGAAACGAGGATCTTGGGTGCATGGCATCAATACTACGAGAGAAAGCTAAAGGGGAATACCATCATCTGTGTAATGAACCACACTGACGGGAAAATATCGCAACACCAAGAAAGTGTTTTGCCACGTAATCGAAAGTTGTTAGGCGTTTTTCTACATCTGACAGCTGATGTCTGTTCAAATTTCGTGTCAGTCGCGTAAGAGCGGCGCTAGTAGCGCCACTATAAGGATACAAATCACGTTTGCTTTAAATACACACTGTAATGGTCGTGTGAGCGTTAATTACCTTTGCGATTGGACGTGGTGAGTCGATGTTAGTCAGGAATGCCTTAAAGGCGACAATGACGCCATTATCAACCTCTCACAGGATTTGAAGGAGATCGTGAAACAGGATTGTCAGAAACTGGATGTTTCTTCTGCGATACGGCACAGTGCATTGTCAGGAACTTAGTCACTGTACTGGATATCTGGCAGCGTTGGTCACGAGAATGTACGGTTACAAGGAGATCGGGCTCTCGAAGGCCACATGGCACTACCGAGAGAGATCAACATAGTGTTCGGCGTATGGTTCTGGCGCATCGGACTGCGCCTGTAGCAGCGATCTGAGCAGCAGTTGGCAGCACAGTGACACAACGAAATGTTACAAATCGATTGCTTCAAGGACAGCTCCGAGCCAGAGGCCCTGTAGCATACATTCCACTAGCAACAAACCACCGCTATCTGTAACTTTTGTTGTTACAAGCGAGAGCTTTTTTGAGGGGAGGGTGGAGGTCTGTTGTGCCTTCTGACCAGAGGTGGCAGTGCCTCGGTGCCAATGATGCCCGTGTGCTGATTAGAAGGAGGCCAGCTGAGTGAATGAATTCAGCCTGCCTCAGTGTTAGACACACTGGATCTAAATCAAGAGTTTTGGTCTGGGGGGCGATTTCGTATGTTAGCAGGAGCACTCTTGTAGTTTTCTCACGCACCATGACTGCAACTTTGTGCGTCAGTCTGGTGACTCGATCTCTTGTGCTGTCATTCATGAACAGCACTCCATCGAGGTGTTTTCCAACAGGATACGCCTGCCCACTTAACGTTGTTGTAATCCAACGCGCTCTACAGACTGTCGACGTATTGCCTTGGCCTGCTCGATTGCCATATCTGCAATCATTATCGGACGACAAACCCAGCATTAACCGTCCCTGGATTGACCGGCCAAGTGCAACAGGCATGGAACTCCAGCCCACAAATTGACATCCTCCACAACTCAACGCATGCACGTTTGAATTCTTGCATTCAACATTCTGGCGGTTGCACCGGTTATTAACGTATCCCTATTTCATATTTGCAAAGCTTACCGTGCGCTTACATTAACCTGTGATCTTGCAGTGCTAATATTAAATATGTCACCTACACAAGTCTTTTCCCGAAATTTAATTACTCTACATTAATTATTTTTTGGTGTTGTGATTTATTTTCCACCAGTGTAGTCTCATGGAGACAGACTTTCCAAGTTGATACCTCTGTATCGATGCTCGTGCTCAGAATGTATCTTTACGCAGCACTGAGTTCCAGTTTCAGTTACGGGGGGCGCCTCGCGTGCTAGTGAAGAAACTGAAGGGCCTGGACATGCTCTGGATGGGCAGAGTGGTGCTACAGACCGGAATACCAGTGAAGGGACACCATATGAAGTCAGCGGGAAACACAGGGCAACGTGTGAGAAGCGGCCTGCTGTTCGATGTACGGCGAAGGCACCCTAGTGGAAAGGACGATAACTGTCGACGACGTTTGTGTGTCTGGGCGCGATCTAGCATTTGTGTGAGTGTGTGTGTGTGTGTGTGTGTGCGCTCCGGTTCCTTCCCTTTGCTCACCTGCAGGTGCGCCTCCACAAAGGGACTTCAGTTTTAGGAACATGAGCATCCGTGTTAAATTGTGCTCCGAATCTCTTGACACTATGATAACTAGTCGTCAGTGATGTGTGATTACGAGCCGTCGTCCTAAATGACGTTGCCGTCATTGTGTGCTTTCCGGCATGTGCTAAGCCGGGTTACAAATTAATGCGGCTTATTAATGGTTCAAATTTCTATAGGAGGTTCTTTCAGGACGTCTATTCTGTTACAGCGTAAAGTCGAGCGCCGGCAGGCCAGTTGGAAACGTGAGAGCAGAGAGGACTGTGAAGAAGACGTCAGCCAGTTTCACGCTGACTGGCCCATCTCCAGGACGATAACGCGGCAGCAGCGACCTCTATGCGAAGAGAACATAAGCGCCGCGCCCGACGGGCCGCGGCCCAGATCTGCAGCAGCTTGATCACAAGCAACTAGATAAAAACAAAAACGTCAAAGCTCATTACTTTCCTCGTGCATTCTATGCAGATCAATCTTGGAATTTTTATACTGAAGAGTTTTCTTATTTTGCTTGTCGCTCTTTGCTTGCGACGCCGGCCGGTGTGGCCGTGCGGTTCTAGGCGCTTCAGTCTGGAACCGCGTGACCGCTACGGTCGCAGGTTCGAATGCTGCCTCGGCCATGGATGAGTGTGATGTCCTTAGATTTGCTAGGTTTAAGTAGTTCTAAGTTCTAAGGGACTGATGACCACAGATGTTAAGTCCCATAGTGCTCAGAGCCATTTGAACCATTTTGCTTGCGACACATCGGTGTCATTCTCAAAGTTATGTATTGTCATTGTTCACTTCGTGGTAAAAACTCATTAATACGATCTATCTGAATGTTGTCTAGCGATCCGGGAAATTAGGGTTCCCAGACACCCCACATTTGACGACTACGCAGGATTTAACACATTCACTGCATTTATTCATAACTTTTTAAAGATGCAGCGATTATCACTGGGTCACTGCTTACTGTGTTCATTTCCGCGGAGAAGGTGAATGTTTGTTTTAAGGCAAGCTCTTTGCCAGTAACAACTTTAAGTACGCAGTACCCTATGTGCCATTATTGACTGTCTTTTTTAGGGTAACCAGTACTCGTGTTTTCATGAGGCAAGAGGCTCGCTGCTGGCGAAATTGACTGTGCAGCATTTCTTTTCGTGCACTCAACACTTATACTCTTGTAATTAATATTCTCGTAGAAAGCAAAAGTGAAGCGCCGGCCAGTAGTAAAGGTAGATATTCAGTAATTTCCATCGTGCACTAATAGACTATGTTAAATTACACGTTGGTTAAAATAAAAGGTTGTGGAGGCAATATGTATGTGTTTTAGCCTCGTGCCTTTCCAG
Organism: Schistocerca cancellata; assembly: GCF_023864275.1. Classification (NCBI taxonomy): domain Eukaryota; kingdom Metazoa; phylum Arthropoda; class Insecta; order Orthoptera; family Acrididae; genus Schistocerca; species Schistocerca cancellata. The sequence continues at coordinate 214,420,961 of NC_064632.1, read as the reverse complement.
AGTGTTGTGAGCCTTGACACTGATTGGCATTTCCCTGTTTTAGAATCTGTGTTTTCTTCTTGTTGCGCGCTCATTCTCTCGGGCGACGACCTGTTTGTGCAGTGGCATCTAGTGGACGCGTAACCTGAGTCACCTGAGTCTTATTAGTGTGGGCCGGTTACTAAACCGGCGTGTTTTTCATGTTATTACATAATTTTTAGAATGTTTAATGTCTTGACCGTCATTGTTCATGAGATATTAATTTGTTTTGCCATGGTGCTCTTTGTGCGGATAATTATTTAATAATGCTTGCGACTTTTGCATTTAAACGTAAAGTTTAAGCTTTGAATGTTGAACATATTGCAGTTGTCGCATGATTTAATTAAACAATTCTGGTATTGGCACCATGAAGTAACTTATTATTACGGGGTCGCCTTATCAAAAAGGATTAAATAATAAATGGAGGTCTAAGAAAAAATGCCGCACTTGGACGTTCGCATGCGATTGCTTATCCCAGTTCTAACAACCCTACCACAGTAAGGCCAAAATTTAATAATCATTGTGGTGTTGCTCACGCTGCTAAATACTGCATTTTCGCACAACAACAAAGTTATTATGTGGCAGGCGTCATTAGAGAGGCCTAGGTTTTATTCTGCTATATTCAAAAGTTTTATAGATGTGTTTCACAAACCATTCTTGAAGATTAAACCTTTGAAACTTAGCACAATGGTGATGTAAAAAATGCAATCAGCACTCCGAATTCAAGTTACACTTCTTTTTTTTTGCTTCTGTTGCAATGGCACGTAACACACAAAATATCACTTCACAATACAAAACAAACTTGAAAACATCTTCCTCACTGTTAAAGTCCACATTTTATAAACTGGCTACAATATGCGTCTTCCCAACATGACGTCCAAGACTTGACTTTCTAAATATCCGACTCTCTAACTACTGCTTACGCGCCCAAAAATCAAGAGTTACAAGTACGTCAAAGATCATAGTGACAAAAGAAAGAATACACATAAGAATAATATCATTGCAACATAAACATATCGATGTATCAAAGCACTTCTACATTAATGAAATCGAATCTGAATGTTGTCTCAGAAATATGTTAACTACTTTACAGAAACACAGTAGAATATTACTGGTATCGAGAGGTTCTGGTGAGGTGCCGTAATGGTTACGTAACTCAACTACCATTACACAGCTCAAGACAAAAGAGTATCTTGCGAAACCTAGTCCCAACAACAGGTTTAATAGAAATAACTTCTGAGGTCATCAGTCCCCTAGAACTTAGAACTACTTAAACCTAACTAACCTAAGGACATCACACACATCCATGCCCGAGGCAGGATTCGAACCTGCGACCGTAGCAGGAAAACGAGGTTCTGGCAACGCAGTAACTGCGTGCAGCGTAGCCAAGAACAGGTAGCATGAACTCTACGATGGGCCTGTGATGCCCCATTGGCTGAGTGAGACAAGGAAATGCCGTGGAAAAAGGATATGCCGACTCGGCGATATTCGAGTGACGTTCATAGAAAACAATATTTTATTCAGTTAAATCATCAAACTGCATCCGATGTACACCTCCACAATGTGATATCTCGTGTACTTCCTTATGATTATTTATTTAAATATGAAGACATTACAAGAACTTCTTACAGACGTAAACGAACACTAGGTTTCGCCCATGACACAAATAAAGCCAACAGAAAATTTTAGTGGATACAGTAACATCGTCTGTATCCAATGAGGTACAAAAACACACTAGATTCCACATTATGTGTTATGCACCGTAGTTCTATTCTATACGTTTGACGTCCAGGCTTATGTTGACACAGCCGGTACATGTTCGAGCGCTGTTCACTTTCGAGAAACTGTTGAGAGCGACCACCTAACATTTGCAAACACTTCACCACTCACTGGATCAAACTTTGCTGGACCCTTCCCAACACAGCTGCATCCACCATTGTCGAAGCTGCAGGCACGCAAACTGTTAGGTCGTGTTCATCCGTGGGTGGAGTGCTATACCCGTGTTCCTTTGTCAGAACATGGGACCTCCAAGGCCAACCCATTTCCCTGGAAACGCCTCATTCAAATAGCTACGAACATTCATTCCCACGTTTGGTGGTGCACTATCATGCTGAACCCACAGCTGTCGTCACCCAACGCCTAGTGGAACGTTTGCTAATGCGTCAGGCAAAGTATTGCAAAGAAACACACGATTCAGGAGCACATTCAACTTGACCGGCAATAGGTAAGCGTCCAAAAGCACTCCTCCCACTACTCCAGCCAACAGGTTTACGCCAGAGATTGAAAGCCACGTTCACGGGTGACATGTGGGTCGTGTTCCGACCAATAATGATTCAGTGGAGGTTGAAAATGCGTTCACGAGTGGAGCTAGATTCATCGCCCCATATCACGTTATTTATAGAATGTTCGTTATCTTCTACTTGGTGCAAAAGTAATAAAAAGAACTTGACATGTCGAATATGGTCTTCTGGCAGCTGGTGTTGAATTAACGCGTAATGAAATGGACGCAGTTCTTCATCGTGCAGAAATCATTCTTTCAGCTATCCGGAACTGGCTTGCAATATCACAGGCACTTTGCCGATGTGACTGGTGGGTGACGAGAACTGGAGAACAGACGTCTAAAAAATAAAAATATAATCCGACGAGGATTCGAACCATAGCTCCATGGTGGATATGGACTTGATGCTCAGCAGACTACTCAGTGAGCAGCGATGGCTGCTAAGGTAAGTTGCGGTGATATACATTTCTCTGCACATTCTGATGCTCTGAACGATACGACAATGTTGCCAGCTCCTCGTTCTGATACTGCTGTCAAACTGTATGCAGTCTCATTTTGTTAGATAAACTTTTGTCTTGAATTTGGACGAGAAACCGCATGCCGACCTCCAAGTGCGGCATTTTTTCTCCATCCTGTATATGGGTATTTCCACTCCCGGATCCTCATGTTCTCTTATCACAATCCTTAAGTAGTTCCATATATCGTGTAAGAGGGTGCGAGCTATGATATAATATTGTTCTCACTTCTCCAGGGTGATCGAAAAGTCGTTCGCATCAAAAAGTAATCAGTTTCATTCCTTTAATTATTCAAAATGATGGCCCTATACACTAACGCATGCACGCTCTCGGTTTACCACGCCTGAAGCATAGCTTGTTGATATCGGTGTTGTTAACTTTCGCTATTGCCTTTATCTTTGCATTCGTCAGTGTGTTCCGTCCCTTTAAATAAAGGGACGGATAGATCCTTTCTTAAAGCCAGTGAAGCAGTCTGCAGGCGCAAATTGGGAGAAAGTGGGGCGCATAATCTTTTATATATGATTGGATTGTCAGTAAATTTGCTTAAGAAATGAACTGTCTCATAACATGAGTTACAAGTGACACCAATCTGATGTAACCATCAACAATGTTCATTTGCCTCAAGAAGCGAGATAAGCTTTTTTACGTTGTCTTGGTACACTTAACTTTCAAGGAAAATAGGGCACGACTATTCGATGACATGATACGGCAGAGTGCAAGGGGCTTCCATAAAAGACATGCTGATTTCCGACTGACCGAATTCTTTTGTTTTGGCTGTTCACTTATCCATAAAGGAGAATGCAAGCATCAATACTCTCCATATCTGACGGTTCCATGACTGTCAACAAATAACAGAAACCATATACAGCATATTAGATTCCTTTTTTTTTTGTTTTTACTCTGAACCTTCGATTTTTCCACATTTTGTACATGACATTCATGAAATTTTAACTTTCACGCCGCTCTCTGAGCACTACTACAGGAATTGTGGGATTGGACAGATAGACTCCTCAAATGCCGTGAAGATGAACACAGTATCACATCCGTCTTTTCGGCCAGTGTACGTCTATCAAAATAGCCATTTCCTTGCTTTCTTCGTGTCTGCAGCAGATCCGCATTCGTGGAAACGGGTGATTAATCACGTTATTATTGAATTGTTCGGCGCTGCGGCAGCCAACGGAATGAGTGCACACAACGTACGAACGACTGGCAAATACCGCTCAAAAATAAAAACTCGTTATTAATGAGAAAACAATACGGTTTTCAAACAATGAACTGTGCAGTACTGCAAACGTCATGTGATCTGTACCAGTTGCATCGGTGTCTTCATTATGCGTGAGCTGCTATTTTGAAGTGACTGATCGAACGAATGCACTCTAATTCCTATCTACGAATACATTTATCTTCATTTACGCAACTTTCGGTCGCACTGTATCTCATTATATACTATCCTAGTATTCAGCATTCATCCTGTGAAATTAATATAAATGATTCTCGCCAGTTTTCACTTTCTATATTATCAAAAGCCAGCTGACTTTGATCTATCGAGCGCTGTTGGAAAAGGGGATGCGCTCAGCCCTTGTGAGGTCAACTGAGGAGCTATTTGACTGAGGAGTATCTGCTGCCCTAACTAAAGCTGAGCAAATGCTCTTCCGTATCCACATCCAGTGACGCCTTTTCAGCTTAGGATGACATGGCGGCCTTCCGAGGCCTTCCGAGGTCTGTACGGACGCTGTGGTTTGTACTATAAAACTTTTTTTTTCTGCATACTTGGTAGCTATAGACACAAGGAGGACAGTCGTATCTTCAGTTGACGTAGAGCGTTCTGCCATTCACAAGACAGCAAAGCAAATGTGCTCTGAAATTTATAATGCTTTGCACAACTATAGAGGACATTATTTGAGCCTTGTCAATATTCAGCCAGGTGAGCCTCTCGCAGCCACAGACACATGCATCCTAGTATCACATCAAGCAACTAACTTGATATTGCGTTGCTCTTCCAGTAGGCCTGAGAGAGCCTTTCGTTGATTTCTAGCAGTATCATGTTTGCTTAACGTACTACCTTTAAAGAAAATAATCTATAATCAATACCAAATTTTATTTTTGCTTTATCCTCTATAATCAATAACAAATTTTATTTTTGCTTTATCCATACAAAATTCAGTAGGTAAACTCTTTAGTGATTTCAAATGCTAAGCATACAACAATTTTTTGGAAGGTTTGCAAAAATTTTGTAAAAGATATTTCTCAAAAGATTGGAAGCATTGCTTTAAATTGTACCATGGAACTATTGTGTTGAACAACATCTTCAGAAGTTAGTTTTAGAAGCAAGCATGAAAATAAATAGTTTTGCTCTCAGGGCAGTAATCGAGCAACTAACTGTATTAACTGGCTGTGTGCTGGCCCATTGGTACTCGTACCAAGGACATCGCCATTGGTATGTCTCAGCGGGGAGTAATCAGCAGTAACACGTTACTTTGCAGTTTCGTCATGGTGAATATTGGGAGAATTAAGTATAACTGAAATAAGACACCTGACTCAGTAACTTATAGTTCGATTTCAAAGAAGTGTCAGTTCTTTGATTTTCTGTGTATTGCTTTCCGATATGATCTCATTGTTAAATACGTACTTGTAGTAAAATATGTTGTAGTAAACACTAATTAATTTCCAGTGTTGAAAAAATTATTGGAACTCAGTATGTTTTCGTAACGTATTCCTTGTGAGAAAATTGAAAGGTTAATAACGTTCAACATTATAATCCAGTTTAGTAGCAATATAATTCCATTCTTTGACCTTTTTCAAAGAGATCTTTGAACCACATCCTCTAAACCATAGAAGAAGTTGTACTTCCTCATCTCCTCGATCAGTAAATAATTTTTGAAAACATTAATGGAACATGCCGCAGTCTCATGGGACAATTGCAATAATAAGTCTTGATATCAAATTGTTGTCAAGAATTAAAAATCACGTGTCGCCAGTTACCGATTTCCATTATATCTGAGTCACTATTAGACCATGTCATTTGAAAGCAAATAATTCTCCTTAAAGGCTACAACCCATCTACGCGACAAAATATCATTAGCCTACACGATCATAATAAAACAGAAATATCTCTTTGTACCGTTAAGAGATAAACAGAGAAGACCAATGGAGCACTCACAGTGAACCGATAGGGCTCAGCATACCGTGATAAGTATGTGAGAACTTAAAATGTCAATCAACATACAAACAAAATACGACATGAAATACACTCCTGAAAATGGAAAAAAGAACACATTGACACCGGTGTGTCAGACCCACCATACTTGCTCCGGACACTGCGTGGGGGCTGTACAAGCAATGATCACACGCACGGCACAGCGGACACACCAGGAACCGCGATGTTGGCCGTCGAATGGCGCTACCTGCGCAGCATTTGTGCACCGCCGCCCTCAGTGTCAGCCAGTTTGCCGTGGCATACGGAGCTCCATCGCAGTCTTTAACACTGGTAGCACGCCGCGACAGCGTGGACGTGAACCGTATGTGCAGTTGACGGACTTTGAGCGAGGTCGTATAGTGGGCATGCGGGAGGCCGGGTGGACGTACCGCCGAATTGCTCAACACGTGGGGCGTGAGGTCTCCACAGTACATCGATGTTGTCGCCAGTGGTCGGCGGAAGGTGCACGTGCCCGTCGACCTGGGACCGGACCGCAGCGACGCACGGATGCACGCCAAGACCGTAGGATCCTACGCAGTGCCGTAGGGGACCGCACCGCCACTTCCCAGCAAATTAGGGACACTGTTGCTTCTGGGGTATCGGCGAGGACCATTCGCAACCGTCTCCACGAAGCTGGGCTACGGTCCCGCACACCGTTAGACCGTCTTCCGCTCACGCCCCAACATCGTGCAGCCCGCCTCCAGTGGTGTCGCGACAGGCGTGAATGGAGGGACGACTGGAGACGTGTCGTCTTCAGCGATGAGAGTCGCTTCTGCCTTGGTGCCAATGATGGTCGTATGCGTGTTTGGCGCCGTGCAGGTGAGCGCCACAATCAGGACTGCATACGACCGAGGCACACAGGGCCAACACCCGGCATCATGGTGCGGGGAGCGATCTCCTACACTGGCCGTACACCACTGGTGATCGTCGAGGGGACACTGAATAGTGCACGGTACATCCAAACCGTCATCGAACCCATCATTCTACCCTTCCTAGACCGGCAAGGGAACTTGCTGTTCCAACAGGACAATGCACGTCCGCATGTATCCCGTGCCACCCAACGTGCTCTAGAAGGTGTAAGTCAACTACCCTGGCCAGCAAGATCTCCGGATCTGTCCCCCATTGAGAATGTTTGGGACTGGATGAAGCGTCGTCTCACGCGGTCTGCACGTCCAGCACGAACGCTGGTCCAACTGAGGCGCCAGGTGGAAATGGCATGGCAAGCCGTTCCACAGGACTACATCCAGCATCTCTACGATCGTCTCCATGGGAGAATAGCAGCCTGCATTGCTGCGAAAGGTGGATATACACTGTACTAGTGCCGACATTGTGCATGCTCTATTGCCTGTGTCTATGTGTCTGTGGTTCTGTCAGTGTGATCATGTGATGTATCTGACTCCAGGAATGTGTCAATAAAGTTTCCCCTTCCTGGGACAATGAATTCACGGTGTTCTTATTTCAATTTCCAGGAGTGTACACTATGTGATAAAAGTCTCCAGAAAATCACAAAACATAGGTTTTTCTTATTAGGTGCATTGTACTGCCACCTACTACACATCAGCGCCCTCAGTAGTCTTTAGACATCATGATAGAGCAGAATGGGGCTCTCCGTCGAACTCACGGACTTCGAATGTGGTCAGGTGATTGGGTGTCACTTGTATCATACGTCTGTATGTGAGATTTCCACGCTCCTAAACATCCCAGGGCCCCTGTTTCCGATGTGATAATGAAATGGAAACGTGAAGGGACACGTACAGAACAAAAGCGTACAGCCGACGTCGTCTGTTAACTGACAGCGGCCGCCGCCAGTTGAAGAGGTCCGTAATGTGTAATAACATCTATCCAGACCATCACACAGGAGTACCAAAGTGCATCAGGATCCACTGCAAGTACCATGACAGTTCGGCTGGAGGAGAGATAACTTGATTTCATGGTCGAGCGGGAACTCATAAGCCACACGTCATGCAGGTAAATGCCAAACGATGCCTCTATTGGTGTGAGGAACGTAAACATAGGACTATTCAACAGTGGAAAAACGTAGACATGGTACACAGTGTGGCGATACCATGACAGGACGTGGATATGGCGAATGCTCGATGAACGTCATCTGCCAGCGTGTGTAGTGCCAACAATTAAATTCAGAGGCGGTGGTGTTATAGTGTGGTCGTGTTTTTCATGTAAGGGCCTTGCACGCCTTGTTGTTCGGCATGGCAATATCACAGCACAGGATTACATTGATGTTTTAAGAACCTTCTTGTTTCCTACTGTTGAAGAGCAATTTGGGGATGGCGATTGCATCTTTCAACACGATAGAGCACCTGTTCATAACGCACGGCCTGTGGCGGACTAGTTACAGGACAATAACATCCCTTTAGTGTACGGGCCTGCACAGAGTCTTGACCTGAATCCTAAAGAACACCTTCTTTTATGTTATGGAAAGCCGACTTCATGCCAGGCCTCACCGACCGACATCGGTACCTCTCCTCAGTGCAGCACTGCGTGAAGAATGGGCTGCCATTCCCCAAGATACATCCCAGCACCAGATTGAACATAGGCCTGCGAGTGAGGAAGCTGTCATCAAGACCAAGGGTGGGCCAAACCATATTGAATTCCAGCATTACCGACGGAGGGCGCCACGAACTTCTAAGTCAGTTTCGGTCAGGTGCATGGATATTTTTGATCTCTTAGTGTATTACATAAATGTAAGCGGACTGTAGTAATATATACTTTGCATTTGCAAAGGATAATTACAGGTGTGCAGGACCAACAATAAAATTAGTTATGAGAACGCTTAACTGTCATCTGCGGGGACTGTGTGTAATTTAAACTGTGATGTAGAAGTGACCTTGTAACGCGCGTGTGGCACACGATACTCCTTAAAGCCTGTGCTATGGTAAGTTGACGGGCTTCACCTTATGAGTAAGGATTTTCGTATAGACATTGACCGCGTGTACCTGAGTGGAGGCAAATCAGACTTACACCCACTCTGTAATAACAATGATACGTCAAGCAAGTCCGAAATGCAACTATACGTCAGGATGGACAAGACACAACCCAGAAGAAGCTAACAATTTGTTAATAATACGGTCGCCAGCCTAATTAGGCATTAACTGAGTTTCTTCCCTGTACAAGTTTATGTACGTTCATGCAAAACAACACGTAGTAACACTGCATAATATGGTAAATTTTAGAACCAGAAAATCTACTGAACTGATAATTTCAATTTCTGTACTGATATGGATAAACCATAAATACATAACACTACACTATAATCTTCACTACAAAACTTCGTATTTTCTATTGATCTGATTAAAATCGGGCATAGGTTACCCTAGAAATAGCACTTTCGAATCACACACACAATGTCAGTTTTGATAAAGATAAAACACTGATAAATTTTGTTTTTTTTTTATTGACTTTAACTTTGCTGCTCAAATCAGCTTAGAACACTTCAGAATTCAAGTGAATAAAAAAGGGGGGGGACCCTGAAACTGTTATGATCACTGTATTAAAAAAATTGAATACTGATATTATCTTGCGTTCAAGATTTCCAGTATATGAGTTACTACTCTTTTCTTCTTATTTCTTGCTCATTTGAATACCATTATATCTATCTCGAAATAATTAAACTTCATTACTAAATCAATATCAAAATTATCTTCCAACTTTGTCAGACCTTCGTTATTCGTCTATTATTTCATTAACAAAACAGTCTGCAGGTAATTATTATTAACACAAACTTTAATTATTCATCTCGGGACACTCGGATTGCACAACATATGGAAAGGACCCTATCTAGGTTAGTTGTGATGATAATTAAATGATAGGACAGTTCTGGTAAAATTTAAATTGTTTTTGAACAGTATGGAACAAAAGTAACACTGGTCCACACGAAGACAGTACTAATAGTTTTGACCTGTTCGTATCGATGCGGCGGTTGGTAGGCAGCGAGATGGCGAGGCACAGAGAACACATACAACCACAGCTATGGCTCTTGATGTATCGGCACTTTAATTCTTCTTAGCGTCGCAATGCTTTTCCATTTAGTGCCTGTGGAATTTTGCCATGCTGTATAGACGCTGGAACGGCATATCCGAGGCTCAATGAAACTACGTCTTCCAGGAGAGCCTCCTCGCTCCAGAACGTGTTGCTCAGACCAATGCCCAACTCCGACTACTACTGCTGAGCCCGTTATGCCGTGCAGTGCCCGTGTGCATTTTCCCGCGCTCGCCTGCCATCCACCTTTTACCGCTCTCTTACAGACAGGGTATTCACCCGAGGTTTTGCATTTTACATATCTTAATACATTGCCTACGTATGGACCAGACGCACAGTTACAATTTTAAACATGTTACAACAGTTTCAACATTTGTTACACTTCAATTCTGTTACAATATTGTTTTACATTTGACATAAACATTAATATTCACATTGAAATTTGTTTACAGTTTTCTTAACACAATGACATGAAACAAAAAAAAGAAATGAAATCAGAACATCGATTACGCTAATTTATCGAAAAATCAGATGGAAAAACAAATTTACTTATTTGTACAATAGTACAGCGTTGTTGTTGTTACAACCTGTATACGGTGTGTTTCAGAATTCATGTTACACTCTTCTAGAGGCTCTAAAGGAGACTTACAGGAACCCATGTCTGGTAACGTCATCCAATAAAGCTTTAGAGCGTCAAATATACAGGTGCAGGTACTTGTAAATGTATGTATGTACAGGATGATTCCGTGTTGATGTTATAAACTTTGGATGATGGAGAAATATAAATGTATGAATTTGAGGTAAGGGTAACGAGTTGAAAGTCATAAGCGAAAATCATTCTGATACTTCTGACGGCGGAAAACGTGCACTGGTATTTGGTACTGTTGTTGCTAAGATTGTACTTTAAGAAACTTTAAAAGGTAGTAGCATGAAGAAAAACAAGAAAAACGTCTAGTAAACATGGACTCCAAACCGCATGCGTTAAGAGCTAGGAGCACGTTTGCAATAGAGGAGATGTGTTCCACAGTAGTGAAACTAAGTCCCATAGTGCTCAGAGCTCCTCAGGCATGCGCATTAGAGCCCGTGGTTCCCGGACATTTCTTCTTGTTTTGGTCCATGCTACGAGCTATGAAAGTTGCGAACGCTACAGTCTCAGGAACAACAGTACCAGTACATACATTCCACTGTCAGAGATATCAGAACAGCTTTTATTTATAACTTCTGACTCATTCGTTTCCATTGCAGGAACCCTAACCTCGGCCGGCCGATGTGGCCGAGCGGTTCTAGGCGCTTCACTCTGGAATCGCGCGACCGCTACGGTCGCAGGTTCGAATCCTGCCTCGGGCATGGATGTGTGTAATGTCCTTAAGCTAGTTAGGTTTAAGTAGTTCTAAGTTCTAGGGGACTGATGACCTCAGATGTTAAGTAATGTTTGTAATGGAGAAAAGGATTTGAACTCAGGGGTTTTCAAGATTTTAAGTAATGATTGCAGTACTCAGTACATCGTACAAAAAGGTCGTAATTTTCTTATTCGTTTCAAAAGAACTTATTCAAGAGAATTTAAAAATCCTGCTCAACCCTTGCGTTCAGCATTTACTAAATGCTTTTGAAGAGACTGAAATGAACAGCCATTTTCCCTAGAAATGAGCAGTTGGATCTCATGGGAAAAAAAATTCTGAACCATTTCATGATTTGCTGTAATGCATGTCTGCTCTTGCGATGTTTATCTTGCCCTACTCCGTTGTTAGTGTAAAATATGTATTTCATTTTAGCTCATACTTTTGTATGACAGATATTAACCAGCAAAGAAGATGATAATGCCATTGGACCTTTCACAGCGTATGACCGTCAAATGGCAGCAGCATCATTAAGAAATAGTAAAATAAATAAGTAAAAGTTTAATATGTGTTGAGATGTTACCTCGCCTCTTATACAATCAGATCATCGGTTTTTAGGTTTTTTAGTTTCAAAGCGACGATACCAATTACCATTAATCGATCCATGTTTCCATGGTGACAGATGGCGTCCTTCCGCCGTTAAATTTTGGCGCACGACGTCCCTCCCTCATCGTTGCTATTCATCGGAAGGTTCCACGCTACCATCTCCAAGGCAACGGGTGGCGGGTCTATGTTTATCTTTGCTATCTGTCCGATGGAGGATGAAACGTGATTCATCTGGGGAGAGCACCTGTCGCCTATCCACGGACGTTCGGTTGTGGTATTTGCTTGCAAATTGCATCCTTCGTTGCGATGAACAGTAATCAGCATGGATGCACAAACCAGGCGCGTACTACGGAGGTCCGTACGCAGTGACGTTCGCTAAACGGTCGTTGAGGAGACACTACTGGTAGCCCCTTGGTTCATCTGGACGGTCAGATGTTCACCTGTTTCCCGTCTGTTCGGCCGTACATTTTTCCTCCGCCGTCGTTCACTTCCGTCATTTATTGCCCATGGTGCACCACTGTTACCCCGGCGTCAATTTCGGATAGTGCTATTTTAGCATGCACGGTACGTTTCAACCATGGCAGCACGCGAGCTGTGCACAACCTTAGCCGTTTCGTAAATGCTTCCATCCTTGGTCCAAAAGCCAACGTTCATGCCACTTAGGACGTGAAATAACTCTCTCCGTTTCTGTATAGCGACAACGACTACACTGTTTTCCTCGTTCCCCTGACACACTTTATTTACCCACCACTGCTAGTGCTGCCACCTGCTGTCTGCAAGCGGTTACTGCATGATGACGTCGGTCACATTAATGTAACTGAACGGCGTAGAAGAGTGACTGGAGAGTGGAAGACAAAATTGACTCAATCTATCAACGAGAGTGTAACTGAACCCTCTATCAGCTTTCAACAACTTCTCTGCGGTGCGCCTCTATACTACAGTTGTACTAGATAGCTAGCGAGCAACGTTATTGGACACTGGAAGTCGATGGCCAAGAACACAACTTCAGAGAATTCGATCCAGGATAGACCACTGTGGAGATGAATTGTTGGGTAAGTCATAAGATAAAAGAATATCTCATGCATTCATGAGAAACTAGTGAGAAGTCAGCCATGTGAAAGAGAGCAGCAATTAACTCTACGGCAATACGCGTACAACAAACCTTTATCCTGTGTCTGCGACATTTTTTATCACCCCGTATCTCCCTATAAAGTCTTCTTGAAATTTACGTTGCTGACGTGGTTACTCATTTTTTTCCGTCGATTTCTGTCCTCGTCAAATTCCTATTTACCCTGCGTCTTGTGTTACCAACATCTTCCGAATTCTCCATGATGCCCTTGGCCTCAAACGTTTAGCACGAAACGCACGTGAAAGCTTAACAGCAACATTCTGCCATAACAGATGCACAAAAAAGAGTTTGAAAAGACGAGAGTCTTCGACCATGCGTTACTACACTCCTGGAAATGGAAAAAAGAACACATTGACACCGGTGTGTCAGACCCACCATACTTACTCCGGACACTGCGAGAGGGCTATACAAGCAATGATCACACGCACGGCACAGCGGACACACCAGGAACCGCGGTGTTGGCCGTCGAATGGCGCTAGCTGCGCAGCATTTGTGCACCGCCGCCGTCAGTGTCAGCCAGTTTGCCGTGGCATACGGAGCTCCATCGCAGTCTTTAACACTGGTAGCATGCCGCGACAGCGTGGACGTGAACCGTATGTGCAGTTGACGGACTTTGAGCAAGGGCGTATAGTGGGCATGCGGGAGGCCGGGTGGACGTACTGCCGAATTGCTCAACACGTGGGGCGTGAAGTCTCCACAGTACATCGATGTTGTCGCCAGTGGTCGGCGGAAGGTGCACGTGCCCGTCGACCTGGGACCGGACCGCAGCGACGCACGGATGCACGCCAAGACCGTAGGATCCTACGCAGTGCCGTAGGGGACCGCACCGCCACTTCCCAGCAAATTAGGGACACTGTTGCTTCTGGGGTATCGGCGAGGACCATTCGCAACCGTCTCCACGAAGCTGGGCTACGGTCCCGCACACCGTTAGACCGTCTTCCGCTCACGCCCCAACATCGTGCAGCCCGCCTCCAGTGGTGTCGCGACAGGCGTGAATGGAGGGACGACTGGAGACGTGTCGTCTTCAGCGATGAGAGTCGCTTCTGCCTTGGTGCCAATGATGGTCGTATGCGTGTTTGGCGCCGTGCAGGTGAGCGCCACAATCAGGACTGCATACGACCGAGGCACACAGGGCCAACACCCGGCATCATGGTGCGGGGAGCGATCTCCTACACTGGCCGTACACCACTGGTGATCGTCGAGGGGACACTGAATAGTGCACGGTACATCCAAACCGTCATCGAACCCATCGTTCTACCATTCCTAGACCGGCAAGGGAACTTGCTGTTCCAACAGGACAATGCACGTCCGCATGTATCCCGTGCCACCCAACGTGCTCTAGAAGGTGTAAGTCAACTACCCTGGCCAGCAAGATCTCCGGATCTGTCCCCCATTGAGCATGTTTGGGACTGGATGAAGCGTCGTCTCACGCGGTCTGCACGTCCAGCACGAACGCTGGTCCAACTGAGGCGCCAGGTGGAAATGGCATGGCAAGCCGTTCCATAGGACTACATCCAGCATCTCTACGATCGTCTCCACGGGAGAATAGCAGCCTGCATTGCTGCGAAAGGTGGATATACACTGTAGTAGTGCCGACATTGTGCATGCTCTGTTGTCTGTGTCTATGTGCCTGTGGTTCTGTCAGTGTGATCATGTGATGTATCTGACCCCAGGAATGTGTCAATAAAGTTTCCCCTTCCTGGGACAATGAATTCACGGTGTTCTTATTTCAATTTCCAGGAGTGTATATTGGATTTCTGTTATAAATGAGGTGGCTGAAATTGGAATAAAAAGTAAAAATCTTAAAGGAAACCAAGAGTATATACTTCGCACGGTGAGTGAGTGGGCTTTGGATATCTAGCTTAAGCAGAGACGGACATTTGACACTTGAAGGAAAGTGGGAGCGACAGTTTCAAACGTGGCGCCCGCACCTCGTGCCACCTGGCCTCACTCGAGCTCACGTTCAGTCCCATAAGAAAGAGAGGCTGTGGCGCGTACGTCACAGGACGTGACACTGAAAATATTAAAGAGTACCAGCAGCCGTCTCTGCACATTTAAACGAATGCAGGCTCTCGGTGGCACATCAAAAACTTTAGTGGGTACCTTCTAAATTACATATCGGTTTCCTGCAAGCCTTGCACACAGCCGAGCGTTCGCGAAGTGTGGCGGACAAGCAGACTACTGTGACAACACCAGTTCCCGTATTTCTCGTGGTACCCGATCCCACGGTGAGCCAGAGATGCTATGAGCTGCCCAGCTTGCCTTCCGCGCATGCGTCACTTCGGTCCTCTTTGGAAGGTTCCAAAATCTGCTGTCGTATCTATATAATTGGATTACTGTGCCAGTGATGTTAGGTTTTAATGACTTGTCAGAGGTAGCTATCGAAAGCTTCAAGTTTTTAGTTTGAATGACGCCTATTTTGAAGAATGCCACGCCTTAAGTCTCTGGGAACACACTGACGTATTTATCTAGCTCTTTCCTTAAAATTGGTCTAGCATTTCGTGTGCTTCTTCGTCACTTGCTACGCCCCACTAACGGTGGCATATTATACAGTCTGTCTCTTCATAGGCTACCGAACAATACTTCTGGGTGACGAGACACTGTACTCGCATTCTGGAGGTAGGCCATCTGGATTTAGGATTTGCGTGGTTTCCATATATAGCTAAAGTTAAATTTTAGGATGATTCATTTGAAAATGACACTTCTGATTTCCATCCCAAACTTACCCCACCTGAGATAATGCTTCTTCAATGATGATGTCACCGACAAGGCGTTAAATTTTAAGCATTCTTATTCTTCGTTGGCCGTGTTCTCTTGCTCGAGGCCCTGTATCTCTACGTGTTCAGGAATTATAGGTTCCTCCTACTCCATCTGTCCTCGCCTCTTTATTAAACTCTACGGAGGTAACTGGCACATTGTACATAACCTATTTGTGTGTGAATCGTCCACAGTTCACAGAATCCTTTCTTCTTAAACTCCAGGGTGTCTGAGTGGTTCCTCTTCACTTTGTACAATTAAGAAATAAATACTTAATTCGTTGCTATTCATTCTCAAAAAAACCAATTGGACTAGGAGTAACTCTGTCAACAACGAGTAATTACAATGAAAAAGATGTGTAAATAAAAGGAGTTACACCTAAGTTTGTGAATGAACTAGATGACGACATGGAGAAGGGAGCTGCAACCAGCCGTGGTTTTTTGGCATGACTTGGAATTATAGTGTCGAGCTCAAGGTGTTACTTTCTGATGAAGTTGAGATACGTCTCAAATCACATAACAGAAAATTGGTTTTCTTGTCAAAGGAAAATCCCCGTTATTTGCATTGGTTAAAAGGAATCCACTTCATGTCAAGGGCCGGGATGTCACCAAAATACTTGTTCAGGTCATACCTTTTTGAGGAGTACAGGAACGGAGATTCTTATTTACACAATGTTAGTAGCTCAACGAGAAGACAAGGGAACCGTTGAGCATGTTTGCTTACAGCAGGACACTGCTCCTGCACTGTTGGTATTTAGGTAGGTGAATTGCTTGAACAATAACTTGGCCCTGTATTAGGAGTGGTTCACCAACATCTCCAGCCCCACTGAAGAAACAGCCACCACGAATCCTGGACCTTACAACGTCAGCCACCGCATTAGGAGGAATTATTGAGTCCCAAGCGGCTGAACGTCTGTGTAAGACTAACGAAAAATTCAGCAAAGCTTTTGAGGGAAATTTTCGAAGCGTAACCCTTGAGATGTTCTGGAAGATGCCAAGGACGTGCATACCTATGTGAGGCACAATGGTGCACTTAGAGGTCCGTTGGGAAAATTGATTTTGTATGTAGATACTCCAATATCCGAAAGGGGTTATCTTGTTCATTTTAACAATCGCAAATAATTTTTTGTCCAGAACCAGAATAAAAAATTCTTCAAGCAGAAGTTCTTTAGGTACCGAGGGACATTAACCAGAGATATAATCTGTCTTGTAAATTTGTTCGTAAGGAAGACTTGAATAGCAGTACATCCTTTTTAAGTAGCATCCTAAATTTTTTGTTCCACATTCCACTTCCTCACCTCAAGATCTGTTCAAAAATGTATCACAGTGTACCATTCGCGTGAGCACGTTGTGAAAAACTTACTTGGCTATCCTGTAGACCTACTACCACACAGTACAGGTACTCAGGATAACGCAATTTGCCCACTTGCTGCAAGTGGCAGTAAAGAAATTAAAACACAAGGAAAATCCATTACGGGTCATTGAGTCAATCATCTTCAGTGTTCATTGTGCCTCCCTTCAATCAAGATAAAAATAATGATCATGCAGTTTTCAATCAAAGGTAGGCTTTACTGTGAACAACATATCATGTTGAACACGTGCCCGCATTGTAAATAAGAAAACATCATTGCAGTTACTGTTCTGCTAAGTTAATTGTCTTCGTTGGTGTACATCAGTGATGTCTTTACAACCTGATTGTAGGAGTCTGGTCTCTGAGTATAGAACTGCAGTGTGTCTCAAGATACATGTGCTTTGCGTCGTCCGCCATGTTATAGTTTGGCAAACAAATGTCCATCGATCTGTACGTGACAAAGAATTGCAGACTGATATCTTGTTTTGAACTTTATGTCAACATGTGATGTTACAGGCTGATGTGGGAACGGAATCGAAAACTATTTTCTTTTCGTGTACTAGTGACATTTCCTTGCAGCCATGTTGTAGTTTGCCAAGAAACGAAATATGAACATCTATGGCTGGCAGATCAGACAGCTGAAGTTCAACATCTAGGTATAGAGATCATTGGCATACACTGGGCGCACCACAACCTTCAACTACAGACGAATGACTGAATGGCTGCTGTGTATTTTTCTTGTGACTGCATTTCTTCACTGTCAACTGCAGCAAGTGGACGAGTCACGTTATGCCGGGTACCAGAATTTTTATTGGTATACGAGGATCAAAGTAATTTTTCTGTTATGTGTTTACTAACGTCATTTTTACGTGTATGGTACACTGCGTACATCTATGGACAGGTGTTGGAGAAGTTGCAATGGAACCGGACAGTGCACCTGTTCTTGTCACATATTGGAGAGTACGACAATCGCATTAAACTCATGATACAATACAACGGAATCGGAAGCGTAACTTTGTATTTATTGTATTTCTGGTAACTTACCTTAATTTTATGTTTTTCATAAAGAGAAATAAAACATGAAATCAGTATAAGTTTTCTTCACTTAAAACTTCCGGGCTGTTAGGCCGTGGTCGAAGCACAAAACTCTCTCCTGACGTTTCGTCTCCGACTGCAGGAGTCATCCTCGGAGGTAAAGCGGCGAACTGCGAAGAGAACTCGAGGAAGCGCTGATTATATAGGCAGTACAGAGGGCGCCACTGTCGATCACGTGGCGTCGGCTATGAGATTGTCTCTGGTAATGCCAACATTCTCGATTGAAAGTAATCGAGCGTCACGCTTGCGGTGCAACGCTGACATCCAAATTTTATCCAGTTTAACACCTTCGTCTTTCCTGTTAAAATTATTACGATGTTTATCAATCTCGATAGCCTCTCTATACAAGCGTGCATAATAATGTGAGGCTTTTGATATGACGCTCGCCTCGCTGAATTTTATTTCATGATCACCTTCCTGGTAAACATGTTCCGCTACGGCCGATTTATCCGTGTGACCCAGGTGGCAATTCCTCTTATGTTCAACAAGACGGGTGTTCACACTTCTCTTTGTGGTACCGATGTAAACCTGTCCACAACTACAAGGAATTTTATATACCCCTGGTTAGCCAAAGGGTGTCGTGCATCTTTTGCCGACCTTAAAAATTATTTTATTTTCCTGGTGGGTCTGAAAATAGTTTCCAACTAATACTTGCCTAAAACTTTCCCAATGCGATCTGTGACTTTACTAATGAGCGGAAGAAAAACTTTGCCCTTGGGCGACTGTTGTTCGTCGTTACTCCTGATTCTCTACCTAGAGCGAAGTGCTCGATCTATATCCTTGCTTGAATAGCCATTCTTCACGAAAGTTGACCGTAGATGTTCAGTCTCATCTTTTAAATAAACAGGTTCACAAAGTTTGTACGCCATGTCTACCAAAGTTTTCAATACATCCCTTTTTTGTCTGGGGTGGTGGTTTGAATCTTTGTGTAGATAACGATCAGTATGTCTGGACTTTCTATACACCTTATGGCCCAACGTTCCGTGCTAACAAGCAAGCAAAACTGCGTGAAGTAGCCGCAGAAATCAATGTGGAACATAGAGATGAACATATTAATAAGGACACCAGTTGACAGTGTCGGAAGTTCCATGCGGTTTTTCGCGGATGATGCTGTAGTATACAGAGAAGTTGCAGCATTTGAAAATTGTAGCGAAATGCAGGAAGATCTGCAGCGGAAAGGCACTTGGTGCAGGGAGTGGCAGCTGACCCTTAACATAGACAAATGTAAGGTATTGCGAATACATAGAAAGAAGGATCCTTTATTGTGTGATTATATGATAGCGGAACAAACACTGGTAGCAGTTACTTCTGTAAAATATCTGGGAGTATGCGTGCGGAATGATTTGAAGTGGAATGATCATATAAAATTAATTGCTGGTCGTTCGACCTATACTTGAGTATTGCTCATCAGTGTGGGATCCTTACCAGATCGGGTTGACGGAGGAGATAGAGAAGATCCAAAGAAGATCGGCGCGTTTCGTCACAGGGTTATTTGGTAACCGTGATAGCATTACGGAGATGTTTAGCAAACTCAAGCGGCAGACTCTGCAAGAGAGGCGCTCTGCATCGTGGTGTAGCTTGCTCGCCAGGTTTCGAGATGGTGCGTTTCTGGATGAGGTATCGAATATATTGCTTCCCCCTACTTATACCTCCCGAGGAGATCACGAATGTAAAATTAGAGAGATTCGAGCGCGCACGGAGGCTTTCAGACAGTCGTTCTTCCCGCGAACCATACGCGACTGGAACAGGCTCAAATGGCTCTGAGCACTATGGGACTTAACATCTGAGGTCATCAGTCCCCTAGAACTTAGAACTACTTAAACCTAACTAACCTAAGGACATCACACACATCCATGCCCAAGGCAAGATTCGAACCTGCGACCGCAGCGGTCGCGCGGTTCCAAACTGTAGTGCCTAGAACCGCTCGGCCACTCCGGCCGGCCGACTGGAACAGGAAAGTGAGGTAATGACAGTGGCACGTAAAGAGCCCTCCGCCACACACCGTTGGGTGGCTTGCGGAGAATAAATGTAGATGTAGATGTGGATATAGATGTAGACACTGAGACGAAATTTTCCTTCAGTGGGCTATGGTAGCTGACAAACGACGCGAGAGCCTTTGCTGATAACATGCCATTATCTGCAGCGCCTCTTCTGGGCTCCTGCTTTATCGATCGGGCCCCAAAGGACTGGAAAACCGTGGCTTGGTCAAATGCATCCCGATTTTAGTTGGTAAGAAGTGATGATAGTCTTCGAATGTCGTGTGGACCCCACGAAGCCATGGATCCAGGTTGTGATCAAGGCTCCGTACAAGCTGCTGGCGACTTCCATTGCATGGAATGGAGTGGGACCTTCGGTCCAACTGAACCTACCATTGACTGGAAAAACTTATGTTGGGTTACTTGGAGACAATGAACTTTATATTCCCCAAAATGTCACCGTGTCACAATTGTTCGCGATCGGTTTGAACAAATTACTGGACAGTTTGTGCGGATAGCTCGGCCACTCATATTGCCCGTGATGAACCCCAAAGAACATTTATGGGACATAACAGAGATATCACTTCGTGCACAAAAAACCAGCACCGGCATCAGATGCGCAATAATGGACGGCTACGGAGGCAGCGTGGCTCAATATTTCTGCAAGGGACTTCCAAAGGGTTGTGGAGTCCATACCACTTCTAATTACTGCACTATACCTAGCAAAAGGATTTTACACTCGAAATTACGAGGTATCCCATGACTTTTCTCACTTCATTGAAACGTAATGTTTTGACTTGGGGTATAGTAGCTTCTTGGGTACTATTCAACCGGAAGAAGTCAATTTTTGCAACAGATACTGTCTACTGAACTGGAGCACTGATCTCTGGCACATACTCCCGTTTACCGGGTTTGTATTTTAGCTGGTTCTGTTTCGTGTTGCTCAGCATGGTTAGAGCACTTGCTCTGCACAGTGTCGCCGGGAAGCCAGTGGCGTATCGAGAACAAGGGGCGCGCGCAATCCCGGAGGCGGTCTCGGGGAATCCCCGGCCGCAGTTTGCTCTGCCCCCACCCCACATTCCGCGCGTGCCGGCGGCGACGCCGACGCCTCGGGCTCTCCTTACATCGCACCGCTGCCGTAAAAACGCTGCCACCAAACTACAGGCCGTCTCTGCTCTGTTTACCCCAGCAAAACATCACGCCGCAGCCCAAAAAATAACAGCTGCTGATTGTAGTTGAATATCCGCCGTTTAAAGAAGATAATATCAACCGTGACACAACATGTCACAAAGTACACACAATAGACTTAAGGTATTTCACTGGGTGACCGCTTATGCATTTGATTCCCTATTGCATCACACCAGTCAGTGGCTCATCCGTTAGTGCCTATCCTTCATAAATGATAGATTCATTTCTCCATGTACTATGACTGGTACCCCTCTCGGAGGAAGTTTTCTTCCACAATTTTATACCTTTCACTTACTGAAATTGTCCGTCTGTAATGCGTAGCACGTGAGTTGCTCATTTGTTTCAAAAAGACAAGTAGTCATAGTGAGTAATTACTTTCTTATCATGAACACGAGGGGTAAAGTTGTCTCGTTTACCGTAGTACTGTTCCTCTATAACAGTGCTACAATTTGCTTAAATGCTCACTAATAGTGTATGAAGTTATTTGCCTACGTATTGCCCTGTCCACAAATCAATGGACGACATGACTAGCTCTTAGCGGCCGTAGAGTGTGAAGAGTAAGTGAAAATCGCATAAGAACAGGCTATCTGCTCAGAAAATGGCACCTTTTAATACATCGTTTGCAAAGTTACTGATTACAGTTGTTTTCGTAGTAGAGTTAAGCCTTCACATGATTTCACCATACGTTTTTGGTGGTCCTTAACAGAGAATGAAATTTAGTGACACTCAGCATGTTAGAATTGCTTCTACACAGTGATGTCTCACTGTAAACTGATCGCTGCCTATCGATCTTTGCATGTGGTTCTGATATGCACTTGTTATAGCTGGGTCATTCATATTTTAGACACATCGAAAACATTTGACCAGTGGCATTTCGTTTCCAGCTTCCTTAAAAATAAGAAACAAGTTGCAGTAAATCGTTATCGAGAAGGCACATTTGGGCATTAGGCAAATTCTACAAATTAAAAGAACAACCAGAGAAGTAAAATGATGACTTCCCGCAACACCCCTGAGAACTTATGGTTGTAGTGTTCGGAAGTAACGGGAAGAAGCGTCTGTGACACTGTGATGCACATAGATAGCATAATGGTGAAGGCGACTGCACGCGATAACCACTAGCCACCTGTTAAAACTTTCTCTGGTACATATTTTGTTTTGTCATTATCTCTCCATTGGCAAAAGTTCCCCCCCCTTCCCTCCCCCCCCTCAATTATGATCTCCGGGAGCGATGTGCCAAGGGAGAGGTTACTTTGCGAAAAAGGTGCAATAGCTAACGAAATGGTAACGCTCTCCAAATCTGAGCGTGGAATGTCAGAAGTTTGAACGTGACAGCAAAGACAGAAAATCTGAAAAGAGAAATGCTAAGGTTCAATATAGATATCGAGTTGGTCCTTCAAGTGAAGGATTTCTGGTCAGACGTGTATAGGATAATACCAACACTAGCAGAAAATGGTTTAAGTGGAGAAGGATTCGTTATAAACAAGAAGGAAGGGCAGAGAGTAAGTTAATGTGAACGGTTTACAGATGGATTGTTCTCATCAAACTCGACAGCAAAGTAACACCGACAACATCAGTTCAACTATACACCAGCCAGTACATTATGACCACTGACCTACTATCGATACAAACAAGTCCAGGCGGTAGTAGCGTGATCTGACGAGGAATGACTGTTAATCAGACACACGCAAGGCGCACGTTCTATCTGAGTTTGACCAAGAGCAGACAGATTTGATGGCCCGCAAGCTCGGCACGAGCATTTCGGAAACTGTACGACTTATCGGGTGTTCGAGGAGTGGTTTGGTGATTTTTTTCAACTAGTGACGCAACCAAGATGAAAGCACATCCAGACGTCGTGGGGCTGGGCAGTCACACCTCATTACAGAAGTCTGGGCAGACCGGTAAAACAGGACAGGCGGCGAACTGTGGCAGTACTAACATCAGACTTTAATGCTGGGCCGAGTACAAGTGTGTCTGAACACACTGTGCACCGAACACTCCTAAACGATGGGCCTCCGCAGCCGATGATCCATGCATGTGTCAATGTTAACACCACGACATTGACAACTACCAGTGAAATGAGCACTTGCCCGTTGCCACTGGACGTTACCGCAATGGCAGAGCGTTGCATGGTCTGATGAATCTTGATACCTTCTTCATCATGCCGACGAGAGGGCACGAATCCGTCTTCTTCCAGAGGAACAGCTCCATGACGCCTGCCCTACGGAACAGTTAAAAATTGACGGAGTCTCCATTATATTCTGCGGAATATTCACGTACGAATCCATTAGTTCAACAGTGCTCGTGCAAGGCACCATAACGGCCAAGGAGTATCTTACAATGGTTACAGACCATATACACCCATTCATGATGATCATGTTCCCCGATGGCAGTGACATTTTTCAACCAGATAATGCGACATGCCGCAAGACGACGAATGTGTTGGACTGGTTTGTCGAACACAGTGAAGACTACCAACAGATGTGTTTGCCCCACAACACCCCAGACGTTGAACCCCATCGAACACATGTGGAATGTGATGGAATGTGGGGTCACAGCTTAACGTCCCCTCCCCGAAATTTATGGGAAACAGGTGACATGTGTGTGCAGATATGGTGCCAAACCCCTCCAGCGACCTACCAAGGCCTCATTGAATTGTTCCCATACCATCATGCGTCACCACTTTCATCGATACCACAGGTGGACTACCAACTGTTACGTAGGTGGTTGTGAGTTAATGAGCGCTGCGCTCTCATTTAAACATATGGGCAAAAGAGTCAGTCTACAGGAATTGTGAAACGAACCCTGTCGTCCACGACCACGTGCCACAAAGGGCGCAGATTCACCTCGACATGGGGGAACTCACAGGCATCTATTGTGTATTGAGGCCTACGCAACGTAGTGCGCAAGTGCGACAGACGAGAACCTACATCATAGGGAAACGCAGTAGAAGCCGTGTGTGTTGCCAAGGGGATATAGCAATGTTAAATATGGCGGACCTAAGATCGCCCATAAAGAAATACATTTATGGAAACTATTTAATTCTGTAGGAATGCAGGGAATCAAGCCACGGTAATATTAATATCATCCTCCATAAAACTTCATTGTGATTCAAATAAAACTTCAATATCGATTATATCTATAAAAGTTTAGGATTTACAGTGAAACTAACAAGTTTTGTAACAAACACCTGAATGCTCAGATCTGAACGCTTTGGTCGATCTTAACGATCGACGTTTCACATAAAAGCGCATAATTAAAATGACAAATGTAAATATCAACTCCGTAACTTTATGTTTTTGAAAGATATAGTAAATTTAAATTATCAGTATTTACAGATAACCATCAAACATTATTTTCTCCACACAAAACACGCTGAACTATGAGAGTATGACACCTTATTGAGACATTAGGTAATAGAATATTTGTTGTAAAATTTACTGCATAATACACTACTGGCCATTAAAATTGCCACACCACGAAGATAAAGTGCTACAGACGCGAAATTTAACCGACAGGAAGAAGATGCTTGGATATGTAAACGATTAGCTTTTCAGAGCATTCACACAAGGTTGGCGCCGGTGGCGACACCTACAACGTGCTGACATGAGGAAAATTTCCAACCGATTTCTCGTACACAAACAGCGGTTCTCCGGCGTTGCCTGGTGAAACGTTTTGTGATGCCTCGTGTAAGGCGGAGAAATGCGTACCATCACGTTTCCGACTTTGATGAAGGCCGAATTGTAGACTATCGCGATTGCTGTTTATCGTATCGCGACATTGCTGCTCGCGTTGGTAGAGATCCGATGACTGTTAGCAGAATATGGAGTCGGTGGGTTCAGGAGGGTAATACGGAACGCCTTGCTGGATACCAACGGCTTCGTATCACTAGCAGTCGAGATGACAGGCATCTTATTCGCATGGCTGTAACGGATCGTGTAGCTACATCTCGATCCATGAGTCAACAGATGGGGACGTTTGCAAGACAACAACCACCTCCACGAACAGTTCGACGACGTTTCCAGCAGCATGGCCTATCAGTTCGGAGACCATGGCTGCGGTTACCCTTGACGCTGCATCACAGACAAGAGCGCCTGCAATGGTGTACTCAACGACGAACATGGTGCACAAATGGCAAAACGTCGTTTTTTCGGATGAATCCAAGTTCTGTTTACAGCATTATGATGGTCGCATCCGTGTTTGGCGACATCGCGGTGAACGCACATTGTAAGTGTGTATTCGTCATCGCCATACTGGCGAATCACCCGGCGTGATGGTATGGGGTCCCATTGGTTACAAGTCTCGGTCACCTCTTGTTCGCATTGACGGCACTTTGAACAGTGGACGTTACATTTCAGATGTGTTACGACCCGTGGCTCTAACCTCCATCCGATCCCTGCGAAACCGTACATTTCAGCAGGATATTGCACGACCACATGTTGCAGGTCCTGTACTGGCCTTTCTGGATACAGAAAATGTTCGACTGCTGCCCTGGCCAGCATATTCTCCACATTTCTCACCAATTGAAAACGTCTGGTCAATGGTGCCCAAGAAACTGGCTCGTCACAATACGCCAGTCACTACTCTTGATGAACTGTGGTATCGTGCTGAAGCTACATGGGCAGCTGTACCTGTACACGCCATCCAAGCTCTGTTTGACTCAATTCTCAGGCGTATCAAGGCCGTTATTACGGCCAGAGGTGGTTGTTCTAGGTACTGATTTCTCAGGTTCTATGCACCCAAATTGCGTGAAAATGTAATCACATGTCAGTTCTAGTATAATATATTTGTCCAATGAATACCCGTTTATCATCTGAATTTCTTCTCGTTGTAGCAATTTTAATGACCAGTAGTGTAATTAATTTTGTTCTTTATTTATTTATCGGAAAGCACATTGGTGCAAGGCTACTGGTCGTGATCTTCAAATTTAAGAAGGAAATTATTTTGGTTTTATGTAAAAGAATTTAACGTTTATTATGTGTTTGATATTAATGTTAATTTACACTCCTGGAAATGGAAAAAAGAACACATTGACACCGGTGTGTCAGACCCACCATACTTGCTCCGGACACTGCGAGAGGGCTGTACAAGCAATGATCACACGCACGGCACAGCGGACACACCAGGAACCGCGGTGTTGGCCGTCGAATGGCGCTAGCTGCGCAGCATTTGTGCACCGCAGCCGTCAGTGTCAGCCAGTTTGCCGTGGCATACGGAGTTCCATCGCAGTCTTTAACACTGGTAGCATGCCGCGACAGCGTGGACGTGAACCGTATGTGCAGTTGACGGACTTTGAGCGAGGGCGTATAGTGGGCATGCGGGAGGCCGGGTGGAAGTACCGCCGAATTGCTCAACACGTGGGGCGTGAGGTCTCCACAGTACATCGATGTTGTCGCCAGTGGTCGGCGGAAGGTGCACGTGCCCGTCGACCTGGGACCGGACCGCAGCGACGCACGGATGCACGCCAAGACCGTAGGATCCTACGCAGTGCCGTAGGGGACCGCACCGCCACTTCCCAGCAAATTAGGGACACTGTTGCTCCTGGGGTATCGGCGAGGACCATTCGCAACCGTCTCCATGAAGCTGGGCTACGGTCCCGCACACCGTTAGGCCGTCTTCCGCTCACGCCCCAACATCGTGCAGCCCGCCTCCAGTGGTGTCGCGACAGGCGTGAATGGAGGGACGAATGGAGACGTGTCGTCTTCAGCGATGAGAGTCGCTTCTGCCTTGGTGCCAATGATGGTCGTATGCGTGTTTGGCGCCGTGCAGGTGAGCGCCACAATCAGGACTGCATACGACCGAGGCACACAGGGCCAACACCCGGCATCATGGTGTGGGGAGCGATCTCCTACACTGGCCGTACACCACTGGTGATCGTCGAGGGGGCACTGAATAGTGCACGGTACATCCAAACCGTCATCGAACCCATCGTTCTACCATTCCTAGACGGGCAAGGGAACTTGCTGTTCCAACAGGACAATGCCCGTCCGCATGTATCCCGTGCCACCCAACGTGCTCTAGAAGGTGTAAGTCAACTACCCTGGCCAGCAAGATCTCCGGATCTGTCCCCCATTGAGCATGTTTGGGACTGGATGAAGCGTCGTCTCACGCGGTCTGCACGTCCAGCACGAACGCTGGTCCAACTGAGGCGCCAGGTGGAAATGGCATGGCAAGCCGTTCCACAGGACTACATCCAGCATCTCTACGATCGTGTCCATGGGAGAATAGCAGCCTGCATTGCTGCGAAAGGTGGATATACACTGTACTAGTGCCGACATTGTGCATGCTCTGTTGCCTGTGTCTACGTGCCTGTGGTTTTGTCAGTGTGATCATGTGATGTATCTGACCCCAGGAATGTGTCAATAAAGTTTCCCCTTCCTGGGACAATGAATTCACGGTGTTCTTATTTCAATTTCCAGGAGTGTATTTATAACGTGGAAGTGGTCAAGCTTTGATTATTTAAATATGTTAAAATGTAAAATAATGTAGAATAAGCTGTAACCAATGAGATGGACGGCTTAAGGAAAGGGAACTGCCATAGTCAGTCGAGCGAGGAGATTCATCACGCGGAAAACGTGGCCGGGGACGGGCAGAGAGGCAGTGCTGGTGGAGACACGAAAGCAAACAGTTTGGCTGGTGACACCAAAGTCAACAGTTCAGATGCAGCCGTGAAAGCGGTCGGTCGGTCTTTAGGAAGCTAGGAAGTGACACGACTTAGAAAATTTCGCGTTGTGTGGTATCGCGGGACAGTCTCTGAGCGGTCAGCAGCCACGCGCCTGGTGTGAAAACTTTTCGCTTAGTTAAGGAGGTGGAATATCGAACTTGTAATTAGCGACGAACTGTGTCGAATGGATATGCGCTAGAGTGTAATAATAATTCTAAATACGACCACTTTTACTGTAGTTTGCTTTTTGAATAAACATTATACTAATCAAATCGCAACTGTGTGCCCTACTTCATTTATGGGTCGTTAATTTACTTCCCGATATTATTATCACTGTTATTATATGTTATGTCAACTCTGTATTTCGTAAACTTGCCATTAGCCAGACAATTTAACCAAAAGGTCACAAGTGTCTAATTCATGGCGTGTGATGTGACACGTGTGGTTCAACCCCTAGACGAGTTTGAGCCAAGACATTTCGAAGAAGAGGAACAGCATGTGAACCGGAACATCTTTGGGATGTTACCTCGCAATTAGGGGCTCGACCGGGATAGGATCTTCGAAAGTGTAAGTCTTGGAACAGGATTGTATTTTTAAATGTGTTAGTTGCGGAATATAGACTCTGGAAAGTTTAGAATTGGATCTGAATTCTGCTAAGTGTTTCCAAAAGTATTATCTGAACTTCGACAGGCATGGCCTCTCGCAAATTTAAATGTGAGATCGGTTCAGGACTGAATACTAGTTTTATGTAATAGTTGTGAAACTAAAATTGTAATTCCCACAGTTAACGTCATTCTGTAACCTAGGTCTCAAGTCTGTGGAGGTTTAGGCAATTTGCGTGTGGGCTCTGAACTACGAATGTTGCAAAAGTTGTGTGCACCAAGTTTTACCACTGGTTACGAGTGGTAAAAAGATAAGGCGGAAAAAGAGGTTCCAGCCATCAGCGACATCTTGTAAAGGTTCTTTATTTACGTGACCATTACGGCACTCCAACTCCAGTTCTCGATACCAGTAATATCGTACTACTTTTCTGCGAAGCAACAGACATATATTTGTGACAATATTCACATTTGTTTTTATTAATATACAGGTTCTCTGATGTATCGATATATTACAATGGTATGGTTCTTGTGTGTATTCATTTCTGTGAGACTGTCGTAATCTTTGACTTTCTTGTAACCGTTTTGGCGCGAATGCGCACAGAGCAGTCTTTGTTTCACTTTACAGAAGTTAAGTTGTTATTTCGCTTTGTAAAAGAACAGTCAAATCTTGTGTTTGGTTAAAGTGGAAATTAAATATATGAAGATCGATACAAAACTGTTTTCTTGATGATGTGACAATTAAGAAGAAGTATATGTGAATTTACAAGAAGTTTAATAAAAATGTGGATCGTGAACACCAAGTCAAAAAATATTTCTACCATACCATTGTTCTGATCTGGGATTGTTTGATCATTAAGAATTTCCTGAAAAAGGCATTTTTAAGTCTTCAAATACCGCTAAAATACAGATATGGTCCTTCTAGCAGTCAAAGTGGAATCACCCTAGAATCAACAAGATGAGCCATAACAACTTCGACGAAATCTACGTGGGAATCCATTCAAGATAAGTGCCAAAGTTAATGACTTTTTTACAGTGACTTCATTATTTCCATTCTGCGATACCATCCACAGTCAATAACTTTGTTGTAGCCCGATAAAGCGAACATATGCTGCGTGAGCAACATTATTAATCTTATTTCTAACCTACATTGCAAGTGGTAGTATTGTTAGAGTCTTCAACTACGATTCATCGCGCAGTGGCGGTTTCAGTACCACAGCAGACGCTACGAGGTCTTCAGCGTCTGCTTCAAGTGCAACATCGGCAGCAATACCATGGCAGAAGGATCCAGTACTTCAAAGCTAAGTACATGCGCTGATAGCGAGATTATGTATAGTTATGCAGTTCAATCACCAATAATGGACGTCGCTAATTTTAAGCAGTCGGCCAGTTTGTGTGAGTCCGAAAATACTAGCGAGCCGCTTTGCCCGAAGTAGGAGCGGGAGAGAGAGATCGGTGGTGAATTTAGTAGAGCAAATAGTCCGAAATCAGGCAAGGGAGATGCATTTGGGGGAGACATGGTGTCGCAATTAACGCAAATGATAAGAAATGGATCCAATATTGATTAAATGAAAACTGATCTAGGATCCAAAATTGATTCTGTTAGAACCGTTACGGATGACGTAAATTTAAAAATGGACTCAGCTAAACTGGTATGGTTGACGTAAATTTAAAAACTGATTCGATTCAATCCGAAATAGCTTCAGTTGTGAAAGATGAAGTAGGTAAAATGGCTAGTGGAACCGAGGAATTGATAGACGGAAAATTAAAAACTATTCTGGATGAAATGGGCAACATTTCTAATGAAGTTGGGCCTCTTTAAGGTAGATCAAGAGGAGAAAAATTTCAGTGATAAGGTGGAGAAGTTGTTGGCAGATCTGGGAGGCAACGTAAGAAATTGCATGAGTAGGTAAGATGCTGTAATGGCAACAGAAGCTATTAGCAACTTATCTGCACGAACACTTAAAGGGGAGAAAGAAGTAGATAAAATAAAGGAACAGGTAGGACCTGGCATTAAAATGGAAAATAGTGCAGTTAAAAAGCAAATCAATAAAATAAAAAGCAGACTGAATTCTTTAGCTACACGCCAAACCTTGCAGAGATCAGTATTCCGTGGATGAACTTGGGGTCGGTCAAATGTTTTGCAGACGACGGGAAATATCACCCGGTGAATTTTCTAGCAGCATGCAGCGATGGTTTTATAAGGGGAATGTCCGACGAAGCGAAGACAAAATTGGTGAAAAAACATTTGGAAGGTGACCCAGAACCGTGAGCAAGTATACACAGTGATACTTTTACTACCTATGAAATATTTAAAGCAGTATCCTGAACAAGTTCTAGAGTGAAGCGAAGCAAACGCGACTCCGGAGTGAGTTTCTGAATGGACTAACATTTAAATACGGGAATGTGTCGATGCGACAATTTTGTAAACGTGAACTTGAGAGATTAATTCATGTGAAACGTCCATAGGGAGTGCTTACTGAAATTACGACTTTGAAAGGGCGGTTACTGGAAAATTTGCTGTGGGACCTAGTGCAAAGTCTTAGCAACTCAATAGACGAGTTTTTGGACTTTGTAGAAAAATTAGAACAGGCATTGTAATTTAAACAGCAATGTAAGCATACAAATAGTTTTCAGAGTGGTAATCGTAACTGCAGTAAACGGATACTTTCATGACAGAGACCGACACCAAGAACGTATATTTGAGCCACCGGCACCTGGCGAAATGAACCAGCGCAATGGGAGATTGGGAAAATAAGTTTCTGCGCATCCCAGGTCTGTAGATGGCAAAATAAACCGGTGATGAATAGCACGTGAGTAAACGAAAATGTGATATGTGTTAATAAATCAGGCAGAAAGACGTCAGAATATTGAAACGAAATTAGTAAGAGATGAGAAACAAATAGGTAAATTTTCAAAGCAGTTCATACATAAAAGGCATAATCCTAAGGTAATGAAAGGTAACGATAAAGGCGATGACGACGATTTAGGGCTAAATGATTTGTTTTATGAATGTGAGACGAAAAAGTGTGTAAATGGTAATACAATGAAAGATTCTATGTACCAAAAGGAGGCTGAGGTGTAGCTGAATTTGGTCGAGTTAGATGTTATAGAAAATTCTAAAGAGCAACTAACCAGCAGTAACTATTATTTTGATGAAGGTGATGACGTTTCAGGTGATATTGTGACGGCGAAAGTTGTTAAGGAGGTTAATAAGGGTGGCGTAGCATTAGTCTCGTCAGCAATTGATGAATTTGTGTATGTATTGGCGGATATTGATGAATTATTTTTGAAGGAAGGTAGTAATGATGTTTTGTGTGCTGAAGTTACAAAAGTTGAAGCTGCTGGTATTGATACTGCAGAGGAAGAAATCTATGCGTATCTTTCTACTAATGGAGGTGATGCCGAAATTCTAGATGGAACTGTAGATCTTGAATGTTTGTTTCAGAATGAATGTGGGTCTGAATTTGGTGTGCGATCTGAAATTAATGTGGCTCAGGAGCGTGTAGGAGAGAAAAATGTATTATTCTCACGTTTAAATCAAACCGCTGCAGAATTTGATGGTAATGTTGATTCTGAAACTGCGCAACACTGTACCTACAATTTATATGATGTAACGGCATAGGATGGTGAAACTATGAACGGTTCTTATATTGGTGATTTGTCGACAGAGGTAAATGAGGTTTTATGTAGCGAGTTGTATGATGTATCAGCGGCTGTTGAAAGTGCTGTTTGTGAAGGTGTTCGTAAAGACGTGGAAGTAAAAAGAAGTGCTTTATTTCATGATGATGTTGTAACTACTAATGTCGATAATTTTAAGGGAGAATACAGTGAGTTTGATTCTAATATAGAAAGTGATATTAGGAAAGAATGATATCTTAAGGAGGAATGTGATTTTACTGTAACTGATTGGCGACGGAGTGGTAGGACATTACGATCGTTATTGCCTCATTTGTGGACTCAAGAGAAGTTTAAGATAGCGAGAGGTCAAGAAGGGAGAAAAAATGAAATTGGGGCGAAAGAAGCATGTAATGAATTATTTTAGGACGAGTACGAAATTGACGGGTGGATCGAACAGGATATACGTACTCTAGAGATGGAAGAGAAGGGGAAAGTAGGCTAAGAAATTAGTGTATCGGTGTTTAGATAATAAGATTATTTGGAGGGGCAATTTTCAATGTGTTATTTCAGGATTTATTGCAGATTGTTTGTTGTTTCGTAGCCTAAGGATTTTTTTCACAAGGTCTGTGCAATTATAAAGAGAGAGTTTAGATGCACATTTGGGTACAAGGAGGCAGGAGAACTCAATTATTTGATGAACGGTACCAAGTCAAAAATCAGAGCATAGTAAGCATATAAATTAGTTTTTTGGGGGGTTTATAAGGGATTTACTTATGTATGTGTTAGACTTAAGTTATTGGATGGTTTTATGTTAGTTGTAATTTCCAAATTGAAAGTTTTTGTCACATCAATTTGGGTGCATGGAGGTAGAAGAAATTTGAAAATTGAAAATTAATAATTCATACCTAGGATGACAGAAGTATGTGTATCTACTTACCTGAGAATATTTTGAGGGGATAATTTATTGTTGTATGGAGTAACGTTTTGTCCATGCAGCTACACTGTATTCAATTACACGACGGCTGAGATTTGTTCATATTTCTTCTTACTATGAGTTTAATCGGATTTATTGAAATTAAAAGAAAATATGGATTTGCCAATGATGTCGATTGTGATTCTGTCACGAGATGCATATCCCTATTGGAACTTGAATAACGTGCCAGAATCATTGTAGAATTTACGAGCATCTTGCAAACGCTGTAAATCAGTTGTTTACTGTGTAGTTTAGATCTGTTTGTATCGATTCCACTGGGGAAAGCGTTCATTGTACACTCTGGGTGGTTTCGAAAAGTGTTTGTTTTCTGGTATCTACACCAGATTTGAATTTCAACAGATATGTTCCCGCAAAACGATGGTGACGGAATGCAGAGCCATACAGAATTTCGGCAGGGTACCCGGCTCCGAATCTGTGTATCGCCGTTGGAGACTTCGTTGTAACGAAATGGTTCTGTGAAAGTGAGCGCAGTGGCGCTGATATTTCTGCGGCATTTCAGTAGACTGTCGATCTGATAAATGCATCGTTTTATTTATCATTTAATTAATCTGCGGCTATTCATAATTTATGTTAGATATGTTTCTTTAAATTCAAAACATGCTGCACCAACACCACTACAAATAATTACACTATTGATCTGGTGCTTAGGGCATTTATGTTAGTGTATTACGAATTTGTGTCATGTAAATTTAGATGCTACAACATAACATATATGGTACCCTAACATATTATGAAGTGGAGGTGTGTGAGTTAACGAGCATTGCACTCTCGTTTAAATATATGGTCGAAAGAGTCAGCCTATAGCAACTGTGAAAGGAACTCTGTCTTCCAGGACCGCGTGACACAAAGAGCGCAGATTCACCTCGAGATGGTGAAACTCACAGGTGTCTATTGTCTGTTGCGACATAAGTGCTGTAGCGTGCCAGTGAGACAGA
This sequence comes from Schistocerca cancellata, assembly GCF_023864275.1. Taxonomy (NCBI): domain Eukaryota; kingdom Metazoa; phylum Arthropoda; class Insecta; order Orthoptera; family Acrididae; genus Schistocerca; species Schistocerca cancellata. The sequence continues at coordinate 214,386,710 of NC_064632.1, read as the reverse complement.
TGGGAACCTACGTCGTAGGGAAACATTCATGAAAACTATTTAATTCTGTAGTAACGCAGGGCATCCAGCCACAGTAATTTTAATCTGCCATCCTCCATAAATTGTCATGGTGATCCCAATAAAACTTGAATTTTGATCATATCCATAATAGTTCAGGTTTTACTGTTAAAGTGAAACTAACAAGTTCTCTAACAAAGACCTGAATGCCAAAATCTGAACGCTTTGGTCGATCTTAACGATCGACGTTTCATATAGAAGAGTATCATTAAAATGAGAAACGTTGTAAATATCAACTCTGTAACTTTATTTGTTTACAGTAAATTTAAATTATCACTATTTACAGTTAAGCATCAGTTCATCATTTGCTCCACACAAAGACAGTGAACGATGACAGCATGACACCTTATTGAATCATTAGGTAATATAATATTTGTTGTAACGTTTAGAGCATAATAGTTACTATTGTTCTTTATTTATTTATCAGAAAGCACAATGGTGCAATTGTGCAATTGTGTTGGATTCATGTAAAAGAGTTTAATGTTGATTATTAAATGGATATTATTGTAACTTTATTTAGAACATGTAAGTGGTCAAGCTTTGATTATTGAAATACGTTACAATGTAATATAATGTAGGATAAGCTGTAGGCAACCAGATGAACGGCTTAAGGAAAGGGAACTGCCATAGTCAGTTGAGCGAGGAGATTCGGCGCCCGAGATACGCGGCCGGGGACGGGCAGAGAGGCAGTGCTGGTGGAGACGCGGAAGCGGACAGTTCGGCTGGAGACACCAAAGTGAACAGTTCGGATGCAGACGTGGAAGCGGTCGGTCGGTCTTTAGGAAGCTAGGAGGTGAAACGACTTAGAAAATTTCGCGTTGTGTGGTATCGCGGTACTTTGTCTCTGAGCGGTGTGCAGCCGCGCCCCTGGTGTGACCTCTTAACTCTTCGCATAGTTAACGAGGTGGAGAAAAATAGTTCAAATGTCTCTGAGCACTATGGGACTTAACATCTGAGGTCATCAGTCCCCTAGATCGTAGAACTACTTAAACCTAACTAACCCAAGGACATCACACACATCCATGCCCGAGGCAGGATTCGAACCTGCGTTCGTAGTTGTCGCGCGCTTCTAGACTGAAACGCCTAGAACCGCTCGGCCACATAATGAGGTGGAGTATCGAACTTGTAATTCGCCATGAGATTGTGAACGACGGTATTCTCTCAAATGGATGTGCGCTCGAGTGTAATAGTAATTCTAAATACGACCACTTTCACTTTTAGTTTGCTTTTTGAATAAACATTATTCTAACCAAATCGCTACTGTGTGGTCTAAATCATTTATAGGTCGTTAATTAGTTCCCGATTTTATTATCACTGTTATTATACGTTATTTTAAATTTGTATTTCGCAAATTTGCCATCAGCCAGACAATTTAACCAAAAGGTCACAAGTGTCTAATTTAGGGCGTGTAATGCGACCCATGCGGTTAACCCCTACACGAGTTTGAGCCAAGACATTTTTATGAAGAGGAACCGCATGTAGCCCGAACATCTTTGAGATGTTAGCTCGCATGGTCATAACGTGCTTGCTGATCAGGGAGCATGCTGACGTCGCAAGCAGAAGACGAAGAGATACAGAACGTGTTTGAGAGTTTGAAAGAGTAATTCAGTACGTAAAGGGAGATGAGAAATCTAATAGTCGTGGGGGAATTGGAATGGGTGAAGTATGAGAAGAAATTGTTGGGGGAGAATATGAGCTAGGTAATCGGAATGAAAGAAGACTTCTCCAATAAATTTCAGCTAGTAACAGCGAACACCCTCTTCAAGACTCACAAAATGAAGAGGTACACTTGGGAATTGCCTGTAGATACGGGAAAATTCCAGACAGATTACATCGTGGTCAAACAGCGATTTGGATATCAGATATTGGATTGTGAGGCGTACTCAGGAACACATATAGCCTCAGACCACAATTCCGTAATGACGAAGAGTAGGCTGAAGTTTGAGGTTCTAGTCAGGTGGAATCAATGCGCAAAGAAATGTGATACGGATGTACTTAGGAATAGAGAGACAAGCTCGAAGTTCTTTCAGCCTATAGAAAATGCGATAACGAACAGTTCAGCAAGCAGCTCAGTTGAAGAGGAATGGACATACCTAAAAAGGCCAATTACAGAAATTAGAAAGAAAAGCATTGGTACGAGTATGGCAACTGCGAAGAAAATATGGGTAATATGAACCTGCAGTCGATCGACGAAAGAGGGAAGAATAAAAATGTTCATTGAAATTCAGGAATGCAGAAATACAAAAATACAAATGAAATAAAAAGGAATTGAAGGGAAACTAAGGCGAAATGGCTGTATAATTAGTGTCACGAAACCGAAAACGTTATGTCGGAAAGACTGACTCAGCATACAGGAAAGTCAAAACAGCCTTTAGTGAAATTAAAGGCAGGGGGTGTAGCGTTAAGAAGGCCATGCGAATTCCACTGTTAAATGCAGAGGAGAGAGCGGATATGTGGAAAGTTTACATTGAAGGCCTTCATAAGGGGGAGGACTTGTCTAATAAAGTGATGGAAGGAGGAACAGGAGTCTGGATAGATGTTATTCGGTCGGATTTTGTAAAATCTTTGGGGGAGGGGCAACAAAATTACTATTCACGTACTTCTGTAGAATGAACATGACTGGTGATATACCATCAGACTTTTCGGAAAACATCATCCACACATTTCTGAAGGTAGAAAGTGCCGACAAGTAGTGATCATTATCCCGTAATCAGCTTAACAGTACATATATTTAAGCTGCTGACAAGAAGAATATACAGAAGAATGGAAATGAAAGTTGTAAACCTGGTAGATGATGATCAGTTAGATTTTACGAAAAGGTAAAAGCGCGAGAGGCTGTTCTGATGTTGCCGTTGATAACTAAAGCATGAATGAATAAAAATCAAGACACGTTCGTAGGATTTGACGACCTTCAAATAGCATTCGACAATGTGAAATGTAGCAAGATGTTCAAAACTCTAACGCTATAGCAAAGACGGGTAATACAGAAAGTCTACAGGAGCCTAGATGGAACAATAAGACTTAAAGACGAAAAAACCAAGTACCGGTGTAAGTCAGGGATGTAGTCTATACATCGAAGAAGAAATGACGCAAAGAAACTATGGTTCAAAAGTGGGATTTAAATTCCAGGTGAAAGGATCATCGTGATAAGATTCGCTGATGTCAGTGCTGTCCTGAGTGAAAGTGAAGAGGAGTTACACGATCCGTTAAGTGTAACGAACAGCTTAATGAGAACAGATTATAGACTCATACTAAATCGAAGAAAGACGAAAGTAATGAGAAGTAACAGAAATGAACAAAATTGAGAAAGTTGACACCAGATTTGGGGATCACGCAGCAGAAGATTTAACGAATTCTTCCACCTAGGCAGCAAAATAACCAATGATGGACGGAGCAAAGACGACATAAAAGCAGATTAGCGCTGTCAAAAATGGCATTCCTGGCCAAAAAGTCTCCTAGTATCAATCATAGGCCTTAATTTGAGAAAGACATTTCTGAGAATGTACATTTGGAGCACAGCATTGTATGATAGTGAAATGTGGACTATGGGAAACCCAGAAAAGAAGAGAGTCGAAGGATATGGGATGTGGTGCTACAGAAGAATGTTGAAAATTAGGTGGCCTGACAAGCATAGGAATGCGGAGGTTCACCGCAGAATCGGTGTGGAAAGAAGGGGGGCGGGGGCGGTATGGGGAACGCTATCAAAAAGAAGGGATAGTGTGACAGGATGTTGTTAAGACATCAAGGAATAACTTCCACGGTATTAGAAAAAATGAAATGTTGTGTGGCACTGATGGTCGGGATGTCCCGTCCGGGGAAGTTCGGCCACTGGGGGCAAGGCTCTTTCAGGCGACGTCACAGTGAGCGACTTGCTCATCGGTGACGAGGAAATGATGACGAGGACAACACAGCACCCATTCACGGGCGGACGAAATCTCAAAACCGGCCGACAAACGAACCCGGCCCTACTGCATGGTAGGCAAGCACGTTACCACTCAGCTAAGGAAGCGGACAATGGTACTAGAGAGAGCTATAGATGGTAAAAACTGTAAGGTAAGACAGAGTCTGGAATACATCCAGTAAATATCTGAGGACGTAGGTTGTAATTGCTACTCAGATGATAAGGTTAGCACAGGAGAGGAATTCGTGGCGAGTCACATCAAACCATTCAAAGTGTGATTACTCAAAATTTAAATTGTTACTGTTAGGTTAAGGATTCAGTTACGTTTGAGGAAGATAAAATTTCAGTACTTGTTTTACAGAGTTGAGAGAGGATTTGCATATAGCATGAGGAGACAAAAAAAAATTTACATTGCATCAAGCGATAATAGTACGAGTATTGTGTTACACTTGTGATATTGGACAGTAAGGTGTCAGGGTGTAGACATAAGATTCTTTAGAGGATTGGGGTCCGTCCGCAAGTGATACAATATTCTTGTCATGCGTCGCCAAGAGGCTTGCAAGTCACCAGACGCCAGCCACTGTAAATCGTGAACCCTGGCTTAGAGTTGCAGTATCATCTGTAATTCCAGTTGAATTATACTCTATACTTGTATTTCATAAATTTTGTTATTTTTATTCACGAAATGCCTCTTTTTCTCATTGATCCGTTTGCTCTGCTCTTTACTCTCACAGTGGGGACAGAGGGAGTCGGTTCGCCAACCACCATTCAGTGCATCCCCTCCATCTGTACATGGACTGAGGGCTGTAATTTCCAACAGGACTGTGCCACCAGGTCCGTTACCTGCTGATCTAATTGGAATACTCTGGTCACCTCATTATCTGAGTTCTGCAGATTCTTTTCCTGATTTTCACTAATGCCTCTGCAGGTAGAGTTCCTGTTGGCCACACTTCCTAGTGTTCGAATAAACTTACTCATTCTCGCTATATTCTTTGGTCATGACTACTTAAATCCATGCATTTCTTAGGAAAGCCTCAGTTTCGTACACAAAACGCCTAATCCCTAAACAGTAAACCCACTGCCAAGGAGTTGTCATTTATTCTGGTACTATGAGTATGAAGTGAGTTAAATAATATAACCGTTTACTGGACGGGCATCTACAGCCAAACTTTCGCTAGTTGAATAAAAGTCACTGTTCGTGTATGGCAAGCGTAGCGTTCCGTTACGGTGCGGTCTGAGTTGAGGATCCGGTTTCACTGCAGCGTTTTAAACAACGACTAACACTTTTTGCGAAATATCCCAAATTTTAAGGTAAAGGTTGGGATCAGACTGCAAAAGTGCCTTTACCACTGTAATATTTTCGGCAGATGATGCAATTTAAATTACGAAACCGGTCTGCCGCAGCGGTTTTGATTCAATGTGCAATTCAATAAACACTATAAACAACAAAATCGTCATTCCTCCAAACTAATGCAATGTTGGTACAATGCCGATAAAAACAGCTATGTGGGACAATGCAAATCGACCCAAAAGCAGAAGAGATCTGAAAGAGAAATACACAGATTAATAATTATCTCCGCGCCGGCCGCAGTGGCGGTGTGGTTCTAGGCGCTACAGTCTAGAGCCGAGCGACCGCTACGGTCGCAGATTCGAAACCTGCCTCTGGCATGGATGTGTGTGAGGTCCTTAGGTTAGTTAGGTTTAATTAGTTCTAAGTTATAGGCGACTGATGACCTCAGAAGGGAAGTCGCATAGTGCTCAGAGCCATTTGAAACATAATTATCTCCGCAAGCAGCTTAACTAGAGGTTTTAATTTTAAGAGATTTACTACAGGGATCCGCCCCATGAACCATGGACCTTGCCGTTCGTGGGGAGGCTTGCGTGCCTCAACGATACAGATAGCCGTACCGTAGGTGCAACCACATCGGAGGGGTATCTGGTCAGAGGCCAGACAAACGTGTGGTTCCTGAAGAGGGGCAGCAGCCTTTTCAGTAGTTGCAGGGGCTACAGTCTGGATGATTGACTGATCTGGCCCTGTAACACTAACCAAAACGGCATTGCTGTTTTGGCACTGCGAACGGCTGAAAGCAAGGGGAAACTACGGCCGTAATTTTTCCCGATGGCATGCAGCTTTACTGTATGATTAAATGATGATGGCGTCCTCTTGGGTAAAATATTCCGGAGGTAAAATAGTCCCCCATTCGGATCTCCGGGCGGGGACTACTCAAGAGGACGTCGTTATCAGGAGAAAGAAAACTGGCGTTCTACGGATCGGAGCGTGGAATGTCAGATCCCTTAATCCGGCAGGTAGGTTAGAAAATTTAAAAAGGGAAATGGATAGGTTAAAGTTAGATATAGTGGGAATTAGTGAAGTTCGGTGGCAGGAGGAACAAGACTTTTGGTCAGGTGAATACAGGGTTATAAATACAAAATGTAATAGGGGTAATGCAGAAGTAGGTTTAATAATGAATAAAAAAAATAGGATTGCGGGTAAGCTACTACAAACAGCATAGTGAACGCATTATTGTGGCCAAGATAGACACGAATCCCACGCCTACTACAGTAGTATAAGTTTATATGCCAACTAGCTCTGCAGATGATGAAGAAATTGATGAAATGTATGATGAGATAAAAGAAATTATTCAGGGAGTGAAGGGAGACGAAAATTTTATAGTCATGGGTGACTGGAATTCGAGAGTAGGAAAAGGGAGAGAAGGAAACATAGTGCTACAGAAGAATGCTGAAGATTAGATGGGTAGATCGCATAACTAATGAGGAGGTATTGAATAGAATTGGGGAGAAGAGGAGCTTGTGGCACAACTTGACTACAAGAAGGGATCGGTTGGTAGGACATGTTCTGATACATCGAGAGATCACCAATTTAGTATTGGAGGGCAGCGTGGAGGGTAAAAATCGTAGGGGGAGACCAAGAGTTGAATACACTAAGCAGATTCAGAAGGATGTAGGTTGCGGTAGGTACTGGGAAATGAAGAAGCTTGCAGAGGATAGAGTAGCATGGAGAGCTGCATCAAACCAGTCTCAGGACTGAAGACCACAGCAACAACACATTAAAGGGATCATCAAATTCACTGAAAATATCATTTAACAAATGGAAACCCGTTACGCTATTTGTTGTGCAGCTAACCATCAGTAATGAAAGTTTTCGGACAGCGAATGTGAACAACATTCCACATTTTTATGCGAGGTGTTCTGACTGCGAATCAGCATATCCGAAGTTACTGAAATCCTGGACTGAAAAAATATGGTTCAAATGGCTCTGAGCACCATGGGACTTAACATATGAGGTCATCAGTCCCCTAGAACTTAGTGATGTGTTGGCAGAAGAGCCAACACCGTATAGCTAGAGGAGGCCGAAATGCATGCGCTTAAGCTCACGCAGACTGGCGTGAGGTCTGGAACAGTTAAAGGAGTTAATATAGCAAATAAAGTACGTAGTTGATGTAACACTTAACTTTATTCCACAATTGGTGAACATCGGTCTGACGGTACAGGCTTATTAAGATAACCAGCAAAAGATAAATGGCGCTTTGGTAGGTCGTAGCAAATGACGTAGCTGAAGGCTATGCTAACTATCGTCTCGGCAAATGAGAGCGTATTTGTCAGTGTAGCATCGCTAGCGAAGTCGGCTGTACAACTGGGGCGAGTGCTAGGATCTGTCTCTAGACCTGCCGTGTGGTGGCGCTCGGTCTGCAATCACTGACAGTGGAGACACGCGAGTCCGTCGTATACTAACGGACCGCGGCCGATTTAAAGGCTACCACCTAGCAAGTGTGGTGTCTGGCTGTGACACCACACTTAGAACTACTTAAACCTAATTAACCTAAGGACATCACACACATCCATCCCCAAGGCAGGATTCGAACCTGTGACCGTAGCAGTCGCACGGTTCCGTACTGAAGCGCCTAGAACCGCTCGGAGAACGCGGCCGGCCTCCTGCACAGAGATCTGAATTATTGTTAAGACACCAGCTAAGCTCTTGGCATGGCCATATGGCTGTCACGATGACCCCACATTGGTTAGACATCCCGAAAGACAGGTAGCTCTCCACACACTCAGATGTCGTATAGAAACTGTCACTCAACGGGAAGGACGTGGAAAAATATGGCCCTAACGAATGAGTCCTGAGTGTTAATTTTCACAAAATATAACGAAAGAGAATCATTGAATTGTTCTGATGCAGGGAGAATGGTGTATGACAACCGCATACAAACAATGTAACTGTACCAGTCATAAATGAGACCTGTTTAGTGACATGCAAATGAGGAAGTTGCAGAACCTAATGAAGAAAAGGGCCTACAAGCAGGTAATAACTTTCATTCCCTCCACAAGCCAGTGCTGCAAGTTCTCACCGCGTTCTGCATATGGGAAGGTAGGAACATACTTGTGATGTGCTCAGATGCCAACAGCGACACATTTGCAGCTGGATGTTGGAACGCTGTCGTCAATATAAAGTCTGTCTTCCGAACAGACTGAAATCCAGGTTTATCCCCATTCTAGACTGTGTCCTAAACCTGGGCATACTCGACTGTGTCTTGAGCACCAAATATACTCTCCCGAGAACCCAATTTGATGCACCCTGCTGAGTCTTCACCACGAATCCTCTCTGAACAGAACTCTCTGCTCCCTGCTGCCTGAAAACTCTGCGAAATTCTCCTTTGCCAATGAAGAAGCCCCACTAGACTCTGACCAGTAATATTCTTCTTAAGAAACTGTCTCTCCCCCTTGGGCAATTTTTATAATGTTAACGCCGGCCGCGGTGGTCTAGCGATTCTAGGCGCTCAGTCCGGAACCGCGCGACTGCTACGGTCGCAGGTTCGAATCCTGCCTCGGGCATGGATGTGTGTGATGTCCTTAGGTTAGTTAGTTTTAAGTAGTTCTAAGTTCTAGGGGACTTATGACCACAGATGTTAAGTCCCATAGTGCTCAGAGCCATTTGAACCATATAATATTAACGAGTTGGCTGCCTTGCTCCTTATATCGTCTTTATACTTTTTAACGCAAGTTTCCCACTCTTCAGTTATCTTTACCGCAGCCAAAACGCTGCCCTCCCATGCTTGAAGTTCTCCGCCCCCCCCCCCCCCCCTTTCCCACTCATCATAACATTCTTAAGGTTACCCAATGGAAACTGTACCCTCTATTTTCTATAGAAGAGGCTATTCATATCGCATGGAGTGGCACCAACGTGTCAGCACGCTGCCGTTCTAAGCGAAAAACGCAGGTGCTACCATTCCCATGAGACAATAGAGATTGGTCTCTCTAACCGAGCCTTTTAGAAAACGGGCAATCAGAGAAAACATGCTCCTGCACTGATTGACCGTTGAGTCGGTTCTTTGTAGAATATTTTATACGTTATTGTAGCTGATGATGGCGTAACAGCCGAAACCCGTCTCGTGTAGCAAATAATAAATATTGTAGAATCAATGTAGTGTATGTTTCATTCATAAAACACGTTCCTTAGGGTTATGCTTTGCCCGGATTTTTTGCTTTTAAAAGGGCTAGTTTTTCGTCGTGGCTCATTACATAACTTCTTTTGTTAAAACCCTGTCCCCATAACTCTCATGCATGTCCTTAAAATCCGGGGCCATTGCGGGGGGGGGGGGGGGGGGGGCAGGCCACTCTTATAGGCCTCCGCCCTCCTCTCGGCTCATCAGGACCCAGCTACGATGTGCAGCTACAGAATTATGTAGCATGCAATTACCACAAGATTAAAGAAAAACACTGTTGAAAAGATTTAGGGGAACATGTGCATCAACCTCCGCTGTGTTGAATCTGTTTTCAAGAGGGAGGTACCTGTGGGCTTACAGCATGGCTTGAGATGTTCTCTTTCTAGGCTACAATAAAAATCCCTCTATATCTGTTGGCTTGTGTAATGCATTACAGTGTCATGTGATCTCTAAGAAAGATGTGAGTACCAGTGACCATGTTTATAGTAAGGTACACAGATGGCAGCTGTCGTTCGTGGACGTTGTATTCAACCAGTCATACTCTAGGAGATATTATGATGTAGTGCAAGTTGCAAGGGTGGTCTGTTTGATGGAAAAATGGCGGACTTTCGGTAGTGTTGCTGCAGATGCCAATGTCTCTCCATCTGCTATTCATAGGCTGTGGACACGCTAGAGGGAGGTAGGTCAGCACACAACGATTATTGGTCAAGGTCGCCAACGTATTACAACTCCACGTGAAGACCTACATCTCGCCATCTACGCCTTGCGGCGTCGTATGGATTCCTCCAGAGCACTGCAAGACGATCTTAGAAGGATCATTAGAGCCGCTGTGTTTGATCACGCTGTATCACGAAGGTCACCAGACATGATGTTACGACCCAGTCGTTCTGTTCGGATACCCCGCTTGACGCCACAAAATCTTGCAACCAGCCTTCCCTTCTGCCATTCCCATGTCAAGTGGCAACTTCGTCGCTCGTAAAACGTATTATTCACAGACGATTCCAGATATCCGCTAACGCAAGATGACGGCCGTGTTTGTGAGTGGCACCAGCAAAAAGTTTTCCTGGAATTCGACAGATTTCAAAGGTTCTGTGATGTTATCAGGAGGCTTCAGTGTTGACAGCCATCCGGATGTCGTCGCTCTCAATAGTCACCTTACCAACAGGCAGTACCTCGAACAGGTCCTGTGAAACCGTGTGCTGGCTGCTGCTTATAATGGTGGCCCTGAATTCCTTCTAATGTCAGAGTCTATTTAGCGTGCGTCAGCAAGGATGTCTTGCGAAATCTGGACATTGAAGTATGGCCGACGTGAACCCCAACGTGCATACGTGGGACATGCTTAACAGACGTGTTCGTGGTGGTACTGCTCCACCACAGACGCTCCAAGAACTCTCAGGGGCTCTCATTGAAGAATAGGAGCAGACACCACAGAGAGACCACCGTTCACTTGTCTGGAGTGTACCATGCCAGAGTCAGGCAGTGATAAACGCTCACGGCGGGCTTAAACGTTACTGAACCTTTCGTTGTCTAATGAAGAGCGTCCAGGATGATGAAATGAGGTATTGTTTCAACTTTTTTTCGACAGCTCTGCAACATTTGAGTTCTTTTTGTGCAAGTGATCGTGGATGTAACGATGTTTTGTTGCGTACCTAATTTGTGAAAGGTAAAGGTATAATTTGGTAACATATCCATCCTCAGTTATTGCTCAGTGGCGTATGGCAGACGGCCAAAGTCATGTTCCCCTAATTCCTTGCAACACTATATTTAAAAAGGACTTATTAGCTTGCTGTTATTCATAACCTTCATAATATAGTAATCGGCGGACAGTGTGTCATAGCTTACCTTCCTCTCAAGAAAAGTAAATAAAGGAAAGAAACCAAGACAATGAAAAGTTCGCAGTGTCAGTAGTAAGGATGAAGCAAAGAACTACATAAACTGGCTTCTAAATCCTCATACTCCTTTCTTATTTCACATTCAATGAGGTATGCTTAATTCTTACATGACTTCACGGCATAAACATATGTACAAGATGGTCGACTAGCTTTCATTATTTTGGAGTCTGTACAGACTATAACAACATCGCATTTATGTTTCATTGAGACTAAAAAGATAAATACTGCTAGAACTAAGAGAGGTAAAAATGGTCGCAGGATATTAGCTTCGCTTGAAACGTAGCCTCGTAGCGGTTTTCCATTGATTAACCGATCACTTCAACTCCGTGGGCAGCCAGATCTCTTGAGAGCTAAGGAATAATTTAGCCTGCAGATAGGTGATTCCAAACTCGGCAAAATTTACATTTCTGAGATGGACGCTATTAATTTCTCCTAAGTGGACGATCTCCTTTGATTTAGGCAGTACCTTCTCGAATCTTGTTCGTTATGACTCTCTCGACGCAGTGGCGTTTCCGCGTGTTCATGGGAAGTCGTGTAAAGAATGAACTCTTCAGCAGCAGAAGTTTCTTCCCGGCATTTCCTCCTCTCCCGTCTGCCCTCAGTGCGGTCTTTCAGTCACGTCAGTGATACATTTCAGCTGGCACGCAATGCGTTAGGACAGTTGCCGAGCGTAATATTAAAGGACATAGTTTATGGTGCCATCTCTCAACTGAAATGCGCTATTATGAAGAATAAATGTATTTCAAATGGTGAGGTGAAAAGGCGAAAGCTAGCATCACAACTAAATTTCGGTTCTCTACAAGACAACGAGAACATCATAATCTATCTTGTTTCTCACCAAACACTCTCATCTGAAAAATAGCCACATTGAAATTATTGCTGGCCATAATAATAATTACACAGCCATTGATATACAATAATGAAGCTCATTTTGAATGTTATTTGAAGTCCTGTGCTGGCAATATGAAAACTGTAAAAATATTAAACATACAGTAACGGAGAGTGAAACAAAATTAGGAAATCTCATTATTTGTTAGTTAACTACTTAGTTAGTTACCTGTTTCATATATCATTAGAACGATTTTTCAAATCTAAATGATGTGGAACGAGTCAGCTGACAGGATATGAATACATCAATAGTGTTCACATTAAAAGATTATATTTGTTTTCAGCTTGAAACGGTACAGTCGTTTCCGTTCCATAAGCAACAGGTTTCGCTGCTCGCTCGCAACGGGAAATACAAACAGAGACGGCTCCGCCGCTAATTTTATTGCACGACGCGGCCGGCCGCGGGCACAACAGAACCCATGTGGACGGGTGGAAAGAAATGTGTCAGGATTCATAATACGTATTTATATGTGTAGTGTATTATCGATTTCTTGAACGTGAATGTGAATCTGCACTTGAATTTTCCTAATCCTCCTCACACCTTTCCATAAAGCGTGGCCAAATCTTGCTTGGGAAGTAGTTCTGCAGTATAGTAATGCCAACCTTACTCCTGGGTAGGGGATCAGAGAGACAGCACATGCAGGTCAAAGTCAGAGACGTTCCAGTGTCACAAGGTCTGGGGTGGAGACGTTGGTCATGGCCAAGTGGTTCGACCACTCTCTCCACCGGGGTCCAGGAAGACCTCCGGGTGCCCGTGATATTCTGGGAGTGTTACAGAAGACGGGTAAGTGAGCAGACGTGCCCTCGGTGCGTCTTTCTCGATGTTCACGCGTGGAAGAGAGGTATTAGAGTATTTGCACTAATTCCCAGCTTTGGATTGTGTGAGGAAATGAATGTTCTCGTTTAATTTCGTAAATTTGACCCCCTGTGTTAAGGTATCTGGTCCCCAGTTTGCCCGTTATCCTCCTCACATAGTGGACGTCCCATGTAAAATATTGGGGGACTTTGGTGGTATACACTTGGCCAACGCAATCCCGTCTTGCCAAAAGAAATGTGCGTGCAGATTAGTATATAATATACCCGAGCTATAAGTTGTAAAAATTGTAATATCTGTAAACTGGAAGAATTGCTGCAATCGCTATAAAGTCGAGTGATAATGTTTAAAACAAATAGGTAACCAACTGTCATCAATCTTTAACATACCCTAAAAATCACAAAAGAATCAAGTTAAAGTAATTCATTTGAAATAAAAGATTTAGAATGCAGGTACCCACACATCAGCGTGTGAGCCCTCTGGCTCCTTGCGTAGTATCGTACAGAATAGGGCACGGTCTCTAGGTAGCGTCCCAAGCTCCCCTCCCCAGTTATCCGTTGCGCAATTTTCATTCAGGGTTTGACAACATCAATTTTCAACTGGTGTCCCTAGGCAAGGAGGTTTGACGGTAATCTTTCAAGCTCTGCTCATGGAACTACATATAAAAACTAGCTGGTTTATTTTTCTTTTTTTAAGAGGCTCCTATTTTATACAAAAGTCGTCCATGGAATAGAAGGAGCTGTCTAGAAGAAATGAAATTAGGTTCGTTATAAAATTTGCTTTGCTACCTGTCAGACATTTTATGTTATTGGGAAAATGATGAAAATATTATGTTCATACATACTGAACTTTTACCTAAACCACTGACAGCTTCAATAATGGTTAAAGATCTGAATATCACTACTCTTCTCAAATTGTGATTATTTATATAGGTTATTTATACGGTAGGAGCTTTCCAAGACCAGCAATCGTATGAGGAGCAAAAGTAATTGAACTTAATGTTTAAGTTGCTCAGTAATATGCATCTTCCTGTTCCAGTTTTCTTCAGTTTGTACCCCTTAAAATTTGAAACATGTTGCCCAGTTCACTGACTCCTGTTCGTGAGCTACTTCAGGTTTTCCAATTACTTTATAGAATATAATGTACTGTGTTTCTCAGAATTTATGGAGAATTCATTTTCTGAGAAACACTTGATAATTTCTTGAAAATATCATTAACAATTTCCTCTGTACCTTTCACTAAAGCAGGATTTTTTATAAACCTGAATGTCAGCAAATTGTATCTATTCTGTTTATGAGTGGAACTGATACAAAACTGAATGATGAGGAACTCCCTTCGTGATTTCTCTCCAATCATTAACCCATTCTCTTCTTCCAATATTATGAGACTTACTCAGTATAATTTTTAAATGACCTCATATTTGGCTTTGATTGTACATTTGTTACAGTATCTCTAATTGCAATTTAGATCTTTTAGTTGTGTTCGAATTTTTAAAGGTGCTGAGAGCACAGAATGTCGCAACTGCAATTGGAAATATTGTAATAAATGTACATTTATTGGCGGATATAAAGTCATTTACAAAATCTTATGAGACTGAGAAAACACAACGCAAACAATAATGTGTATTCAGCACTTTTTTGCACTCTGCTGGTCATGTAAGATTCAAGCCAATTGTTTGAAAAACCATCAATCCAATGAAGCTTAAGTGTTTTCTGAAAGACTAAGATGATCTACACAATAAAACTCGTTGAACACAGCACAGAAATACTGGCAGTATCTTTTTATTTAAGGCTTCTAATATTTGGTGAGTGGATATACGAATAATAATGTCAGTCGAACAAGGCCTTTGGAATCCAAACTGTAAGGTGCTAAGTAAACTATTGTTATTTAAATGCCAGACTACTCTTGAGTGCATTCCTTTTCCTAATGTTTTGGATAAATGACTAGTAAGAACACCAAAAAATAATCATTTAAGCATTTATTATAATGAAGTTTAACGATAACATATTTTAATCTCAGAAAAAATTCCCTGCGCTAGTGATGAACCACATGATCATTAAAGACAACACTTATTCACTCTCTTTAAACTACATAAGCACCAAATTAGTTTTTGTTTTTCAGAGCTCTTATAAGTGTTTTAATATCAGTGATGAAGTTCACGCTACTTCCTGTCCTTTAAAGTTTTGTAGAATGTCGTTCTTAATACACCCTCTTTATGCTCCATTTAAAGAATTTAATCCCATTTTTGCTGGTACACATAGAAACTGACTGTTAAAAACGCAAACACCTTGTGAATTATCAGTCACTGTGATATTATCTTGTGCACTGACTGGTTGTCCTGCACCCCATTCCATAGTATCTCATTTGGCTTTAATATTGGTATCTGCAATACTAATTTCTGTCATTATGTGCATATTTACGGAAATTTTATTTACTTTCCTTAAGTATTATAGTATTTTTTTGTAGAATAATAATTTTGTCAGAGATTGGCTTGTTTATTCTTTATATAGATTTCTCTATTCCTTTTACTTGATTCTTTAATCCCTTTTGTTATCCATGGCTTATTGCCTTAATGAATTTTCTGGGCATCCTTTAAGAAAAGCTACTTTCAAATATTGCCGAAGTTACTATGGAAAACACTGAATTTCACATTAGCAGTACTGTCCATATTTACTAAATATCATTGCACCACTTCAAATTTATTCTTGAAACATTGTGTAGTGATATCATTAACAGACCTCAATGATATGAATTAACATGTCTCACAGATATGTTGTTCATTTCCATTAATTGTGCATCTTGACAAAAGGTCCATTAACAATTTGGTCCATATTAATGTTTTCCACCTGAGCACTGACTATAGAAATGTTATAAACCAGATCCCACACACTTGGTGCACAGTTCGAAACTAAATACAAAGCAGACTGAAACAGCTGAATGTTAGAATCATTTAAGAAATATACACTGGAATCTGCATAACCAAAACCTCTTCTTCCAATATTATGAGACTTACTCAGTATAATTTTTAAATGACCTCCCTAACAGGTAGCTCGATAGTGAATCTATATTTCTAACAATTAGGTGAGGATTAGTTAGAGGGAATCTGCAAACTGTTCAAATTAAATATGTATATTCAGTTAACAATTCACAGTCACATGCATCTAGGTTCTGATCTACACGAAAACTGCTTGTTTCAATATTTTTGTCTTCGTGTTCAACTTTGACATATGTTGTAAATCCTCATATTGCGCTGTTATCTCAATATGAAAAGGATACTAGTCTGTAATCCCTGATATTCTTCTCGGTTACATGATCAGAGAGAGGGAGAGAGAGAGAAGAACTATAACTTCAGAATTTTCCTCTTCTTCTTTGCATTCAAGAAGCTCATCTGTCTTGTTTTTCAGGCCCCTAATGGTCTGATAAAAAGTAATTTTACCTCCATCTTATCTGTCACCTATATTATGCTCCCATTCTATTCCAGTTTTTTCAAGGCTCTCTGACTTACCTGACTCATTCCTAAAAAATTTTTTTTTTCTGACCAGAGTAATCACAGGTGTTTTGCCATTTGTGCTTGTGGTCCTCCTATACACTTATTGCAACATGCTTGGCTAATCTAATCTTCTCCGTACTATTTAGGTGCTGGTCATGACTTGTTTTTCGCTATTTCTCAAAGGCAGCAACAGGCACAGCACAGGTACGCGACTTGGTTTAAATCAACAAACAAAAGTAATCCATCCACAGCTTATAGCTGTGTTAACGCAGAATCGATCATTAGGCTACAGAGCCTCCACAAACGTGTGTGCGCCGTTCCTCCTCCGATATCGTCCAGATCACCTTCACGATGCTTTTTTTTTTCTTTTTAGTCAGATGATTTGAGAGATTTGTAATTTGATGCAGCCAGGCACGAATTCCTCTCCGGTGCTAACTTCTTCACCTCAGAGTAACTCTTGCAACCCACGTCATCAGTTACTTGCTGGATGTATTCCGACCTCTGTTTTCCTCTACAATCTTTACCTTCTACGTCTCCTCTTGGTAACTGATGTCGTATCATCATGTCCCTTCTTGTTGTCAGTGTTTACCGTATAATACTTTCCTCGCTGATTCTCAGGAGGACTTCCTCATTCCTTATCTTATCAGTCGACATAATTTTCAACATTCTTCTGTGGGACCACATCTCGATTACGGTACTTCTATTCTTTCTGTTCCGGTTTTCCCACAATCCATGCCTCACTGCTATAGAATGCTGCACTTCAAACGTACATTGACAGGAATTTGTTTTCCAAATTAAGACGTACATATTGCTAATCTGATTTTTATGTACTCCTTGCTCTGTCTGTCATAGGTTATATTGCTGCCTAGGTAGCAGAAGTCCTTAACTTTATGTACTTCGTGATCATCAGCTGAGATGTTATGTGCTTATTTTGCCGGTGCTCATTTTGGACACAATTTGTGATGGTCAATTGTCTTGTTACTGATCACAGTCCACACAACTAATGTATGCACTTGTGTTATTTGTTAGTACGTTCTACCACAGGTATTGTACAGGTGTCGGTGCGGAAACGTTTCGTAATACATAAATGACTCGCTCCAGAATCCTGCAACAAACACAACTCACATTCTCTTTTACCCTACTTTTAATTTGTTAAAAACAATAAGCATTTTTCCATTTAAAAAGTGTATGTATGCTCAAAAAATACACTTTGTATGTATTGTTACTACATGTTGATTGGCTAAAAATACGATCCCCTGACTATCAATCCATTATGTGAAAACTGCACATCAATAGCACTTTTCAGTTCCACAATATTTGCGGTGCAAAATGGTTCAAATGGCTTTGAGCACTATGGGACTTAACATCTGTGGTCATCATTCCCCTAGAACTTAGAACTACTTAAACCTAACTAACCTAAGGACATCACACACATCCGTGCAAGAGGCAGGATTCGAACCTGCGACCGTAGCGGTCACGCGGTTCAAGACTGAAGCGCCTAGAACCGCACGGCCATACCGGCCGGCATTTGCGGTGTAAGTTTCATGTGATTCACACTGGATATGCAGAGTGAAGTGCTGAATGAAAATTTGGACGAAGGCCGGAAATTTATTTGCCTGATGTAAAAGGTGCGTGTCTCAACCTGTTCTACAAAGGGCAGATTGTGACCATGCTAATAACTGATTACGCAAAGTGTGTGTTCCTTTCTGTGTGTATCTTCCTAATTGTCTGCATCCTCATCAGTCCTCCGCAATACAATTAACGGTGTGTGGTGAATGGTACATATGGCACCTCTGGCTGATCCCCCCTTTCCTGTACCACTCTCGAATGGCGAATTGAAAGAACGATTGTCAGTTATCCTCGATATATTCGTTCTAATTTCTCGCATTTTTAGTTGACATTTGTGGTCATTTGGCGAGATGTATGTGGGAGGAAGTAATAAGTTGTCCGACTCTTCCCGGAACGTAGGCCTACTCTTCCTTGTAGTGCCTACCAGTAGGGTTTGTTTAACACATATGTAACACTCTCGCTAACCGATCCCGCGACGAAACTTGCCGCTCTTCGTTAATCTTCTCTACCTCTTCTGTGAGTCCTACATGGCAAGGATCCCAGACTGATGAGCAGTACTCAAAATCAGATCGAAGAAACACCTTGTTATACACTCATTTCGTGGCTGAGGTACATTTTCTTTTTCTGCTTATAGATGTCTGTCTGCCGTCTGCTTTTAGTACTATTTTTTTTCTTTTCCTTTATGGGGTTATTCCACTTAAGGTCGCTTTGGACAGTTACTCCTAGATATTTTACCTTAAGATACTGTTAACAGCAACTTGTCGTCAATAATGTAGTTGTACAGTAGGGGACTTCTTCTGCTACTGATGTCCAACATGGGGCGTGTATTTCCGTTCGGGGTCTACTGGCAGATCCTGCACCATTCAAGAATCCTTTGGAAGCCATTTTGCACATCGATACTGTATTCTGGTGCTGCTACTTACTTATACACAACCTGATCATCTGCGAACATTCTTAAAGAACTTCCGAGCATTTCTACTAGATTATTTAAACACGCTCATGTTCAGAAAAAAATCAGAACACAAAGAACGACTAGAGATAGGACGTTCATATTCATATGACAAGTACATTAAAATGTTCTGCGGGAATGATTAGCATTTTAGCCGTGTCGACCCGTGGGTTCGAGGTCAACATCGCTATCGCAGCGCAGCAATACCTAACGGTAAAATATGCCCGTGGCATTCATTGTCGCTAAAAGCCGAATGTAATGGTGTAGGAAAGCAGCCTACTCACGCCGTATAAAATTCACATCAGTCTATCCATTGTGTGCCAGCCTAGTCCGCTGTAACTAGCTCTGACGTCATAAATGTTGCGCAATTCTTTAAAAAATCAAGTAAATAACCTGAAACGTTTCTAGCATGTCAGGAGTAATACTAAATCAATATGTGTTGAATGTCAGTTCAATAACTTTAACCATTTTCGAAATTTGGACGTTTTTCTGTAAAAATCATTGGCGCAACAGAAAAGAGCTAGAAACTTAAAAATTTGTATTTAGATTCCTATTCCATAATAATTTAGTAGAAACAGTATTCTGGATCTCACAAATTAAAATTATAGTTGAAATTCATGATTTTCTGGTTTTTGTCTTAGAAATTAGGGAAGCAAGACAGATTAAGTAGGCGAATAAATAAGGCTAGGATGTTTAAATTTTAGTAGAACGGAAATCCGCTTTAATCATAAAGATGTGAGAAGTTTCAATTGAATAACTATAAAACTATAGCAATAGCGTTTCTCCAAAGGGCAAGTTCAGAGCTCGTCTACTGTGTGTAGTGTAATTAAATTAATTCTCTCGCCCAAACTATTTGACTTAGCCACGTCAAACTTTTATTATGATTACTTACCTGTGTGCTGATGGCACATTTAAATTGTGAGCTTCATTGGCAATCAGCAAAGGAAGCAATGATTTATTCGATAACTTAAAGTGGTGCATTACTAGCCCAGCTGCTAGTCGGGAGAGCAATTTTGATCAGGCGTTCCCTTAGCCGTCCGCACCGCGGCTTTATATAAGAACACTGCGCCAGAGATGAAGGCCCCAGTTCTCTCCAGACGCTGAATAGCACATTACATGTGCCGGGAGTCGGTATCATTGCTATAAACAGCTTCGGATGCCGTAATAAGTGACTCGGGATACGAGTAACCATGAAATCGTTTTCGAGTGAAGTGTTAATTCTGGGATGACCTTAATGATCTATCTTCAGTTTGAGTATGTCGTATTTTCACGTGCCACGGCGGGACAGACATTTTACCATTATTTAGCGTGTCGTTTGATGAACATTATCATCAAATTATGGCGAGCATTCATTTAAACATTTAATTTGAACAGTTATAGTTGCATCAGCGCCTTAGATTTGAACTGCTCTGGTAGTTGGATTGTGTGGATTCTTTTTGGTCTGTGACTTTCAGAATATAGTGAACCTTTTATAGAGAATCGTTTTTGATTATGACTCCCAGACAATCTCCTAATTCCTCAGAGCTATAAGCTGTAGCTGTAAGTGTATTTCTCAGATGAAGTGAAAACTAGGAATTCTAATTACAGGCTTCACGTTTTGCTAATCACTTTCTGGTTGCCGATATTGTAGTTAGAGAGCCAGTGTTGAGAATGGCAAAAGACTGCATAAATAATAGGAACATTTTTATAACAATTAATTCCACCCGCCGCCCCACATATGGTTAATCGGCCGAGAAATGCGTCTTTTCTACATAACATTCTACATATACCAACAATTAAATTCCACCCGCCGCCCCACATATGGTGCATCGGCCGAGGAAGAAACTGAGTAAAAGTGAAAGTGATTTTTTAAATATTCGGATTCGGGTGTAAAATGCGACACGCAGTTGAGTAATAGAACAGTGATAGTGTTACGTGTGCATGTGGATGACGCAATTGGATTAACAACGCATCTGGATTAACGGAGCTGGCACTGAGTCTAGCAGCGCTGCAGGCATCGCGAGAAGCCAGTTTCGCCTCACCGCAGTTGTCCGCCGGAGCAAACGGAGCCGCGCCTGCAGTTGTGGGTCACACAGCAGCCGTCGGAGTGCCATCTGCAGTTCAACGCGTTACGTCGCATCTGTAATCCTGGTACGCCGCGCCGGCAACGCCATACGTCGTGCAGGAGGAACTAAGTTAAGTGAAAAGCTGTTAAAAATTTTACTTATTTGCACTAAACGACTGTCGGCGATGGAATCGCCAGAAGAAACTGAGGTTAAACTTAAATCGGAACCTATGTCTGTTGAGGGAACTGTAAATCTAGACAACAGTTCAAGTGCAAATATGTATGAAAATAATAATGTTAAAGTGAAATATGAAGTATTGTCTCCCGACAGTGTTGTAAAAAGGCGCAATGATTCAATAATAGAGACCCCTCTAGTAAAGCAGATATCAGAAATTGTTAATTTATTGGATGATAGTTTATCTGGTGAGTTAAAAACGAAACAGTCATCAGAGGTGGTAGAGTTTAAAAAGGATAAGTTAGATACGACTGATCAATCAGAAGTTCCATTTAGTTTTGATGATTCTGGTGTTGGAGCTGGATTTTCGTCACCTGAGTGTGATAAAATCCAGGTAGTCAGTAACCCAAAGATACTGGGGCTATTGATTTAAATGTTATGTTACAAGCAATAGCTACCAGCAATGCTGAATTAAAGTCTGAAATAACTGAGGTCAAAAGCAGTAATGCTGAATTAAAATATGATATTGTGGCCAGCCAAACTAATTTTAATAAACGATTGGAGGTAATGGACAATACCTTCAAGGCTGGTTGCAATAAGTTGAAAGAGGATCTGGACAGTTTGAATTATAAAATTGATTACAATCATGAGGATATTAAGAAAAAGGTTGCTCAACAGTTTTCTGAAATGTATAAAACAGTAAAATCCGAAGTGGCTGAGGTTCGCAAAGACTTCCAAATAGAAGATGCGAAGCTGGAGCACAAGTTAACAGAAAAGATCGAGGAGGAATCTGAACTGTGCTCAGATAGGTTTAAAGATGTTAATATAAAAGTAAACATGTCAAGCAGAAGTAGACGCAATCAAAACTGATACTACTCATATTGTGCAAAGAGTAGATAATGTTGAAATGAGAGTAGAAAATAAAATACTAACATTGCTAACATTGAGAGTAAAGTAGCTTCAGTAACTTCTGGTAACGGTAGTATGCAAAAAATTGTAGCTGCAAATGCCGCTTTTATCGGGTGTCGGCAGTTCTTGCGGTTCGATCCAGATAAAAATATCCACCCGCTAGATTTCTGGAACGATTTTGAAGATGTGATTCCACCAACTTGGTCTGAACGAGAGAAAATCTCATTTATTAGAAGCCATTTAGCAGGTGACGCCATGCGTTGGTCAGCTGATGTTATGTTGAAGTGTAAAACATTAGCGGAATTTAAAACAGCTTTCATTAATGAGTATTGGTCTAGTAATAAGCAAAATGAAGTGTTGAGAGAATTTTGGAGTGGAAAACGCTTCAATGTAGGCAAGGAATCTATTAAAAAGTTTGCCAGGTCATGGATCTCACGTTTGTCACATTTGGCCAAAAAGCTAAAACCTGAAATGATAATACTAGGTCTTGAAGCCAAACTGCCATGGTATTGGCAAACTAGAATTATATCTGCCCCTAGAGACAATCTGGATCGTTTCATTGAATATTTGGAACGTGATGATGATGATTATTAGTGTTTTAGGGCGCACAACAACGAGGTTATCTGCGCCCGATATTTGGGACGTGTAGAGCTTGTTGCTGCCAATGAGGAGCAAGCACGTAATAACAGAAATGCTAATAACACTAGTAGTAATTTTAAGAACGAACAGAATGGCAATGTAAACATCAGAACAGATGGTGTTCGCCATCCTAAGAGAGGTGGGAATTGGAGAAATAATTATCAGAACCAACAATGGCATCCAAATAATAGTAATTTTTTTCGAACAAAATTATGCAGGTAAACAACAGTGCAGAAAGCAATGCGGTGCCAGTTAACTAAAAAGCAAATAAAGGAAACAGTAGTAGGCCGGGGCAGGAAAACTAGTTCCCGTCTGTGAGGTCACTGGCGCTCTCCAGGCGGTTACTTTTCCTAAGCCAGTAATTACAGTAATTGGTAAGACAGATCAGAATACTCAAACTGAACATGTGGATGAAGGGTCGGTAGCATCTAAGGATACAGCAGAAATATTAGATCACTCACAGTATTTGATAGATACCGTGTTAGAGACGCTCTCTAAGTGGGAAGAGAAAGAGAAGGCGCAGCAGTGTAACGGTAGGGAAGAGCTGCAAAATACTGAATTGTCAGGTGAAGAAGCAGAAGAAATTCATGCTTATATTTACGATGAGGATGATGTGCAACCATTGCCAGCTTGATGTGCATCTAATTGGGTAAGTGTAAAATTAATAATGCACCCACAAAACACAGATGGACCTTGCAAAATAACTTGTGCTCCTTTGTTAGCAACTTTGACCTCAAGATCTTCTAAGGCCTTATAAACAGTTAGACGGGAACGTCTATATCTTCTTCTATATGGTGGCATCTCAAATAATAGTACGATGTGCAATGTGCAATGTGCAGGATGTTGATACTGTACTAATAGATTTAGGACAGGAGGTAAGTGAGAATATAGAGGATAGCCTGTTGGGGGTCGATGAACCCGGTAGCTGTGACCAGTTGTCACTGGAGAAGGAACCCGATGATAATAGTGAAAGTGGTTTAGCTGTAACTAGTGTTATGCCCGGTCTGGAGGCGCAGAATCGCTCAGACTACAGTAATTTGGGTCATGTTCAGCAAACTAAATGTAATGAAGTCGTGCGGTGTTTCGATTTGAAATTAATAGACCGACGGGAAAAGGCAGCTTAAAATGTAATTCAGGAAACCCCGACACACTTTGACCTAAATGTAATGTAGACAGATGTTGATCACTTTAGTTGGAGACAAATCCAAAAGGAACTATTGGATGAGTTTGAGGAACCACCTGTACAAACTAGAATAAGCCACCCTATAATAATAGTGAATATGTTGCGCATCAATGTACGTTGTCTCTTAGACAGTGGAAGTGAGGTGAGTGCGATATTTCAGTCCTTCTTTGATGCATTACCTGGTAAAGACAAGCTTACCGTAATGAGGGTGTCAGGACTAAGGATAATTGTTGCTACTGGCAAGGTGTCAAAAACGGTAAAGCAAGAGGCTTTGCTGCCCTTTAACATTAATGGTAATTTAATTGATCATCCATGCTTAATTGTAAACAATCTCAGTATTGAGGTTTTAATTAGCATAGATTTCTTGTCGAAATATCAGAGTGTTGTTGGCTTTGAAAGAAGCCAGTTGAAAATGGTCTTGCCAATAACCGGAGTAATTACGGTACCTTTTATTGATAAACATGTAGTAACTAATGATGAAACTTGGGAGCTGCCTATACGAGTTCTGAAAAATAGGAGATATTGGAACGAAGATGTTAATCTTAGTAAATACCAACGACTTTTCAGGATCATAGGAAAAACACATGCCAATGCATATAGGCTAGAGTACCCTAACAGTAAAAAGCTATTAGGTCTCAGGAACGTGATCGACCTAAAGAAATTCATAGATAGTGAATGAATTATGTAGGGAGGAGGTTGTTCTGTAACCTCTACACAGTGTGGCAGCTGAGCAGTCCCTGCTGTGTGAGATCTTCTTTCCTTTTCAGGTCTCACTCACTCTTCATCTTTTCTATCTACCTAAAATTTCGACCTCTTCTTTCCAACACATTAAATTTTCCGTTATGGTTATCAAGCCAATAATAAACTAGTGAGTTCTGTAGGGAGGAGGTTGTTCTGTAACCTCTACACAGTGTGGCAGCTGTGCAGTCCCAGCTGTGTGAGATCTTCTTTCCTTTTCAGGTCTCACTCAATCTTCATCCTTCCTATCCACCAAAATTTTGGCTCTTACTCTCAAATACTAAAATCTTCCGGTATGACTATCAAGCCAGCATTAAGCTAGTGAGTTTTGTAGGGAGGAGGTCGTTCTGTAACCTCTACACAGTGTGGCAGCTGTGCAGTCCCAGCTGTGTGAGATCTTCTTTCCTTTTCAGGTCTCACTCATTCTTCATCTTTCCTATCTACCATAGTTTCGACTCCTACTTTGCAATACAAAAAGTTTCCGTCATGGCTATCAAGCCATGAGTTCTGTAACCATTCTATCCACCGATTAGTGAAGAAAATACCTAATGTGACAAACCTAACAGTGTCAGAAACAATAGAGAAGTATGACGTAATTAAGATACAAGTGTATTTGAGTAACAAGTATGTATAGAACCATGGTAATATTGTAAGTACAAAGTGTTGTTTCAGTGGAAATGGTCCCACAATAATATTTTAAGAAAAGATATACAAATTCGTGTACAAGCAGGATCTGAAGTGGCAGTGAAACCTATTATATGCTGTAGAGCTAACTAATTAATAGTAAAAGAGATTGCTTAGTGTTATGAAAAATATGCAGATAAGTTGTAAGAATAAACTCACCTTGTGTAGCAAGGAATGGCAGTGTAATAGAATTGAACAGTGTTGGTGGTTGAGACGTGAATGACGCCTCCTTGTAATATTTACAAGGTTGGAGCTGGCCGTTATTTGGTGAAGTGTGTGACAGGACACACCTACACGTATTGAGGTTATGAGTTGGAGGCGTGAATGCGACCATAGGTACCTTTATGTTAGATGAGACAGAGCAGCTCATGGTGTCCTATAAGTTTAAGGAATTTAGCATTACGCTCTTCCATAATTACTTAATGCACTTTAGTGGTAGGTCGAGAGAGACTACCTGCGATTTCAGCGTCCGATCGAGTGGAAATGGATTGCCACGTGAGCAAACTCATCAGCTACAATACACTATAGATATGAAATAAATGTGATATCCTGTGCTTTAAATTTTAATGGAGTGAGTATTACTTAAGTTCATACACTAGCAAAGTAAGTAAGTACATAATGGCAGACGTGAAACATTGTTTATAGCTCAGCATAAATACATTTCGATGAAGTAAGTACATAATTCCAGATGTGGAACTGACACAGCAACAGAGGACCAATAAGTAGACTTTGTAGTCAACTAAACGTAGAGTGTTTTGAACACTCAGAACGGTACTGTTACCACCAGTTACTCACATGTACAAAGAGGCTGAGAAGACAACTACTAATCACATATACTCATACTATCTCTAAGAATAAGGTAATCGAAGATGAGTCAGCTAAGTAAATAAAATACAAATGTATCAGGAATGTACCGAGCATTGGTTCAGTGTTCCGGCCCAGAAATAATAAATTGAAATTAAATTGGATTTATGATTGTATGCCTTGAGCATAAATTTTCTCTCGTACGTGACTAACGGCGTTTTAAGCCATTTGTTATCGATTTTATGACAGTTAAGTAACCGCGAGAGTAAAATTGAAAAGGTTCTGTTAACTTTGTTCCAGTAACATATTGAAAGATAAAACGTATGTATCCCCATTTCATTGTGACCCACCCTTAGATATTAAGTGAACAGAGTCTGAGGCACTCTTTTTGTTTGTTCTACAGGACAAACCAGATAATGGCAGCCTGGTAGCTGCGTGAAAGCGTGGAGTGACTTGGACACAACTCATAGTGACCTCTCCCCTTTCCCCATGTAGTTTAGAGTGAACGTGAAGGACGCACACCATAGCAACTTCCCCTCCGCTACCCTTGTGCATGGAAGTGTAGAACGCCAGCCAAAGCGGCTACAACCACGTGTGTAAAAATGAAATTGTCATGATTTGTGACATTTTCTTTCAGGTTTAGAAAAGACTGCTAAGATATAATTATCTGTTTATGTATCATGAATAACTGTGTTATTTTCTTTGAATTTGTGCGTGTAAAAATGTATTTAAGATTTTCGTAATTTTACATATTTTTATGTGTTTGTTTGTCTATGGCAATATTGGTTTTGCTTAAATTTTGAGTGATAATGTTGCTTATTAAGCAGTGAACATGCCAGCAATTTAAATAATTGAAGTAGGTAATCAGTTTTCTTTTTAATATTTCTATATGTTTACATTTAATTTTAATTTTTCATAGGGAATTAAGCTGTACTCTTGGCGAAGAGTTCTCAGGCTTCCAGCCGGGTGGCGGTGTCTTCAAACTGCGACGTTTCGACGAGTGACATACTCATCATCTTCTGGCGAAGTGCCGAGACTTTGCGGATGCCGGTCCCTTTATACCTGCGGTGCGCCCACCACCGCCTGGCTGCGGGAGGCTTGGTCCAGTTGAGCCGGCGGGCGGGGTGGAGGGGGAAGCGGGTGCGCCGTTCGTGTCTCCGTCAGAGCATTCCGGTCGCGTCTCGTGAGCTGGACGGTTCTCGGTGCGTTCCTGGCGTATTGCGGCTAATGCTGGATTCCAGGCCGCGCTCAGTTGATAGCCTTCGTCCCTCTTCACAAGATTCTCGTGGACCCGTATTTCTATTGATTCTTTAATGACGCTATCCCAATAGCTCCCGGCTCGGCACAGCACTCTTGTGTTTTCGAAATCAAAGGTGTGGTTTTCTTTGATGCTATGTTCAGCTATAGCAGATTTCTCTATCTGTCCAAGTCGAACATGCCTGATGTGGTTCAAATGGTTCAAATGGCTCTGAGCACTATGGGACTTAACATCTGTGGTCATCAGTCCCCTAGAACTTAGAACTACTTAAACCTAACTAACCTAAGGACATCACACACATCCATGCCCGAGGCAGGATTCGAACCTGCGACCGTAGCAGTCCCGCGGTTCCGGACTGAGCGCCGGAACCGCTAGACCACCATGCCTGATGTGTTCCTCGCACCTTTTAGAGATGCAGCGCTGCGTTTGACGAATGTACTGCACACCACATTCGCAGGCAATGCTGTATATACCAGGTGTGTTTAGTTTGAGTGGGTCTTTAGCTGAGCCCAGCAGCTCTTTCGTCTTCGGCGGTGGTCGGAAGACGGTATTTATATTGGATTTTCTTAATAGCCTCCCGATTTTGGCTGATGTGGGCCCCAAATATGGAAGAAAGGCGAGTCTCTTGTTAACTTCCTCTTCCTCTTCCTGAAATTTGTCAGCCTGTCTCCTCTTGAAGGCCCTGCCAATCTGTGTTTCACTGCACCCGTTTTTCCGAAATACCTCTCTAAGGTGGTGTAATTCGTCTGAGAGACTTTCTTTGTCACAAATGACGTGCGCCCTATGTACCAAGGTGGTCAGTACTGACTGGCGTTGCGCCGGATGGTGGCAGCTGGTTGCATGAAGGTACAGGTCTGTGTGCGTCTTTTTTCTATATACTGAAAGGCCCCGCGTGCCATCCGCTTTCTTCCTGATCAGTATGTCCAGGAATGGAATACAGCCATTCTCTTCTACTTCCATCGTGAAGGTGATATTCTCATGTATGCCGTTTAGGTGGTCCATAAACTCCTCCAGAGCCTGCCTGCCATGCTGCCAAATCACGAAAGTGTCGTCCAGATAGCGGAAGAAGTGCCTGGGTTTACGGTGAGCAGTTTGTAGTGCCACCTCTCAAAGTGTTCCATATAAAGATTCGCGATCCCTGGAGCGAGGGGAGATCCCATGGCCACTCCACCCACTTGTTCATAATGCTCTCCATTGCACTTGAAGTAGGTGGTCGTAAGTGCATATTCAAAGAGCTTCACTGTTTCAGGCTCGAAGTGCTAATTAAGGAGCGCCAAGGCGTCTTGTAGCGGTACTTTCGTGAACAAGGAGGTGACGTCGAAGCTCACGAGTAGGTCATCACTCTGTATTCGGATGTCCTTCAGTATTCTAACGAAATCTGCGAAGTTTTCCACGTGATGACTGCAGTGTCCCACCAGTGGTTTCAATAGCATCGCCAGGTATTTGGCCAGTCCATAACCATGCTCTGACAGAGACACGAACGGCGCACCCGCTTCCCCCTCCACCCCGCCCGCCGGCTCCTCTGGACCCAGCCTCCCGCGGACAGGTGGTGGGAGGGCACACCGCAGGTATAAAGGGACAGGCATCCGCAAAGTCTCAGCACTTCGCCAGAAGATGATGACTATGTCACTCGTCGAAACGTCGCAGTTTGAAGACACCGCCACCCGGCTGGAAGCCCGAGAACCCTTCGCCAGCTGTATACGCCGGGAAAGCATACATTCACATACTGTACTCTTGCTTCCCTTTTGTAATAATTTTTTTTCTTCTTTTCTTTTCCATTTACTATAAAAAATTTAAGTAGAGGGTGATGTAGGAAATCAGCCTACTCACGCCGTATAAAATTCACATCAGTCTTCCCATTGTGTGCCAGCCTAGTCCGCTGTAACTAGCTCTGACGTCATAAATGTTGCGCAATTCTTTAAAAAATCAAGTAAATAACCTGAAACGTTTCTAGCATGTCAGGAGTAATACTAAATCAATATGTGTTGAATGTCAGTACAATAACTTTAACCATTTTCGAAATTTGGACGTTTTTCTGTAAAAATCATTGGCGCAACAGAAAAGAGCTAGAAACTTAAAAATTTGTATTTAGATTCCTTTTCCATAATAATTTAGTAGAAACAGTATTCTGGATCTCACAAATTAAAATTATAGTTGAAATTCATGATTTTCTGGTTTTTGTCTTAGAAATTAAGGAAGCAAGATAGATTAAGTAGGCGAATAAATAAGGCTAGGATGTTTAAATTTTAGTAGAAGGGACATCCGCTATAATCATAAAGATGTGAGAAGTTTCAATTGAATAACTATAAAACTATAGCAACAGCGAATCTCCAAAGGGCAAGTTAAGAGCTCGTCTACTGCGTCTAGTGTAATTAAATTAATTCTCTCGCCCAAACTATTTGACTTAGCCACGTCAAACTTTTATTATGATTACTTACCTGTGTGCTGATTGCACATTTAAATTGTGAGCTTCATCAGCAATCAGCAAAGGAAGCAATGATTTATTCGATAACTTAAAGTGGTGCATTACTAGCCCAGCGGCTAGTCGGGAGAGCAATTTTGATCAGGCGTTCCCTTAGCCGTCCGCACCGCGGCTTTATATACTGTATAAGAACGCTGCGCAAGAGAAGAAGGCCCCAGTTCTCTCCAGACGCTGAATAGCACATCACCTGTGCCGGGAGTCGGTATCATTGCTATAAACAGCTTCGGATGCCGTAATAAGTGACTCGGGATACGAGTAACCATGAAATCGTTTTCGAGTGAAGTGTTAATTCTGGGATGACCTTAATGATCTATCTTCAGTTTGCGTATGTCGTATTTTCACGTGCCACCGCGGGACAGACATTTTACCATTATTTAGCGTGTCGTTTGATGAACATTATCATCAAATTATGGCGAGCATTCATTTAAACATTTAATTTGAACAGTTATAGTTGCATCAGCGCCTTAGATTTGAACTGCTCTGGTAGTTGGATTGTGTGGATTCTTTTTGGTCTGTGACTTTCAGAATATAGTGAACCTTTTATAGAGAATCGTTTTTGATTATGACTCCCAGACAATCTCCTAATTCCTCAGAGCTATAAGCTGTAGCTATAAGTGTATTTCTCAGATGAAGTGGAAACTTGTAATTCTAATTACAGGCTTCACGTTTTGCTAATCACTTTCTGGTTGCCGATATTGTAGTTAGAGAGCCAGTGTTGAGAATGACGACTGCATAGATAATAGGAACATTTTTATAACAATTAATTACACCCGCCGCCCCACATATGGTTAATCGGCCGGGAATTGCATCTTTTCTACATAACATCCTACATATACCAACAATTAAATTCCACCCACCGCCCCACAATGGGTAAGTGTGACTTGAGAAGGTGTACAGGACACCTTGCAGACGTATGCACGAACCGCACTATCATATCAGTTGCTCGAAAGGGATGAAATGTTTCGTCAGTGCAACGGGTGTGTACTGAAGTTCACGAATGTCATAGAGCTCGACGAGATGAGTTAGTCCGCACTACACAGACCACCCCCCGAGAAGATCGACACCTCATCCGAATGGCAGTGCAGGGCTGAACTACGTCCTCTCAGCTCTAGTGCAACAGTGGAACAACGTATAATATCGTACACTACCAGGGATGACAGTCCGTCGCCGTTCATTACGGCATGGGATACGTGTGCGTCGCTCACTTCTCCCTCTACCTTTTTACGAATGTGCAGAAACATGCTAGACGGCAATGGTGTACGGAACGACGTCGCTGTGGACAGGAAAGGCATCAGATAGTGTTGTCGGCCGCATTTGGTTCACCGCAGACAGGGGCAGCGACATCACAGTGACTGTATTCGCACAGGACGTGCAGCTCCAACTGAAGACCTTACGGTGAGGAGTGTTGTTGAGCACAACCACAAACTACATCTGGTTCGTGTCCAGTGCACTGTGTCCAGGGTGACCTACCAAATGACATCCTAAGACTTGTAACCAAGCCCTTTCTGCACGACTCCCCAGATACCATTTTCGTAAGACAATATACGACCACTTGCTGCTGCACGAACACTTACCATCTTGATGGTACAGGATGTCAGCTTTTGTCCTGGCCTGCCAGATCACCAGACCTGTCGTCAGTCGAAATTGTATAGGATACAGTGAAACGATGGCTGCAGCGCTGTGACCCAATGCCAACCACCCCAGATGAACTCTGGAACCAGCTGCATGCATTATGGGAGGCTTTACCAAAGGATGCCATTCACGCCTTACAAGAGTCGATGCCATCATGCATGAAACAAGTTATCAGGACCCAAGGCGGACGCCGTGCCTAATAGGCAACAGCACACATGCCGAATCGAGATAACTGAAACGCTAATCATTTCTGCAGAATATAGTAATGTACACGACCTGTGAACATGAACGTTCCTATCTCTAGTCGTTTCAGGTGTTCTGGTTTTTTTCTTCTGAAAAACAGTCCTACCCAGGGCGTTCCGGCACTTTCCGCGGGTTTTGTTTAACTCAATGGAACACGACAGCCCGGAGATTTAAAATAGTACACGTGTATTAAATATCAATGTAACTACACTACTAAGCCATTAAAATTGCAGCACCAAGAAGAAATGAAGATGATAAACGGGTATTCATTGGACAGATATGTTATACTAGAACTGACATGTGATTACATTTTCACGCAATTTGGGTGCTTAGATCCTGAGAAATCAGTACCTCTGGCCGTAATTACGGCCTTGATATGCCTAGACATTGAGATAAATAGAGCTTGGATCGAGTGTACAGGTACAGCTGCCCATGCAGCTTCAACACGATACTACAGTTCATCAAGAGTAGTAACTGGCGTATTGTGACGAGCCAGTTGATCGACCATCATTGACCAGACGTTTTCAAGTGGTGAGAGATCTGGAGAATGTGCTGACCAGGGCAGCAGTGGAACATTTGCTGTATCCAGAAAGGCCCGTACAGGACCTGCAACATGCGGTCGTGCATTATCCTGATGAAATGTACGGTTTCGCCGGGATGGAATGAGGGGTAGAGCCTCGGGTCGTAACACATCTGAAATGTAACGTCCACTGTTCAAAGTGCCGTCAATGCGAACAAGAAATGACCGAGACGTAAAACCAATGGCACCCCATACAATCACGCCGGGTGATACGTCAGTATGGCGATGACGAATAAACGTTTCCAATGTGCGTTCACCGCGATGTCGCCAAACACGGATGCGACCATCATGATGCTGTAAACAGAACCTGGATTCATCCGAAAAAATGACGTTTTGCCATTCGTGCACCGAGGTTCGTCGTTGAGTACACCATCGCAGGCGCTCCTGTCTGTGAGGCAGCGTCAAGGGTAACCGAAGCCATGGTCTCCGAACTGATTGGTCTCACAGCTGATAGTCCATGCTGCTGCAAACCTCGTCGAACTGTTCGTACAGATGGTTGTTGTCTTGCATACGTCTCCATCTGTTGACTCAGGGATCGAGACGAGGCTGCACGATCCGTTACAGCCATGCGGATAAGATGCCTATCATCTCGCGTGCTAGTGATACGAGGCCGTTGGGATCTAGCACGGCGTTCCGTAATACCCTCCAGAACCCACCGATTCCTTATTCTGCTAACAGTCATTGAATCTCGACCAACGCGAGCAACAATGTTGCGATACGATAAACCACAATGGTGATAGGATACAATCCGACCTTAATCAAAGTCGGGAACGTGATGGTACGCATTTCTCCTACTTACACGACAACGTTTCACGAGGCAACGCCGGTCACCTGCTGTTTGTGTATGAGAAATCGGTTCGAAACTTCCCTCATGTCAGCATGTTGTAGGTGTCGCCACTGGCGCCAACCTTGTGTGAATGCGAATAATTTGCATATCACAGCATCTTCTTCCTGTCGGTTAAATGTCACGTCTGTAGCACGTCATCTTCGTGGTGTAGCAATTTTAATGGCGAGCAGTGTATAATTTTCCGCTGAATCGGCAACAGTGAACTTGACAATGGGATGAGTTGGGGCGTGTGGAGACGTGCTGTGTGCTTGTGTGTGTGTGTGTGTGTGTTTAGTATCCCCACTATTTAAAAGAAACATATTCTCATCGTAAGTTTTATCAGAAGTTTTCAAAAATAAGACATTGTCATTTTGAGGCTTGTTTGAATTCGTGTGTTCCGGCACCTGAAATTTCACAAATTAACCGCTGGTCCCATCGCACTTCTTTGGGGTAGCCATGAAATTACCTTTGCTTCCGTCGATTATGTTCATGGGTTCCCGTATGAGCCACGTTTTGTATTCTCTCTGGAAGGAAATTTTCAGTCCAGTCGCAAATTTGGTCCGACGCTCGATAGGCAGGTATCATCTTTTTTTTTTTCTCTCTCTTTCTCTTAGACGGCAATGCGGTAGCGTGTCAAATGCCTGTCATAATTGAAGGAAGGTGGCACCAACCTGCGCGTCATTGTCTACAGTGCTATGGATCTCATGGAAAAACAGAGTGAGCGGAGTTTCACAAGATCTCTGTTTGCCCAATGCATGTTGATATTTATTGAGGAGATTTTCTTTCTCCCAAAATGTCATAGTTCTTGAACATAAAACATGTTCCATATTTCTGCAACAGGTAGACGTCAACAGTACAGCCATATAATTATGTGCATATGTGTTACAATCCTTCTTGATATTGGGAATGATTTGCACTTTTTTTCCTGTCGCTAGGTACCCTTCGTTGCTCCAACGTACCTACATGCGTACATACATTTATCCTTCTGCCATAGATCATGAATACGATATTTCGTAATGATGTGGAACGTGTCCTTTAAAATAAGTTTTCCTTAGACAAAATAATTAATTGATTAATTATTTTTTTCAGTTACTACTTCATATCTAAGAATTCATCTATTGATTAGAAGGAGAAGTCATTCAGATATTCTTTTCATTTGCTTTTTTATGTTGGTTGACAATCTGTCGGACTTAATGCTGTTTACCAAATGACCAAAGATTTTTGTGGCAGCATAATTCACCCCTTTCTGTTCCCAAGTGTGATTTAATGAAGAATAGTGAAGATCATCCTTTCTTCTAGTGTTGTAGCTATGCTCTGCACTGTTATTTTTGAATAGGGATGACAAATTTCATAGTAGAATATATGTATTGCAAACGTACTGTGAATATCCGGAATTCCTTAAATAAATGTTCCTTAAATAAATGTTCCTTAAATAAATGTCTGCAAGGTGACCTTGGGTGGGCTCCAGCTATTATTCTGATTACACTCATTTGTGCAATGAATACTTTCTTTCTTAATGACGGATTGCCCCCAAAATATGATGCCATATAAAGCAGTGAATGAAAATAGGCGTATTAGGCTAACTTCTGACATGTTTAACATCGAAATTTGCAATAACCCTTATAGCGTAAGTAGCTGAACCTAATCGTTTCAGCAGATCATCGATGTGTTTCTCCCATTTCATTTTCTCATCACTGCACAAACCAAGAAATTTTGAGTATTCTGCCTTATCAATAGACTTCTATTCATAGTCTAATCTATCAATGATGTTATGCCATTTACTGTACATAATTGTGTAAACTGTGTTTTCTCAATATTTAGTCCATTTGCAGAGAACAACTTAATAATTTTCTGAAAGACATTATTTACAATTTCCTCAGCTGATTCTTGCTTGTTGGATGTGATAACTATACTTGTAAACTAGATTTGCATCTTCATGAATACAAAGTGGCAAGTCGTTAATATTTATTAAGAACAATAAGGGGTCCGAGACTGAACCCTGTGGGACACCGTTCGTGATACCTCCAGAGTTAGAGGACTCTGCTGATTTTTGCAGACTATTTGTACTGTTAATTTAAACCTTCTGCAATCTTCTAGTTAAGTATGAATTAAATCATTTTTGCACTGTCCCACTCATACCACAATACTTAAGCTTATCTAGAAGAATTCCATGATTTACACAATAAAAAGCCTTTGTGAGAGCACAAAATATCCCAATGGGTGATGATCAGTTATTCAATGCATTTAATATTTGATCAGTGAAAGCATATAAAGCATTTTGTGTTGAAAAGCCTTTCTGAAAACCAAACTGACATTTTGTTAGTACTTCATTTTTACAAATATGTGATGCTACTCTTGAATACATTACTTTCCTAGAATTTTGGATGAAGCTGTCAGAAGTAAGACTGGGCAGTAGTTGTTCACATCAGACCTATCCCTTTTTTATGCAATGGTTAACAATAGTGTATTTCAGTCTGTCTGGAAAAATGCCCTGTTTCAGTGAGCTACTACATATGCGGCTGAGAATCCTACTTATTTGTTGGGAACAAGCTTTTAGTATTCTGTTGGAAATGCCATCAGTTTCGTCTGAGCTTTTACTTTTGAGTGAACTTATTATTTTCCTAATTTCAGTGGGAGAGGTTGTTTGAATTTCAACTTTATCAAATTACATAGGTACTGCCTCTTCCATATACTGCCTTGCACTTTATAATGAATAGCTGGATCCTATTTTCTCTACAACACTTTAAAATGATTATTAAAAATGTTTGTGTTTGATAGAAATACAAACTTCCTGTTTCTCCTTCAACAAAATTCCAATTTTACTATCAGATCTGCTAAACTCAGATATAATGCATATACTTCTGGACTCTTTAATAAATTTTCTTAATACAGTCCACTACTTTTTATAATGTATCGCTGTTTCGGGATAATTACTCTTCCTGTCTATAAGATAAATTTCCATTTTCTGTTTACAAGATATTTTTATCTCTTTAGTAAACCATGGCTTTTTACATGGTCTCTTACAATTATATTTCACTGCTTTCTTAGGGAAACTGTTTTCAGATATACTCGCAAAGGTATCATGAAATAGGTAAAATTTTTAATTAGTATCATGTTCCCTGTACACCTCATCCCAATCTAACAGCTACAAGCTTTCCCTAAAATTTTGAATTGTTAAATCGTTAATTGAATGGACTGCTTTGGATGACTGTTTTGCGTTACTGTAGGAGCTATATCATATATTGTAACTAGCTATGCATCATGATCAGACAGACCATTTTTAACAGGATAAGTTTTTGTTTGATTAAATTCACCTTGGTCTATGAAAACATCTATCAGTGTGCTGCTTTCCTGTACCACCTGTGTAGGAAAATCAATAACTGATGTGAAATTGAAAGAACCAAGTAATACTTCAAAGTCAAGCTTGCTATCGGATTCTTTCAGAAAAATCTACATCTAAATTCCCACAAACAATAGTTTGCTTTCCTCTCTCTGACAGGTAGCACAACAACAAAAACCAAGTTTTTGAAAAATAGTTGAAAATTTCCAAATAGGGACCTATACACAGCTACAGTTATAAAACTGCCATTATTTACTTTAAGCTCACCGTCACATGTTTCTATATGTTGCTCTATACAAAATTTTTTAGTTTCTCAATTTTTCTCACTATGACAGTTTTTAACATATATGGCAACTCCACCGCTCTCCATAGTGTCTCTACTTACATGTGCTGAAAGCTTATATCCATCTACATTTATCATTTCCACACCTGTGACTATATGATGTTCAGACAGACGTAGTACATCTATTCCACCCACAGTTCCCAAATCTTCTAAACAAACAAGAAGCTCATATACTTTCTATTTTAATCCCCTGATATTTTGATGCATACTCCGATGAAATGTTTCTAGAAGAGGAACAAGTTCTTGAGCATAATATTTGTAGACTCTTAAAGGAATCTCATCTGGTCCTGATGCATCTCCATTATTAAGCGATTGTGATGGCTTTTTTAATCTGTGATCGGCCATCTCAGTATCTGCCATTTCGAAGATCGCACGAAAACTGAAAGAAGTGGCCATACTAATCTTCCACCGTGAAAAAGTTTCGGAAGAATTCAGTATTTTGGCCTTCTCTCTGTCATCCTCGGTTTCGGTGCCAGTATTTTCACTGAGTAAGTAAATAGAGTATCTCGAACTGCCTAGTGATTTTAAGTAAGACTAAAACTTCTGAAGATTTTTAGTCATATCAGATAACAAAATTTTACTTTTAAAGTCATCAAATGCATGTCTCATTGATGTCCTTATTCTCGGTTTAGTTTCATTCAGCTTTGGGTTGACACCTGGGTTTTGACTTCTGCTGAATCTCTGATGAAGCTCTCTTTGTTATAGTAGTAGTTTTGTAGCATTGAGATTAAACCATTGTTGGTCTTTACCATCCCTCAAGACCTTGCTCGGAATGTACTTGTCTAAGGCATACTGAACGATGCTTCCGATTTTTTTTAACTTAGCTCTACATCTTCGTTTTTAGCACTGAATGATTATGATAACTCTTCAGACACTCTGTAATTTGTATCCTGTCACTCTTGCTAAGCAAAAAACTTTTGCTACCTTTCTTAACATTCCTTATAATACCTATAGCCATAGTTCCATTCACAGCCTTATGATCATTGACAACTTCCTCTACAATGTTTCGAGAATTTCAGGTCTGTTTGTTCCAAGGACATCTAAAACGTTGCGTTGTCGAGTTCGTTCTCTGACCATCGGAACGAAGTAAATTTCAGAGAAGACTTTCAGAATTATTTCATATGGAAACCTGTCTCTGACACCAGTTTCGATTGCATGGCTCTCCCAAACCATGCCTCTCGATTTGAAGTCATCCTCTGTTACAATCGGCATGATCAGGAAAGTTACTATCAATGCTCTGCAATTTTGCACAAGAGCAATGTGCCATTACTATGCCTGACCAAGGCAGTCTGTAAAAACATTCAATTACCGTTTTTGACCGCCCTTTGATGCTTAACTTCACGTACATTGATTCACTTTCGGAGTCCATAATAACCTTGCTAGAAATAGAATTGTTAAAATTCGTGGTGAAAACTTCAGCTGTAATTTCTTTTGCACAAGTCACTACTAGTTTCGTCAATGACCATGATCAAGTTTATCTTAAAACGAATAAATCAAACCATTAGGGATTAGACAGCTTACAGGGAAATATGGTGTTAAATAGTATTTCACTTACTGGTATAAACGGTAGGCTAGTTGTACCATAAATTTAACAAAAGTAATTAGCTCTTTTAAGCCCACCATAGTACACAACAAATTTCCAACAGTAACCGTAAGTACATCGTAACAGCCAAAAATTAATCACCTTCAACAACAGAAAACCATTTAATGATGTCAATACAGCAGTTAACTCCACATCTGCGAAATTTTGTATATTACAGAACCTCATAATTGCCGAAAAATAAGTCAGATAGGTTGTTGATTTATTAATAGATAAAAACCAAAATAGCACATAGTACCCAGTAAACACCAGCTCACAAAATGGTGCATCATTAAATTTCATGTGCAGTGTGAATAAAAAGAAAGCCAACGTCTCGCAGTATCCTATGCCAAAATATATTACCCGTAACATGCATTTCTCTCGAACATAGAGATTAAAACGTGATTACACTTTTAATTCCATGTACTCAACTGAATATAAAGGGGGGGGGGACTGGTTGTGGGGAGTAGGGAGGAAATTTCTAAATGGTAGGAATTTTTTGATTAACGATCTGAACGTAGAGGTCAAAACCTTATGACAGTATTAATTCCCAATACCTAATGTAAGTTGGGGTTGATGTGGGTGGTGGTGGGTAGAGGGGGGGTAGAGGGGACAGGGAACATTCAATATATTATAAATTTTTTTTGGTGGTGGTGGGTAGAGGGGGGGTAGTGGGGACAGGGAACATTCAATATATTATAAATTTTTTGATGAATGTGAATATAAAACACACAACAGAGAAAGCAGGGGGAAACTGCACCAATTTTTTTATTTTTTATTTATTTTATTGATTCTTTTACTTTATTTTATTTGTATTAATATTTTCTCTAAATAGGGGGTTTCAAGTAAGGGGGACGATCAACTAATAGAAAGATAGGGATAAACAGTCGAATACACCTACAGATAAAACCATATAAGGTGTAGCAGCCGAACAGTGTGTGCTGGGTTCAGGA
Organism: Schistocerca cancellata; assembly: GCF_023864275.1. Classification (NCBI taxonomy): domain Eukaryota; kingdom Metazoa; phylum Arthropoda; class Insecta; order Orthoptera; family Acrididae; genus Schistocerca; species Schistocerca cancellata. The sequence continues at coordinate 214,347,273 of NC_064632.1, read as the reverse complement.
TGGATTTGAGGACGCATGCCTAACCAGAAAAAACACTGGATGTGAAGTAGAAAACAAAAAATTACAGTAGGACCTATACTACTCAGTCCACTCAGTGTCAGATGTGTATCACATGTACATTCCTAAAAATACCTAATATTACGCATCTTTTGGAACAACTACCATAACCAGTACCTCTTTCATGTTTAAAAAATAAATTATAAAATATTATAGACAGGAATTTATGATAGTATTTCTTTTAACATTTAAATGTTTATTACCAGAAAATAATCTATTTCCAAACGAGAAGTTAACCAACCTGAATAATAAAACATATTGTATGTACAAAAAAGTTAAAACTCAGTTTTGCTCAAAGACTATAGAAGAACACGAACATGAGGAACATATATATAATTAAAACATGTCTCTGTTTGTGGGGTCCAGTAAGAGAGAACCCCAGACTCCAAAGATCACCATAATTACAGGTGAAAATCTAACTGTCTGTGCTTACAAAATCTTCACTTAGAACTGACTACACGTAAGTAATATTATCGAACCATATAAATGGTTTGGTACGTTACAGACCATATTACAATATTACAGAAAATCTACAGCATCATATATATAAACTTCATATTTGTATTGTCAGTCTTTTGAATATGCTAAAAAGTGGGTGTACCTACTAGAGAGTAATGAATTTAAGATAGTGAAAAATAATTATAAGAGACTATGAATTATAAAACCTACAGGATAATTTCCAGAAATAGATGAAAGATATTTATGTGTACATAAATCTTACTTTCAATAAAGATGCCCACTAAGAAAAACTTCCATCCTTTTAAAATATTACAAACTCATATAAAATTTCACACTCACAAACTTTATACTTGTATTTGTCATTACTATTGGCTCTACAAAAGAATGGGTGGGAAAACGATTGTACAGCTGGAGAGTGAAGCATTTAAGGTAATGAATGATAACTATACAAAACAAGAAATGCAAAGCATACCTGTCAATTGCATAAATAACTGACAAGCATTGAAGTATGTATAAAAATTTATAGTCATTAATGTGGCACAATCAAGGAGACCAGCAATCTCCAAACATCACATCGTTACAGGAGAAAATCTAACATACCATATGTACAAAACATTTTCCATAGAAACACTCACTTTAAGTGAAACTTACCAATTTATATATAATATTGTTCGGTACACTAGCATTCAAATTACAAAATTACTGAAGGAATATACAATATGACATATCTAATCTCCTTATTTACATTGCCATTAATATTAATATGCCATGGAGGAGGGAAATGCAGAGAAACATAGTGTAATTTATATTAAAATAATATACAAGACTTATGAAAAATACAAAGCAACCCAAATTTTGCATAAATCACTGACAAGTGTCGAAGTATAAAGAAAACACCTTTGATCTGTAACAGCTCACTTACTGATTAAGATATATTCCAAAATATTGTACCAGCAACCAGTACAAAATTCTAGACCATGGCAGAGGGTAAATTAAAGCCTAGTACTCAGATGGGCACATATTTATCTTAACATATAGCTTACCAAGTATTCAGCTTATTAAAACTGGGATCATGTTACATTTTCCATAGAACATCATGGAGTTCTCATACAAGTCTTTGTTTTTGAGATCTTTTTGTTCATTAAGAATCATATCGAATACAGCCTAAGCAAAAAATCTGCATCTCTTCTAGAACATTCATAATAAATTCGTTTTCTACCCTGTGTGATATTATCACATTATCAGAGATATTTGTCATATTGTGTTGCAAGCTATTCAAATGCACACTGAGAGCTGACTTGCTTGATTGATTTACGTGTTTCCTGTACCTTAAAGATAATTTCCTACCATTTGACCAATGTAAATTATGATGTTTCGTAATATACGGAATTTCACCTGCGTGGTTTTACCTGGTGTATTGATGTCATTAAATAGTTTTCTATGGTTTAAGGTAATTTATTTTCGGCAGTTACGATGCATTTTAGATTTTAGAGGTCACCAGTGAGGCATTTCTTGATGTATTACGTTTGTATGCGTTGAATTTCACGATTTATTTCAGTGTTTATTTGGAACCAAAGATTATAACGTATCTCTTAGATCCTTAACTGTTTGGCCTAGTTACATCTATCAGTGTGTTAATAGCGGTCGATGTGGACTTGCTTCTTGAGGAAAATTATCATACACATTAAGTACCATGGTGGGATTAAAAGAGCTAATTACTTTAGTTCAAATTATGATATAGTTAGCCTGCCGCTTATGTCAATAATACTATTCAACCTCATATTTCCCTGTAAACTGTGTATTTATTCGCTTTAGGCTAAGCTTCATGATAGTCATTGACCGAAGCTAGTAGCTACTTGTGCAAAATAAATGACAACTGAAAGTTTCACTATGAATTTTAATGGTTATTTGGCGGCTGAATATCCCCACCGTCAAACGTACATAGATATCGAATCCCTTACTGCACTAAATACGCCGCCTCCATTGGCGATAAACCTATCCTTACAATAATATTCCTGTCCGAACTTAGGATTTTGTTGCTTTGCACTTCCTTTCTAAACCGACTTTCTGTTCCTGATATTTTCTGACCATTATAACTTTCAATAGACGATACTACTTCTGGGAGCTCCTGGAGTTTACTAATGCCATATTAATATTTTCTATATCCAATCACCGAGGAGACTAGCATTCTTTGGGACCATTGGGCCAGTGTATCTGAAGGTGGGGGGGGGGGGGGGGGGGGAGCGAGGTAGTTTCCTCTAACAGAGAAATCTCATACACACATCACACATACTCCACTACCGTAGTAGCCGCTTCCTGTGTATAGCGCACGCTTGACCTATTAGGGGGAACGCTACAAATCTCCACCCGACAGCGGAGGCCGAGAAATTCACATCCATTATCGCCAGAGCTTCTGGTTCGGGCTTTGCGCCAAACCAGAGTACTGCGATCGACCGAGGGTATGACACTACAAATGGTGAACTTGACCTGCATCCCACATGTGATGTAGTTGCCTTCGCCACATCAGTCATCCGCTGGAGGAAACCGAAGATGTCCTCAGAATCCAAGCGTCATTCGTGCTGTCATGTGCAAATATTTGCAGCCATTTGCACTTAGTGCGCTCGATGGCCGCCAACAGAGCCTTCTCCACGAGGCGGAGGGTAGCCGCGCGCTCAGGGGCGCTTTGTCACGGTATCACGGTCCGTGTTGCTCTCCCCCCCCCCCCCCCCCCGTCGGAGGAGGTTCGAGTCCTCCCTCGGGCATGGATGTGTGTGTCGTTCTTAGCGTAAGTTAGATTAAATAGTGTGTACCATTAGGGACCGATGACCTCAGCAGTTTGGTCTTGTAAGACCTTACCACAAATTTCCGAATTTCCTTCTCCACTCCTCGGACTATAGACGCAAAGCAAATATACTGAGTGCACACTGGCATTCTTTCCTGTCCTGCCTGCTATTTCCTTGAGGGGCTCTATAACCTGCGTAACGTTATTGCTTCCAATGACTAGCATACCCAACCTCTGCATTTGTTCGGACTGGGCAGGATAGTCTGTTATAGGTTTGCTAATCAGTCACACAACAGGTGGGAATTTTTGTATCTTATTTAGTATGTATCTACTCTATGCAGGTTTCCGTGTGGGACTTAAGGTTTTCTTTGTTGCTACTGAAAGCTGCTGAGATCCTTATGAGGACAGTCATTTCGGAATATTTCATGGAGTATGGTGTTCAGAATACCGGTACGCTGTACCTTACTATGAAGAAATGACAATGATCAGCCAAAGCTTTATAACCAGTATAAAGTCTCTCTAATGAGCACTTATATTGAGTGTCTCTCTCTCTATATGTTTATCACACCACCTTTTGTTTGTCTTTATATGTATGAGTGACTGTATGTGTCTCTGTTGTGTTGAATACCTACACCGTTGGTTTGGTACAGGGCGATGTGTGAAACTGCTTTCACACTACACCCTTCCGTTGTTGTAGCGATCTGCCCCAGCTGCTGCACACGCTGTATTGAAGATGAAAGTGTTAATCAAAGTTGCGGAGAAATCTTCTTTTGGCTCTGTTACATAGAAATCAGATTTGCTTTCAGTTCTTTGAAATGTCCAACGTTGGTGGATTTAAATGATCCGTTAAATTACTCCTTTTCCGAAGAAAGCATCAAACTATTTTATTGAATTGAAATGAACGATCTTTTATTGACTTTTGTGTCACTGAAATTCTTCTCGTAACATGAATTATCTGTTCAATGGCTTATATACTTCCTTCAAAATCTCGCAATGGCGTCGATTTCTACTTCACACAAATGAAAACTGCTAATGGATTACTTCTTAAGAAGAACAAAGACTTCCTACACTAAGAATAATTATCTGAGCGCTAACCGCCACAGAGTAATAAAGACTATGTTTGTCTCTCTCTCTCTAGTACCTTCACGTCAATTCATTTGGTTTCTCTCGTATTGCATGATACATCATATATGCTCCTCTTGTGGACTAACGTTTTTGGGCAAAAGTAAACACGAGCGTTCACACGACACTATGTCGATGATTGTTCGTGACGCTGCATACTATTAATGTCCTCCATATAGAAATATCTGTAGTAACATTTTCTTATTAGTCAATATACTATCAATTAAAAATTGAACCTAAATTATACATTGGGGTGCATATTTTATAATGAAGTACAATATCGTGCTAACAAATCTGTGCTGCTTGAAAATTACTGAAATGCAGCTTATATGCATAGTTCATTTAGCTTACTTCAATTCGACTGTCGAGGATGGCATAAGACGTGATCAGAATCTTTTTCCATCATCACTCAAAGATTCTGTCACACGCCTTGGGATGTCTCAAACGTGCAATCTAGCCATTCGGCCAAGCCCCACAAAGGGAAACCAAGGAAAACCTCGGAGTAGATTCACCATGCTCGGTTTTCTCATTTGCAAAAAAAACCTTAATTGAATAACAATTGATAATAGAATATTTGCAATATTAATATTTTTTGAAATGAATTTCAAAACTTTTCACAAAAGATACACAACACTGTTAATTTTCTGTGCCTTGAGGTGAACAGTCGACGCGTTAGGTTACGTCCATCCACGATTCCCTTCTATTTGTCATCTCCGGGTAACTGATTTGAATTCTATTCCCGTCCCATCGTATCCTCGTGGGTATTATTTTTTCGGCATAGCGTTTACATGAAAATAAGAGTCTGTGTAAGTTCCTTGAAAAACGTGTTTTATCTGTGCTGAGCTCAAATTGAACCTAATCTAAAGTCCTTTCTAATTCTTTGTCCTGAATTCTAAATATTCGGAAGTTGTTAGATGTCCTTGATTCTTATCAATAACCATAAGATTCACTATACACTAAACCAACTGGTGATGCCGTCTCAACTTATGCTCGTCATCTATCAGATGCACCATAACACTTGTTGGTGTGCTTTAACTGCCCAGTATTCCCTTAGTTGGTAACTTCGCGAGTAACAATTGACATGACAAAATTTACGTACACAGGTATGTTACGCCGGCCGGAGTGGCCGTGCGGTTCTAGGCGCTACAGTCTGGAACCGAGCGACCGCTACGATCGCAGGTTCGAATCCTGCCTCGGCCATGGATGTGTGTGATGTCCGTAGGTTAGTTCGGTTTAATTAGTTCTAAGTTCTAGGCGACTGATGACCTCAGAAGTTAAGTCGCATAATGCCCAGAGCCAGCCAGGTATGTTACATCAACAATACATTTACAAAGAAAATGTCTATTACAAAAGGCTGAAACAAAGTATAATCGGGTTTTTAGCGGAGGACGGATTACCCCTTCCTAACAGTATAACTTCAGCTCGGCAAGTTAAAAAAGATACAAACATACAATGGCATTGTAAAAATTGACATAAGCAAAAAATATCTTACCATAGACCAGATTCATTTGAATCACTAACCCATGGTCATTAGGCATTGTGAGACCTGACTGAAGTTATTATTAATTAATTAATTAATAATTAAAAGAAATCAGTCACACTATAGCTAAAGTCTCTGCATTCTGGAAAGAAAACTTATCTCTACATTAAGAAACACATACATAATGTCTGTATTCATCTCGAACATTGTGCCTAACAAGAAAAACTGACTATTAAATACCAAAAAGAAACAAAATATCCTCGGTATGGTTCATGGTTTCAATGTAAAACTGTCTAATCAACGTTAGCTGATATGAATAGTATCTTCAGTCTTCAGAATTTTCAGTCATCGTGAAATTCCTTCAACAAGTGATGAGGATACATTCCTTTCACCTTTTCATTCTTCACATACTTCAAAACATAGTCCCCTGGATGAGGTATCTTTGTAATCAAAATGGTCCTTGATACAATAATTGGTAATGTATTTTCTCCTCTGTGTAAGTGAAGCCTTAGGATGATCTTTTACTAAAACTTGGTCTTTCACTTTATATGTTTTTATTCTTCCTAGTCCATTGTCAAAATAGATTTTTCTTTTCCTCGCCCTGTCCATTACAATGAGTAAGACTTGGTGTACTTTATTTTGTAGAGACATTCTGTCAATTGCTACTTTACGGATTGGTCTAATCCAGTCATTCTGTTCATGTTTTCCAAACATCAGTTCGTAAGGAATTCATTCTGTCGTAGTGTGTGTCATATTGCTCATAATTTCTTTAAATCGTCAAGATAATAGATCCATTTGGTTTGCTGGTTGTGGCAGTATTTTCTCATGAATCGGTTAAATTCACGAAATATTCGTTCCACAGAATTTGCAGAACGGTGGTACACTGATGTTAGAATTTGTGTTTGCCTCCAACGAAATCCAGTGAACGTGACCCATTGTCAGAAAGAATAGCCTCCGGTTTGCCTACATTGACTATATAATCTTTGACCAGTTTCTTGGCTATGGATGCACCAGTAACTGATTTTAACGCATAAAGTTTGACATATTTGGTGAATATATCGAGAAAAGCTACAATATATTTGTATCCTTCTCTTGATGACGGTAGAGGACAACAGACATCGACCGAAATGATCGATAGCTGTTTAGTAGGTATAGTAGGATGTAGGAAATCCATCACACAAAAATTCCTGGTTTGGCTAGCTGACAAATTTTACATTTCCTTAACTGTCGGTGCACTTTGGGATGTAGCGATACGCTTGAATCTTCTGAGCACATTTTAATACTCCAAAATGTCCCCAAGTGTTGTATCTGTGTAAAATTAAGCCATCCTTATTCTTTTCGGGAATACACACCTTCCAATTATCTGAATCAAGATGCCCTTTGAAAAATAAGACGTCGTCCTCAAGTTTTACAGTCACTTCCGCTCTTAGTTTCCCGTTTTTCCTATGGCTTCTTTTATTGAAAGTTACCGAGGATCTTCATTTTGCAGTTTTCCCACGTGCTTACACATTTAAGAGGATGTTTCCTATACATTTTATCTGTTATTAATAGAACTTTAAATTCGGACGGATTGTCCGTGATGTTGATTGTTGACAAATCACCGTCTGACATTCTTGACAGTGCGTCGGCGATGAAATTATCCTGTCCGCTTATGTGTTTAATTTCAAATTAAAACTCTTGGAGTTAGATCATTCTCTTGCTAGTCTGGGATGTAATAATTTACACGTTTTCAAAAACTTAACGCTTTGTGGTCACAGTATACTGTTGTCTTTGCTCCATATAAGTAAGAGTGAAATTTTTTGAATGATCAGACTACGACCAATGCTTACTTTTCGGTAGTCGTATACGTTCTTTCACAAGCAGTTAAGAGTCGGCTAGCGAAAGCTATTGGACAGGAAGCTGGTTTTCCATATATCGTTTTTACTTGGAAGAGGCAGGAACCGATTCCAGTTTCCGAAGCATCCGCCATTAAAACAAATTCTTGGGTCATATCTGGATGGTATAGTATTTGTGAGTTAATTAAGGCATGTTTTATTGCTTCATATGCATTCTGGCATTGTTGCGTCCACAGCCACGGAGTATTTTTGAGCAACAAGCTGTACAACGATTCTGCATTAATATAATGGTCGTAAATGAAACGCCTGGAAAAAGAGGCAACCCCGAGGAATCCCTTTAATTGCTTTTCAGTTGTTGGAACTGCGAACTTTTTGATTGCCTTTAATTTCTCGGAGTCCGGTAAGATTCCCCTTTCATTTATAATATGACCCAGAAATTTAATTTTATCCCGAGCAAAATGGGACTTCAGCAGATTTGCAGTTATGCCTGTTTCCTTGAAACGTTCCAACACTCTCCTCATTAAATCGCCGTGCTCCTTCCATGTGATGTTAGCTATGAGCATATCGTCCACAAACAAAGTTAAACTGCTTCAAAGTGCAGGTCCCAATATAGAGCATTTATAAAAGCTCCCGAGCTAACGTTTAGCCCGAAAGGTCGAACCTTAAATTGTTAGCTTCTACCTGCGTGTACAAACGTGGTGTACCTTCTAGTGTGTCTAGCGCCACCTGCTAATATGAACTCCTGAGATAAATATTCGATAAGTGTTTTATCCCTTTTGAATTATCCCTTTCGAATTAACTCATCGATATTTTCCGGATGAGTTCGCACGGGCACGATAATCTTATTCATTTTCCGTGCGTGTTGCACGAGACGAACTTTTCCTCCCTTTTCGGGACAACATGAAGAGGACAACAGTATAGACTCGTCGAAGGTTCGATCAGTTCCCATTCAAGCATCTGTTAAATTTCCGCATCAACTGCCTTTCGTTGATGCCACGGTACTGGATAAAAAGTACGGCAGAAAACTTGGTGTAGAATCACATCTAAATGACGGGTGTATCCCTTGATTACACCGGGCTTTTCTTCAAAGAATTAATGATATTCCTGTAGTAGATCGTATAATTGCTTTCTTTAATGGTGTTGCAAATATTAAGATTCTTGAACTTTTTCATATACCACATCTTCAGTTTTTAAGACTGGTTGCAAATAAGTAATCTGGTATTCTCGTGCAGGTTCGCAATGTATCATCGGATTTGCAGTTTTCGTCCATGACAATACTGTCCATGGCTACTATGTTCCCTGAGAAGATTCACCTGATGTCTTTGACCCATTATTATAAAACTGGCACGACCCAGAGAAAAATTGATATGCCAATTCCTCTCTCTAAATTCATCAATTCCCAAGATACAGTCCTCAACCAATTTCTCTATTGGAAGGAATGTGCAATTTATAGCTACATTTCCTATACCCAACTGTAGTTGGGTCTGCGCTTTAACCTGAGAAGACCTATGACCAGAAGAGCCTACAGTCCTACAACACTGAACAGGGAAAATCGGTGGATTTATTTTCTGAAGTTTTATTTGAAATAACTTCTCAGAAACGACATTTACTGCTGCTCCCGTGTCTAAAATAATTTGCGCAGTAATGCCTGCAATTCCTGCCTGAATTTTCGCAACAGGTTCAGTGGTATGATGTTCTTGACAAGGCATCATATCATGCTGAATTTCTTCTATTAGTAATCTGTCATCACTGTAACGGAAAAAAATTGTCGCTTGAATTCTCGCCCCTCAAAATTTCCTCCACTGCGCTGTCGGGTCTTCTGACAGTCGAGGCTAGTTTGACGATTGGCCATTATTGGTAGATGTTTGCTCCGTTACGGCAGTTATTACTGGTGGTTGGTTTCGTCATTCATTTGCAATGACGTTTGGCTCCATACCTGAAGTTTGTGGTTGGTTATGATACTCCAGGGTTTGTTGCTGATATCGGCGTTTTGGCTGATAATTCCCCTCTTGACAATATCCTTTCCTCTTCTTATTGTTTTTCCTCCATTTCCGTTTATACGTTTGTTCACCTTGTTGGTCATGATTACCCTGTTCTGGATTTTCATTAGAAGATTCCACGTTTTTCTGGATATAGTTCACCTGTGGGTTTGATGAATTGTGTACAAAAGGTTTGCTTCCATATCCTTTGTCTCTTTGCTTTGTTCATCTTACGGTTTGTTGTTGCTATTATATTTGTTAGGTTGGTAACTTGATTGGATATAGCGAACACGTGATTCTTCGAACAGGATGTCTACTGAATCCAATGTGGCTAAAAAATCTTCCACATGTTGTTCAGGCACATGTAGAAGTTTTTCCTTTACTTCAAGTGGAATGATATTCTGTGTCGTGATTGGTTCATTGCAGTATTTGATTTTATTTATGTACTTCTCGAAATGCTCCCTTAGCCATCCATTTTTGAAAGAAAATGTTTGTGGGTCAAAAACTTCCTTGCTTAGTCTTTCTTGCACTCCCTTATTCCAGCACTGTCACGTCAAGTCACGCTGCTTTCTCTCGTATTGCATGATACATCATACCAGCTTCCTAATAGCCGGTATGTCTACCTTTGGCACGGATAACAGCGGCGACGCGTCACAGCACGGAAGCAGCGAGCCCTTGGTACGTCGCTGGGGGGAGTTGATACAACATCTGTACATACAAGTCACATTTCCGTAATTTCTGGGGAGGGGGCGTTGAGCTCTGACGCCACGTTCAGTTACATCCCAGATGTTTCCATTGGGTTCATGTCAGGCGATTTGGGGGAACAGCACATCAATTGCAACCCATCAACGTGTTCCTCGAAATACTCCATCACACGCCTGGTCTTGTCACCCGTCACATTATCTTACTGAAAAATGCCAGTGCCGTCAGGGAACATGATTGTGATGAAGAGGTTTACGTTGTCTGCAGCCAGTGTACCGTACTCGTTGGCCGTCGTGGTGTCTTACACGAGCCCCACCAGACCCATGGATATACCCCAGAGCATTATGGAGCCGCCACCAGCTCTTCTCCGTCCCGCAGTACAGGTGTTAAGGAGCTGTTCCCCTGAAAGACGACGGATTCGCGCCCTCCCGTGGGCATGATGAAGAAGGATTTGCGATTAATCAGACCAAGAAGCGCTCTGCCACTGCTCTCTACTGTCAATGGTCATGTGCCCATTTCTATATCTACATCTACATCTACGTGATTACTCTGCTATTCACAATAAAGTGCCTGCCAGAGGGTTCAATGCACCACCTTCATGCTGTCTCTCTACCGTTCCACTCTCGAACGGCACACGGGAAAAAACGAGCACTTAAATTTTTACGTGCGAGCCCTGATTTCTCTTATTTTATTGTGATAATCATTTCTCCCTATGTAGGTAGGTGTCAACAGAATGTTTTCGCAATCGTAGGAGAAAACTGGTGATTGAATTTCATGAGAAGGTCACGTCGCAACGAAAAACGCCTTTGTTTTAATGATTGCCACGCCAATTCACGTATCATGACTGTGACACTATCTACCCTATTTCGCGATAATACAAAAGGAGCTGCCCTTCTTTGTACTTTTTCGATGTCATCCGCCAGTCCCACCTGATGCGGATCCCACACCGCACAGCAGTACTCCAGAATAGGGCGGACAAACGTAGTGTTAGCAGTCTCTTTGGTAAACCTGTTGCACCTTGTTGTGCCAATGAATCGCAGTCTTTGGTTTGCTGTACCCACAATATTATCTATGTGATCGTTTCAATTTAGGTTATTTGTAGTTGTAATCCCTAAGTATTTAGTTAAACTTACAGCCCGCAGATTTGTGTGATTTATCGCGTAATCGAAATTTAGCTGATTTCTTTTAGTACTCATGTGAATAACTTCGCACTTTTCTTTATTCAGGGTCAATTGCTACTTTTCGCACCATACAGATATCTTATCTAAATCATTTTGCAAGTCGTTTTGATCATCTGATGACTTTACAAGACAGTAAATGACAGCATCATCTACAGACAATCTAAGATGGTTACTCAGATTGTCTCGTAGGTCGTTAATATAGATCAGGAACAATAGAGGGCCTATAAAACTTCCTTGGGGAACTTCGGATATTACTTCTGTTTTACTCGATGACTTTCCGTCTATTACTACGAACTGTGACCTTTCGGACTGGAAATCACGAATCCAGTCACACAACTGAGGCGATAATACTCCGTAGGCATGCAGTTTGATTAGAAGACGCTTGTGAGGAACGGTGTCGAAAGCCTTCTAGAAATCCAAAAATATGGAATCAATTTGACATACCCTGTCGATAGCACTTATTACTTCATGAGTATAAAGAGCTAGTTGTGTTTCACAGGAACGATATTTTCTGAATCCGTGCTGACTATATTCCAATAAATCGTTTTCTTCGAGGTACTTCAAAATGTTCGAATACAAATGGCTAATGGCTCTGAGCACTATGTGACTTAACTTCTGAGGTCATCAGTCGCCTAGAACTTAGAACTAATTAAACCTAACTAACCTAAGGATATCACACACACCCATGCCCGAGGCAGGATTCGAACCTGCGACCGTAGCGGTCGCGCGGTTCCAAACTGAAGCGCCTAGAACCGCACGGCCACTCCGGCCGGCTGTTCGAATACAGTATATGTTCTAGAATCCTGCTGAAAATCGACGTTAGTGATGTGGGCCTGTAATTCAGCGGATTACTCCTACTTCCCTTTTTGGGTATTGGTATGACTTGAGCAATTTTCCAGTCTTTAGGTACGTATCTTTCTGTGAGCGAGTGGTTGTATATAATTGCTAAATATGGAGCTATTTTATGAGCATACTCTGACAGGAACCTGACTGGTACACAATCTGGACCGGAGGCCTTGCCTTTATTGATTTAAGCTGCTTTGTTACACCAAGGATATCTACTTCTACGTTTCTCATTTTGGCAGTTGTTCTTGATTGGAATTCAGGAATATTTTCTTCGTCTTCTTTGGTGAAGAAGTTTAGGACAACCGTGATTATTAACTGTACTTTGGTGGCACTGTCATCAGTGACTTCACCGTTGTTATCGCGCAATGAAGGTATTGACTGTGTCTTGCCAGTGGTGTGCTTTATGTATGATCAGAATCTCTTTGGGTTTTCTGCCAGATTTCGAGACAGAATTTCGTTGTGGAAATTATTAAAAGCATCTCACATTGAAGTACGCGCTATATTTCTAACTTCTGTAAAACTTTGCCAATCATGTCGCAGTTGACGATGTCGTGGTAATTGACACATTCGTGCGTCTTCGGCTGCGGTGGCCCGAAGTCACGAGTGTTAGGTGCACTGTGTGTTCACTTGTACTCTGCCCAGCATTAATGTCTGATGTTAGTTCTGCCACAGTTCGCCGCCTGTCCTGTTTTACCAGTGTGCTCAGCCTTGGCGCCATAGTTCTCAATTGTCAGTATTTGTTAAAACAGACACCTAAAAACCTCTATGTGCCCTCTCATCTCGTTTATTTCTTTCACAATCAATGTTCAACTATATTACTGGTGCATCACTTCTGACGGCACCGTAAGCATTCGTTTCTTCTCAGTTTCGATTTTGCTTTTATATAGAATCACGAAGCATGTGTGTAAGTGTTCAGTCACAATGTGAGGGTAATGGACTTCGATCCCTACCCATACAAAAAAATTAGTAAAATAAAAAGTGGAAGCAAAATCTCTAAATTGACGATATTTTTATAGTTTCAATGAATTAACTGTGAGTGTACGAGTACATCTGCCGAAAAAATTTGGGCACAGGTGGTAAGCGATCACATCAGCAGGAGAAGTGGCGCTTATTGTTTCCTACAACTGGGATTCCATAGGTATTAATTGATCACAGCAGTATGTAGTATGGCACTTCTTAATTCCCGTACATGTCACTCTACCATCTCGTAAGCAGTAACATCTATAGGAACCATGACTGTTATTATTTCCTGGAGATCGTTTCAACGGCTCGTTGGCAAGTACAGCATGTGACTTACAGCATTTGTTGCTTCGTACAGCTAGGATTCACTTAGCTAATGCACAGCCATAGTATTAATAGTATGGAGATTGTTGCCGCCTGCATCTGAGATTTTCCTTGTAGGCACACAATACGAAGTAAGACATTTTTTGTTGTTTCCTGTAGCTAGAATTCCGGCAGCTAGTACACTGTCATACCAGTAATATGCAGCTGGGATTCTTCCAGATAGGTAGTGGTCACTCTAGTAGGAGGCATGACGCTTGTTGTTCTGTACAGCTGCGATTCCCCAAGTCGGTAAGTGGTTACACCAGTAGGAGACTTACACCTGGTGTCTCCTACTGCTTGTAGTCTCCCGCTAGTGAAATCGTCACACGAGTAGGACGTATGATGCCTGTGGTTTGCTGGAACTGGGATTCCCCAACTAACATGCGGACACGAGGTATGGTGCTTGCCGTTGCGCCGTGTTAGGGTGTCCACTGTAGGTGAAACAGAATTTTAATCACGACCAAGGATAAACATTGCATAATACTCCAGAAAATCTTCGTTATTTATCACTTAAATAAAAACAAACGTTAGTAGTAACTCAATATGAATGATCACTACATTGCTGAGATCACTGTTGCCAACTGAAAATCTCTGTCACATACTCTCACTGAACACATGTCACACACATCGTGTCTCTATCTTGAAATACCCAGTTGAGCTACCGAGCGAAGTGGTTAGCACATTGGAATCACATTCGGTTGGAATTTTCATGCGTTCCCTAACTTGATACCGGCAAATGCTTGGATGAATCCATTGCAAGAGGACGGCCGATTTCCTGTCACGTCCCTGAAGCAGTCCGAGCTTATCCTGCGTCTCTTATGAGCTTGATGTCAGCAGGACGTTAAACTAAGCCTCTTCCCTTCTCACTTTAGCTGAGATAAGATTTTTTCACCAATGGTTCATGATGTCACTGTCGAGCGCTCAATGACCTACAACTCAGTACTTCCTAAATCATTTGAAATTTTATATTCTGTTAATTGGAACTGAAGACCATTTTAGTGTAATGTAGAGCTTTTGAATATAAAGTGCTGTCTCTCTTGAAGTTACTGGCCTTTAGTTATGCAACTCATATACTCAGGATACTGACTGAAGTGAAATGACGTAAAGAGGATAGAAACATTTTAAAAAGTTATTATTACCCTATCAAAATAAATTTGCGTAATATCACATTGTCCTGAATATCAAATAATAATATTTGGTGTCATGAATATGTATGTGGAAAAAGGTAAATGTTTACGACGAATATTTGAGTTTTCAGACTGATATTTACGAGTAAATAATTCATATTAATTGTATTAGAGATTCAGTCGGTTCGTATAAATTATTTTTCTTATTTGAGAAACGAAATATTTCAATCTAGGTATTCTGATCGCCTGGTTCAGCTGAGATTTTTGAATTAACAAAAAGAAGTAGTTTAATATTTGATGAGCTCATACAAGCCTGCACCCTATTATTTCACTGCAAATGAGACACGGTTCTAGCTGTCAATAATTTTTAAAAACGAAACCATTCTGTAGAGAAAACCCGAATATGGTAATATGAATGGTATGTTGAGAACTGAAAGACTAATATATATGTAAAATTTTCGATAGTAAAAGAAATATCAAAGAATATGATGTTTTGCTCAAAGTGAATTTCGTGCCGCATCGGAACCAAATTTTATAGTAAGTAAATGTGAATTGACCAAAAAAAAAAACGCTATTGACTAGAAGCAGTGGATCTATTACTGATTTAACAGTTTCTGTCGCATTTTGACTATTGAGGGTGGTAGTTTTACGAGATTCAAGTCGCAAAACTGATGATGAAAGAGAGCTGTAATTTAGCTGCATAATAATAATAAAGTAAACACATACTGACTAAAGTATTTAATAGTGAGTTCGATAGTTTCTACATATTGACTACCATATTTACCAGTTAAAGCTGCGACAGACAAATACTTCCTTAATGGATTCCAAATGAGTCAAGTTTGCACATAAAAGTCAAAGACTTTTCTACGAAGAATATTATTTACTTGTTTCACAATTATTTTCGTGGAGTCGGCTACGTACCAAGTGTCCATAGGATTTTCAGTTATTGTCTATTTACTCCAATGAGAGGCAATGTTCTTACTGATGTGTATTTCATTTTATTTTAGTGTGTACCTCTTACATGTACGATTGATTTCAGGACAATAATATTTAAGCGTACTTCAGACGTCAGCTGCTGTAAGTACTGTGAATGTCGTTCAGTCGCCTATAATTCATCTTTTATAATTGTTCCTCGTCATTGCTTAAATGTTAACACTACATTCGTTCTTTAACAATGGACTTCGATGAGTGTTAAATACAAAGGAATTATTTCTCTTCCTTCAGCAGTAGCATGTACACGAATTAAAAGAAATCTGGTAACAACACGTGGAATGAAGCGCCCGTTGCCCATAATTGTGGTATCTCCGTGGGAAAGGCTGGTATGCACTGACGAGCTATAACATTATGACCACCTGCTTAATAACTTGCAATAAGTCGCCCATTCTGCATTTCATGGATTCAACAATTTGTTGGCAAGTTTTTGGAGGTAAGTCGCGCCAGATGTTCATGCACAAGTCATGTAATTTCCTTAAACAGCGAACGGCTGATTTGTATACACGGTGATGGCACCTTATAGCGACCCAAATGCGCTCCATTCTATTCGCGACCAGCAAATTTCGTGGGCAAGATATCAACGTGACTACACTATCATGCTCCTCGAACCACCGTAGCACGGTTCTGGCTTCGAGACACGGACAATTATCCTGCTGGAAGATGACATTCCCGGCGGGGAGACAAGAAGCATGAAGGGGTTGAGGTGGTCCACAGTTGTTGGAGTGTCTTCGATTACTACCACACGTCCTATGCGAGCGCAGCAAAATGGCTCCCAAATATAAAACTGCGTCTTTGGCGCAATGCACATTTAGAACCGCAACTCGCGTGGTTGACTGAGTTTGAGTGGACGACCATCGACCTGGTATAGCAAAAACGTGATTCATCCTATGGAGCGACTAGTTTCGGTTGATCCATGGTCCAATCTCGTAGATGCCGTGGCCAAAGTTGCTGCACTGTCGTTCTACGACTTTCCATAGATGCTCGCTAAGCAGTCGCCAGAATGTTTTAGCGAGCGAGGTGGTGCAGCAATTAGCACACTGGACTCGTATTTGGGAGGACAACGATCCAAACTCGCGTCCGGCCATCC
This sequence comes from Schistocerca cancellata, assembly GCF_023864275.1. Taxonomy (NCBI): domain Eukaryota; kingdom Metazoa; phylum Arthropoda; class Insecta; order Orthoptera; family Acrididae; genus Schistocerca; species Schistocerca cancellata. Next base: position 214,330,300 of record NC_064632.1, on the reverse strand, counting down.
TGATTTAGGTTTCGCGTGATTGCCCTAAATCGCTTCACGCATATGCCGGGATGATTTCTTTGAAATGGCACGGCAAAATTCATTTCCCTTCCTTTCTTAATCCGATGAGACCGATGACCTCACTGTTTGTCCCTCCACCCCCCCTCCACCCCCACCGCAAATTAACCAACCAACGGTAATGTTTTGGCTTGTCAGCGTATGTTGGACGTAAGCACAAGGAATTTGCATCATTAAGGCTAACCAAAATACTTTTATGTACGAGTATTAGATGGTTCAAATGGTTCAAATGGCTCTGAGCACTATGCGACTTAACTTCTGAGGTTATCAGTCGCCTAGAACTTAGAACTAATTAAACCTAACTAACCTAAGGACATCACACACATCCATGCCCGAGGCAGAATTCGAACCTGCGACCGTAGCGGTCGCTCGGTTCCAGACTGTTCCGCCTAGAACCGCACGGCCACTCCGGCCGGCCGAGTATTAGATGTCGGAGAGCTTGTGCTGTTGCAAACTTCTTAGCAGAATTCAGCTGTTTCAACTGTATGCCAGAACTGGAACTTCTATAATGTTTGGAAGGTAAGACAGAGGCATTGGAAAAATTGGGCCTCTTCGGGATAGCTCATCGGTAAGAGCACTGCCCGTGAAAGCGAAGGTTTCGAGTCCTGGTCTGTCACACAGTTTTAATCCACCTGGAAATTTGACAACAATACGTCCTCCACAGTAAAATGAAGGTTCATTCTGGAAAAAGTTCCCTGTCAGTGCAAAAACCATTTGAAGGCATGCTGCAGAGAGTCTTTGAATGTTTGAAGGTAGGAGCGAAGTACCAGAACTGTAAAGGAATGTGATGAAACTTGCATAGATTTTTCACTGGGAAAAGTAGTACCAGAAGATGCGAGGTTCTAGGTACGGGGCAGTTGGCTGTACGGCCTTAACTGCATGTCTTTCTTCCCATGAGGAATGCGAATTGTCTAGCCTGATATTTTTTTGAACCAGTGTTTTCACATGTTCTAGGATAACTAAGAGAATCGAAAACGGAGAGAAAGACACCGAGTGGGAGCGAGAGATGCAGAGTGACAGAGGCGGGGGGGGGGGGGGGGGAAGAGAGATCGAGAGAGAAAGAGAAAGGACAGACTTGTACACACCACGTTCACTCCTACCTAAAGTCTGCATAAATGCGTTCGAGGTATATATATATATATATATATATATATATATATATATATATATATATATATATATATATATATATATATATCTGTGTGTGTGTGGATGGATATAACTGTTTAGTGTGTTAACCCCGGCGTCCTAATTGGCTCCGAAAGAGCATATGCGTCAGTACTAGCGTTAACTACAGCACTCTGCTATCATTTGGTTACAATGAAGTCCGCCGTGAGAAAAACGCCTGAAACGAGACGGCAAAAGCTAATGCACTTCTAGACGTTATATCTGGAGGAGTGTTCCTTGTTCGTCCCTGGAACGAGCCATTTCCATTAGCACGACCCGGCAGAGCCGCGTAATTTCTGGAGCTTCGCGCGAGTTAACGGCGGGTCGGGCGGCTAGCTGCGCTGCTTCGTACGGAACGGCTGCGGGCGCAGGTGCCGCAACTTCCAAACAACTTCACCTGCCTGCACGCTAATGAATAAAACCGCGAAATCGCCGTACTTCATAGATTTATTTGCGAAGCCCACCCTCGCCATTAATTTAATCGGTCCGTTTTTATACCTCCACCCGTACAGACGTAATCATATTTCAGGATTAGCGGGCGCGAAAATTAGCATAATGAACGCGACTGTAATCGAGTGGTTGGCGTGAGTACGGGTGGCGGGACGCAAAACATTTTCGCTAACGCCTACATCCGCGGCGGGCATTTGCATATCTGCTGCCGGAGGAGGGAGGAGGGGATGAGGCAGTCGTCTGTGCCGGATCGTGCGGAAAGGGGAGTGGGGGAGGAGGCAGAGGGGAGGAGGGTCTAGGGCGTGGGAGGGGCAGAGGACTCTGCAGCGGATAACGCCGTCGAGAGAGCGAAGTGCGTCTGCGCGCTAGAGTCACGACAGCACGCGCCCGGCTCAAGGCTTTGTGCAAACGCCGAAACTTAATGCAAGGATTTCGCGCTGATACTTTAAAATTGTAAACCGGACATATACATTATAGGGCAGTTTATTCACTAAAACTAAACACAAAAACATTTTGATTTTCAACGTTTTTCGAAAACTGTAAATCATCGTCTCCTCAAAATAATATACAGAAAAAATTAATACCCTTTATATTCCCGTATATTCCTTACACTTTTCAGACCGAGTGACATTGTTGTAAGTTGTAACGATGAAACTGAGCCGGCCAGACTGGCCGAGCGGTTCTAACGGCTACAGCCTGGGACCGCGCGACCACTGTGGTCGCTGGTTCGAATCCTGCCTCGGTCATGGATGTGTGTGATCTCCTTAGGTTAGTTAGGTTTAAGTAGTTCTAAGTTCTAGGGGACTGATGACCTCAGAAGTTAAGTCCCATAGTGCTCAGAGCCTTTTTTTTATGAAACTGACATGATGAAATGAATTCTTTAGTTGTCAGTCAAACAGCTGATTAAATGATCATGAACTGCATAATGAATTGGTTTGCCTGCACGACAATAAAGTCTTTCGATCTTCTACTAAACTTATTTATCAGGCGAATGTGAATGAATGTGGCAGGAGAAAAATATAAAAATACTCTAAAATTTGTCACACACACCTAGAAGAAAGAAAATCATATTGTTAGCCAGTACTGAAACTCAGGTAAAGATTACATTCATGGGAGTGAATTAAATTGGCATTTAGCTGCGGCTATCTGATGGAATTAGAAGGATGAGCCATCCGCTCTCTACTACATTAAAACCTCCGAAGTAAGACCTTAGACTGGAGCCCAGACTCTACACAAAATTTTTAGATGTTTACTACAATCGTTATTCGCTAAAATAGAGGGCAGATCGTCACTTGGAAGTGTATCTAACCTCTAGTCACAATAGAAAATGAACCACAATTTTAAAAATAGGTGTGAGACAGCCACTTCCAGCAGTATGATGGATACACTTTGATGGGCCAAAGACACTGGTACAGATATGCATTTTCAAATAAAGAGATATGTAAACAGGCAACGCCTATAGAAGACAAGTGTCTGGCGCACTTGTTAGATCGGTTACTGGTGCTACCTGGCAGGTTATCAAGTTTCAAGTGAGTTTCGACGTTGTGTTACAGTCGGGGCACGAGCGATGGGACACAGCATCTCCGAGGTAGCGATGAACTGGGGATTTTCCCGCACGACAATTTCACGAGTGTAATGTGAATATCAGGAATCATGTAATACATCAAATCTCCGACATCGCTGCGACCCGAGAAAGATCCTGCTAGAACGGGACCAAAGACGACTGAAGAGAATCGTTCAACGTGACGGAAGTGCAACTCTTCCGCAAATTCCTGCAGATTTCATTGCTGGGCCATCAGCAAATGTTTGCCTGCGAACCATTCAACGGAACATCATCGATACGCGTTTTCGGAGCTGAATGCCCTCTCGTGTACCCTTGATGACTGTGCGACACAAGGCTTTATACATCGCCTGGACACGTCAACAGTAATACTGGACTGTTGATGACTAGAAACATCTTGCCTGGTCAGACGAGACTTGTTTCAAATTATATCGAGCGTATGTACGTGTACAGGTATGGAGCCAACCTCATGAATCCTGGATCCTGCATGTCAGCAGGAGGCACTGTAACGGTGTTGGTCGCGTGCGTTTGGAGTGATATGGGACCTCTGATACGTCTAGATACGATTCTGACAGGTGACACGTACGTAAGCATCCTGTCTGATCACCTGCATCCATTCACGTTCATTGTATATTCCGAAGGACTTGGGCGATTCCAGCAGGACAATGCGACATTCCAAAAGCCCATAATTGCTACAGAGTGGCTCCAGGAGCATTTTTCTGAGTTTAAACATTTCCGCTGGCCATCAAACACCCAAGACATCAACATTATTGAGCATATCTGGGGTGCCTAGCAACGTGCTGTTCAGAAGAGATCTCCACCCCCTCGTACTCTTACGGATTTATGCACCCCCTCGTACTCTTACGGATTTATGCACAGCCCTGCAGGACTCATCGTGTCAGTTACCTCCAGCTCTACTTCAGACATTAGTCGAGTCCATGCCACGTGGTATTGTGGCACTTCTGCGTGTTCGCTTGGGGCCCTACACGGTAATGGGATGATGATGTTTGGTTTGTGGGGCGCTCAACTGCGTGGTCATCAGCGCCCGTACAATTTCCCAACCTTTTCTCAGTCCAATTTCGCCACTTTCCTAGATGTTGATGAAATGATGAGGACAACACAAACACCCAGTCATCTCGAGGCAGGTGAAAATCCCTGACCCCGCCGGGAATCGAACCCGGGACACCGTGCTCGGGAAGCGAGAACGCTACCGCGAGACCACGAGCGGCGGACGCACGGTAATGGGCAGGCGTACCAGTTTCTATGGCTCTGGGTGTAAAACAGCCAAGCGGCTGCAACAAAATTTTACCAGGGTTTATTAGTCTGATGAAGAGATTCTTAGTAGGTTTCCAAACACAATAAAAGTAAAATTTTGTTGCAGCCGATTGGCTGTTTTGTATAAAATGAACCAAATAGGTGGCATGTAGTGATGTGTGCACCAAATGTTTCACACTCTGGGACGGAAGCGGGGAATCTGAGTCGCCAAAGTATGTATCCATGCGTTAGGGGACAGTATCGTATTCGGATGCGCAGCACATAATGCCAGAGGTACTAGTACATGTACGCCATGGTGGACTGCTAGATTGACAGACTGCAGTGTTGCCAACGACTTTGTACACAATATTGAGAAGAGATGAGCTATGGAGTGGTGCAGCAGTTGTTGTCATAGGAATTTTGGACAGGAGCAGAAATGATTAGTGAACAAGTTAACTCAGTAAACGGAAGATTTACTTAACTTGTATTTCTCCAACTGTACAAAGAGTCATAACAAATAATCCAGTAAGAAAAAGGCTCCAGCTATCAATGTCAACAAGGTCGAGGGTCATTTTATTAAGGCACGATCGACAGTGTTGGAAACGCAATTAGGCAGCGCCTGCGTAGCGTCGCGTAGTGAACAGTCTCCAAATGTGAGTGGGGCTGTCCGGCTGCCACCGGTCGTCCGATATGAGGCCGAACCGCTGGAGGCGTGGCACAGCAGGCTTCCTCCATTGGGCCAGCCGGATCCTGCACGACTGCTATCGTCCTCTGACGGGACCTTGCAATTCCATTGCCAGCAATGACTCCCGTAGGGTGGTGCTGATCCGTGATACCACATGCAGCGAAATTTTTTTCATTGCCAGTCATTTCTCCTCCCAAAGCTGCATGTATATTAATCAGCGAAGTCACCACTTGCAGGGAATGGCACGCCCTGACTACCACATTCCTTTGTCGCCAGGAAGAATAGTTTATGGAGAAAAAATAGAGACAAGATAAGTAAATATAAAAATGTTCAGGATAAATCAGGAATCGAGTAGTATCAGTCAGGAGTTGAAGAGACAGTAAGTACAGGGAATCAAAGGCGATATGGTTTCAGGAAAAATGCAAGAAAATCGAAAAAGAAATGTTCATACAACGTGTGGAAAAAGCCTCGTCTGATATTAAAAGTAAGGGGACAGCATTAAGAGTGCAAATACAAGTTCCACCGTTAAAAACAGAGGTGAGAGCTTATCAATGGAAATACACTACTGGCCATTAAAATTGCTACACCACGAAGATGACGTGCCACAGCCGCGAAAATGAACCGACAGGAATAAGGTGCTGTTTTATGCAAATGATTAACTTTTCAGAGCATTCACACTAGGTTGGCCCTGGTGACGACACCTATAACGTGCTGACATGAGGGAAGTTTCCAACAGATTTCACATACACAAACAGCAGTTGACCGACGTTGTCTGGTGAAACGTTGTTGTGATGCCTCATGTAAGAAGGAGAAATGCGTACCGTCACGTTTCAGACTTTGATAAAGGTCGGATTGTAGCCTATCGCGATTGTGGTTTATCGTATCGCCACATTGCTGCTCGCCTTGGTCGACATCCAATGACTGTTAGCAGAATATGGAATCGGTGGGTTCAGGAGGGTAATACGAAACGCCGTGCTGGATCCCAATGGCCTCGTATCACTAGCAGTCGAGATGACAGGCATCTTATCCGCAAGGTTGAAACGGATCGTGCAGCCACGTCTCGATCCCTGATTCAACAGATGGGGGCGTTTGCAAGACAACAACCACCTGCACAAATGGTTCGACGACGTTTGCAGCAGCATGGACTATTAGCTCGGAGACCATGGCTGCGGTTACCCTTGACCCTGCATCACAGACAGGAACGCCTGCGATGGTGGACTCAGCTACAAACCTGGGTGCACGAACGGCAAAACGTCATTTTTTCGGATGAACCCAGGTTCTGTTTACAGCATATCAATGGGCGCATCCGTGTTTGGCGACATCGCGGTGAACGCACATTGGAAGCGTGTATTCGTCATCGCCATACTGGCGTATCACCTGGCGTGATGGTATGGGGTGCCATTGGTTACACGTCTCGGTCACCTCTTGTTCACATTGACGGCACTCTAAACTATGGACGTTACATTTCAGATGTGTTACGACCCGACGCTCTACCATTCATTCGATCCCTGCGGAACCCTACATTTCAGCAGGATAATGCATGACCGCATGTTGCAGGTGCTGAACAGGTCTTTCTGGATACAGAAAATGTTCGACTGCTGTCCTGGCCACCACATTCTCCAGATCTCTCACCAACTGAAAACGTCTGGTCAATGGTGGCCGATGAACTGGCTCGTCACAATACGCGTCACTACTCTTGATGAACTGTGGTATCGTGTTGAAGCCGCATGAGCAGCTATACCCGTACACGCCATCCAAGCTCTGTTTGACTCAATGGCCAGGCGTATCAAGGCCGTTATAACGGCCAGAGGTGGTTGTCCTGGGTACTGATTTCTCAGGATCTATGCACCCAAATTACGTGAAAATGTAATCACATGTCAGTTCCAGTATAACATATTTGTCCAATGAATACCCGTTGATCATCTGCATTTGTTCTTGGTGTAGCTATTTTAATGGCCAGTAGTGTAGCATACTGAAGGAAACTCTCTGATGACATGATAGTAGTTAAAATGGTAATTGATATGGAATACATAAGGCATCCAATAAAAAGTCAAAATTCCCCAGAGCTTTGGAAGACTTTCGCTCAAGCAAAGAGGTAGTCATGGAATGATTCCTTCGGGATTTCTAAAATCATTGGGAAAGTGGCAACTGAACCACTATTCAAGCTGTCTGGAGACATACATTTTCGGAAAAGTATCATCTACACAATTCCGGAGATAGCAAGGGCAGATACGCTGAGGGTACTATCGCACAGTTAGCTTAATATCTCAAGCACCCAGTTTACTGACACATATAACACATAGTGGGAAGTAAAACTAAGTGTCTGTCAGATGACGATATATTTCTTTACGATATGTAAAGGCGTCAGAGAACCAGTTCTGACTTTTCACATGACGATGGAAACCAGGCTTAAGAAAAATTAAGAGGCTCTCATAAAATCTGTCGACCTAGCAATGCCTTCGACAGTGTAAACTAGAGCAATAGATTTGAAGTTCTAAGAAAAAAGTTCTAAGGTACGGGGAAGATTGGTAATGTGCAATACCTACAACCAAGAGGAATAATAATAACCGAAGACAAAGAATGAAGTGTTAGGACTAGGAACAGTATCAGATGGGGATCTATCGCCCCTACTCTTCAGACAATACACAGAAGAACTTTCGACCAGGACGGGTATTAAGATCCAGTGCAAAAAGTTATCAATGAAAAGATTTGCTGATAACATTTCCGTCATTACTGAAGGTAAAAAAGGACTACGGGACCTGTTGAATGGAACGAACAGGCTACTGAGAGTAGATTATGGATTGAGAATTATGGTGGTCACAAGTTGCCACGAGTTGCGCTGGCTTGAATTCCCTCGAGTGCCTCTCGCTGAAGCGGTGGACTGGGAGCAGCGAGACTGTGACGCCGCCTGGTTGCAGTTGCGGCTTACCGGAAACGTGGTTGGAGCGCCGTTTTGTATTCACCTATCAGCGTTGAGGTATCGAGAAGTCATCTCGCTCTCTACGCAGGACGCTGCTGGCCCTACCACTGCAGACTGGTTACTTTATCCGTATCAGTGACCGTGGCGACTACCATCAAACACTTATGATATTTTGTATGTTAGCTGGGGCTGGTACTAGAGGACACTTGCACACTGGGCTTTCAATTTGGCGGGCGTCACTGCATGGGATTACTGTACGTGAATAGAGGCTCAGGGTAACTTTGTGTAAGCTACACTGACAGGGTTGTAGTTGCCTGACGCTTATCGGACGAGACCCGTTTTGAAGAATAAGAACTGTTTTGAATTGTATTGTATACACAAGTAACGGTATGTGTCGCTATTTGAACTAGTTGATCAACATGCATAAGGTAATGTTGGTCGTTCTTTGGGTACATTGCAATACACCGTTCCGTCAAAGTATTTTATGATTGAAAACGCATGTTCTGTAAGACTGCTGATATTACTTGCAGCTTAATAACCAGGTCATTCAATTACACCCGAGAGTTAATTGGAATTAAGAGATTAGTGTCTGTTTTATTATAACTGTGTGGGAAGTCGTGTTTATTCAGTTTTATTATAAATGCGTGAGAAGCCCATTGTTTCGTTTTATTATAACTGTGCTTGATCTTGTCCGTTAAGTAAAATTTAATGGGGATTTTTGCGAATGTAAGCCCTGTAATAAAGTGTTGTGGGGGTTTTAGTATTATTTTTTAAAGAAATGTTTTTTGGCTGATGGAACTGCAATAAATGTAATGTGTTTCAAGAGAATGTAACACCCACTTCAGCCTAGCCGTTGCGCTCATTACAACTATTCCGCACTAGCAGCAGAGAGCGTGATTTGGGTGTGGTGGTGTACTTGTGCGTGGTGGGGGGGGGGGGGAGGAATTGAAAACTATGTATATGTGTCGTATTCATTTAACAGATGTTACTTTTCATGGTTGTGTTTTAACAAGGCTGCCAGGGAGGTGTCTCGGCTAGCGGCACTCAGAAAGGACGGGTTATGTTATGAATTAAAGATTCACAGAGGGCTGACACACAGTGCAGCGCGACCGAGTTAGCGGGCCATCTACAAGACGTTGTTGATCGCCATATGGCCCTGCCCGACTTGCACGAAGCTCACATGAGTGATACCGTGTCCAGCATTAAACTGGGTTAACGGATTTAGAATTAATTGTTTCATTCTATTGAGTTAGTGACCTGTCTCGGTCCTGAGTTAGCATAATTACAGCAAGCGTTACGCATTATCTCGAGAGGGCTCAGCATCTGTGTAGCGTAAAACCATCAGAGTTTACATGTAAGTGTTGTATAGCTAGAGAAGGCCGAAATGCATGCGTTAAACTCAAGCAGTCTGGCGTGAGGTCTGAAACACGATACGTAATGAATGCTATAAAGAAAATTACGTAGCTTCTGGAATACTTAACTTTAATCCACATTTGTAGAACATTGCTCTTGATGATACAAAAGAATTATAGCAATTGAATACGGCGCCTTGCTAGGTCGTAGCAACTGTAGCTGAAGGCTATGTTAACTATCGTCTCGGCAAATGAGAGCGTAATTCTCAGTGAACCAGGGTTAGCAACGTCGGCTTCTCTAGACCGGCCGTATGGTGGCGCTCGGTCTGCAATTACTGACAGTGGCGACACGCGGGTCCGTCGTATACTAGCGGACCGCGGCCGATTTAAAAGCTACCACCTAGCAAGTGTGGTGTCTGGCGGTGACACCACAGTAAGGCGTTGGGTTAAATTGATGGGATGAAGACAGGGAAGAGCGGGAGAGACTGTTCCGAGAGACTGGTGTCAGTCAACGGGGAAGCAAGCCCTTCACAGATCTCTTTCTGTAGCGATGCCTAATTTATTCGTTAAGTTACCTAAACCTTAGAAGAATTATCGCCGGGAGCTGGGTTAGAAGAATTATCGCTGGGAATTGGGTGTTGTAATTAGATTCTACTGATGAGGTACTGAGGGCATTAAGATTTTTATTGGGATTGCGAGATAGAGGGGAATGTTTTGGATTAAGTGACGAAGAAATCAGTTATCGAGCAGTATGGTGAATGGGCGACTGAAACAGGCATTCATGGACGCTGGGTGCCGTAGATGGTCATTCACTGCATTTCGTAAGTTAATTTGTAAGTATAAAAAGGATTAAAAACTGTTCGACCACAATAAAACATTTATTTACAGTGGTTACCAGTTTCCGTCAGAATTTGACCATCTTCAGAAATTGTTGTTGTTGTGGTCCTCAGTCCTGAGACTGGTTTGATGCAGCTCTCCATGCTACTCTATCCTGTGCAAGCTTCTTCATCTCCCAGTACCTACTGCAACCTACATCCTTCTGAATCTGCTTAGTGTATTCATCTCTTGGTCTCCCTCTACGATTTTTACCCTCCACGCTGCCCTCCAATGCTAAATTTGTGATCCCTCGATGCCTCAGAACATGTCCTACCAACCGATCCCTTCTTCTAGTCAAGTTGTGCCACAAACTTCTCCTCTCCCCAATCCTATTCAATACCTCCTCATTAGTTACGTGATCTACCCACCTTATCTTCAGCATTCTTCTGTAGCACCACATTTCGAAAGCTTATATTCTCTTCTTGTCGAAACTAGTTATCGTCCATGTCTCACTTCCATACATGGCTACACTCCATACAAATACTTTCAGAAACGACTTCCTGACACCTAAATCTATATTCGATGTTAACAAATTTCTCTTCTTGAGAAACGCTTTCCTTGCCATTGCCAGTCTACATTTTATATCCTCTCTACTTCGACCATCATCGGTTATTTTACTCCCTAAATAGCAAAATTCCTTTACTACTTTAAGTGTCTCATTTCCTAATCTAATTCCCTCAGCATCACCCGACTTAATTTGACTACATTCCATTATCCTCGTTTTGCTTTTGTTGATGTTCATCTTATATCCTCCTTTCAAGACACTGTCCATTCCGTTCAACTGCTCTTCCAAGTCCTTTGCTGTCTCTGACAGAATTACAATGTCATCGGCGAACCTCAAAGTTTTTACTTCTTCTCCATGAATTTTAATACCTACTCCGAATTTTTCTTTTGTTTCCTTTACTTCTTGCTCAATATACAGATTGAATAACATCGGGGAGAGGCTACAACCCTGTCTCACTCCTTTCCCAACCACTGCTTCCCTTTCATGCCCCTCGACTCTTATAACTGCCATCTGGTTTCTGTACAAATTGTAAATATCCTTTCGCTCCCTGTATTTTACTCCTGCCACCTTTAGAATTTGAAAGAGAGTATTCCAGTCAACATTGTCAAAAGCTTTCTCTAAGTCTACAAATGCTAGAAATGTAGGTTTGCCTTTTCTTAATCTTTCTTCCAAGATAAGTCGTAAGGTCAGTATTGCCTCACGTGTTCCAACATTTCTGCGGAATCCAAACTGATCTTCCCCGAGGTCCGCTTCTACCTGATTTTCCATTCGTCTGTAAAGAATTCGCGTTAGTATTTTGCAGCTGTGACTTATTAAACTGATTGTTCGGTAACTTTCACACCTGTCAACACCTGCTTTCTTTGGGATTGGAATTATTATATTCTTCTTAAAGTCTGAGGGTATTTCGCTTGTCTCATACATCGTGCTCACCAGATGGTAGAGTTTTGTCATGACTGGCTCTCCCGAGGCCATCAGTAGTTCTAATGGAATGTTGTCTACTCCCGGGGCCTTGTTTTGACTCAGGTCTTTCAGTGCTCTGTCAAACTCTTCACGCAGTAACTTATCTCCCATTTCATCTTCATCTACATCCTCTTCCATTTCCATAATATTGTCCTCAAGTACATCGCCCTTGTATAAACCCTCTATATATTCCTTCCACCTTTCTGCTTTCCCTTCTTGGCTTAGAACTGGGTTGCCATCTGAGCTCTTGATATTCATACAAGTGGTTCTCTTCTCTCCAAAGGTCTCTTTAATTTTCCTGTAGGCAGTATCTATCTTACCCCTAGTGAGACAAGCCTCTACATCCTTACATTTGTCCTCTAGCCATCCCTGCTTAGCCATTTTGCACTTCCTGTCGATTTCATTTTTGAGACGTTTGTATTCCTTTTTGCCTGCTTCATTTACTGCATTTTTATATTTGCTCCTTTCATCAATTAAATTCAATATTTCTTCTGTTACCCAAGGATTTCTTTTAGCCCGCGTCTTTTTACCTACTTGATCGTCTGCTGCCTTCACCACTTCATCCCTCAGAGCTACCCATTCTTCTTCTACTGTATTTCTTTCCCCCATTCCTGTCAATTGTTCCCTAATGCTCTCCCTGAAACTCTCTACAACCTCTGGTTCTTTCAGTTTATCCAGGTCCCATCTCCTTAAATTCCCACCTTTTTGCAGTTTCTTCAGTTTCAATCTGCAGTTCATAACCAGTAGATTGTGGTCAGAATCTACATCTGCCCCAGGAAATGTCTTACAATTTAAAACCTGGTTCCTAAATCTCTGTCTTACCATTATATAATCTATCTGAAACCTGTCAGTATCTCCAGGCTTCTTCCATGTATACAGCCTCCTTTCATGATTCTTGAACCAAGTGTTGGCTATGATTAAGTTATGCTCTGTGCAAAATTCTACAAGGCGGCTTCCTCTTTCATTCCTTCCCCCCAATCCATATTCACCTACTATATTTCCTTCTCTCCCTTTTCCTACTGACGAATTCCAGTCAACCATGACTATTAAATTTTCGTCTCCCATCACTACCTGAATAATTGCTTTTATCTCGTCATACATTTCATCTATTTCTTCATCATCTGCAGAGCTAGTTGGCATATAAACTTGTACTACTGTAGTAGGCATGGGCTTTGTGTCTATCTTGGCCACAATAATGCGTTCACTATGCTGTTTGTAGTAGCTAACCCGCACTCCTATTTTTTTATTCATTATTAAACCTACTCCTTCATTACCCCTATTTGATTTTGTATTTATAACCCTGTAATCACCTGACCAAAAGTCTTGTTCCTCCTGCCACCGAACTTCACTAATTCCCACTATATCTAACTTTAACCTATCCATCTCCCTTTTTAAATTTTCTAACCTACCTGCCCGATTAAGTTATCTGACATTCCACGCTCCGATCCGTAGAACGCCAGTTTTCTTTCTCCTGATAACGACGTCCTCTTGAGTAGTCCCCGCCCGGAGATCCGAATGGGGGACTATTTTACCTCCGGAATATTTTACCCAAGAGGACGCCATCATCATTTAATCATACAGTAGAGCTGCATGTCCTCGGGAAAAATTACGGCTGTAGTTTCCCCTTGCTTTCAGCCATTCGCAGTACCAGCACAGCAAGGCCGTTTTGGTTAATTTTACAAGGCCAGATCAGTCAATCATCCAGACTGTTGCCCCTGCAACTACTGAAAAGGCTGCTGCCCCTCTTCAGGAACCACATGTTTGTCTGGCCTCTCAACAGATACCCCTCCGTTGTGGTTGCACCTACGGTACGGCCATCTGTATCGCTGAGGCACGCAAGCCTCCCCACCAACGGCAAGGTCCATGGTACATGGGTTTGGCTTCAGAAATTATAAAAAGGATTAAAAACAATTCGATTGCAATAAAACATTTATTTACAGTGGTTGCTAGTTTAGTTCAGAATGTGACCATCTTCAGACCAGTTACACAACGATGGTAGGCGGTGGTGACTCAACGAACGTCAACTGCTGTAGTCATAGCACCTACTCCGTCCACCGCCACCGCCTACCATTGCAGTATAAATATCTGAAGATGGTCACATTCAGATTTAAACCAGTAATCATTTTAAATAAATGTTTTATGCGCTCGAGACTGTTTCTAATACATTTTCAAAGTACTTTTCATCAGACCGTTTTTTCTCCACGGGAAATGTCCTCAAAAATTACTAATTCGTAACTATTTGAGCGCCCAAATATCTTAATGAACCTTTAGAGTAGTACATCGAAAGAATAAAGATGGAAGCAGAAGTCAGAAGCTTGTATCTGAATTATAACGAAAGGGAAATAGTTAAAAGTATTCTGGAGAGAATGCGTCCAGCTGATCGCTGTACGGAGTGGTTTTGCGAGCGGCCGCAGAACTTCCGCCAGGTAGAAGAGTTGACGAGCCATGTGCACGCTGTAGCGCATGCGGACTAGGAGCACGTAAGAGTTTCCCCTACGTGGCAAGGAACAGCAAATAGTAATTTCAGCCGGCAGTAAAGTGTTTTAATTGTAATGGAACTGGACATATTGCGAGGAAATGTACAGGACATGGAAGCTTTAAAGGCTGTTGGCGATACGGGGGATCGCGTAGGAGCTTTTCCACAATAATTACGGCCGGAGATTTTCAGGGCTCTAGTTCCCTTTGTATGCATTTCTACAAACGAGAAGCCTCTTTGTGCTCCGCTTGATAACACTACCTGTCACACTTATCAAGAAGGAAAGTGTGTTAACGTTTTGGGAGCATTGCAAATTGCTGGAATTGTCGAGTAAAACTGAGTCCTGTCAGCTACCCAGTTCTACGATAATACACATATTAGGGGCGATGCAGACTATGATTCGTATCGGTGATTTTACCTGGACTTTTCAATTAAGGTGCCTCGTAATCTGTGCGATCTGTTTATTGTTTGGAATTGATCTGCAAGGTTGGATTAGTTCCCCAGTGGAATCAATGAACCTTCAATTTTGAGTTTGACAGTTAAAAATTTTTAAATTTTGTTACTATGTGTTGAGGTAAAGGGCAGTCCAGGGAAATGGAAGCATGCAATTAACTCAATGTTTACTGATATTGCCGTGTATGGGTTCAGACATTTGTCGTCCGAACATGAGGTGAAAGATTTTTACGCTATGTGAAGAATTTAACGATGTATTCGCTAATAGGTTAGGGGAGGTTAGAGGAGTATAGTATTAAACTGAATTAACAGATAAAACCGCTGTAAGGTGTCTATCACACAGGTCGTCAACACCTCGAATGAAAGTGTTGCAGACCATTATTGATGAAATGCTATGTGAGGGAGTTATTAGGCCATCCAAATCACCATACTGCTCTCCCAAATAATAGTGGTGCCCAAGCTGCAGGAGGATAGGTAGGTGCATCCCATTGCTTTTGAGACTATAATAAAATGGTAGTCCTCCAGTCTCTGCCCCTTCCTGATTTGCATTCTTGCTTCTTGTGGTCCCAAACGGCAATTTTATTTTCGACTTTTAACTTAAGCCAAGTGTACTACCAAATTCCGCTTTCTGAGGAATCCAAACCTTTCATGGCATTTGTTACTGATTGAGCGCTTTGCGTCTATGAGAGGTTTCCATTTGGGCTGTCTATGGGGGGGGGGGGGGGGGCACCAGTGGTGTTCAGTACCCTTAATAGGGTGTTTGAAGATCTTGTTTCAGTGTGTATACCATTAACTTGATTTACTAATTTTTTCTGAGAACTTTCACGAGCATTTAGATCACGTTAGAGAGATGCTCCATCAGTTGCGAAAGGTGGGATTTACTGTTAAATGTTCCAAGCTAAATTTTCTCAGCCTGAAATATCCTTTTCAGGCTATATTGTTATTGAGGAAGGGGTTAGACTCTATCAAAGCCGCACTGACGCGTTTTATTCGTCTCCCACTTCCAAAGTTGTTAAAATAGTTGCTCATTTCAGTGTGTTTAAGAGAGTATATCTAATTTTCTTTTAACTTTCGGTTACTGATATGTAGTAACTTGTGGTCTAGGAATAGCATCTTTGACTAATAATCAAAACGTCGTCGCTTCAATTTTGAATAAAAAACATCACTAATGACGGCCGAGACTGCCGGTGTAAGAAATAAACCTCTTTCTGTCAATGGCCTGTCAAAGAGGACGGTAGAGGGGACACAGGTTCAGGATACCCTCTTGCCCTTTGGGTGGGAAAAATAGTTGGCCTAAAAGGCGGAGGAATCAACAATGATCAACGAGATGAGGATACAGAAGGCAATGGAAACCACACTTGATGTGTATCCACAGTATGTGTAGCCTCTAGATGATTAGTGTCACGATGATCTCTCCGTTGACAAAAGATTCCGGACTAGTGCCCCATTCGTATCTCCCACAAGTGCTCACGTCATGGTCAGGAAAAGATTCCCAAAGCAAATATTCACTAGTACGGCGTACACGGGACTCGTAATAATACTGATGAAGAGCAAGCTGAAGAGACTAGTCACGAAGAATCAATGCGCAAAACTGGGTTACGGAAATATTAAGGGATGGAGATAAATACTTGTTTTTCAAGGTCATAGTTATTGTGCTAATGAATATCTCAGTAGGCAGTTCAGTTGAAGAGGAATGTACATCCCTATAAAGGGCTAGTAGACGTTGGAAAGAGAAACAGAGATACAAGGAAAGTAACGGCGAACCATGGATAACAGAAGAAATACTTCAGTTAATCGACTAAAGGAAGTATAAAAATGTCCAGAAAAATTCACAAATATAAAAGTACAAGCAACTAAGGAATGAAAGGAATGATAAGCCCGCCCGGTTAGCCGTTCGGTTTAACGCACTTCTTGCCGGGCGATAGGGCGTGCCGGTCCCCGGCACGAATCTGCCTGACGGATTAGTGTCGACGTCCGGTGTGCCTGCCAGTCTGTGTATGGTTTTTAAGGCGGTTTTCCATCTGACTCGACGAATGCGGGCTGGTTCCCCTTACTCGGCCTCAGTTACACTTTGTCGGTGATCGCTGCGCAAACACTTTTTCCACGTACGCGTACACCATAATTACACTACCTCGCAAACATTGGGGTTACACTCATTTGGTGTGATACGTTCTCGATGTGGGGGGGGGGGGGGGGGGGCACCGAACTGCACTGTAACCCTGGGTTCCGTGTGGAGCGGCTGTGTGGTGGGTGGAGTACTGTAGCCTGTTGTGGGGTTGTGGACCACTGCGGGCTACGGTGGGGAAGAAGCCTCTCCATCGTTTCTAGGTCCCTAGTTTCGTACAATACAATACAAAGGAATGAAATAAACAGGATGTGCAGGGAATCTACTGCTAAATAGTTGCATGATAAATGGAAAGAAATCGAAAACGTCCGGTGAAATTAAAAGCCAGGGCTTTAACATCAAGAGTACGACGAGAATTGCAGGTTAAATGCAGAGGGGGGAGCGGGTAGGTGGAAAGAGCGCGTTGAAGGCCTCTTAAGAGGGGGAATTCCGATCACGTGACAGAACAAGAAGCAGGAGTCGACCGGCAGACTTTAAGTGTTTTGGGAGGATTAAGCAGACTTTAAGTTTTGGGAGGATTAAGATCAAATACGGTTGAAGGGATACCATCGGAATATATGAAATTGTTATGGAAGTGACAGCAAAACAGCTACCGACGTAGCATCAGACTTTCGTAAAAGTATGATCCACTTAATTCCGAAGATTGCAAGAGCCATCAAGTGCGAGAATTATCGTACACTCAGCTTAGCAGTTCATGCACTCAAGCTGTTGACAAGAACAGTATACACAAGAACGGAAATGAAAATTGAGACTCTGTTAGATAACGATCAGTTTAGCTTTAGGAAATTTAAAGGCACCAGAGTGGTAGTCCTGACGTAGCGTGTTGCTAATGGGAGCAAGACGGATGAAAGTCAAGCCACGTTCATAAGGTTTCTTGACCCAGAAAAAGCGTTCGACCATGTCAAATGGTACAATGTGTTCTAAATTCTGAGAAAAATAGGAGTAAGTCGGGTCATAGGAACGAAGAGAAAACAATAAGGGTGGGAGACCAAGAACGAAGTGTTCAGATTATAAAGGGTGTAAGACAGGGATGTAGCCTTTCCCCCTTCAGTTAAATCGATACATTGAAGTGGCAATAACGGAAATAAAAGAAATGTTCAAGAGTGGAATTCAGGGTGAAAGGATAAAAATCAGATTTGCTCATGAAATTGCTATCCTCAGTGAAAGTGAAGAATTATTCCGTTGAATGGAATAAACTTTCTGAAGCGAAAAGAATATGGATTGAGAGTAAATCGAAGAAAGACGAATGTACTGAGTAGCAGAGGATATGAAAATACCGGGAAACTTATCATCAGAGTTGATGATCACGAAGTACATTAATTAATTTTGCTACCTGACCAGCAAAATAACGCATGAGAGATGGAACAAGGACGGTATAAGAAGCAGACTAGAACTGTCAACAAGTGCATTCCTATACAAGGGACGTCTGCCAGTACATAGGCCTTAACCTGAGGAAGAAATTTTAGACAATGTACGTTTGGAACACAGCATTGTATGGTAGTAAAACATCTACCATGAAAAACTGGAGCAGATGAGAATCGAAGCACTTGAGATGTCGTGCTGTAGAATAATGTTGAAAACTAGGTGAATGGATAAGGTAAATAAGTGAGGAGGTTCTCCGCAGAATCGGCGGGGAATGGTACATAAGGAAAACACTGACAAGAGGAAGGGGTAGGATGATAGGACACCTGAAAAGACATCAGGGAATAACTACCTCGATGCTCAAAAGACTAGAGGGAAAAACTGTAGGGGAAGAGAGAGTTTGGAACATCCGGGAAATAGCTGAGGACGTGCTACTGAGATGAAACATTTGCCACAGGAGAAGATATTCGTGGCCGTTCGCATCACACCAGTTAGAAGATAGGAGGCTCAAAAAAGAACACACAGTAATTCACAACATCCTAGCGTGTCACAAAGCCATATGGATTGGCATGCGCACGCAGTAACAATAGAGATAATCTCTCTCACGAAGTGTTATGGTCAGCTCTCATCAATCAGTAAGTCTGGACGCTCGTCTCCCTTTACTTTACACGCTTATTGATTAGTGCATTTGAGTGCTGATGAATCTTAGTAGTAAATCGCAATATTAGTAAATTCGCTAAGCCAGTTAAATTCTCCTACTTGTCCGATCGTGCCCTCAGAATATTTTTGTTAAGGTTAAATCGACTCTGGTCATGACATCCTACGCTCTTAAATTTCACCATGACATTAATTTCCCTCGGACGGCTATACATCCCATTACATAAATAGCGTGCTTGTGCAGTCCCGGTACTTGTGATAATAATAAATATCATAGGTTTGTTCTACTCTCGGACGATGCTCTATTTTTATTCAATCTGTGATACTTCATATTTGCACACGATGTTTTCAAACAGAACTGTTCAATAGACAGTGTATTACACCAAAGAATTTCTGAGTGAAAGCAATTTGATCTTTGCTTGTCAGTTGCAATATCACTATCTGCAGCATTCAGAGAGTCGTGTGTTTGTCACGCTAATGAGGGGACTGGAAGTAGGTAGGAGAGCACAGAAATACGAAAGCAAAAGCTGTCGAGTTTGGGTTAGATCATTTTGCAGATGTGTGAAGATTTTCAGGTAATGTTGTCGCTGTATTCTTTGTTCGCGCGTTTATGTTTAAATGTGTGTGAATTACTAAGGGACCAAACTGCTGAGGTCATCGGTCCCTAGAGTTACACACTACTTAAACTAACTTATTCTAAGAACAACACACACACCCACGCTCTAGGAAGGGTCCGCCGCTCGTGGTCTCGCGGTAGCGTTCTCGTTTCCCGAGCACGGGGTCCCGGGTTCGATTACCGGCGGGGTCAGGGATTTTCACCTCCCTCGAGATGACTGGGTGTTTGTGTTGTCCTCATCATTTCATCATCATCCAGGAAAGTGGCGAAATTGGACTGAGCAAAGGTTGGGAAATTGTACGGGCGCTGATAACCACGCAGTTGAGCGCCCCACAAACCAAACATCATCATCCTCACGCCCTAGGAAGGACTCGAACCTCCGGCTGGAGGGACCGCGCAATCCGTGACATGGCGCCTCTAACAGTGCGGCCACTCCGCGCGCATCGCGTTAAGCATTGTCAGTTTGAGACAGACAAATACGTAGCAGTTCTCTCGTCATTGGCTGAGGTCAGTTAGTTCGACTGACGAGACGTAATTAAATAAAATTGTTTCTTCACATAGATTGGACACGGATATGCACCACATTTTTCCATTCTGTTACCCAAATCATGGCAGAGCAATATGTTTTTGTATAGTGTTTGCAGTTGTTGAGGAATCAGTTTAAGTACTGTTTCCGATTTCTAGTCTCTTCAACGTCATTCAGTAAATACAATATCTTCCACCGTCTTCCCACAAAAAGTTAGTTTTGTACTTGTGTATCGTCGCATCGCACTTCGCGGAACACAGTTGCTGAAAACAAAGCTTAATGTGCTTAGCATAGCAGCAAGTCCTTGCGTTGCACTTGCACAAGGCTTTCTTTTCCTCCGATAATTTGCAGCTGCATTGTATTTTTGTTTTCATCTATTTCGAGCACTACCGAGTTTGCGTTGCCCCAGGCAAACCATGAATATTTGTTAGAGCCAGTTTAACATCGCAGCAGGACACCAGATAATTTACAGTTAAGCTTTTCGTTTCAAAATTATCAGGGACATTTTCAGTAAAGTTTACCTTAGATGTCATTTCTTTGTCAGACAGTCTTACTCTTACAGTGCAGTGTTACATTCATGTGTGTGTCGTTTAATGTTTGGAACTTTATTTAGTCAGATTGCTTACATAAATTTACAGGGCGTTTTCATTGAAGCATTTTCGTCAGTTATTACTTCATAATTCGTTTCTAAAATTTATGTAGAACTTTTGTTGTGCTAGTTTTGTGTGTTGGAAGTGTAAGTCATGTAATGTGAGGTCACATAGTACACCACTGTTCACTGGAATAAAACACAGAGTTTCACAAGACCGATTATTTAGTGTACGTCGTCCGCTGGAACCGCGCGACCGCTGCGTTCGCAGGTTCGAATCCTGCCTCGGGCATGGATGTGTTGATGTTCTTAGGTTAGTTAGGTTTAAGTAGTTCTAAGTTCCAGGGCACTGATGACCTCAGATGTTAAGTCCCATAGTGCTCAGCGTAATTTGAACCATTTAGTGTACAGGTTTATTTTTCCTAATTATCTCCGGTAAAATTTAATTTGTGACACAGTTATAAACTTTCAAACAGTTTTGTGTGACTCTTTTTTTATCAGATAGTTTATATGTAATTACACCATTTGCATTGTTCAGAATTAAATACAGATACTCATGAAAATTAAGGAATATGTAGGCAGTCCAGTACGGTTTAGAACACATTATCAAACACACAAAACAATTGCAGCTTGTACTGTTCTATCATTTCCTCTGAGAAGTCACGAGCCATTTTTGAGAGGTATTGATTTTTGTATGTAATATCAGGTCATTTTTTCGTGAAACGTATAACAATAGTGTGAATTTGATAATATGCATATTCACTTTTTCCTAAATTATTGACTTACTACTTCAGAGGACTTAGTGATTAATATTCTTCTTAAGTATATTTATTTTCAGAACAGCAAGCATTAGAGTTGCTGTGTCCTCCAGAAGAGCGACATGCAGCCGAGGGCCCCAAAAGTAAACGGCAGCCTCCAGAGAGACACAACATATTATTGGTCAGAGGACACGCTGGGTACATACAACAGAGACTCCGACATGTTTCCGCCTTACGTCAAGCAAATAATTCCCATGAATATCCATACGTCAGACGTGGATATAAATCGATGCATGCCCTCACTAAGAGTGCATCGGCTGTTTGTCAACCAGCGTCAACATTGTGTGTCAAGACAGTATTAGATTCTACCTACGGTCGCGATCCAGAACAGTCCAACTGGACATCCTGCCAGTTATAATAGTTTTATTTCATTTAACTCTGCCATTGCCGATCGCTATATTGGGGGCTCATCTCGCAAGTGATGCGGAAGGAGAATGGGAGATGTAACAATCTCGTTAAGTAACCTGGATTCATCTGGCTCCAAGATGGTAGCACCCTGTTAGGGTCTCGCCTAGGGTTACAGATGAAACCCCAAAAATCCAGACACGCCTATGTGGTAGCCACGGATATTCTAGTCAGCATCTGTTCACTCTGTGATCTCGGCTGTGATTGAAACTGCTGGAAAAAACCACAACATTATCAATACTCATGACATAACAGTAAGAAATAGTCCACCACCACGGACCACTGTTAGTAGGCTGGACAGTAGACCTGATCATCGGATTCCAGGGGATCAGGCATGTCATAAAGTGAAGAATCGGAACTTCTCATAAAGCTTTAAGTCTTACACGGTAACACCAACCTTGAACACACTATTGAAATCTGGTACATTGAAAAACTGACAAACACGAGGTTAATCAAAATTCTAATAATACATGAAAGAAAATTCTCAGATGAAAACCACATTTACTCGGAAAACTACAGAATATACAAGGGGAAACCAGCCATAAGCATTCCAGGAATAAATTCAAACGCTTCGTAACAGGATTTCCAGTACACAAACTGACACTGGACTGTGTGGTAGATTTCACTTGAAATCATTAAAAATATCTATACTCATCATACGACCTGGAAACTAAACTTATGCACTTATGAATGCACATGTACCCCACAAATAACTACAACATAACCCGCAATTGATAGAAACATACTGGAAATATCTGGGGAAAGCCACTGAAAAATGCTGCTACGAGATTTCAGTGCCCAATGAGGCAGGGAAAACGAATTCAGAGACTAGGAAAACACAGGGCCTACAAGAACACAAACAAAAACGGAGAAAGCCTGATAACTTCTGAAACACTTTCGACTTCAAAACAATGTCAACGTAATTCCGGAAACCAAACCAAAACCTCTCATTTCTAAATACTCTAATAAAGTCACAGTAGAATTTAGGATAGAGCATATGGCGATGTCAATGAAAACTGCCAGATAAATCGTGAATGTAATAACAAGGAAAGTAATTTTTTAATCCGATCATCACTTACACCAAATTTATACCCAACATACAAATCAAGGACACCAACAGGACTTTCAGGACAGACCCTTTCAGAACAAACACAAAGTACCTACAGTCAAACGAGAAAGAAATAACAAAAAGTCAAGAAAGTCGACGATAAAATGTGGACAGAATGTCGGAAAAAAATATAGAACTGATAAGATTGGAGCAATCACCAAGGAAAAGGAAACAGATGGCGGAACATGACATGCGGCAAAGCCATAGAAGACAGAATACAAGTGTGCTAGGGTGTGAATCGGCCGTTCCACAAAGCTAGGATCCCCCTTGAAAAAGTCCTCCGCAGATGGGAACGAAACGTCTGGTTTTGAAGTAAAATCCCTTAGACCACAGCATAGTAGCCCGGAATATTTTATTAACTGTGACAATTTTGGCCGTGAAAGGTTACATTATACAAGCAGACCATTACAAGCAACTCAAGGGACGGACTAACATATAGGATTAATGGAAACTGTAATGGTCGCCTGGTCGTAGATATTGCTAATTGCTATAATCGCACTATTTCACTCCCATTTACGGAGCTTGTTAGCACTTGATATTAGGTTGGCGCCATTAAAATGCATTGTGTTGTAGTAATCGCTGCTACTTGCTGGATCGCTGCTGTCTCTCGACACTGACACTGGCTCTAAATCTGGTTGTCTAGGGTTAAAAACATGAGGTCCCGTGTTTTTTATGTGCTTTTGATGATAAAGAACGAGCCTAACCAACAAATATGTAAATATTTATTATTCTGGTGGCTATATTAATTCCACTGTCCACCAAAGACCATGACTCAACACAAAGTCGTACTTCCGTTACATGTTCTTTGCATTGTTTATCCACCTCAAACAATAACACACAAACACACTTTACCAAAGTGACATTCCGACTGCCTCCCGACCGTTCTTGCTGCTTGTATTTATAACATTGTCAAAGAACTACTAAAAAGAGATATAGTTTACAAGTCACATGTACATCTGTTATCATAATTTGTGCAGAAAAGTTATTAATTTGCATCGAGTGACATAACTTCACATGTTATTAAAATGACAGACAGATTTGTTGACTTGACAGAATAATTCTTTGTTACAAAAAGGCCGTTTTTTAGAAGTTTGTCAATTGACTTCTCTAATTTGCATAAATAAGTAAATAACATGAATTATTAAGAATTACATTGGTTTTCGTCTAAAATAGGATTGATTTCGTGAATACTGAGTGAAAACGCTCCTAGTGAACAAATAGGTTTCACTGGGTGATTTTTATTTAAGGAGATCCAAAATACCTAAGTTGGCCACTATTTTTCGTACTTCATATTAATTATTTAAGATGAACTCAGTGTTTTTATATGATGACATTTGCTGTATCAGTGATCAAGTGATATTAACTTTTGAGTGGGTCAGTTATTCAGTATAATTTAATGAGTTGACTGTTTATGCAGACATGTTATGCAATCATTGTTAACATACACAATAACTTTTCTATAATCATAAATACTCGTTAAACTGGTTGAATTTGGAGGGTATCGCATACTTCGGTACAGTAAAGTCTTTAATATGTTCCGTTACAATACCCCCCTCAGGTAATATCATTTGCAGAACGTTAATGATATTAGCCGACTAGGACAAATGTGTCAAATTGTTAAAATTTGGAAAAGTACTTCTATAATAATTTTTTTTTGTTTTACTATGCATAATGTGTATGTATACAAGCACCGTTACAACGTTTCAAAATGACTTTTTCCTGCAAATATTTTAGTTGTGTTGTTTCAAATGCACTTTGTGTTATGTCATTCAGTATGACAGCATAATAAAAATATTTAGTAATATATGAAAGTAAAAAAATTTTAATCTTTGCTCCCAGTGAGCCACATGGAAAATGATCAAAAACAGACACAAATATATCACATGCGATTTTAAGATATATAAAAAATATATGTAAATTATTTCAAAGTCAGTTCTCAATTAGTCACAGATTAATCAAGATAATAGAAGGAACATAAATATATTACATAGATGGACAGATCATATGTCCATAGGAAAATATTGCAACTGTCTGCTCTTTTTGAGCCACATAAAAGAAATGAAAACAAAGAACATAATTATAAGTATGGACATGATATATCAACACAAACATTAGAGAAGTCACATGTATGAATATAGTATGCATTTGAAAAAAAGGAAGAGTTTTTTAAATATTGTCTCCTATTGCGACACGTAGTCTAGACAGTACAAGAACATATTAATACTAAAATTGGACACTTAAATTTGTCACAACATAACACAAACATCAAACTTGGTGAACATCTGATTAGCTGTAGAAAATTGTACACAAATCTTATGCCTAAGATAACAATAGTAACAAAATGATGGGTCTTGCACAACAATTTTTACATAGTCTTTTATTTGGTGCAAGTATGTCCCATATTCAACAATACAAAAAGAAAGTAATAAATGTTTGCCACCTTCTTGCCCGTTGCAAGTAAAGAAGATGTCTCAAAATTTAATATTCAATAGTGACAATAAAAATATAAAAACATTCTCTCAGAGATCTGGAACTTGTCCATGGTCTGTAGGATGAGTGGTAGTTGCTATTTGACACACCCAGTAAAAATCTTTGCTGATAACATGCTTTATGGAAAATGGGTGAGTAACTGTATTCAAACAGGGAAATGTGCTTAATCATGTTTATATGGTTTCAATTCAGTGATGTTTCTTAATCCAAATAACCTTCTTGATCTGGGAAAGATAAGTCTATACACATTAGGACGTGGGCTTTCTTTTATTTCAAATGGACCAATGTCAATGTTTACTTTAACATATGGACAACCTAGCTCAACAACTTTGTCTATTTCAGTATTTTCAAACAATAGATCATTTTCAATTTCTTTAGTTCCTAAGTCTAATGTCTCTTTCCTACACTTAGACACATCCCTCTCTGTTTGCAAAGCATTGACATTTAAACATAAACCTTTGTTTTCATCTGTTCCTTTTAACACTGTGTTGTCACTTAACAAACTACTGTTTTCACCCCCTTTTTTATAAAGTCCACTACGGATTCTTGTCCACCATGTAGGATAAAAGGTTGCACTTACCTTTGCTAATTCTTTCCAAAAGGCATCTTTGTTTATACAGTTTCCATAGTTGTTCCACAAAACTTATAAAAAGTTTTCCCCTTTTTCTTGAAAACACACATTTACATTCCATCCCTTTATATTTTCTTTAATATTATTATTATTACCATTCTCATAGATTAGTGTTTCATAGTTCCCAATAGGCAATAGCTTGTCCTCAGATACACATTCCCTAGTCTGCATTTCACTTAAATTAACCTCATTATTACCCATGTTTGTCCCATCACTTACCTTTCCCACATAATCACTTTTCAATTCTACAAATACTTTTATTTCTTCCTCCACACTCTCATCAATAACATCACTTGATTTAGGATCATTATTTAAATGTCCCTCTATTACTTCTTCCTCCTCCTCCACAACAACCCCATCTTCTGTTTCCCCCTTATGTATCTGAATCTCAGCAATTGAGTCTTTGGCTCCATTAAACACTTCGTCATCCACCTTCTTATCAAATAAACCCCCCAAAATAGATTCTATTTGTGGTGTGTCTGCCTTGTTATTAACACCAGTATCTTTTTCAGCCCAACTATGGAGCTCTGCAATACCTTCAACTTCTGCACTTTCACTAACTACCTGTGCTTGAACACTGTTTTCATTAACTGTATCACTTTTACTCATAGTATCCCAAAACCTTTTATTAAATTCTAATTTATTCATTCTAACAACATCAGTATTTTCATGGTACTTACTCTTTACATTGTATCTTCTCCTTCTCCAGTTTCGGTTATGTGTTGTCCTGTCATAATATTGTCTAGCCCAAAAACTACGGACATCTAGTGGGACTGTCCACCGTTTCCCGGCTGGTTCCCTCTTTCTGTCCGTTTGTAGTTGTCGTTTTGTTCACTAGTTTCAACAAACCCCCTTCTATCTTGTTCTCTTCCCCAATACCTATTTCTATCATTCTTGTTATCTCTCCTCCATCCTCCCTCCTGTGTATTGTTTCTGAAATCATTTTCATATCTCCTATCTCCCCTATTTGGGGCATTATTTCCAGAATTTTTCAAAGTCTCTCCTCCCATAATAATCTCTATTTACATTCCTGTTCCACCCCCCATACTGGGTGTTGCCAGAGCCAAAACTTTGGTTATTTTCTCTTTCCAAGGCCCTATCTAATCTATCTACAAATTTCAGGAACTCTTCCATTGAATCGTCTGGTCCATGGACCAATTCCCACTGCAGTCTCTCTGGTAACTATCTTTTTAAAACATCAATTTGTGTCATAATATCAAAAGAGTTATTCAAGTGAGCAAGTTTTTTCAATTGATCTCTGCAAAATTTTTGCATTCCCCCTACTTTCCCTCTATACACTGGTCCATTTAGAAATTCTGACTTTAATCTGGCTTGTATGGATTGTGACCAAAATTTGCAAATAAACTTAGCTTCAAACTCTTCAAAAGTATTCCAAGAATCATTATTCTCATTTGCCCACGATAGGGCCTCCCCTTCTAGAAACCGTTTTACTAACTTAATTTCTATGTTATCTGACATTCCTACAACAAACATATCCTTACATTGGTGAATAAAGTCAAGAGGGTGCAGATTTTCACCAGGAAAGCATTTCACTTGGATGTGCCCATACATTGTATTTTGATTGTAAATCGTTTGTTTGGACATCAACGCGTCCTCCAATTGTGTATATTTAGTGCGTATATTTTCTACTTTTGTATCTACATTAGTGGTATACAGGTTGTATTCTTGTTTAAGGTTTTCTGAAGTTTTGTCTATTCTCTGATCTAATCTTTCAACTTCAGTATCTACTCTGTTGTAGATGACAGCAATGCTGTCTGTGTTAGCTTGTATGTTTTCATTTAAATTTTCCACTTTAACTTGAAATTCTTTTCTGAAGTGTATCAACTGTTCTCTAGTGTCCTTACTGAGGGTAGTTTTAATTTCCTTACACTTCTCATTGAGATGAGTACTTAATAGATCAAAATCCAAACTTAACTTATCCAGTCTATCTGTGAGTTTCAAACTTACTTGTTCACTTGATTGTTTAAAATCCAAACGTACTTGTTCGCTTGATTGTTTAAGTTGTGAGCTTATTTGAGTTGCAAACCCTGCTAGCCACTCTGTTAAGTTTAATTGTTCACCATCCCCTGGTTCAATTTTTACATTTCCTACGATCTCATCACTCTCAGGTAGAGACATGTTAACTATTAATTATTTTAAATGACAACAACAAAATACCTTGCTTTATGTAGCTATACTATGATGTCGTGATCGGTGTTCTTGCTGGCTTTCTTCACTTATATTCGGTTTTATCGAAGCTGAAGTCTTGATTGATGAATTCCATTGACATAATCCAGACGTTAATCTTCCGAGCGGTGTGATGATGGTTTTTCGTAGTCGCACAAACACACTTTATTTATTTATTTAATTTTGACATAATTTCACTGTTGCCACACTGCACAAATAAACTTTTTTGGAGTGCTAAGCACATTCGAAATTTATCATCGATGCACTTAAAGATCCCGGCTGAGCCCCCACTTTTGTAATGGTCGCCTGGTCGTAGATATTGCTAATTGCTATAATCGCACTATTTCACTCCCATTTACGGAGCTTGTTAGCACTTGATATTAGGTTGGCGCCATTAAAATGCATTGTGTTGTAGTAATCGCTGCTACTTGCTGGATCGCTGCTGTCTCTCGATGCTGATGCTGGATCTACATCTGGTTGTCTAAGGTTAAAAACATGAGGTCCCGTGTTTTTTATGTGCTTTTGATGATAAAGAACGAGCCTAACCAACAAATATGTAAATATTTATTATTCTGGTGGCCATATTAATTCCACTGTCCACCAAAGACCATGACTCAACACAAAGTCGTACTTCTGTTACATGTTCTTTGCATTGTTTATCCACCTCAAACAATAACACACAAACACACTTTACCAAAGTGACATTCCGACTGCCTCCCGACCGTTCTTGCTGCTTGTATTTATAACATTGTCAAAGAACTACTAAAAAGAGATATAGTTTACAAGTCACATGTACATCTGTTATCATAATTTGTGCAGAAAAGTTATTAATTTGCATCGAGTGACATAACTTCACATGTTATTAAAATGACAGACAGATTTGTTGACTTGACAGAATAATTCTTTGTTACAAAAAGGCCGTTTTTTAGAAGTTTGTCAATTGACTTCTCTAATTTGCATAAATAAGTAAATAACATGAATTATTAAGAATTACATTGGTTTTCGTCTAAAATAGGATTGATTTCGTGAATACTGAGTGCAAACGCTCCTAGTGAACAAATAGGTTTCACTGGGTGATTTTTATTTAAGGAGATCCAAAATACCTAAGTTGGCCACTATTTTTCGTACTTCATATTAATTATTTAAGATGAACTCAGTGTTTTTATATGATGACATTTGCTGTATCAGTGATCAAGTGATATTAACTTTTGAGTGGGTCAGTTATTCAGTATAATTTAATGAGTTGACTGTTTATGCAGACATGTTATGCAATCATTGTTAACATACACAATAACTTTTCTATAATCATAAATACTCGTTAAACTGGTTGAATTTGGAGGGTATCGCATACTTCGGTACAGTAAAGTCTTTAATATGTTCCGTTACAATACCCCCCTCAGGTAATATCATTTGCAGAACGTTAATGATATTAGCCGACTAGGACAAATGTGTCAAATTGTTAAAATTTGGAAAAGTACTTCTATAATAATTTTTTTTTGTTTTACTATGCATAATGTGTATGTATACAAGCACCGTTACAACGTTTCAAAATGACTTTTTCCTGCAAATATTTTAGTTGTGTTGTTTCAAATGCACTTTGTGTTATGTCATTCAGTATGACAGCATAATAAAAATATTTAGTAATATATGAAAGTAAAAAAATTTTAATCTTTGCTCCCAGTGAGCCACATGGAAAATGATCAAAAACAGACACAAATATATCACATGCGATTTTAAGATATATAAAAAATATATGTAAATTATTTCAAAGTCAGTTCTCAATTAGTCACAGATTAATCAAGATAATAGAAGGAACATAAATATATTACATAGATGGACAGATCATATGTCCATAGGAAAATATTGCAACTGTCTGCTCTTTTTGAGCCACATAAAAGAAATGAAAACAAAGAACATAATTATAAGTATGGACATGATATATCAACACAAACATTAGAGAAGTCACATGTATGAATATAGTATGCATTTGAAAAAAAGGAAGAGTTTTTTAAATATTGTCTCCTATTGCGACACGTAGTCTAGACAGTACAAGAACATATTAATACTAAAATTGGACACTTAAATTTGTCACAACATAACACAAACATCAAACTTGGTGAACATCTGATTAGCTGTAGAAAATTGTACACAAATCTTATGCCTAAGATAACAATAGTAACAAAATGATGGGTCTTGCACAACAATTTTTACATAGTCTTTTATTTGGTGCAAGTATGTCCCATATTCAACAATACAAAAAGAAAGTAATAAATGTTTGCCACCTTCTTGCCCATTGCAAGTAAAGAAGATGTCTCAAAATTTAATATTCAATAGTGACAATAAAAATATAAAAACATTCTCTCAGAGATCTGGAACTTGTCCATGGTCTGTAGGATGAGTGGTAGTTGCTATTTGACACACCCAGTAAAAATCTTTGCTGATAACATGCTTTATGGAAAATGGGTGAGTAACTGTATTCAAACAGGGAAATGTGCTTAATCATGTTTATATGGTTTCAATTCAGTGATGTTTCTTAATCCAAATAACCTTCTTGATCTGGGAAAGATAAGTCTATACACATTAGGACGTGGGCTTTCTTTTATTTCAAATGGACCAATGTCAATGTTTACTTTAACATATGGACAACCTAGCTCAACAACTTTGTCTATTTCAGTATTTTCAAACAATAGATCATTTTCAATTTCTTTAGTTCCTAAGTCTAATGTCTCTTTCCTACACTTAGACACATCCCTCTCTGTTTGCAAAGCATTGACATTTAAACATAAACCTTTGTTTTCATCTGTTCCTTTTAACACTGTGTTGTCACTTAACAAACTACTGTTTTCACCCCCTTTTTTATAAAGTCCACTACGGATTCTTGTCCACCATGTAGGATAAAAGGTTGCACTTACCTTTGCTAATTCTTTCCAAAAGGCATCTTTGTTTATACAGTTTCCATAGTTGTTCCACAAAACTTATAAAAAGTTTTCCCCTTTTTCTTGAAAACACACATTTACATTCCATCCCTTTATATTTTCTTTAATATTATTATTATTACCATTCTCATAGATTAGTGTTTCATAGTTCCCAATAGGCAATAGCTTGTCCTCAGATACACATTCCCTAGTCTGCATTTCACTTAAATTAACCTCATTATTACCCATGTTTGTCCCATCACTTACCTTTCCCACATAATCACTTTTCAATTCTACAAATACTTTTATTTCTTCCTCCACACTCTCATCAATAACATCACTTGATTTAGGATCATTATTTAAATGTCCCTCTATTACTTCTTCCTCCTCCTCCACAACAACCCCATCTTCTGTTTCCCCCTTATGTATCTGAATCTCAGCAATTGAGTCTTTGGCTCCATTAAACACTTCGTCATCCACCTTCTTATCAAATAAACCCCCCAAAATAGATTCTATTTGTGGTGTGTCTGCCTTGTTATTAACACCAGTATCTTTTTCAGCCCAACTATGGAGCTCTGCAATACCTTCAACTTCTGCACTTTCACTAACTACCTGTGCTTGAACACTGTTTTCATTAACTGTATCACTTTTACTCATAGTATCCCAAAACCTTTTATTAAATTCTAATTTATTCATTCTAACAACATCAGTATTTTCATGGTACTTACTCTTTACATTGTATCTTCTCCTTCTCCAGTTTCGGTTATGTGTTGTCCTGTCATAATATTGTCTAGCCCAAAAACTACGGACATCTAGTGGGACTGTCCACCGTTTCCCGGCTGGTTCCCTCTTTCTGTCCGTTTGTAGTTGTCGTTTTGTTCACTAGTTTCAACAAACCCCCTTCTATCTTGTTCTCTTCCCCAATACCTATTTCTATCATTCTTGTTATCTCTCCTCCATCCTCCCTCCTGTGTATTGTTTCTGAAATCATTTTCATATCTCCTATCTCCCCTATTTGGGGCATTATTTCCAGAATTTTTCAAAGTCTCTCCTCCCATAATAATCTCTATTTACATTCCTGTTCCACCCCCCATACTGGGTGTTGCCAGAGCCAAAACTTTGGTTATTTTCTCTTTCCAAGGCCCTATCTAATCTATCTACAAATTTCAGGAACTCTTCCATTGAATCGTCTGGTCCATGGACCAATTCCCACTGCAGTCTCTCTGGTAACTATCTTTTTAAAACATCAATTTGTGTCATAATATCAAAAGAGTTATTCAAGTGAGCAAGTTTTTTCAATTGATCTCTGCAAAATTTTTGCATTCCCCCTACTTTCCCTCTATACACTGGTCCATTTAGAAATTCTGACTTTAATCTGGCTTGTATGGATTGTGACCAAAATTTGCAAATAAACTTAGCTTCAAACTCTTCAAAAGTATTCCAAGAATCATTATTCTCATTTGCCCACGATAGGGCCTCCCCTTCTAGAAACCGTTTTACTAACTTAATTTCTATGTTATCTGACATTCCTACAACAAACATATCCTTACATTGGTGAATAAAGTCAAGAGGGTGCAGATTTTCACCAGGAAAGCATTTCACTTGGATGTGCCCATACATTGTATTTTGATTGTAAATCGTTTGTTTGGACATCAACGCGTCCTCCAATTGTGTATATTTAGTGCGTATATTTTCTACTTTTGTATCTACATTAGTGGTATACAGGTTGTATTCTTGTTTAAGGTTTTCTGAAGTTTTGTCTATTCTCTGATCTAATCTTTCAACTTCAGTATCTACTCTGTTGTAGATGACAGCAATGCTGTCTGTGTTAGCTTGTATGTTTTCATTTAAATTTTCCACTTTAACTTGAAATTCTTTTCTGAAGTGTATCAACTGTTCTCTAGTGTCCTTACTGAGGGTAGTTTTAATTTCCTTACACTTCTCATTGAGATGAGTACTTAATAGATCAAAATCCAAACTTAACTTATCCAGTCTATCTGTGAGTTTCAAACTTACTTGTTCACTTGATTGTTTAAAATCCAAACGTACTTGTTCGCTTGATTGTTTAAGTTGTGAGCTTATTTGAGTTGCAAACCCTGCTAGCCACTCTGTTAAGTTTAATTGTTCACCATCCCCTGGTTCAATTTTTACATTTCCTACGATCTCATCACTCTCAGGTAGAGACATGTTAACTATTAATTATTTTAAATGACAACAACAAAATACCTTGCTTTATGTAGCTATACTATGATGTCGTGATCGGTGTTCTTGCTGGCTTTCTTCACTTATATTCGGTTTTATCGAAGCTGAAGTCTTGATTGATGAATTCCATTGACATAATCCAGACGTTAATCTTCCGAGCGGTGTGATGATGGTTTTTCGTAGTCGCACAAACACACTTTATTTATTTATTTAATTTTGACATAATTTCACTGTTGCCACACTGCACAAATAAACTTTTTTGGAGTGCTAAGCACATTCGAAATTTATCATCGATGCACTTAAAGATCCCGGCTGAGCCCCCACTTTTGTAATGGTCGCCTGGTCGTAGATATTGCTAATTGCTATAATCGCACTATTTCACTCCCATTTACGGAGCTTGTTAGCACTTGATATTAGGTTGGCGCCATTAAAATGCATTGTGTTGTAGTAATCGCTGCTACTTGCTGGATCGCTGCTGTCTCTCGATGCTGATGCTGGATCTACATCTGGTTGTCTAAGGTTAAAAACATGAGGTCCCGTGTTTTTTATGTGCTTTTGATGATAAAGAACGAGCCTAACCAACAAATATGTAAATATTTATTATTCTGGTGGCCATATTAATTCCACTGTCCACCAAAGACCATGACTCAACACAAAGTCGTACTTCTGTTACATGTTCTTTGCATTGTTTATCCACCTCAAACAATAACACACAAACACACTTTACCAAAGTGACATTCCGACTGCCTCCCGACCGTTCTTGCTGCTTGTATTTATAACATTGTCAAAGAACTACTAAAAAGAGATATAGTTTACAAGTCACATGTACATCTGTTATCATAATTTGTGCAGAAAAGTTATTAATTTGCATCGAGTGACATAACTTCACATGTTATTAAAATGACAGACAGATTTGTTGACTTGACAGAATAATTCTTTGTTACAAAAAGGCCGTTTTTTAGAAGTTTGTCAATTGACTTCTCTAATTTGCATAAATAAGTAAATAACATGAATTATTAAGAATTACATTGGTTTTCGTCTAAAATAGGATTGATTTCGTGAATACTGAGTGCAAACGCTCCTAGTGAACAAATAGGTTTCACTGGGTGATTTTTATTTAAGGAGATCCAAAATACCTAAGTTGGCCACTATTTTTCGTACTTCATATTAATTATTTAAGATGAACTCAGTGTTTTTACACGATGACATTTGCTGTATCAGTGATCAAGTGATATTAATTTTTGTGTGGGTCAGTTATTCAGTATAATTTAATGGGTTGACTGTTTATGCAGACATGTTATGCAATCATTGTTAACACACACAATAACTTTTCTATAATCAAAAATACTTGTTAAACTGGTTGAATTTGGAGGGTATCGCACACTTCGGTACAGTAAAGCCTTTAATATGTTCCGTTACAAAACATACTGGCCAAGAACATTTTTAACATAGTGGCTTCCAACAGTGTGAAAACCAACTGAGTAAACGATATTGAAAACCTCAAGGGATTAAACATCTTCACAGAAGACATGACGGACAGGAAAAAGTACAGAGAATAAATTCAGGAAACGAAACTTAAGAAAACGCCCAAAGAGAAGAAAAAATGAAATATGTGGACAGAACTGAGTCTTGTAACAAATAAATACCCCACTCATAAGGTTACAGTTGGTGGGTACTTCAACCTTCCCTCGATATGTTGGCAAAAATACTTGTTCAAAACCGGTGGTAGGCAGCAAACATCTTCCGAGATTGTCCTAAATGCTTTCTCCGAAAATTATTTCGAGCAGTTAGTCCACGAACCCACGCGAATTGTAAATGGTTGCGAATACACACTTGACCTCTTAGCCACAAACAATCCAGAGAGAATAGAGAGCACCATGACTGATACAGGGATTAGTGATCACAAGGTCGTTGTAGCTAGGCTCAATACCGTTTCTTCCAAATCCACCAGAAACAAACGCAAAATAATTTTATTTAAAAAAGCGGATAAAGTGTCACTAGAAGCCTTCCTAAGAGACAATCTCCATTCCTTCCGAACTCACTATGCAAATGTAGATGAGATGTGGCTCAAAGATATAGTAGCAACAGCAATTGTGACATTCATACCTCATAAATTTGTAAGAGATGGAACTGATCCCCCATGGTACACAAAACAGGTCCGAACGTTGTTGCAGAGGCAACGGAAAAAGCATGCGAAGTTCAGAAGAACGCGAAATCCCGAAGATTGGCTAAAATTTACAGACGCGCGAAATTTGGCACGGACTTCAATGCGAGATGCCTTTAATAGGTTCCACAACGAAACATGGTCTCGAAATTTTGTAGAAAATCCGAAGGAATTCTGGTCGTATGTAAAGTACACAAGCGGAAAGACGCAGTCAATACCTTCGCTGCGCAGTGCCGATGGTACTGTTACAGACGACTGTGCCGCTAAAGCGGAGTTATTGAACGCAGTTTTCCGAAATTCCTTCGCCAGGGAAGATGAATGGAATATTCCAGAGTTTGAAACACGATCAGTTGCTAGCATGAGTTTCTTAGAAGTAGATACCTTAGGGGTTGGGAAGCAACTCAAATCACTTGATACAGGCAGGTCTTCAGGTCTAGATTGTATACCGATTAGGTTAGCTAGCTCTTTAACGCACGAAGTAATGGGCGCTATCGACAGGGGATCTCAAGTTGATTCCGTATTTCTAGATTTCCGGAAAGCTTTTGACACCGTTCCTCACAAGCGACTTCTAATCAAGCTGCGGGCCTATGGGGTATCGTCTCAGTTATGCGACTGGATTCGTGATTTCCTGTCAGGAAGGTCGCAGTTCGTAGTAATAGACGGTAAATCATGGAGTAAAACTGAAGTGATATCAGGTGTTCCCCAGGGAAGCGTCCTGGGACCTCTGCTGTTCCTGATCTATATAAATGACCTGGGTGACGATCTGAGCAGTTCTCTTAGGTTGTTCGCTGATGATGCTGTAATTTACCGTCTAGTAAGGTCATTCGAAGACCAGTATCAGTTGCAAAGCGATTTAGAAAAGATTGCTGTATGGTGTGGCAGGTGACAGTTGGCGCTAAATAACGAAAAATGTGAGTGATCCACATGAGTTCCAAAATAAATCCGTTAGAATTCGATTACTCGATAAGTAGTACAATTCTCAAGGCTGTCAATTCAACTAAGTACCTGGGTGTTAAAATTACGAACAACTTCAGTTGGAAAGACCACATTGATAATATTGTGGGGAAGACGAGCCAAAGGTTACGTTTCATTGGCAGGACACTTAGAAGATGCAAGAAGTCCACTAAAGAGACAGCTTACACTACACTCGTACGTCCTCTGTTAGAATATTGCTGCGCGGTGTGGGATCCTTACCAGGTGGGATTGACGGAGAACATCGAAAGGGTGCAAATAAGGGCAGCTAGTTTTGTATTATCACGTAATAGGGGAGAGAGTGTGGCAGATATGATATGCGTGTTGGGATGGAAGTCATTAAAGCAAAGACGTTTTTCGTCGCGGCGAAATCTATTTACGAAATTTCACTCACCAACTTTCTCTTCCGAATGCGAAAATATTTTGTTGAGCCCAACCTACATAGGTAGGAATGATCATCAAAATAAAATAAGAGAAATCAGAGCTCGAACAGAAAGGTTTAGGTGTTCGTTTTTCCCGCGCGCTGTTCGGGAGTGGAATGGTAGAGAGATAGTATGATTGTGGTTCATGAACCCTCTGCCAAGCACTTAAATGTGAATTGCAGAGTAATCATGTAGATGGATATTTGATTCAAGACTTGACCGACGTTCAAATTTAGATCAGTGCAAGTGAACGTATAATGACTGTGCCATGCATTCTCTTTAAACTGAAGTTACGCAATGTAAACTTTCTCTTAACAATAATAATAATCTACTGTAAATTGTTGTTAACCTGTGTTGCTGTTGTTTCTGTCATAGTTTGCCTAAATCTACTTGGTCCTGTAACGAGGCTGTAGAGTTGTTGCACGTACACAAGCCACCTCACTGACACCAATTAAATTTGTGATTCCCATATTTATGTATTGATACCAAAATTATTTTCTTAATAGAACAAGAGGGATGAGAGTTGGGAATTACTAAGAGAAATCGGAACACAAACAAATGGAAAGGAATGGAGTGGAAGAATTGATTGTGACTGTAATAAAAATACCACGTAGGTGAGAGACTGACGTAGTCTGATGGATCGACGGTAGGTCGACCAAGAAAAATTCTCTACTGTGATGAAAGATACGTTAATCTAATGTAAGGTAAGTAAATGATATTAAAAAGACGTTGCATTAACACCGTGTACAACTGAAGGCTGTAATGCATGGAAAAGCCTGAGAGGGTCTTTATACAACACTCAGTATCAAATGTCAAATAATGATGGCAAGAATCTGCCCAGGGCTTCCGGTACTACAACGAGAGTTCAGTGGTACAATGTCAGGAAGATTACGAAGAAATAAGTATACCGCAGGAAATCATCTGCATATACAGGATGCCATTTTGAAGTATACGTAAATTGAACAACGAACATATTATACTGAAATGAATCGAAAAGTTATGTACAACTCTTCGCCTAGATCAATATGTATTGATATATCACTATTTTTCTGAAGTTTAAAATCAACAAGCCGGATAAGCATAAAACTATTTAATCTACTCGCAAAATGATATAACTGTAAGAATTCATGGAGCTGCTTCACCCCAACAAACACTTTGGTCAGAGAATGTACTAGAAGTTGCAGCCTCGAACCAAGCAGACGTAGCAACTATGGAAACACTGTATTCCCTCTGGGATTCGGTAATGGAACCTCTGTACCTTTCCTTCTGTGTAAGCTTCACTGGCGCTTCTGTTATCAAAACGCGTGCAGCTTTTGTATCTGATGGCATTTTCCTGGACGTTTCTACAAAAAAAAAAAAAAAAGACTGTGACGTTAAGAATTGACTAAGCTACTCCCTAAACAAAACAAAAAAAATTGATCGGTATTATCATCTACAAACTGTCTGCATCCTGCAGATGATGTTTCTACACAAAAAGAAAAATTACCTTGAGTACTAACAGAAGCAAAACCGATCCAGTAAACGTGAGTCCACAAAGAAACTGCTTGTGACATAACTGCAAATGTTTCTTAACATGAAACATTATCCTAGTTAGTACGAATGTAGTAGGAATGAAAACTTTTCTATTAAGTGTCCGTGTTATTATTGTCAGTTTAATATCACGACACATGGTTTCTGATCTTGGCGCATGAGTGAAGGGTACTAGCACATTTTTCTGCTGATGTAAGATTTCATGCAAAGCGCCAATGTGGTCTAAGGTAGACAGATGAAGCAGGACCTCAACTGGACCTCCAGGATCACCTGACCTCAGTCTTCTAGAATTTCCTATCTGGGTTCACCTTAGTAGTTAAATGTGCGCCATTACTGTTGGTACAGTTGAAGAACTGCAGCAGTAAAGCGTTCTCGCTTCCCACGCCCGGGTTCCCGGGTTCGATTCCCGGCGGGGTCAGGGATTTTCTCTGCCTCGTGATGGCTGGCTGTTGTGTGCTGTCCTTAGGTTAGTTAGGTTTAAGTAGTTCTAAGTTCTAGGGGACTGATGACCATAGATGTTAAGTCCCATAGTGCTCAGAGCCATCTGAACCATTTTGAACTCCTGTGCTATCAAGGAAAATATTTCCTACTGACGTCAGTGGCGGATGGTAACCACAAATTTGAAATTATCTTGGAAACTGTTCCTTTGGAGAACTATATTTACTATACGTTTTTGCTTTTACTATCTTATATTTTTACTTTTGTCAGTTGTCGTTATTATGGTAACTATGCGCTTTCGTGTGCATGTAAGGCACGTGGAGAGGTCTACAAGCTAGACAGTGAATGCCTGTTATTTGTACCCTTCAAGGTGTGTTTTCCTATTCTAGATCATAGTCTGCTGCATAAAAAATATGACATTCTGCAAGTGACCACCGGTCATAGATTTTTATCCAAGAACAGGTAAGATCTGTGGTAAATCAGACACCCAAGTATGGCTTCGAACAGACACGACATTCCATTCCCATAAATCAAGAATTCATGAAGTCTATACTTGTTGCTGTAGTCTTCTTGATGTACCTCTCCACCGTAGTCTACCTCGTGCAAACCTCTTCATCTCTGCATAACTATTATAGACTTCATTCTTTTGAACCTGATTGCTGTATTCGTGCCTAGGCCTATCTATAAAATTTTACATTCTCTCCTTCCTCCCTTCCGTACAAGCGTAAAGCCAGAAAGATACCTTTCTACCATTATATTTATACTATGTGTTAACAAAGTCCATTTCAGATATGATTTTATATCCTCTCCACTTCGGCCATCATCAGTTATTTTGCTATCCAAATAGCGAAACTCATCTGCTGCTTTTAGCGTCACATTCCCTCACCAAATTCTCTTGGCATCGTCTGACTTAATTCTACTACATTCCATTACCCTCGTTTTACTTTTGTTGATATTCACCCTATAATCGTTTTTCATGACACAACCCACTGCTCTTCCACTGCTCTTGCGGCCTCTGATAGAATTATAATGTCATAATCTTTGTATATGAATATATTTTTTCGTGGCGATATACGGATAAACAGGAAAGATTAGCGTCTTTCATGAGAACTGTGAAGGAAGATGTAGGCCTCAGTATATAAAATACCATGTGAGTGTGGGCAGTTTTACGTTGGACAGAGTTCAACTACTATTTAACAGCGCCATTTGGAACACGACAGGGGTTTCCGTCTATGTTATTCTGAGAAATCAGCGATAGCAGACAATTCCCTGGAAAAGGAACGTCGAATTTCACTCTATCAGACATCTCTTACTCAACGAACTAGTTGCGTCTGAAGCAGAGTCATAAAAAGAAGCGATCGAGACAGAAATTTGCTCCCTCAATTGAAACGGTGACGTGCAGCCACTTACTTCTTGAGTCCCGGCCATCGGAAGATTGAAGAGGGCGTGGCGGGTACGTAACGAAGAATTACCGTACATGGCGCTGGAGCGAGCCGAAGTGGTGTTGTAACGCCGGAAATGCATATCCTCCTATTTCCACCTATTGCACTGCAAATGTTTTTCCTTATTTTGTTACCTGAAGATATAACATTTCTGTGTCTTTATATAATGTAATTGTTTTACTGTTTGTATATACATATTTATGCATTTATGT
Organism: Schistocerca cancellata; assembly: GCF_023864275.1. Taxonomy (NCBI): domain Eukaryota; kingdom Metazoa; phylum Arthropoda; class Insecta; order Orthoptera; family Acrididae; genus Schistocerca; species Schistocerca cancellata. Next base: position 214,289,773 of record NC_064632.1, on the reverse strand, counting down.
CGATGTATAATTGGTTTGTTTTGTGAATATTATTTGTATTTATACGCTGGGTCTGGCCTAGGGAAAACTATACTATCGAACGAATACGTCGATAGGTCGTGTGGAGAACCAGAGTGTTTAGGATCTTTGGTAGGGTTAACTCTGTCGCGTGGAGCGCGGGCAGAGGGAGTCTGGCTGGAGTAGCGAGTGGAGCAGGTGCGTTGTGTGAAGCTCCCGCGAGTTGCCGCGCTTTCGGGGTTTGGCAGCATGTAATTGCGCTCGACTTGCGATGATAGTTTCTGACATGGTGTGGCGGACGGGAAGCATTAGCTGGCGCACATCAAGAGCCCGTTTCGTCTGGTGACCGTGTCGAGATGAAGGCGCGCCAACATCCAGCTTCTGCAACAGCGACGGCCGACAATGAGTGACTGTCGCCACCTCCTCGATCGACGGCTTCAAACCTTCAATCAACCAACAAGGAAGACTGGAAGCACGTAAAGTTTTAGAACTGTATGGCAGACCTCAGCTTTTCGAACTTTAAAAATTGTTGCATCACAAAATTACAGCAACTTAGCATGAACCTTTGTTGCTCATTGTCCCAATTGCATTACCAAGCAGGGTCCCTTCCTTTTCCGGAATGAACCCGAGTGTCGTTGAAATTCAAACGCCAGCATTAAAGTAACAAAATTCAATTTCGCTGCTTTAATTTCAAAGTTCAGTTAAAGTATTCATAGCTGGCTACAATATTCAGATTACACAAGCACAAATTAAGAGTGCGAGTTTTGTTACCGTATTTTAGCTTACCTGTGACTGCAGCTCAGCTTGGTATGTACAAAATTTTACTACTGTTAATTGTTCAGAATCATTTAATTCAAATTCACAGTTAAATCTCTTATTTCTAAATTGCATAGATTCAAGTAGCTTTTGAAATGATTGTTGAGGTAGTCCAAGACTAACCGTATTTTACTAAATTTCGATATGCTACAGAAAGAAAGCTCACTATTAACTTCAGTCACTAAATTAACTTTCGATTTTCCTGTTTTATTAATTCTTTTGCCATATTAAGTCAGAGTGTAGCGAAATTTATTACTTCTGACAAACTTTCAGTTTTCACACTGCACGTGTCAACCTTCAGTTGCCACGCTTCTAGTGCTAATTATATGTGTAATAACCTTTCTTTTTCAGTTACTATAGTAATTGTCCTTAGGACTGGCGACCGTAATTTCCCCCAAATCTCAAATATCTAATTACCGCTAGTTAATTGTTAACGTAACGGCCGCACATTTACTTTCTTTATTAACTTAACCCCTTTTCAAAATTAATGTCCACCAGTTTCATTAGCATTTTTCCTTTCATTTAGATGTAACCCTTTCCTCCCTCTTTACCGACAAATTAACTTCGGTGACGATTGCTTTTCCCAAATTTCCATTAGGTACACGCGGTAATTCTGTCAGAGACAGCAAAGGACTTGGAAGAGCAGTTGAACGGAATGGATGGTGTCTTGAAGGGAGGATATAAGATGAACATCAACAAAAGCAAAACGAGGATAATGGAATGTAGTCGAATTAAGTCGGGTGATGTTGAGGGTATTAGATTAGGAAACGAGACACTTAAAGTAGTAAAGGAGTTTTGCTATTTGGGGAGCAAAATAACTGATGATGGTCGAAGTAGAGAGGATATAAAATGTAGACTGGCAATGGCAAGGAAAGCGTTTCTGAAGAAGAGAAATTTGTTAACATCGAGTATAGATTTAAGTGTGAGGAAGTCATTTCTGAAAGTATTTGTATGGAGTGTAGCCATGTATGGAAGTGAAACATGGACAATAAATAGTTTGGACAAGAAGAGAATAGAAGCTTTCGAAATGTGGTGCTACAGAAGAATGCTGAAGATTAGATGGGTAGATCACATAACTAATGAGGAAGTATTGAATAGGATTGGGGAGAAGAGACGTTTATGGCACAACTTGACCAGAAGAAGGGATCGGTTGGTAGGACATGTTCTGAGGCATCAAGGGATCACCAATTTAGTATTGGAGGGCAGCGTGGAGGGTAAAAATCGTAGGGGGAGACCAAGAGATGAATACACTAAGCAGATTCAGAAGGATGTAGGTTGCAGTAGGTACTGGGAGATGAAGAAGCTTGCACAGGATAGAGTAGCATGGAGGGCTGCATCAAACCAGTCTCAGGACTGAAGACCACAACAACAACAACACGCGGTTTAATTTTTCACTGTAATTAAGGTCGATAAGTGAGGAGGAGGTTACAGTGTCACAGAAGGCAAAGCAGCTATTTAGTGCCGAAACAGCAATCACACGTCAGTCAAGACTTGACCACGGTCGACGAGCACTTAGCTGAAAGATCGTGGATTTTAATCGTATGATGTGGCTGAAAGCACCAAGAGTTTATATAGATTCTCAATGAATTTTAATTCCCCTTCTCAATATCTGCCCCGTTTCCTTTAATGGTTACTCAAAGCACAGACACGTACAATAATATTGAGGAGAGGCTACAACCATGTCTCACTCCATTCCCTGGTTTGGATGGTGTTTCCAATAGAGTATTAAAGATTTGTTCCCTTTTCACAAATCTAGTCTTATCTGAAATGTATAATTCATCACGAACGCAATGCATATTTCCAGAAAGACTGAAATATGCTGTTGTTAAACCCGTCTGTAAGAAAGGTGATAAGAATGATGTCAATAACCATCTGCATGTTTCACTGATGATATCATTTTCCAAAATTTTTGAAAAAGTTATGTTTTCTAGAATAAAATTTCACTTTCGTAAAAATAATATCCTCCGCAAGTCAGCGTTTGGGTTTTTGGGTTTTATGAGGGTTGCTCTACTGAGAGTGCCATTTACATGTACACTCGCCAGGTTCTAGAAACATTACATAATAAATTGCGCCGGCTGGTATTTTCTACGACCTATCTTAAGACAACTGACTGTGTGGTTCAAAGTATTTCCTTAGGTTAATTGATGTTTTATGGGATAGACGGTATAGTCAACCAATGGATTATATCGTATAAAATCAAAAGAATCCAGGAAGTTGTGCTTAGTAAATCAACCAATTTAGTCTAGAGACATAATTCTGACGGGAGAGAAATCAGGTAAGGGGTTCCCGAAGGTTCAATCTCAGCTCCACTACTGTTTCTAAAGCATTTAAGTGATCTTCCGTCTACTGTACATCAGACTTAGTTCTTTTTGCAGGTGACACTACTGCTGTAATCAGTCCAAGCACTTTTACAGAAACAGCAGAATTTGTAAACAAGATTCTTGAACGTGTTATTGACTGGCTTTCTGGGAATGATTTCACCCTCAGTTTTAATAAGGTACAACACATTCTGCATATACAGGGGTACTACATTGGTGTAGTACCCAGTGACAAGTGTAAAACATGGCGAGGAAATAATAAATAGGGTGGAAAATTCAAAACTTTTAGATGCCAATTTAACGTGGATTTAAATTCGAAAAAGCGCATTTTGGGGTTTCTAAAACAACTTAGTTCAGCCATGTCTGCACTCAGAATCATTGAAGATCTTGGGGAGAGAGAAATCATTAAGCTCACATATTCTGCATATTTTCATTCAATAATGTTATGAGGTAACTTTCTTTAAGAAAGAAAGTTCTCATTGCCCAAAACCTTGCTATAAGAATACTATGTGGTGCTCACCCACGATCATCTTGTAGACATCTGTTAAAGAAATTGTGCATTCTGACTACTGCTTCACGGTATCTTTATCCCATCGTGAAGTTTGTTGTAAATACAACTGCAGTTCAAAAGCAGCTATGACGTGCATAATTACAATATCACAAGGAATCAAGACATTCTTTACTCCACATTAAGTCTGTCTTTAGCACAACGCTGCAAAAAGAATTTTTAATCACTTACCCAGTGATATAAAATGTCTGAGAGACAGAAAAGTAAAATTTAAGAACAAACTGAGAAACTTTGTCCTTGACAACTTTTCTTTTCCGTAGAATTTCTGTTACTGTAACACGTGAAAGGTCTTGGGTAGGACTCACGAACTGACAGCATCGGTATACATTTTTTTCT